>NC_077228.1:435581956-436781956 GCF_027887165.1 Monodelphis domestica | reverse complement strand
ACATCAATCATTAAACATTTATTACATGCCTACTATGTGTCATTAACTGTGCAGAAAGATGGAACTGTGTAAATTAAGTCTTACAGAGTTACTTGAGGTTTAGTAAAGTTACCTGCCTTGCCTATAAGCACATAGTAAGTGTCAGAGACAGGATATGAACACAAAGTTTCCTATGTCTAGCACTCTCCTGGATATATAATGGGAAAGAAAGGGATAGGAATAACGATTCATTAAGCCCCTACTATGAACCAGGCATTGTGCTAAACACTTTTACAATTATTACCTCATTGGTTGGCATCTTACAGGTGAGGCAAACAATGTTTAAATGATTTGTGCAGTATTTGAACTCAGATCTTTCTGACTCTAGTTATAGCACTCTAGCTACTAAAATCCCCCCACTTCCTGTATTATGGTTCTGCATCTATCTCTGTTTTATTTTTCTATGCAAAACAAAATTTAATATTTGGAAACTGAAAACGTCATAAATGTGAGGTTCTTGGTGTGAGGTTATTTTTTTCTATATAGTTTATATAGATTCTGAAGAACTACTCTTTGAGATCATAGGTGCCCTTCCTTGGCTCCCTTATAACTAACTGTTCATTCAATTAAATCCAGGAAACACATACTAATCATATTCTAACTACAGTATATTGTGTCAGGTGCTGGTAATAAAGGATAAAATTAAAATACAGTACAGTCCGTGCCTTCAGTCTAATAGGGGAGATCGGATATATCTCAAAATAATTCTATCACAAGACTATTAAAAGAAAAACATGACCTGTGATTTAAATGCTACAGGGAGCTCCTGATGAGAAAATTCATTCTCCTAGAGGAGATGAGCACCTGCTCTGCAATTTATAATCTTAGAGAGTTGCCTGAGGGAATGTGAGGTAAGTGATTAGCCCTGAATGCCATGCCAGAAGAGAGATCCCAACCTGGGTTCTAAACTCTGAGGTTGGCTCTCTTTTCACCATTTCAGAATGCCTTTTTACATAAGCATAATTGTCTTTTTTTATTTAAAGAAGCAATTGCCCAAAAGGTGTGACACCCACATCTTGGCTATACTAAGAGTTTAATCAAGTTATTTTAATTTTGCAAAACTTTCATTTAACAAACTAAGGACTAAAGTTTAAAATTATGCAACAATATATGCATTCCTTCAGTTTAAAAATGATAAAGTTAAACACTATACATTCATGATGAATCCCAAGGCATCATATATGGTGTCTTGTGGGTCTCAATTTTTATTAGTTTTCAACTTATTCTAAATCATGCCATACAAATATTAGATAAGAGTACTGGAAATACTTATTCTGGAGGAAAGTATATTAAGGAGAACCTGTAGTGTATAGTACTTACTCTATGTGGCCCAAAAGGACTGAAATAAGACCTGTGCAAAGAATCATATAAGCATCGACGCATGTATCAAACATTTACTGGTTTGGGGGTTCTTGGCAAGTTACTCTTAAGATCAGTTTTCTAATTTTTAAATAAGAAAAATAATAGTCCCCATTTTATAGATTAATAGCATTATTTTGAAGAATAAAAGAGATTATATATAAGTATATACTTATATGTCTATAATATATAATGCTCTATAAACTTTAGAGTACTTTATAAATAATATTGTTGTCATCTTCCAAACTCAGCAATTCAGGAAAGGACAGATATTGTCCATTTTACAGAAGAAGAATCTCTGATACATTAAAAAGTAAACTGAGTTCTGCAAAACTCCAACAGCAAGGTTAGGCTTTAAATTCAGGTTCTCTCATTTCAAAATAGTAATTTCTTTTGAAACCCTTACCTTCTGAATTAGAATGGATATTAAGTATAGATTCCAAGGCAGAAGAGAGGTAAGGTATAGGCAGCTGGGGTTGAGTGACTTGGCCAGGGTCACACATGTAGGAAATGTCTGAGGTTATATTTAAACTCAGGTTCTCCTGACTCCAGACTGGGCATGTTATCCACTAGCTGCCCCTAAAACCAGTGATCTTTTCACTACAATTCTATATATAATGTCAATTTGACTTCGTCAGGGCTTTAGTAAGTGAAACACACAAGTCTCAATTTTTATTACTTTTTTAATGCAACTTAACCATCATATGAGATTTGATCTCAGAATGATTATTCTCTAGAAAAATCAACTAGAATTTTTGAGGCAAAGTCTAGAAGATGTCTTGAATATACTGAGACTTAACTCATGTTCAACTATCAGATTGGCTTCTAAGGTCTGTGGCTTCCAATTCTAAGAATCTGAGATCCTATGATTCTATGAATTGCTTGCACATCTATAAGGTACCATATGTAATACATGAGAGCCAAATAGACAGTATGAATTAGGTACATTTGTAGTTACCTCTATTTGTGAATAGTAGGTCACCCTTGGGAAGACATTTATATTATCCTTATCTTGACTAACAGAACAAAACAAAAATATTTCAATTCTGCAGTATGCCTTTAAATAACGGAAATGATATTATGATTATAATGAATAGTTTGAACAAAAAGATTATGTAGAATGCAATTTTAATTGGATCAGTTCATCACTGATAGGGAGGATATGGTTGCTAGATGATAATGAAGAAGACCTCAGGATGGGAAGAATGACTACTCTATCTAAGAGGTTATAATATGACTTGCACCTTAGATTTTTCAACATCTCTGAGAGTTCAAATAAAGATAGTTTGGAGTTCATGGAGTGAAGTGCTTCAGGGAAGTCAGACCAGGAGGGATGGTAGGTCCTCAAGATACAAAGAGAGAGAGTTCCAAAAAAGAAGTAAAATAAGGTTGATTTAAAAAAAATACAGATATGGCTGCACAAAGAACTCACAAACATTTATGTTTTAAAGAACTACAAAGAAAATAAAATCAAGGTGAAGCAACAGAAGATGAATGAAATGAGTTTTCTCATGAGGAATTCCTTTTAGTAATTAACTCACAGGTCATTTTTAATAGCCTTGTAATAGTATATTGGGGTATGTCAGATTTCCCCTTTTAGAATGAAGCTAATTTTGATTTTTATTTTTGTTTTCATTGAAGAACAGAATGATTTTTACAATGAAAATGACAGAACAAAAATAATTAATGGGAGTGGTGTGTTATGCACAGAGTAGTGAATAAGGAAGTAATAAGATAGCACCCAGCTGCCCTTGATGAATTCAAGTGACCCAATACAGATGAACTATAACCTCACATCCTGAAATAACTGGAAGATATGATTCCTCAAATATCATCAGGGATATTTGAAAGATGATGTAAAACAAAAGAAAAAAATAAAGAGAAAGAAACAAAGAAAGTGAGAAAATTATACTTTACTTTGTCCTTGGAGTTCATCATATTTCTCTCAGGAGGGAAATAGCATTCATCATGAGCCCTTTGGAATTGTCTTAGATTAGTGTTTTGATCAGAACAGTCAAGTCTTTCACATTTAGTTATTGTTACAACATTGTTACTCAATACAGTGTTCTCATTCTGATCACTTTAATTTGCATCGGTTTAGTTAATTTAAGTCTTACTATGTTTTCTGAAACCCTATTGCTCATCACTTCTTATGGTACAATAGTATTCCATAACAACCAAGTACCACAACCTGTTCAGCCATTCCTCAATTATGGGCATCCCCTCGATTTCCAGTTCTTTCCCAAAAATAGCTCATATAAATATTTTATATATACAGGTAAGTGTTTTCCCTTTTCTTTCATCCTTTTGGGATACTGATCTAGTAGACCTTTTCTTGGGTCAAAAGGTATGCACAGTTTTATAGAAAAGCACACTAATGCTGTAATAAACATTCTGCTAAATGAAAGTCCAAATGAATGTCCAAGGTGCCCCAACCATTTCAAGGAAGTAAACAATGTGGAACAACTTTCTGATTTTGATGCCACATGCCATATTACAGTAATGTTATTTTATAATAATAATAACAATAATAGTGTTACCTTCCTTGATCCTCATGAAAACTCTGTGAGGATGCTACTATTACCTTCATTTTACAGATAAGAAAACTGAAGGAGCTTTGAGTAGAGTATAAAGCAAGGGGCTTGGAGTCAGGAGGACTTGGGTTCAAATTCTCCTTAAACAGTTATTAGAAATGTGACCCCAGGCAAGTCAATTAGCCCCTCTGTGACTTAGTCTATTCATCTGTAAAATGAGAAATTTGAACCTGATAACCTTTCTAAGGACTTTCCCTGCTTTAAATTTATGATGTAATGAGGCTAGCCCTCATTGATTAACTCCCTCTCCACTACTCCTTTAAATCTGGTAGCTTCCCACAGCCATGTGAGTCACCACACAGTAACCTGCTGGTCAGGGAGAAGTCTGCATATAAAACTAGTACTATGTCATTTTAGTGCCAAATCTAAGTAAATATCCTCTTGTTAATTGTTAAGTTGTCCATGAGTGCCTCATTTTGTTCTAAATTCAAACCAACTCATGCCTATAAAACATGCTTTGCAATAAAGAAAGCTGCAAAGAAGAGAATCCTTCCAGAATGATATTACAGGACATTGGTCTTTGAGCACACTGGACTGATTAGAGAAAAAACTAAAATCTCTAATTATATCTTCAGGATGACATCAAGAACTTCTCATTTTGACCTCAATGACAAAAGACCAAACTAGTCTTAGAGAGTTGTCTGTGCCTCTTAATTCCCACCATGCTCTATTCTAGACATTTCCATCATCTCTCCTCCACCATTTCCCACCACTCATCTCCCCTTTCAGCCTCCTTTCACATATATCTTCCCCATTAGAATTTAAATTCCTAAGATTGCAAGTCATTCTCCAATTGACAAATGGTCAAAGGTTATGAATAAGCAATTTTCAGATGAAGAAATCAAAGATATCAATAATCATATGAAAATATTTTCTAAATATTTCTTGATTAGAGAAACACAAATTAAAACAAAGCTGAGGTGCCACTTCACACCTATCAGATTGGCCATTATGACAGTAGAGGAAAGTGATAAATGTGTGAAAGGATGTGTGAAAATTGGGACACTAATGCATTGCTGGTGAAGTTACAAACTGATCCAAACATTCTGAAGGGCAATTTGCATCTATGCCTAAAGGGCTATAAAACAATGCATACCCTTTGATCTAATAATACCATTACCACGTCTGCATCCCAAGAGATAAAAAGGGGGGAGGAAGGACATAATTGTTCAAATTATTTGTAGATGCTCTTTTTGTGGAGGCAAAGAATTAGAAATTGAAGGGATGTCCATCAATTGGGGAATGAGTGAACAAATTGCGGTATATGAAGATTATAGAATACTATTGTGTTATAAGAAATGAAGAACAGGATGATTTCAGAAAGAGCTGAAAAGACCTTCATGAACTGATATAGAATCAAATAAGCAGAACCAGGAGAACATTGTACACCGTACCAGCAATATTGTGGAATGATCAACTGTGAAAGACTTAGCTACTCTCAACAATATAATCCAGGAGAAGAAACTTATGACAAAGAATGCTATCCATCTCCAGAGAAAGAGCCTGCAGTCTTTTGGAATCAAAATGTAGATCAAGAGATATGATTTTTCGCTTGTTTGTTTTTTTGTTTGGCGATTTTGGTTTCATATGATTATTCTTTTGCAGAAATAAACAATATGGAAATATGTTTTGCATGATAATACATGCATAACCTAACTTGAATTGCTTGCTAGCTCCATGATAGGGAAGGGAGGAAGGGAGACAATTTGGATCATATGACTTCAGAAAAGTTAATTTTCTGAAATTTGATATTACATGTAATTGGGAAAATAAAATATCTTTACAAAAAAAAGAATATCATCTATTTGAGGGCAGGGCCTCTCTTTGTTTATATCTGTAATCTCGGTGTTTAACATAGTGCCTGAGACATAATGCTTAATAGATGTTGTTGACTGACCAACTAACAATGGTCATATATTTTGCCCATGGTGACAAGTTTAATTAAAGTAAGAATCTAGAGTTGAACCCAAGTGTTTCTGACTCCAAGTCCAACACTTCCCACTGCATCACTCTTCTTTTAATGCTTAATTTTGTCTTCTCTAAATTAGCCCAAAATATGACAGGAAGGTTTTCATGAAGCTATTTGGATATGGGGAATCAACACACATGAGCCAACTAAGCAGCTGAACTGCAACATTTGGAGAACAATACTATCTTCATTTCTCTTCTTCTTTTCAAGAAGAAGAGAAATGAAGTTTTCTCCCATTTATTTTCCTATTGCATTCATTTGGCTAATATGAATGCTAAGCATGCATTATAGCACAATGGAACATTGTTCCACTAGATTGGAAATTGAAATTATAATTTATTTGAAATGATAATTAATTGTCCCACAGTCCAAGAAATAGAAACCTTTGTAGCTAAATTTGTATTTGTCATTTCTCAGTAAATACACTTAGACTGGATATGAAATTTGGGACAGGTCTGATCAGCAATGTCACTGGACCAAGAATGTATGTCCCCTAAAACTTAAGACAAGAATGACATTTTAAAAAAAATATACACAATAGAAAATAAATCATTTTCTGGGAACAAACTAATTTGTGCTAAGGAAGGATTACAGTAATAGATTCTTAAACACATTGTTCTTTATAGAGCTGAGAGCCCAAATCCATAAATCAGAAAGATATCATAGAAATGACAAAAGGTTTTAGTTTTTATCTTCCTGTATTTATGAAGTACTTTCACATATTGTGGTGATTCATAAAGATAGTTTTTTCCCTTGTTTTTTTCCCTTGTAGACTGGCCTAAGGGTTATCTATGTATACATCTTTGTGGATAAAAACAAAAAGTGTTATTAATGATGGTAATGAAAAGTAGTGTGACACAGTAGAGAGAGATCTGTCCTCAGAATCAGAAAGACCTGAATTCAAACCCTGTTTAACACATATACTTGCTGAGTGTTCCTGGGCAAGTTAACTTTGTAATGACCCAGAAAAAACTCCCTAAACCTCCTCACTGGGAGCTTCCTATACTGCTGTAACACAAATCTTTTAAAAAGTAATATCAAGTATATAGATATTTGCTTTATATGTTGACAAAAATGCACATCTGGAAATATACAAATATTAGTAATAGTGTTATTTATACTATTATCCTAATTATATTATTACATCATGTAAATTACTATTATTATGCTAGTAATAGTAACAGCTACAGATAAAATGAAAATAGATAAGAAAAGGTATCTGTCAAATGTGGAATATTGAGTAAAAGGTTGGACATCAATGTAGGACAGAGAAAGTGAAAGGACCCAGACCAGTGATTTCATTGCTATATGGAAGTCCCAGATAAGGAAGTATCCACTATTAATGCAAGTTAGCACCTACTCTGCAATTTGTACTCTTAAAGGGTTGTCTGAAGAACTAAGAGGTTAAATGACTTGGATCATACAGCAATCACATGAAATGGATCACAGAAATGGAGCTCTAACCATGGACTTGCTAAGTTAGCCAGTCAGTCCTCAGACCACCATGCCATGTTGTCTTTCATATATCAATCAATCAATCAATAAGTAAACATTTGTTAAATGTTTTATGTGTCAGGCATTGTGCTAAGTTCTGGGGATGCAAAAAGAGGCAAAATATAGTCCCTGTCTTTGAGGAGCTCTAATAGAGGAGAAAACTTGCAAACAAATATTAAAAAAATAAAGTTATAGACAGGGTAAATAAGAAATCATTAACAGAGAGAAGGTACTAAAATCAAGAGGGGTTGGGAAAGCCTTTCCTATGAAAGATGTAATTTTAGTGGAGCCTTAAAGAAAGACAGGGTGGCCAATAGCCAGGGATTAATGGAGAATGTTACAGTCATGAAGGATAGTCAGAGATAATGGCTGGCACTAAAAGATGGAAGATATTTGTAAGGGAACAACAAGACCAGTATCACTGGAAATATGAACCTAATGAGATATTATATGCAATAAGGAATTGAGTATATAAGGCATTTTGACAAAAATGGGAAGATTTAAATGAACTAATGCATAGTTAAAAAGGAGAACCAGCAGAAGCACAATGGCTTCAATGAGAAACTGTAAATGAAAACCACTGAAAGAAGCTCAAGTATGAGCAACCGATAAACCAATAATAGTACCTGAGGACAGACAATGAAACATGCATGTGCCTTCTATTCTTGGCAGAGAGGAAGGACCTTTACCGGGAAACCATTTCTTGTAATGTCAGATGTGGTTTCTGTATCAATAGGTGACTTTGATCTAGTCAATTCACTATCCTGCCTCAATGGTGAAAGTAGGTTGGACCAGATTATCCCTTAGGTCCCTTCTAGATCTAGAGCTGTCATAATATTATGATGATAATTCTGGGGGATAGTGGTTTATCCAGAAATAACCATCATGTAAAAGAAAAGGTATCAGCAAACTTATTTTAAAAAATAATAATAGGGGGAAGCTAGACTAAGGGGATTAAGAGTCAAGTTCAAAGATTGGAGGTCCTGCTTAGACATTTTCTATCTGTTGACGATAGGAAGGTCATTTCACCTTCATTGCATAGCCCATACCAGCCTTCTGTCTTGGACTCAATACACAATGCTATTCATTGTTTCCAAGACAGAATGTAAGGGTTTTAAAATAATAATTATAGATGATAACCTTTGATGCTTTACAGTTTGCAAAGCACTTGACATCCATTCATTCCCTTGAGTAAGTTTCTAGTTTTCAAAGATGGATTTTATCCTGTACATACAACCTTGGTCCTTGGACTTGAAAAAGGCTAAAATACTTTCCAAGTTTTATAGGACATTCTCTGGATGAGTGACTTGCTTTAGAGAAGATTTACATGTTTTGCTTTGTTATTTATCCTTTTTTGTGCTTGGCATCAATACAAATGCTCTACTGTTGATGACAGTCTATCAAACCAGAGAAAATTTGGGAGCAACAAGTATGAATGGCAGCTGGCTCCGATTGAAACAGTGTGACATAGGGAACACATCACCATATTAGTCATGCAGAGGCAGCCCAAGCCACCATCAGATTCTGTATCAGAATGCGTTATTCTGCTGCTGGATTGCAAATAGTTGATGAAACTTTGAGTGACAAAGAAGAGCAAGAGAGAGAGAAAGCAGTTAATTAAAATGTCAATATCAATCTCATTATGAATTTTGGGGCTGTACAACACAGCAGAATACATTTGGTAGATCAAGTTTAAAACCCAGGTTCCCTGTCAATACACGCCTAGGAATTGGGTGTAGTTTTTAGTGAATCATTTCAATCTTGATTCAACGTTCTCCTTTACCTGACAAAACTCCAAAATCTAAAGATGCCCTGAGGAAATTACAATAGTGCCGGCTCTCACAATACAGTAATTTGGATTGAGAAGCATTTAGGAGGATACAGGCAGTTCTTACAATTCAACACTTCATATTTCATTGCTCTGCTTATTTAGTGCTGTTTAATTAACACCTACATTTATTTCTCACTCCTTTTACCCACCCAGTTATGATTCTGCAGCTCCTCCACACTGCTGGAACTCCTATAATGTTTTTTTTTTTTTAAACCCAAGGTTGGAATTCATATAACCAGCCTGTGAAGAACCCCTTTCCACCATTCCTAAGGAAAAGAAGTGTGACTATTGTTATCCTCCTCTCTGGTCTTCTCTCTACTTTATGAAATCATTCCTTTATGCTGTGTGTTCTCTTTTATGACTTCTACAGATACAGATTAATGGATAGGAATAACAGATCATGGTTCTGGAATTAGAAAGGACTCTACAGGATATGAAGTTCAATCTCCCCATTTTACAAATGGGAAAACTGAGATAGAAATAGATGATAGATATATAGGTGACAGATATCATGGCATAGTAGAGGGAGAACCAGCCTTAGAGTCAAAAAGGTATGAGTTCAAGTTTACCTTAGAGGTAGACTGCCCTATATGACACTGCTCAAGAGCCTTCGCCTTTAACAAGTACAAACAACTCTCTAAGACTCTAAATTATAGATCTGCATTGGTAGATGGAGTTCTACATAGGAATTCTCTATACTAATGAAAACACAGGTCTGAATTTCCCCCTTAAAATAGCTATAACTATAGATTTGATAGAGGATAGGGGGATGAAAAGGAGAGTGAGCTTCAAAAGATTCTTGTTAACCAAAACCCTAATAATACAAGTCTTTGGTAAGATGAGCAAGTGTTCAGCTGTTAGAATGACAATTCTAAATGAGTTCTTAGCTGAGGCCCAATATCATAGCATCTCTTCATCTAGAGCTCAGAGACTAGACTCTTCCTTTCCTCAATCATAGGCGGAAGCACACCTGGGAGAAACTTGGAAGTACACATCAAAATAACAAGGAGCTAAATTCTATCTTTAACTCTGGAGAGAATTAACTCTAAAAATTCTTTATTGATCAATTTTCACCCAAGTGTGCCACATTACTCAACTAACCTCCTATATTGGCTGCCCAATCCACATGATCTAATCTCACCATCACAGCTCCCTGAAACACACTCATTCTGCCTTCCTTCCAAACTTTCAGCCCAATTATCCTGCTCTTCCCTAACTTGTTCCTATTCTTCTGCTCTTTTAGTTCCTTAACTATGTTCTTTTAAACTTTTACCCCTTCCTTAGCAAACTCCTTTATATCCTCTGATTTTCTAAACAAAAGAAAATTAGCCTTATACAATTATCCCTTCCATATCATGAGCATTAGGGCTGCAAGGCTTCTGTGATCTGGAAAGTTTGAGTAAAATATTTTGGCTTTTCCTTCATACAGAGAAGTCTGATTTTATTTCCTTTACAGAATGTTTACTTTACCTTATTATAATTTTTGGGTAAAGTATGCATTCCTGAGTTTCTAAACTTTTTCTGCATCATCTCCTGTCCTTCACACGTCATCTGTGGCTTCTTCAAGATTTTCCCCAAACCCCCTCTTATGTTGTAATGTTGAGTGGGGTAATTACTTATATGAAGAGATTAAAAAACCAGAGTGTGAAAGTTTTATAAAGAAAATTTTTGGTGAAATTAGAAAAAGAAAAAGAAAATTTTTGATGAAAATAAAGAAGCAAGCAAAGAAGAAGGACTTAGGGGACATGTGATAATCATTTTCAAATATCTTAAGTATCATTATATGGATTCTAGTCCAATCCACAGACATCAGGAGATGGAATTTGTTAAAGAGTGATTTTAGCTCAGTATAAGAAGAGGCATCCTACTGGTTAGTGATGTCCCAAAAAATGGGTAGGATACCTTAAAAGGTAACTAATTCAGCTAAAGATATCATAGTGTTGTAGTGGATAAAGCACCCAGTCTGAACTCAGGAATATCTCAATTCAAATCTAGTGTCAGATGCTTACAGCTGGGTAATCCTGGCCAAGTCACTTAATCTCTGCTACTGCAATTTCTTCATCTGTAAAATGGGGATAATAATAGTACCTACTTCCCAAAGTTGCTGTGAGGATAAAAAAAAAAGAGTAATATTTGTAAAAGCACTTGGCATAGTACCTGCTACACACTGTGTTATTGTTCAATCATTTTTTCAATTGTCTGACTCTTCATGACTCCATTTGGGGTTTTCTTGAAAAATCCACTACAATGGTTAGCTATTTCCTTCTCAATTTCATTTTACCGATGAGAAAGCCTCAAAAAGAGCTGTTATGAATATTTTGTATAGGTAGGTTTATTCCCCCTATCTTTAATCTCTTCAGGAAACAGATATAGTAAGTTATATTACTAAGTAGAAAGGGTAGGCACAATTTTATGGCCCTTTGGGCATGTTTCCAGATTGCTCTCCAGAATGGTTGCATCAATTGGCAGAAGCATCAGCAGTATATGAGTGTCCTGATTTTTCCACATCCCCTCCAATATTTTTAATTTTCCTTTTTTGTCATTTTAGTAAGTTTGATGGGTATGAGGTGGTACCTCAGAATTATTTTAATTTGCATTTGTCAAATCAATAGAGATTTGGAGACATTTTTATATGACTAAAAATAAATTTAATTTCTTCATCTGAGAATTTCCTATTCATATCCTTTGACTCTTTGTCAATTGGGAAATGGATTGTATTTTCATAAATTTGACTCAGTTCTATATATCTGAGAAATGAAGCCTTTGTCAGAGACTTACTATAAAGATGTTTTCCCCCCAGTTTGTTGTTTGCTTTTTAATCTTTGTTGTATTGCTTTTGATTGAGCATGTAACAGATTAAATGGCTTTCTGGGTACCTTCCATCTTTCAGATCCTTTGATTCTATACCATTCTACTTCTTGAAGAAATGCTATCTGCAAGCCAATTCCAATGGGAGGGACATCTTAAGAGGATACAGAATTTAAGTTCTTGAGAACAAGAACTGACTCTTTTTGCTCTTTGAATTCTTTGACCCTAAAATAAGTTCTTTGTATATGATAGTTGCTTTATAAACACAATCTGCTAGACTTAATTGAATGAAGCAAGTCCTGAAAGCTGTTGTATACAAGCACTAGTCAATCAACTGGCTTTTCATTAGACCTACATGGTGGTCCTATCTTAAGCCCTAAGGATAGAAAGATATAAGTGGAAAAGTCCTGACCTCAAGAGCTTGTATTCTAACCCCAAATGATATTAAATCATTTTACAATAATCTCCAGGGATTTATTAGAGCTGTTGTCAGAAATCGTGGCCAGAAAGAATCCCTTCTCTGGCATGCATCTTAACAGCTGTTGGTCAGTCATTTTTGTAGTATCTGACTCTTCATGGTCCCATTTGGGGTTTTCTTGGCAAAGAACCTGGAGTGACTTGCCTTTTTCTTCTCCAGCTCATTTTACAGATGAGTCAACTGAGGCAAACAAGGTTAAGTGACTTGCCCAGGGTCACATAACTAGCAAGTGTCTGAGGCTTAATTTGAACTCGGGTCTTTTTGACTCCCTGCCTGGCACCATGTTGGAATAGAAGTTCTTCCCATCCTTTCTATATCTCCTTGTCCTTCCATCAACTCTAAGGGAAAGGAGTGAATTGAACAAACAGAACTTACCCTGTAGAAGAATTGGCTTTTGAAGTCTTTAGATGAAGATTTTATTTCAGAGTTTATAACTCATTTCAATATATCTTCCTAATGTCCTCCTGACTTCAAGTGTACAGGTATATGACCTGCCACATCGTCTCTAAAGGATATAAGCCAGGAAAAAAAGCTTACGGAATAGGATAGGGCAGAAGGAACGGATTAATAAATCCCCTTCCTACTTCCCCCTTTCTTTTTCTCCCACTGAGCAGTTCTAAGTACTTGCTGCTGAGTCGGGTTTTTTAAGCCATAGTCTATGCATCACACGGACCTCTCCCCAAGATATATTGGCCTGGTACATAAGCAGCTTGTGTGCTCCAGGGGTGGTGTATATTTTATTTTAGATGGAACCCGTGATAAGAAACTGCATTTAGAAAGCATTTTCTATGAAGCTAAAGGCAGGCGCCAAATGAAATACAATGGGGGGAAAAATAAAAGCTTTAACATTGCTGCATTCTCATTCATTAGAATTGCAGGCCACAAAAGTCATTTGTCCTGTGAGAAGGGTGAGTAAAAGAATACACTCCAGAAAAGCAAATTCAGGCACACATTGATCATTTTTTTCTTCCAGAATAAGTTAAATTCTAGGAGATAATTTCACATGAAACAAAGGAACATCGTGGTGAAAGAAAATTTTCACAGGGAGGGTCCCAGTGTGGATCTGAGACTTCATAAGAATATTGCAATAGTTAACCTTGCCATGGAGTCAATGGAACTTTTAAAAAATATATATATTTTGATTTTTGTATAATAAATAGCATTTATGGTGTGATTCGGGGTTTGTAAAGCACTTCCCCAACATTATAGCATTTTGTTCCCACAAGAACCCCAGAATGTAGGTATTATAATTAATATTAATTAGTACCCCTCATTTCGAAATGAGGAAACTGTGAAAGGTAGGGGTCAAGTGACTTGCCCAGGATCAAACAGCTAGTATCTAAATCTGGATTTGAACTCAGATCATCCTTATTACATGCCTCAGCTCTATATAAGACACAATCTTTAAGCTCTATCTGAGCCAACAAATTTCAATCTTATTGTTTTCCTTTGTAATTCATTATATTTATTTTATGCACTTAAAAACATTATTCTAAAAAGTTGTCCTTAGATTTTAACAAATTGCCAGAGGAGTTCATCAATAAAACAAATTAATTAATTTAATTACAAAAATTTAAGAGTCTGTGGTGTAGGAGAACTCCCAGTATGAGAATTCACTGTACTGATACAATATGCAATCTCACTAGCTACAGTTTCATAGGGTCACCTGGGACACTTAGAATTTAAATGAATTGCCATGAATCAGAACCAAGTGTGGAAGCTAGATCCTATTGAATCCAAAGCTAATTCCCCAGTCCTTGTACCTATATTGTTCTATATGTGTATCATGTAGGGGAGAGAGACGGTCAACAGTAAAAGAAAATAGACACAAAATGAGGAACCATAGTAATGTTTATCTGGAGTTCCAAAACAAGTAAATGATACCTTCGTGCCCAAGTGAGTCTCCCTTTTCCTCATTGACAGGTAGATATATTTCTGGAGCTGGACTGAGACTGGACAATTGGAAGATGGGGAGGGAATGTTAGTCAATAAATTAAACTAATAAACCTTGACTTAATTCCATGAGAAAGACAAGGAAATATAAAAGCATAGTCCCTGTTCTCAAAGAATTTATAATTTCAGACGGGAAATAGCATTTATGGAAAGATAAACAAATCCCAATTTAAAGTAAAGTAGCATCACAGTGAAAAGAATCCTGGAGAATCCTGGATTAGTCATTAGATTTAGGTTCAAATACTATCTACTTCATGTACACAGTTGCAAACATAACAAAAACTGCACTATACTTGGGATCCTAAGAAACCTGGCTTTTAATCTCTCACTTTTGACTTTCTAGCTCTATGAACAAGAGCAATTCTATTAGACCTTCTATAGCTCAGTTTCCTCAACTGTAAGAGAGGGCAATAATATTATCTGTTATAATAAGGCTAGGATAAGCGAGATGTCAGTGTAGCTATTAGAAGTAGCTATGCTCTCAAAGACAAGGTTTTTACTTACACAAAAATGGCAGAGAAAGTGTAGAAAAAAAGTGAAGAAACAAATTGCTGTTCAAGCAATTCAATTAAACAAACAATTAAGGCAAGGTAGTATGGTGGCAACTAGGTAGTACAGTGTGTAGCAGATAGTAGGTACAGAGTCTGGCCTGAAGTCAGGAAGATCTGAGTTCAAATCTGACCTCAGATACTAGCTGTGTGACCCTGGGCAAATTACTTAATCCTGGTTTCCTTGATTTCCTCATCTGTAAAATGAGCTGAAGAAAAAAAATGGCAAACCACTCCAGCATCTTTGCCAGGAAAACTCCAAATACTGTCACAAAGAATTGGATACAATGGAAACAACTGAACCACATATGGACTCAAGGGACCTTGTCTAGAATCTTGACTCTGACACCATCTTCAGAGTCTTGGACAAGTCAACTTACATCTGAGTCTTAAGTTTCCTCATTGAAAAAATGAAGTGTTTGGACTAGATGACCTCTGCAATATCTTCCCAATTTATATCTTATTGTTTTTTAAGTGCCTATCAAGTAAAGGGGAAAATATAAGATGATATGGTATCCATTTACAATTTATTATAAGAGCTAATAGTCTAATCGATGGGTCTACTACATAAAGTAGAGGTTCTAAATCTTTTTTTTTTTTTGACTTATAGAACTCATTGGCAGTCTGGTGAAACCTAAAGATCCTTTGTATTGTTTTTAATGGCATAAAATAAAATATGTAGGATTACAAAGGAAACCAATTATCCTGAAGTATGGTTATCCAAAAAAAAAAAAATTAAGTTCATGGGTGCCAGGTTAAGAATCCCTGATCCAGGGTGATAGTGAGCACTAAGGTAGAAAAGCAATCATTTGAACAACAAACATTCATTAAGCTCTTGCTCAGTGCCAGGAGGTTGGAATCTGATAGTGGAAGGCCTTGAATGCTAGACTAATGAGTTTAGACATTATGTTTTAGGTGATAAGAAAGAGATCCAATAAGAAGGAAATTAATTTATGCAGGATGGATTGGGGTAACCAAAGCCAGAAACATTAATTAAGCAACTATCTTAGTAATCTAGATGGAAAAGAAGGGATAATTGCAGGAGATATTATAAAGGAAGAATAGACAGACCTCAGAATTTAAAAATTCTCCAGCTTCAGGGAATTGAGTTTCAGTTAAAAAAATGAGCTTTAGGGGGCAGTTGGGTGGCTCAGTGGATTGAGATACAGGCCTAGAGATGGGAGGTTCTGGGTTCAAATCTGGCCTCAGACACTTCCAAGCTGTGTGACCCTGGGCAGGTCACTTGACCTCCATTGCCTAGCCTTTACCACTCTTCTGCTTTGGAGCCAATACACAGTTTGACTCCAAGACGGAAGATGAGGGTTTAAAAAAAATGAGCTTTTAAAAAAAGTATCCTGGCTAGAAATATAGGTAGGTAAATACTCCACCAGAAGATTTTGTTACAAATTTAGAAATTTCAAAATTGGATTTCCCTATGCCTAATGGGAAGGGTTAAGGGGAGCACCATACCATCCTCAAAGTATGCAGACACTGTACAGTTAGGCATAGCATAAAGCAAAGTGTATTTGGGGATGGAGAAAGGCTGAGTTCAACCCCTTGCTTCTGCTGCTTACTGGCTACAAAATCATTGGCAGGTTGTTTTCTTCGGCTCAATTTCCTCATCAGCAAAATGGGAGAGTTGGACTAAATAAACTCACAGATCTAAATGTAAATAGTTGATTCTTTGAATTTTAAAGAATTTCTCCCTTCTGTGGGGAAAGGAACATGTAGTTAGAAAGAAGATAGTAGTCAAGTCAGCAAACATGAGAAGTTTGGCATTTTAGAAGTTAGAGGAACCTTAGAAAACATGTAGTTCAGATATTTTATTCTGTGGGTGAGGAAACTGAATATTAGAGATTGCTCACCTCTGAGAACCCAAGGTACCCCAGTTGTCAGCAGTGATGAAACTCAAGGATTTCCTGGTTCTTGTTCTAATACCATTGTTATTATCCACAATGAAATATCAGAGGAGAACAAGAGAGAAATCAGAGAAGTCTTCCAAATTTAGAAATTAGTTGACTAAAATAATAACAATTATTTACTATTAAAAGAAAAATCAGAAGGGAGAGTCAGTTTGTGGGATTAGATTATGTATTTAATGTTGATTTAATGTTGGATATTTTAAGTTTGTTAAGTGACAAGCATCACTGTACCTGTGTAAAACTGCCCAGTAGACATTTAGAAATTTGGTGCTAAGGTTTAAAATAAAGTTCAGAGTAAGAGATTTAGATTTAGGAGTCACCAAAATAAAGATGATGGTTGAAGCAAGGCATGGATTAAGTCTCTGAAGGGAGATTTAAAAAAATACAACAGAAGACCAAAGATTGAGTATGGGAGAACAACCATTTTTAAAGGAAAGGGAGAGGAAGAGAAATCTATAAAGGGAATAAAGAAGGAAACATAAACGAAGGCTAGAATAAAAAACAAAGGATGTTCAACAGTGCAAAATGTTGAGGCAAGGTCAAAAGAAAAATGGGGAATTCAATTTGATGATTAAGGAATTATTGGTGATGTTCTGGAATGCAGATTTAATAAAGAGCTTGAAAAGCAGATCATCAAAAGCATAGATGGTAAATCATAGATGATGGAAAAGTTGTTATCATTTCCTTTTCCTTTTTAGTTAATCTCTTTGTTTTAGAGTTGTATTTTATGCCTTAGTGAAAAGGTAGTCACAGCATTAGGAGTATAGTTCCAAACTACTTTCCAGAATGACCAAATCAATTCCCAGTTCTGCCAACATTATCCTTCTCTCCTCTTCTCCTTTTGATATATATTTTCTTTGTCTTGATTTTATTTCTTTCACTGGAGATATCAGAAGTATATTCAAATAAAAGCATTATGTTGACATGAGCATTGGAAAATGTAGTTATGTTATTTGAGAGAGAATTAGCAAATGGGGGCTCTTAACAAATGCTTGTTCATTTACTGATTCAGTGAAAATAAGGAGTTTTCATATAGAAAAGAAGGAAAAGGATAAAGGGATACAAAGGAAGATTTCAGCAGGAAAATATGAAAGTTCCTGCTTGATGACATCATTTTTTTTATTAAAGTTGTTAGCACAATTATCTGTTTACTTGTGACAATAGCTAGATTGAGCTTGAATACATATTTTTATTTATTTTCTTAATTTAAATTAATTTATTTAGTCAATTTAGAACATTATTCCTTAGTTACAAGAATCATATTATCTCCCTCCCTCCCCTCTTCTCACCCTTCTTGTAGCTGACACACAATTTCACTGGGTATTGCATGTGTCCTTGATCAGAACCCATTTCCATGTTGTTGGTGTTTGCATTAGGATGTTCATTTAGAATCTACATCCCCAATCATATCCCCTCGATCCATGTAGTCAAGCCGTTGTTTTTCTTCTCTGTTTCTCCTAACACAGTTTTTCCTCTGAATGTGGATAGTGTTTTTTTCATAGATTCCTCCAAGTTGTTCTGGATCACTGCATTGACACTAATGGAGAAGTCCATTACATTTGATTGTGCCACAGTGTATCAGTCTCTGTGTACAATGTTCTCCTGGTTCTGCTCCTCTCACTCTGCATCAATTCCTGGAGGTTGTTCCAGTCCCCATGGAATTCCTCCACTTTATTATTTCTTTGAGCACAATAGTATTCCATCACCAACATATACCACAATTTGTTCAGCCATTCCCCAATTGAAGGGCATCCCCTCATTTTTCAATTTTTGGCCACCACAAAGAGCACAGCTATGAATATTCTTGTACAAGTCTTTTTCCTTATTATCTCTTTGGGGTACAAACCTAGCAGTGCTAAGACTCAATCAAAGGGAAGACAGTCTTTTAGCACCCTTTGGGCATAGTTCCAAATTGCTCTCCAGAATGGTTGGATTAATTCACAACTCCACCAGCAATACATTAATGTCCTGACTTTGCCACATCCCCTCCAGCATTCATTACTTTCCATAGCTGTTATGTTAGCCAATCTGCTAGGTGTGAGGTGATACCTCAGAGTTGTTTTTATTTGCATCTCTCTGATTATAAGAGATTTAGAACATTTTTTCATGTGCTTATTTACCTGAAAATTGCCTATTCATATCCCTTGCCCATTATCAATTGGAGAATGGCTTGATTTTTTGTACAATTGTTTTAACTATTTATAAATTTGAGTAATTAGACCTTTGTCAGAGGTTTTTGTTATGAAGATTGTTTCCCAGTTTTTTGCTTCCCTTCTAATTTTTGTTATATTGGTTTTGTTAGTACAAAAACCTTTTAATTTGATGTAATCAAAATTATTGATTTTTACATTTTGTGATTTTTTTCTAGCTCTTGCTTGGTTTTAAAGTCTTTCCTTTCCCAAAGATCTGACATGTATACTATTCTTTGTTCACCTAATTTGCTTAATTTCCTTCTTTATATTCAAGTTTTTCACCCGTTCTGAGTTTATCTTGGTGTAGGGTTGAAATGTTGACCCAAACCTAATCTCTCCCATACTGTCTTCCAATTTTCCCAGCAGCTTTTATCAAATAGTGGATTTTTGTCCCAAAAGCTGGGATCTTTGGGCTTATCATAGACTGTCTTGCTGAGGTCACTTTCCCCAAGTCTATTTCAATGATCATCCTTTCTGTCTCTTAGCCAGTACCAAATTGTTTTGATGACCACTGATTTATAGTATAGTTTGAGATCTGGGACTGCAAGGTCTCCTTCCTTCACATTTTTGTCATGATTTCTCTGGATATCCTTGATATTTTGTTCTTCCAAATGAACTTTGTTATGTTTTTTCTAATTCAGTAAAAAAGTTTTTTGGTATATCATTGGGTATGGCACTAAATAAGTAAATTAATTTTGGTAGGATTGTCATTTTTATTATGTTAGCTAGTCCTACCCATGAGCAATCAATGTTTTTCCAATTGTTTAGATCTAGTTTTAATTGTGTGGAGAGTGTTTTGTAGTTGTGTTCATAAAGTTCCTGTGTTTGTCTCAGCAGATAGATTCTTAAGTATTTTATATTGTCTAGAATGATTTTAAATGGATTTTCTCTTTCTAATTCTTGCTGCTGAGATGTGTTAGAGATATATAGAAATGCTGATGACTTATGTGGGTTTATTTTGTATCCTGCAACTTTGCTAAAATTGTTGATTATTTCGAATAGCTTTTTGGTTGATTCTCTAGTATTCTTTAAGTACACCATCATATCATCCACAAAGAGTGATAGCTTGGTCTCCTCGTTGCCAATTTTAATACCTTCAATTTCTTTATCTTCTCTAATTGCTACAGCTAGTGTTTCTAGTTCAGTGTTAAATAATAGAGGTGATAATGGGCATCCTGATCTTATTGGGAAGGCTTGAATACATATTTGAGTCCTAGATGAGGAGTATAAATGGAATATGTGTGTTAAAGTAGGCTTTTTAAATCGCATCATATACGTCCTTTTCCCAGAAACAATGAGACACCAGATCCTGACCAAGAGAGTGTAAACAGACTGCTTATTCAGCAATATAAAATATAGCATCTTTTGAATATTTCATAGCAATGCTTCAGGTATAAACCTTCCACAGTTGGAATCCTTAGAGTAGAAAGAAACTAGAACAAAGAAAATAATCAGCAAAAAAACAATGTACAAAAATTCCAGAGTACTGACCTGAGCAAATTATACCAGAAGAATTGATTCAATCATCTGAGACATTGGAGGAAAATGAGGGAGGTGTGTGTGTGTGTGTGTGTGTGTGTGTGTGTGTGTGTGTGTGTTTAACTTGACACTCCAATGCTTTTATTAAATATTTGATATCCTGTATGTTGAAAGACCTATGCATTGCTTCATGTGACTTAAATGCAAACATTTATTAAATTTACAATTTAATTCTTCTATCTCTATTTGATATTAGGGAATAAAATGTTTTAGGAGCTATAAGACTAAGGCAAAAGAATAAGAGTCACTGACCTGAGAATACACTGCTTTATAGACTAAAGCACTTTTATGTGGAATGTATGTGTACATTAAATTCATAAAGTATATTTAACTTAGAGTTATGAAAAGATTACACATTTTCCTAGGTCCTCTATATTTATATATGTCTGTACTTTTATTGAGGTGGGGAATGAGTCTGCCCAGAGAAGGTATATCATTTTATTTAATAGTTTCCTTTTTATTATTAATAGGTCCCATTTTCATATATCCAGATGATCTGATTTTAAATTAATCTTTCAACTCAGGAGGTTTAGTCTGCTTTTTAAAAATTGGCAAGCAGTGCAGCTCTTTTTTTACTGATAAGTTGTGGGTTGTTTTGGCTCTAAAAATAACTGGAGATTGGTACCATTAGAAATATTTCTGTCTTGATAGTGTTTTATAAGTTTTTTTCACAAAATTAAACCAAAATATCATTATTTTAAGTGTATTGGCTAATTCTTGGTGGCTCTGAGAAATCTCTTGTAATTTTTACAGCTTATATTTATAGGGGGAAAGTAGTATGGAGGTTATAGATTCCCTTAGGAGAAGAAATCAAAGCATACTCTTCCAAGATCTGAAAAAAAGAAACTCTATTTACTTTTATGGATGCAGAGAGAAGACAAAGAAAACAAAGCAAGGACTCAGTAATTACAGTTGATTCCATTATTTACTTACATGTATATAAAAGCAAGAAGTAATATGGCGAACAGGACAAGTCTTAGAGGCAAACTCAAGACCCACATCTGATAGCTGTGTGTCCCATAGCAAGTCATTGAAGCTCTCAGTACTCCCAGGCTACTCTGTAAGATGCTAAGTGATCAACAAGTTGATGAAATCATAAGTCAGGGCAGAAACAAAAATATTAGCAAGTCATCCAAAATAAGGCTAGTCAAAAAGCAGTCTTGAATTTGACTTCTCTTTGACATCACCTTTTCCTTTGGAGGAATTTCTGTTGGCATCATTAGCAGCTCTTTTTACTCCTGGGTTCCTATCCTAATTATATAAACTAGTTATGTAAACTTGGACAAATTTCTTAATCCTTATTCTTGGTTTCCTCATCATTAAAATAGGAATGATATAGTAGTTGCATTATCCACCTCAGCATTTCTGTGAAATTCTAATGAAAAAATGCATGTGAACAGATCTTTGAAAAAATATTGCTGTACAAATATAATATTATTAATACTTTAAATCTACATTGCAGTCTACAGCCTAGCAGGAGTTATAAGAGAAGGTGATAGGAGGTCTCCTGCTTTCCAAAGTAGTGTTTTATGTCTTGTGCCCCTACATGAATCAGCAAGCAAGCTATCTTTAAAGAGAGAGAGAGAAAGGGCAATTCTCTTTAAGTAGAAATATTATATCAGACTGAAGTGTGTTGGTGTGGGATATTGAAATGGCCTAGAGAATATATGTGTGTGTGTGTGTGTGTGTGTGTGTGTGTGTTTGTGTACAAACACACACATAGAGAGAGATCCTAGAAAATGTAATAGAAAGAGCACTGGCCCAAGAGTCAGAGTGCTTGGCTTCATATCTTGTGTTTGACAATTAATTCTCTAATTCCTGGATAAACCTGATCAAGTCACAATCCCCTTGGGCCTCAGTTTCCACACATTCAAAGAGAATATTGGATTAAATCAAGGGTTTTAAATCTGAGCTCCATGAAACCACCAGGGACCCATGGATAGTTTCCAGGGGTAGTCAGTAGTATAGTGGATAGAGCCCTGGACCTGGATTCATGAAGACCTCATTTCAAATTCAGCTTCAGCCACTTACTTGCTGTGTAAGAATTTGTATAAGTCATGTAACCTCTGCTGGTCTCAGTTTCATCATCTGTAAAATGGAAAGAAATAATATTTACTTCTAAGGGTGGTTTTAGGGATTAAGTGACATTATAAAAATTAGATTTTATCATAAGGCCTAGCATATAACAGGTATGATATAAATAGTCTATGAACTTGGACAAATATATATATATATGTACATATTTAATATCAGAAGCAGCATTTCCTTCAATTATTTAACATTATTCTGAGCAAAAGTCCACAAACTTCTCCAGCTTGCTCAAGGGGGCCATGATAAACAAAGGGCTAAGAATCTTTAGATTCTTAGGATCTCTGTGGTCCTTCTTATTCTAGATCTGTAATCCCAGGATCCTAAAGTTCATTTCCTGATGCTCCTTAATTAGCTTTTTGCATTCATATCAATTCAACAACTATTTTCAAGCAATTAATGCATGCACAGCACTATGCTAAGGGCTGAGATAGGTAAAAAAATTAAAATTTTAAAAAGGTCCCTGATTTCAAGCTTACTACCTAGTAGGGAGATAGAAGACAAACAAATGTCTGAAATACAAAATAGTGCAGGAGAATTATGTCAGAAATCTGCCCAGGTTTGGGTAACACAGTATAAAAAAATCTATTCTTATGGAGATAATTATTTATAGGGGCTCTTAATCTGGAGTCTATGGATAATTTTTTAGTATTTTTATAACCATATTTCCCTTTCCATAACTGTTTTCCCTATTTTATAACTTCTTTTTTTATTTCCTTTGAGATCCTAGATATTTAAAAATAGAGCGCTCCAATGGGATCCTTGGACTTCACCAAAGAACCAAAGAGATTCATGGCAAAAACAAAGGTTAAAAACCTTTGAAAAGGAGGATAAATTTAATCACATAAAAATTTCCCTAAATGTTTACAAATCAACTGTCACCAGGGTTGAGAGTTGAAAGATAATTTTTTTTAATCCATTGCCTTCTATTTTAGAATCAATACTTAGTATCAGTTCCAAGTCAGAAGAGAGGTAAGGGCTAGGTAATGAGAGTTAAGAGACTTGTCAAACAGCTGAAAACTATATGAGGTCAAATTTGAACCCAGGACACTCCCCCCAGGTTCTTTATCCACTGAACCCCTAGCTGTCCTGAAGAGTCAATATTGAGGGAATCAGACACATCTTCATGAAGTAAGCAATTTTTAAATTTGAATCCAAAAATGGGCAAGAATTCAATGGGCAACAATGGTAGGTGTGTCATTGAAAATCTGTTACCCTAAAAAATACATTTTCCAGGAGCTCACTGACTTCCTATCATTATATAGACAAGAGGATATATTGGGTGGGTTTCCTGGTCTCCCTCTCTTTGCTTCTTGGGTTGTGACTGTGGTGGAGCATGGTTTTTGAACAGGTAGATTAGTCATGGGCACGTGGTTTTATTTTGTTACAGGTTTTTATTCCTTTATTTCTAATGATCATTAATAAATTCCTTAAAATAAAATATTTTAAATTATTATAGATTAATTTTAATTTTTACATAGGGGCAGTGATTTTAGTTATAGGAAACATCATGAATAAATCTATGGAGGCAGGATGGCATAGCACATGTTCAGAGAATGATAGGATTATCTAATTTGACTAATAGTAAAATAATAAGAATAGCTAGTATTTATATTAAGCTTTCATATATATAGTGTGGAAAAGAGAGAACTAATAAGAGAATTTGCAAGGCATGTATGTAAGACAAAATGCAAAGGATATCATCTGTCAGTCAAAAAGGAAGATTCCAATTGGAATGTGTCTGGAAGACAGGTGGAGTGAAGCCAATGGCTGAACTGAACAGGGCTGAAGGAGGCTTTTGGACTTCGGGGCGTTTGGCTTCTGGCTGATGATGGTGATGGGAGCTAGCTGGCTGAGGTGAAGGAAAGAAGAACCTATTTGTATCTCTGGGACTGATCTGGCTGATCGGCAGAAGAAGAAAGAAGACAGACAATTGTCCTCATATCTCTCTGACTGACTCTGTTTCATAAGAGTGACTGGATTGTCATTTCCCTCAATATCCTCCTAACCAAGACTCCCTATAGAGAATAGGGAAATCCTACCCCTCTTACATTATCCTCCATCTTTGTCCTGTCTTCCCCAAATAAACCCTTACTTGGGAAAAGAAAAGAAAAGAGTATTTCCTCTGAAATCTCATAGCCCACACTGAGGGATCTGAGGGAGAAGAAGGGGGAGGGGAAGCTGAAAGACTTCTGAAGAGGGAGGAAATGGGAGGAATAGGGAGGAGGGTAGGCAAACCTTGATCCATTAGTCATCTAGAGAATCCATCAAATATACACCCTCAAGTATCTATCTAATACAATAGAGCACTTTACAAATATCTCATTTGACCCCCACAGCATCCCTGGAGGTTGTGTGCAATTATCCTCATTTTACAGTTAAGGAAACTGAGTCAGATAGAGACTAAGTGGCCCACTCAGGATGAAACAGCTACTGTGAGGTCAATTTTGATCATGGGTCTTCTTCATTCCACTTTCAGTATTATTCATTATATAAGCAACTTTTCCCCATTTGCTACATGTTCTAATGTAGCTTTTTATAATATGTTTATTCTATAGAATATGTTTATATATAATATAAGTTTAGTCAGGTAGGCTCAAATCAGCCTGCTCCAGAGATCCATTTCAGGATGATTCTAGAGATAATCCAGCAAAGAATCTACTCTTTGACAAAGCTGGGTGTTATAGAATATAGACTGTGGAAACTGGAATCAGGAAGAGGTAGGGCATAAACATTTACATGGCACCTACTATTCCAGGTAGTATATTCCAGGTAGTATACTAATCACTTTTGACAAATATTTTGTCATGTGAGATTCACAAGAAGCCAGTGAGGTAGATGCTGATCTACAATCAGAGAAACTGAAGTAACCAGATTAAATCATTTTCCCAGGATCATGCAGCCAGTGTCAGAGCCTGGATTTTTACTCAGGTCTTCCTGAACATAAGGGCAGCTAGGAGGCAGAATGGAGAGAGTGTTTGGGAAGATTGGAGTTCAAATCTGGTCTCCAATAATCCCTAGTTATGTGTCTCTGAGCAAGCCATTTAAACAGGGTTGCCTCAATTTTCTCATTTGAAAAGTGAGCTGAAGAAGAAAATAGCAAAGCCACTCCAGTCTCTTTGCCAAGAAAACACCAAGCAGGGTCATAATGAGTTGGACACAACTGAGATGAATGAAGAACAAGAAAGACTTCCTGACTCCAATCCCAAGGTGCTTTCTAATACACTGCCTGCTTGGCTAGGAAGACCTTAATTTTTTCCCTATTTTTCTTAATACATTGAGTAATGCCATTTTAAAAAATTAATTAATTTTTTTATTCTGTCCCTCTCTCCCTTCCTTATACTGTAGAAGGGATCCTCCTGGATGACTATTTCAAATCTTACATCAAATACTAGCTGTGGCAAGTAAGCAGGTCAACCTTTCTCTAAGGCTTAGTTTCGTCATCTATAAAATGAGGGTTTTACTGGTCTCCCCAGCTTGGACCCAAAGACCCCATGATCTTTTCAGTCACACTGTTCCTCCTTGTTGTTCCCCACTGCCTCCTCAATTTCCTTTGCACCCTGTGAATTGTTTCTCACAAATATTGTTTTTTATGTCTGTGAGTAAAGCAATTTAAGCACTTATATGTATAACACATTTAACTTCAGTAAAAAATAATTTCCCCCTTATGAATGACAAATGAGATGATTGCTTGTACTAAGCTTGAATCCTAACAAAAGAATCCTGCCTTGAGTATATCCAAGATACTTCTTTAATTCAGTAAATAATGTATAACAGCATATACAGCACTAATTAAGGGTTGTAAAGAGCTGTGTGATCTCAAATGAAAGGCATTACAGACATGTGAAGAATCCAGTACATAAAGTTTTCAACTTCAAAGCTGCTAGCCGAAATGAATCTTCAGGATAGACCTATCATCTTCTTTTCTTAGCTGGAAAACCTGAGGCAGAGAAAGACCACATCAGATCATGGAACACATACTTTTTTTCCTTTGCCTTCTTATTTTTTGCTTTATTCATATGTATTCCTGGTTACAGCAAAATATTTTATTGTCAGTCAGTAAATATTTTTAAAGAATTTACTATATGCCAGTCACAAGGCAGCTAGGTAGACAGTGAATAAAATTCCAGAGCTGGAATCAAGAAGACTCATGTTTCTGAGTTCAAATATGACCTCAGATACTTAATGGTTTTGTGACCCTGGGCAAGTCACTTAACTCTATCTACCTTAATTTGCTCATTTGAAAAGTAAGCTGAGGGACTCAAGGCAAAAAGAAGATATCCATCACTATAGAAGGAACAGATGAAATCCAAATGCAGATTAAACCATGCCATTCTCCACTTTATTTCCTCCATGTATGTTTTTTCACATGTGTCTTAGTTCACAACATGGCAAGCATGGAAATATGTATTACATGATAATATCTGTACAACCTATATCATATTGTCTGCCTTTTTGGGAAGGGGGAAGAGTAGGAGAGAGGAAAAGAAAAGAATATGGATTGCAAAATGTCAGAAAACAAATATCAAAAACTGTATCAACATGTAATCTGGGGAAAATACAAATAACTGTTAAAGGGAAAAAAATGAGCTGGAAAAGGAAATAGTTAACCACTACAATAGCTTTGCCAAGAAGCCGCAAATAGAGTCATGAAGAGGCAAATACAACTGAAACAACTAAATGGCAAAAATGTGCTAGACACTGTTCTAACAACTGGTGATACAAAAAAGGGCGAACAGCAGTCCTTTATTTACCTCCAGCAGTTCACAACTTAATAGCACAAATAACAGCAAATAAGTATGCACAAACAGTCAATAAACAGAATTAATGTTTGGGGGATCACTAAAAGCTTCCTATAGAAAGTGGGATTTAATGTTGGACTTGAAGAAAGTCAGAGAAGCCAAGAGGTAGAGGTAGGGAAGGAGAGCTTTCTATTTATGAAGGACCAACAAACAAAATACATGGGGATGAGTATATAAAGTGTCCTGTGCAGAGAAAGAACAAGGAGGCAATTGTCATTGGATCAGAGTTTATGGTTGAATGTGAGGTATAAGAATGGAAAGGCAAAGGGATCAGGTTATGAAAGACTTTGAGTGCCAAACAGAGGATTTTGCATTTGATCTTGGAAGTGACTGGGAACCAATGAATGTTATTGAGAGTAGCAGGGGTGACATGATCAGACTTGAACTTTAGGAAATTCTTTCCTATTAGGTTATGAGTCTTTAGAGAAGCAACTATTTTTGTTTCCTTTTCTTGGCATATAATTTGCCTTTAATAAATGCTTTCTGACATTGATTGACAATCCATTCAGTCATCCTCAACAATTAAAGACCATCAAAGTAAATTTTAGTTGTTTTTCTACAAATTTGTGTTTATTCACTGACTTCTTCAATTAAACAAGTATCTCTTTGAGAAGTAGCCTTTCTCAGTATTGATATAATCTGCTGAGATATGTGCATCAAAGTAGAAAATGACCAATCAAATTAATTTATTATGGCCTACTATAAGATGCTGTCCTGAGCACTAAGGACAATAAGATGAAAAACAATACAATTCTTCCCCTCTGGGAACTTGTAACCCATTGGGAGGCATGAACACTAATAAATGAAACAAAACAGAATATGATGTGAATATAAGCAAAGAAGAAATCTGCATTACAATATTATAAGAAATTTTCATTTAGGAAAAATCAAGGCAGTCTTCAGGGAGAGGGTATTGCCTGAACTGGACATTAATTAAAAGGGCTTCCAAGAGGGAGAGATTTGAAAGGAATATGTTACAGATATTAGAGATAGTTTAATTGAAGACACAGAAAGAGGAGGAAGTAGAACTAGCTTGAGGAGAATAGTTAGTAATCCATTCTTATAGAATGCAGTGCATGGAAAGGGAAGGAATATGGAATCATGCTGTCAAGGCTTATTGGAATTAAAATTGGGTGCCCCACAGGATTTTGTCTTGGGGCTTCTTCCCTTCTCCCATTACTGTTTTACTTGGTGGCCTTTTAAGTTCCCTATCATCTTTAAGCAGATGATTGTTAGACTTATTTGTCTAGCCCTAACCTCTATCCCGATTCCTTTCTTCTATTTCTGACTGACTTTATTGGAAAAATTTTGAAGGGCAAGTTGAAAAAATTACAGATGTTGAGCCTGGACAAGATAGGACTTGGCATGCAGGATAGGGAAGAGGATAATTTTTTCAACCATTTGTATTACTGTATCATGGAGGAAATTTAGATTTTTCTGCTTGGTCCAGGAAACAGACCTTGAAGAAATGGGTAGAAGTTGCAGCAAGGCAAATGGAGTCCTATTAAAAAGAAAGGCCTAACAACCCCAATCCCAAAGTGGAATGGGCTGAGGAAGTCTTCAAGTCAAAGCTTGTTGACCACTTGTTGGGGGAATGAAGAGAAGATTTTTGTTCAGGTACATATACTAAAGGATGTCTGAGATCTCTTCAAATTGTGATATTAAAAAATCCAGTGATTTTCACAGAAAAAAATCCATATATACTTTGGATATATATATATATATATGCATCCATATATATATATAAAATTTAAAACTTCCAAGGAAAAAGTATCAATAATATAAAGAATATTTGTCTCACAAAATGTCTATTGGTGTCATATGGAGGATTTGAGTTCCAACACATCGGAAGGTCTTGTCTAAATAATGTACAACCTATAGTTAAAGAATGAGGACACAGGAGAGTTTTAGTGCTTAGTCCTAGAAGGCAGAACCAAGATCCATAATGAGTAGAAGTTTCAAAGAGGCTTGGTGTTAAGAAAAATTTCTAAAAATTAAATCTGCCCAAATGTGAAATAGGCTGCCTCAAAATGGTGAGGGATTCTCCTTCCTTGGATGTTGTCAAGAAGAGAATAGAAGATCATTTTCCTCACATATTCTAGTGGGAATTTTTTCTTGTCTGGTTTCTGAGCCATACAATTCTATGATTTTGTGATAGTGTGGATTACAAATGCTCAAACATGGGTGTAGATATATAATAGTTTAGTATAAATAGTCTGTGACATTTTTATTAAGGGTAGCAATTTAACTTTGAAGAGACATTTGATGAAACTTTTGATTTTCCTCCTCTGTGAGGGGCCTCTCAGGAAGGCTCTGTCCTTTATCATAGTGGTCGCTCTCCTGGATAACTCCCCCATTTCATTTGGCAAGTGATAAAAGTAAATTTAATTTCTCCTTCCTTAGGCAGCATAGCCTGCTGACTAATCTGCTAATTGGGTTGCAGAGAAGAAGAAAGAAAAGAGAGTTAAAAAGCATTCCTTGAGTTGTGTGGTAGAAAGAAGTAAAGGGTCCACATGGGAAATGGGATTTTCTCTGTCCCCAGATGAAAGGTCAAGAATGATTCATACCTCTTTCATCAGCTCTGAATTGTCAGTTTTTCAAAATAGTTTCATGCTTTTGTATTTAGTTAATTAATATATAGACTAACCTCAGTTTATTTATTTCTTTGAATCTGTGGAAATGGCCATCAAGATAAGTATTTCCTTTGAACTCTCAATTATATATGCTGGTGAGGCCCATCTTCCTATTAAATGGGTTTGCCCATTATAGATACTGTGATGAACAAACAGGATTTAGGTTGTGAAAGTAATTGTCTTTCACTATCTGATTATCATGATCAAACTTGGTCACAAGGAAGGGAGAAGAAAATATGCCTTCTCTTTTTATGAAGAGATGAGAGACTATGTGTGTGAAAAACTACATAAATGATCAGATTTGGTTAATGTCTTGGTTAGTTTCATAAAATCCATTTTCCTTATCTTGTTTTCTTATTCCTTATTATAAGGGCTAGATTTCTCAGAAAAGAAGTAGGTATATTTGGGGAAAAAAAGACTAAGTTTTAAAAAAGCTAATTTTTTTTTAAACAGAAAAGATCTTCATGGGGGTCAGAAGGAAAAGAATGGCGATGCTTATCCTTATGCAGAATTAAGCATATATTAAATAATAAATTGTATTTTACATTTATATAACACCTATTTGTTCAGTCATGATGTAATATTTGTTAATGCATGCATTTCTAATGACAATCCTGTGAGGCAAAAATTCTAAGCATTATTATTCCCATTTTATACTTTTAAAAATGAGACTAAGAAAAAACAAAGTACTTCACTCAAGGACATACAGTCAGTAAGTGGTAGTGCATGGGTCCAAACCTTAGACTTCCAACTCCCAAGTAATCTATGCCACACTAACTCTATTCTCATTTCAAACAGCCAATTCAGAATCATAAAATAAATGGATTTCAGAGCTAAGAAGAAACATAGAGATTGACTACAAAGGGTTCTTAAACTGGGGTGCATGGACCCTTTCTTAAGTTTGATAATTATAATCCAATGTAATTGGTGTCCTTTATGATGCTGTGTGTTTTATTACATGCATTTAAAACCATTACTCTGAGAAGGGGTCCATCTATTTCACCAGACCTCCAAAGAAGGTTCATAACACTCAAAAAGGTGAAGAACTTCTGTATTGAACCCCATCTCAGAAAAGAAGTGGAAACAAATATTAGAAATTCGGCTTCATTACCACATTCCCCTACCCCCCCAAACTGTGATCTAGTGATATTGGACTTAATTTTTCTGCCCACTTATTCATCTACCAGGAAAATTAAATTTAGTTTCAAGTCCCATTAGTAATAACCTCTTGCAGTGTTGGAATTTCATCTGGAAGGTTAAAAAAAAGATTAGAACATGGCACAAAATAGAATTTAAATCAATTATTAGCCAGCTATTAGCTTAGAGGCTCATGTAGATAATCAATTAAACAGGTAAGCTACAAACTTTTATTGAGTGTCTACTGTATGTGAGGTATTATGACAGAAAGAGCATGAAACTCCGCAGATCAGGGTTGGTTCATTGAAAAGGCTTTATCAAATTCTTAGAAATTCACAAAGAATTTATGTGCTTTCCTTGTTTTAAAATGAGTTCTTGATTTTGTGGTTCCAAAGTCATAGAACCCAGAATCCTAACCCTGAGATGGGGTTAGGGAAGAGACAGCATACAGTCTTTCAAGTCAACTGCCATGTGCTGTTTCTTGGCAGGTACTCATGTAGCAGCCAATTATTTCAATACACTTACTAGTGTGGGGTTATATAGAACTCATAATTAGACCATAGTCCCTGCCCACTGGGCTTACTGTTTAAAAAAAACTCAAACATGCAGCACAGACACTATTAATTTAAGAGAGGATAAAAGAATTATTAAATACATTCCCAGGATCCTTATTTGAGGTACCATCTGACATAAGGCTGAACTAACAGTCTCAATATTCCCAAGTTACCTTCTGCCTTACCTATATTTAGCTGGAGGCGGCTTTCAGAGTTCACTTTTCATTTACAAGAGAGTTAACCGAAATTCACTGTTTACTGGACACCTCTCACAGACAGAGCACCTGAGCAAACCGGAGTGCTTGAGAGGTCAAGGTCTCCCAGTACAATAGGGGCTCATTACAGCTGGATGAAAAATACCGGTCAGAGCAAAAAGGAACTTAACTCATTTCTCATTCTAATCTGGATATTTAACAGCAACTGAATCTGGGCAGCTTAGACCCATTCCCTTCATCTGCCATGTAACTGTGACTTCCTGACCAAGCCGAAAAGAACGATGTATTGTATTGGAATTAATTATCCAGAGAATTAAGCAGTACGTGAGATAAAAAACATTTGGCCAACAGTGGCTTTTTAGAGCACCCTACATGGGCTAGGGACAAATATCCTCATTTTTGGTAATGCCAGCCAAGACTACTCAAAGGGGAAATGGTGATGGGACTTCCTATTTTAGTGAAAATACTAACACTCAACCCTAAAATAACTAGTACTTAGCTTTATTCCTATTTTCCTACTCCTACCATTTATTCACCCAAGCCAACCTGCCAAGATTTCTATTCTTGGCATTTCCTAGTCAGAGTCAGCTCATGATACTTTGTGGCCCCAGAATTGATTCAGTTTAAAAGTTCTGACATGATGTTTTAGAACACTTTGTATGTAAATATAATGTATTACATAATTATAATGTCTGGAGGTGTTATAACGTCTTGGAGATACTATGGGAATATGCATGTGTATATAGAGATAGATGTATATATATATAGGTATTAGGTATATATGTGCTTATGTACAGAGATAGATATATGTATGTGTACACACATAGAGTGTCTCAAAAGACTTTGGGTATGTATTATGTCTGGGTATATATTTATAGATAAATAGAGATTGAAAGACAAATAGATAGTTAGCTTTGACTACTCATCTCTCTGATTTCCTTTAAGTCACAACTGAAATCTCACCTTCAACAGGAAAGCTTCCCTATCTCCTCTTAATTCTGGTACTTTCTTCTTTTAATAATTTTTAATTTATCCTGCATATATCTTACTTTGTGCATATTTGTTTGCATGTTGTCTCTTCCATTAGACTGTAAGTTTCTTGAGGGCAAGGTCTGTTTTTTGCCTCTTCTTGTATCCTCAGCATTTAGCACAGTGCCTGGCATATAATTGATACTTTTTAAAATGTTTATTGAATTGAATTAACTGAGTAAATACTGGAAACTAAATGGCACTGTGGATAGAGTTTGAGTCCCAACACAGAAAAAATGAGCTCTGTGAACTTGGCTATGTCACTAACCATTGTGCCTCAGTTTCCCCATCTATAAAAGTAGGATAATAATAATAAAACATCCCTCACAAGGGTATTGTGAATAATAAATGAGACAGTGGGGCTAGAAATATAAAAAGTGATACTATCCCTGCTTATAAGTAGTTTATAAAAATGTCTCATAAGTCTTTCTCATTTAGGTGGACCTGCCAACCATTAAACCTTCTGGCCTAGCCTTTCAGACATCAAAGTCAATTCTATAACACAAAGAAACATTGAAAGAATATATTAGAGAAAGGCATAATGTTATAAATGCTAGCTCACATATATGTTTATATATGTACATATATGTTTTATAATGGTTTAATTAGGATTTTTACTAAATAAGAGAGTTATTTTAAAAAGTGGTTCCTGATTATTATCCCTTAAGTCAGGAAAACTATTAACAGCTTTTACCAATGTTGTTTAATTGGAAAATTAATTTTAAAAAAAGAAGGCAGTGCGGAAGGGAAAGAGGTAAGGAGACTGCCTAGCCTACCCTAAATGCTAATCTGGTAAAATGAAGCTCACTCCCCAACAGAGTTCCAGTTTCCATGAGGGAATCCTAGTCACTCATCAGCAACTTGGGCAGGATCCAGGCAAGGTCCCAATGCAGAAAAACCCTCATGTGCTAAGCTCACTGAGGCACCAGTGAACTCAATAAGAAAGTCCCAACTCCAAGAAACTCCAAAGCTGGAAGTCAAAGTCTCAAAGGTGAAAACTCCAATCAGAAGACCCAAAGCTCCAAGTCGAAGTCGAAATCCAAAAGCCCCAAGGAGCTGTATTCCAAAGAATTCCAAAGGAGATGCCTCAAGGAGAAGTCCCTTGGACAGGAAGTTCAGGACTTTTTATAGTCCTTTTTCCACATCATTTACTGTCACTTCCCCACTTTACAGATTGCTGTCTTTCAATTTACCTAGCTGGGGGGCAGGGTAGGAGTATGAGAAGGGTGGGGGTCAGTGGCCTCTAGAGTTGTGACCCACTCTAGCAAATGACTTGTGAACTCTCATACTTAGTAACTGGTAAAGTACTAAGTAGGAGTACTTAAGTTTTTGATTGATTAACTTAAAAGTTGATGATTGATAGACAAAGAGAGATTGATTCACTCTTCACCATCTCCCCTCTGATTCTTTGGGAGACTAGTCTCCCCAATGAATCCTTTAATATAACTAGCTTATATCTCTAAAGATCTTCTAACTAAAGGTGCATACAATATTGCACTTTCTAAGAGGAATTTACAATAGTTGGAGATAAGAGGGAAATAAAAGAGAGAGAGCAAAATCAATGTTTGCTAGGCGGATTGACAAAAAACATATTGGGGACAGTCCCCTTTGGCATAAGAGTTTACATTATTCAGAATAAATGTATTCAAATCCCTTCAATACTATCAATTACATCACAAAGTTCATTCTGGATCTTCTGATGCAGTGTAGGTTTCTTTATGGCACTTTCTCCAAAGAATTCATTTTTTGATTCAAGGAGTTAGTGAGCTTCTTGACCTGAAATTTTTCTCAAAAAAAATTTTTTTCTTGGATTTTATGAAAACTATACAGTTTACATGTATACAAATTTGCATGTATATCTATGTATGTATACATGGATCCAAAGTTGTTGATTCAAGTTACATGTTTCTTTTAAATAAGTATGTATGAATTGGGGGAAAGTTGAGCAAATTAATTCAGTCTATATGTTTCTCAATATGCTCACGCAAAAATTTATTAAACAGTATATAAATGGTCTGAAAAAGTCAATAGAACAAAATGGTAGAATAGAAAGATCCCTGGACTAATAGTCAAGACCTGTGCATTCCTTATAGCCTAGTCATGATGCTAATCAGTGCTATGTGACCTTGGACACATTTTCCTAAGGATCCTGTGTTTTCAAAGCTATAAAATTAGCAGTTTGGATTTGATGAACTCTAGCAGGTCCAACCAAATGAGAAAGGCTTGTAATAGATATTTTTAGTAAAATTGAAACTATGCATAAGCAAGGATTGTCTCACTTTTATATTTCTATCACTTTTGTGCACTTACCACAAATACAACCCATAGTGATGCATAATAAAGTCTTGCTGAATGTTGATTGAAGTATAAGGCAGGTATAAAACTATATAGCTTATTGTCCAAGGAAAAACCTAGCTAAGTTTGGAAATGTTGGTTTGGTTTTTGTGCTTGTTTGTTTGTTTGTTTGTTTTTATTACAGTTGACAGATATCATCTAGCTTCTGACTACAGTTATATCTATAGTCTGAAAGGATCTCATGATATGCATTACTGGCGGGAACAGAGACCTTGATAAAATTACAGATCCCTAGAGTATTGAAAGAATCTTATGACTTAATGAAACAAGTAAAACACAATTCTACTACCATGGCCACAAGTTATTTGATAAGTAAAACTTATCAACAAAAAAGATCCAATTTAAAGTAACATTTGGTAAATGTATGTCTTATAATGTAATGTCCCAAACTTGAATAATGATGAAATTATTTCATATGTATTGAACAAGCTACAATATGTTGAGTGCTGAAAAGCCTAGAGAATACTATCTTTTCAAATCTTTTTCTTAAAGAGATATATCTATCCCTACTCTTCTAATGTATTTTCCCCTTTCCTTTATTGTGGACCAGATAGAGAAATGCAATAAAGATTATAAAAACATTTCTGCTAACATTTTTAAAATTATTTCTTACAATGAAACAAATGAATACCAATGAAGTATATATTTTCCTATTCTCACTGAGGCACTTGATGGTGCCTGATAACCTGATTGTAAGTGCAGATGGACAAAGTGCCGGGTTTTCCATAGTCCTCTTACCAAAGGCATTTAATTCTGTCTCCAAAAGGCCATATTCCCATGGATGAAAAGGTAGTTTGTCATCTTTTACATTATTTATTTGAAAATAATTTAACTGGGGAATTTCTGATGAGACCATCACAATATTTTTGCTTATGACTGTGCTGGGTGATATAAAAAAATAATGACATGGTACGAGCTTTCAATCCAATATCATTACAAACTCCCGACAAAGGCTTTGGGAGATAACCCTTTTCCAGTTTATCAAGATATTCATTTATGATCAGGGAGTTAACAGAAATGGTACAGAATTTTAACTCACTAATATTTATCCTAGTGGGTCAGATTTTAGTAATGAAGCATCCCAGCACACACGAAAAGAAGAAGCCGTCAAAACATTGATTCAAATGAGGCAAGTCTGCAGATTTTTAGTACTCTAGGCATATAAATTGCTGTCAGTAGCACAATAGGAAAGGTCTCTAGGGTAGGACAATCTTTCTATGTCCTTGGAGATCTGTAGAATGTTAACAAGATCACCATTGTCCTCCTTTTCAATGAATGTTCTGTGCTTTTTGTGCATGTACGTGAAACTCCCATGATAGTTTATGAAAATTGCTCTTTGTGTGTGCACACGCATGTGTGTATTCCATTCATTGAAGGGTACTTTTATATGGTTGACATTCATGATTGTAGGACATGTGTCAGGTGGGAAATTTTTGGAGAACCTGATTGAAAACTAAAGATCCCCTTTCAAAAAGAAATTACATCAAAGATTCTATGTCTTTCCACTGCCTGGGTCTTAAAGACCTTTTCTTTTTCTCCATTAATTAATATTTACTGAGCTCTCACAGTATGTAAGAATCTATGTCCACCATTCTCTTACTCTCCCCTTCTTTCTTCCATGAGTAACCATTTTCACTTATTTCTTTCTCCCTAAAATAGCCTTATAGCCCATTTTCTGCTCTCATCCCTGGTGTTCAACCTTACAGCATCATCTTGTCTTGTTTGGATCTGTTGTTTGTCCCTAGACTCTACTTTGAGAAACACAGCTCTACAGGACAAGCTTTCATCTGACACCAGAGTGACAATTGCTAGGAAAGGGAAGTTAAAACCACATCAGCATATCATGTATAGAGAGGGGAACAATACTAAGGGATCTCATTCAGCTTCAACTTTGCATGCATGTTTTCAGCTCAATTTTTCAATTGGCACATTTGATTCCACGATCTTTTTGAAGTGACTTATTTTCCTGAATACTAACAAAGGCCTTCTAGAGAGGGGTTAAGATTAAAGCCAACATGTGACAATACCACTGCTTTGTTCAACAATCTTCAGTGGGTCCACTATTATGAAATGCAAACTCTTTTAGGTTGGAATAAAAACTCTTCTTAGGCTCCCTTTACATACACTTGCCTTTTAGATGACCCCCTTTCACAAACTCTACATTCCAATTACCCTAGATTTACCCACTGGTTCCCAAACTTGACAATCTACTCCCTGACTGCATGAAGCCTCATAACCTCTCACTCATAAATTTAGGCATATAGGCAAAATCTCTGTCTCCTGGTCACTTCCTCAATGAAGCTTTCACAGATCTGCCCTACTTCTTCATGCTCCATAGCTTTTCCATTTTTTTTGTACTACACTAATGCCCCAAACAGCATGTAAGCTCCTTGTAGAATACAACTCTTCTTGAGGATCTACTCTACTAATACATTCAGTCCCTAAGAGCATTTCCCAATGCCCACATTTTACAAATTTGAAAATGGATACCCACAGTGTCTCAGAAACTATCTCAAAGTTGAAAAGGCAATAAATATAATATAGGTTTATATAGGTTAGGGGGGATGGTATTGTGAAAAGAGACTAAATGATATAGCAGATAGAAATATAATTAAATGAATGCATTTAACCATATATACATAATGTGCATCATATGCATGAATGTATTGAGAGGATATGTGTCCTTGTGCAAAAGCTGACATAAAATGTTAGTGATCTGAATTTCCTCCATTTGATAGAGGTTTAAGCAATATCTGTTTAAATAAATTTTTCATGAAATTTCTGTGGATTTATATCTCTGCTTTATAGTTGTGCTACAGTTGAATAACTATCCATCAAAGAACATATCAATAAAGCATAGGTCAATAATGCAAAATATAGAAATTTAATTTTAAATTGAGGGGAAAAGAAGAATAAATAATGTTTTCTTTGAATTATAGAAGTTCATATCATTGAATATACTTCGAATCCTAAGACAATAAGATCCACAATGTATCAGATTTTAGATGTTGCAATTTGAAATAATTTTGTTTTCATGAAGCAACTGTATAGATTTTGTAATAAGGACCCTAATTTCTTAAGTTAAAATTCATGCATGCATAAGAAAAAATCTAGAGGAAACATCATTAGGTACAAGGTAGGTGCTACATAAGGAGATAAAATATAATAGGGACCTTCTCTCTTGGAATCCCCATGAAAATTGTTGGTGGAGGTGAACTCCAGATTTATGAAGGACCATGAGGGGGATTTCAGATGAGGCAGACCTCTGACATCATTCCAGGTGAGTTAGTTCTGTCAGGGCTTGAATTTGTTTCAAAGGCTTATTTATCTCTGTTAGGTCTGGGTGGATGTGAGTGTGGATAGGTATATATATAAGCCAGGAAGACCTGGCTCCAAGTCCTCTGCCTCTCGCACATTCTGCTGGGGTGACCGTAAGAAAATCCTTGAACTTTTCATTGTTTTAGGCAATTCTCTAAGACTTTAAGTTTCAGAGAAGTTGTTCATCTGCTTTGGTAGAGTTTCCTAAACTGCTAATTGCCTAAACCCAGGATATCACAGGTCTAGTCTAGGTCCTTCCCACCACAATCCATATACATACATACTTACACACATACATACCTACATACACACATGTACTACAGTGAAGGGAATTTCAAACATTGATAAAGTCCCAGATTTCTCATATATTTGTAAAGAACCAATTTTCCTTGGTATTTCTCCATATCAACAAAGTAAACCTTTTTTTTTGCCGCATTTTTAATCAAGTTATCTATATGCTTGGAAGGCATGGCTGAGTAAGAATAGGAATCTTCTCTCCTACAGAGTGTGTATAGATAAATATACACCTATATAAAGATATATACACATATATATCTAATGTCTCTATGTTTCCGTGTGTATGTGTACATCCATATCTACATCTATACACATATGTAAGTATATACACACAAGTATAGCATGTATAACTGTCTGTGAGTGCACATGTATGTATATATATGTGCCTGTATCTACATCTATGTATCTATATCTATGCATCTATCTATCTATCTATCTATCTATCTATCTATCTATCTATCTATCTACCTATCTATCATCCCTCCACATCACAGAGATGAGGAACATTGCACCCCAAGACCTGAAAAATCTGTGTAAAATTTTGGCCCTCCCTTCCTACCATAAAAGAAGTCTGAAATTTTTCTTTTTTCTTTTATAGGGTCTTTATAGTGCTTTATTATAAAATGTGGTTTAAATATTTGGTCATAGACTATACTTAGGTCAATGGTAAAATTTCTAGACTCTGTGAGTCATCTACTGGCTTTCATATTATTTTCTTTTAACATTTTACTCATTTAAACTTTAAAAAAAGAAATTTTGGGGAGTATCTGGGTATCTCAGTGGATTGAAAGTCAAGACTAGAGACGGGAGGTCCTAGGTTTAAATCTGACCTCAGATACTTCCTAGGGGTGTGACTCTGGGCAAGTCACTTATCCCCCATTGCCTAGCCCTTACCACTTTTCTGCCTTGGAACCAATATACAGTTTTGATTCCAAGATGAAAGGTAAGGGTTAAAAAAAAAGAAATTGTGCATATATATGATATTAAAAGATAAAAGATATTGATATTATACAATACTTTATATTTTATACAGTTCTGAGTTTCTAAATTTTTTCTGTCATCTTCTGGCTTTTGTGGGTCAGCTGCGACTTCTGCAAAACTCCCCCAAAATCCTAATTTAATTTCTTATGCCAATCTATAATATATCAAAACCACTATGGGGAAGGGATACCTCTGTATTTATGTGTATGTGGATATGTGTGTGAGGTCTTCCTTACTCCATGCAACTGGATTGTGAGAGAAGGGAAAAACATACTTAAGTATAAATATATATATATATGAATATATATACAAACATATACATTAATATATACACACTGATTCATATATTTTACTATTATTTAGTAGAAACAACATTTTCTCGATTATGAATTTTTCGAATTATTCTTTGAAGATATTCATAGGTTTCACAAGATTACTGAAGGAGTCTATGGCATAAATAAATTTTAAACCCCTGCTTTAGATTACTTCTCTAAGCAAAGTCAAAGTTGTCTTATTGAAGTATGGGTAGTAGCCATGCAGTTAGAGGACTGAAGAAAGAGAAGTTTCTCTCTTATTTCTACTTTGTGCTTTGAGATGGGAGGAATCTACTTTTTGAATACAGAAGTATCTGACATTAACTGTAGAGATAAATCAAGGGAAACCTTTGCTCCAAGATTTGGGAGAGGTAAATGTAGTCACTCACAAAAAGTCCATAAGTCATTCATTCCCCTAGCCCAACTATGAAAAAGGGGAAAAGAGACTTGGGAAGGATTTAATAGTGTAGGAAAATATGTATCTGGTTATATAGATATTCCAGAAACTCATGCTAGTATATCCTGAATTGCTAGAGACTGACTGATTACAGATTTGAGAAACTTGTGAGAAGATAAGGGGAAAACATCCTTCCCAACATCTATTTAGTGATTTTAAAAAGTGGTCTGATGAATAAATTAAAAAAGCAGAACTTGTATGAAACTAAATGCAGAATATAATGGGCTGAACTGACTCTAGAACTACCCTTGATTTTGGGCAAAGACCATGGTTGTGTGTCCAAAATGTTACAGTAAACCAAAGAAGTCTAATCAAACCAGAGGAGAATCTATATAGGTATAGAGCACATGAAAAAATAGCCAGCGTCATAAGAACAATAGCATAGCTCCATTTTGGTGATTGAACCACAGAAGATTAATATGCTCTGCCTATTGTTATCATCATCATCATCATCATTATTACTATTAGTAATAGCTACCATTGATATAGCACATCAAGATATTCAAAGTGTTTTGCTGGTATTTCCTCATTTAATATTCACAAAACCCAAGATTTAGATACTATGTTTATCTTTATCTTATAGTTGAAGATACTGGGACCAGAGAGGCTCGATAACTTGTCCAGGAACATACAACTTGTAGAGGTCAGAGGAGGGATTTGAATTGAAATCTCCCTGACTCTAAAGCCAGCATATCATCTAGTAGCTGTCTCATCTGGGGAAAGGGAAGGAAATAAGTATTTATATAACACCAATTAAGTGCCAGACACTGTGCTGTTTGTTTGTTTTTTTAAATAACCCTTATCTTTCATCTTAGAATCAATACTATGTACAAGACAGAAGAGTGGTAAGGGCAAAGGGTTTGGGGATTAAGTGACTTGCCCAGGGTCATACAACTAGAAAGTGTCTGGGGGCAGGTTTGAACCCATCTACCATCTCTGGTCTTGGCTCGGTCCACCAATCCACCTAACTGCCCCAGCTAAGCACTATTTATTTGATCTTTGTAATATCCTGAAAGGGAAATGCTATTCTTAACCCTATTTTTACGGAAGGAAACTAAGGCAATCAAAGGTTAAGTGACTTCCCTATATTTACTCAGCTAATTAGTATCTGAGACTTGATTTTCACCCAAGTCTTTCTGACTCCAGGCCCAGAGCTCTACCACCAATCATTGTATTGATTAAACTAGGAAAAATTAATGTATTAGGCATATATGATATATTTGAGTCATACAGTAGGGAGCCCGTCAGTATAATACAGTGGTGAGCAAAGGATCAAGACCTTAGTTTGAATCTTTTCTCTGACACTTAACTAGCTTTATGACTCTGGGCAAGTCACTTAACTCATATATTTTTATTGTTCAGTCATTTTTCAGTCATGTTTGACTCTGTGACTCCCCACACCCCTTGGGGTTTTCTTGGAATGACAATTCCCAATTAATATTTATTAAATCATTGAAAGGTTACTAATCACCAGATTTACTTTGGTGGGGGGAATTCCCCACATTATTAAAGTCACAAATATTACACTTTTTTGTACATGTCAATGACCATATCAACAAAGTAAAGCTCTTTTGCTGCATTTTGATTTAATTTATCTATTCACTTGGAAAGTATGGCTGAGTGAGGACCCAACCCTGCCATCCCACTGTACACAAAAGCCCAAATGACCTCCCCTGGGAGTCTCACACTTAGAACAATAGCAAGTTGCACACAATGCTTAGTGTCTATAATGTACCTCCTGAAAAAGAGCACACTACCACCTCTTATTCTCCCTGCCAGTCCTCCTACCTCACCTAAAGGTTATGCTTGCTACTGCTCTCTGTTGTCCTTAACCACTGACATTTTCAAGTGTCTAAAATGCTCTGTGTCCTGGGACTCCTTTGTACAGGGTGCTTTTCAAGTGTAAATGGTTGTTGATACAACCTCCATGTGACTTCTGGCTATAACTTCAGAATCCAAGAGGAACCCCTTCTGTTGCCCCTTTGGAATCTTTCCTTTTAGTCTCTAGATTTCCTTAGGGAGTCCAGATTCCATCTGGCAAAGCTATCACTGTAATTTGTCAAAGTAAGAAGGAAGGTGCCATGAACACACATGGTCTAAAGAGCTGCAGACAATTATTCTATGACAAAATTACAAGCTTACAAGCAAAAGCCTTCAGGAAGTGACTCCCCAACTGTATAGCTAATAACTTGGGATTAGGAGTAGATTCTATTAAACAGGAAGCCTTCAAAATGCCTTCAGGTTCTTTAGAGGTCTGGTCAATGCAGTCATTTGGGGCTGATGTAAGAGAACCTCTTTTCAAAAGAATCCAGAACATCTGTGGAAATTGCCCAGTCCACCAATGCCCTCTTTTCCAAGCTATTTTGTATTTAATAATTTTATGTCTATTATCTTTGTGTTTATTCCATATCTACTTAGTATCTCCCTGTTAGAATTTAAGACCTTTGAAAATGACAATTATTTCATTCATTGGATTTATATTTATAATACCTAGTGCAGTACCTGGAACATATTAGGTACTTAATAAGTGCTCTTGATTGACTGGATGATCATACAAATCATAATAATAGTATTTATATAGTGCTTTAAAGTTTGCAAAATGCTTTACATAGCTGATGATATCCTTGCAATAATCCTGAGACTTAGGATTTATTATTATCATCCCCATTTTATAGATGAGGAAACTGAGGCTAAGAAAGGTTCATTGTTTTGCATCACACAGATAGTAAGATAGGATTCTTTAGGTCTTTCTGACATAAAGTCCAGGACTCTTTGGACGATGCCACTTACCTCCCTCAAAGGTTAAACAAGGCTAATTATGCCACTGCTTACTTAAGAATATCCTCCCTTGGGGGCAGCTGGGTAGGTCAGTGGATTGAGAGCCAGGCCTAGAGACGGGAAGTCCCAGGTTCAAATTTGGCCTCAGACACTTCCCAGCTGTGTGACCCTGGGCAAGTCACTTGACCCCCATTGCCTAACCCTTACCACTCTTCTGCCTTGGAGCCAATACCAAGAAGGAAGGTAAGGGTTTAAAAAAAAAAGTATATATATATATATATATATATATATATATATATACATATATATATATATATATATATATATATATATATACCCTTTCCTTCTTAGTCCAATTCTCTGTGCAGTGATTCAAGCCTCATTAGTTAGGGGCAGGTGAGTAGGTGTTGCTTGTTTTGAGACTGGATTTCCCAGTTTCTCTTCGGTTCAAAATTCACCAGGAACTCATAGGTTGACCCAGTTGCCTACTGACTCAGAAGCTTAGACGTCCTCTGTTTCTAATCTGAGCTAGTTCACCCTTCCTTAGGCAGTCTGATGCCCATGATAAGCCCCCCCACCCCCTACCCCCCCACCTTCGCCATCCATCTTGGAGGCTTACCATATGAGTGCCAGACTTTGTGTAGAAACCAGATCAAGCTTTTGTCCTACCGAAGATCAGAATTCCTAGACTTAAGGAATTCACCAGCCTAAGTCCCCCTAACAGCAGAGACTTAAGGTGTGTATCAACTGGCAGCTGGCCCCTAATATTCATAGTGCCAGGCAAGCTAGATAATACATGCCAAGGCTTCAGCCAAAAGCTGTACCTATTAGTAGGCAGAAAATTGTCTCCTTTCCAGAGGAACAAATTAGTGATGTTTCCTTCCTGTTAGGCTTGGTAACTACAAGCATGGGTAACTAGGAGCAGAATATAGTCGGAAAAAAAATATTAGATCTGGCCACAGAAAAGACCAAAGTTTGAATCTTACCACTATCTTTTAACAAGGTGAGTGACAGTGGACAAATTATTTAATCTTTCCGAGCCTAAAGGTTTCTCATCTATTAAATTATTCTAGGATACATACTCCTAAGAGGCTGTATGGTATAGTGAAGAGAATAAGGGGCTTGGAGTTAATATACCAACCAGGTTCAAATTAGGCTTACCAGCTATGCAATCCAGAGATAGTCAGGACTACATTAGGCTTCCCTACTAAATCAGACTGATTGCTATACACTTGGGTGGAGAGCATTCTGGTCAGAGCCTGAGAGTTTGCCACTATGATGAAATCACAGATCCTTTTTCTATGCCCACAATATGTGTAGGCTCTTGTTGCAAGGTACAAATGAAAATTGAATTTTTTCTGTCTCCATAAAGATTTTGTAATCTTAAAGCCCTGTCAGCTATTAACAACATTATTATTAATTATTATGTCAAAGAGCAGTATCTGAGGAATACCAGTTGGCATACCAACACTTGTGCTACTGCCCTAAGTTCTCTGTCTTTTATTTCAATCAGTCATCCCTCCCGCCCTTGAATCATTGTTCTCTTCACTGAGGCTTCCATTCTCATAGCAGAAGCAATTATATACTCACAGCTTCCCCACCATTACCACTCAGGATGGTAAAAATAATAATTACCTGAGATCAAATACAATTTTATTTCCCTAGAAGATCTGAAAGAAAAATGATTTAATTTTTAGAAATTAGAAGTTAATCCTTTCTTTGGCTGATATTTCCTAGAAAAGAAAGACTAACAAGTATTTTGACTCCCTTCAACTGACAGAGGGAAATCCAATAAAAGGAACTGCCCCCAGGTAATGTTTGTCTGAAAAATCAAACTCCCTGAATTTGTGTCATTTCTAATCTATGAATAATTGTCACTTGGGAAGTCTATTTGCCTACAATATCCTCATCCCAGTGTGTGTGTTTGTGTGTGTGTCTGTGTGTGTGTGTGTGTGTGTGTCTGTGTGTGTGTGTGTCTGTACATGCACAAATTGGTGGAAGGAAAGAGACAGACAGACAGACAGAAGGAGCAATTGTGAGAGTAATAGAGAGGGAGAGAGGGAGGGAAGGAGAAAAAGATAGAAAAAGGGATGGAGCCATGATTAAGACAATACAGCAACCAATGGGTGCCTAATGTATGTAAAGGACTATGTGAGCACAGAAACAATATGGGATAATGGAGAGAACACAAGCCTTGGAACTAAGAAGACCTCAGTTCAAACCCCACCTCTAAAATATATTATGTGACCCTAGGCAAGTAGCTTAATCTTTCTGAGCCTCAATTTTCTTAGTTGTAATGGAAATGATGATAACGCCTTATAGTATTTACCTCATAAGCATGCTGGAAAGCTCAAATGAGATGTTGAGCACATATAAAGCACTATAGAAAGGTCATTTATGATGATAGTCCACTGAATTCAGTCCAAGGATGACAGAATCATGGATTTAGATATGAAAGGGAAATTCAAGATCATCAAATTCAACTCTCTCATTTTGCAGATGAAGAAACTGAGGCTTAGAGGTTAAGCATCTTGCCCAGGGTCAAACAAATAATAAGCAGAACCAAGATTTGTATCTGGGGCTAATGACCTCAAACTCAGTATACTTTCCATTCCTACTGTTGCCTCCCAAAAGAAAGAAGTCTCTCCCTCCCAATCTCTATCCAGTAAAGCAGTGTCATTGTCCAAAGATTTCATCATTAAAGGTTTATCTACATTCTTGATAGGACTACAGTAGGGAATCCTGTCCTTTTAAGCACTGTCCACTGACAGAGAAGGAGATCATGTGCACTTGAGAGAGAAGAATGACCCTCCCTTGGTTCCCTTTAGGAAGCATGGGTATATTTGCAACACAAAAACAACATAGGAACAAAGATCTCTAATAGAAAGAGTAGCAAAGAAAATTTAATTTGACAAATGTAATTTCAATAGCCCTAACTACCCTTGTAGACAGCAGAAAACAGTGTTTGACCTTGATTGAATAAGAAGAAACCTAAGTAGAAAAAAAATTAAACCTGGAAACCTGCTACTTTATACCCCCCTCCACCACCCCAGTACCCCTATAGCGAGTTTATACTTTAACTGAACATTTGTGCAGAAAATTAAATGCCTCGAAAAATCACTGTCTAGCTCCATTTCTGCTTTTTAAAAAAATTTCCAAGTTATCAGCTTATTCATTTTTAATGTCTATCCCTTTTATCTAAATGTCAGTGAAAGAGTTTCGTACTAAGACTATTTCCAAAATTTGTCAGTGCCACATAGGAAACTTAAAACTGCCACCTTTGGTGATTAATCAAATTTGTTCTAAATGGGATTAATTCGGGTGTATCTCTGGAGAAGATTGTCAGGGTGCATGTCCCTCTTCTTGTCTGTCCTCAAGTCTTTTTTTTTTCTTTTCTGAATTTAAAATGAAGCTGAGCTATAATCTTCCATGGCAGTTACTGGATCAGGTCCTTTGATAAACATCTAAAATGCTAATGAATGTAGGCTGTAGTTCTGAAAGAGCAAATGATTTGACAAGAAACTGGAGGGTAAAAGAGAGAGAGAGAGGGAGAGAACTTTTCTGACTTAAAAGCAGAACTGTTTTTGTTCCCTCTCAGTATTGTTTCCTGGAGAAAAAATTTTTGCTCTACAGAAAAACAGAAAAAATTCGACTACATCAAAATGCGGAAGCATGAAAAACTGATGAGCTTTCAGATTGTCCTCTTTTGCATGCAAATCATATCAGAAGTTCTCATTAGCATAAATGCATGAGCAACTCTAAATGCTTTTAATTTCCAATCTCAGCCAGCAGAGGAGTAATTTGTCACTGTCAGGGTGAAAATCTAAAAAGAAAAAAAAAGAGAGAGAGAAGGACTCCATGCTAAATTGGAATCATATAAATTTTTGATTTGCTAATTGACTGATGCTGCAGTTCAATCAACTGCCTTGAAGGTGTAAATAATTCAATGTACAGTCAGAAATAAAAGCATAATGTGCTTCTCCTGGAGGAATATTAGTATTCAGTGCAGCAGGACATACCTGACCATGTCTTTTTCACAGACACCCCTTTAGTCAAATTAGAACTCTTCTGCTAGCAAGTGCACTCACACAAAGAAAACCAGCTCCCAGCTAAGCAAAGCTTTTCCCAGGGAGAGACACTGGGGCTGCAGAGACAGAACTTGCTGATCTTTTTAACTGCAAGCATCGCCAAGCAAGGACCAACTGATTTTTCATGGTTGGTGGTTCACCAATGCAATCATAGAAAGAAAGTGTAGGAACAGAAATCCTATCACTACTCCTATTAACTTTTAATTATTCCTTTCCCTTAATCAACTGCTTTAAATGTCAAATTCAAAAGGTATTTATTGCCAAAAAAAAAAGACTCATTAGTGCACGCTTGCTATGGATATTTTGAAAGCTGCTACCTGGGGTTTATTTTCGTAATGGCGTTCTAGAATGGAGATAGCTTTACCTTAAAGTAGTGTTATCTCCATCATCCAGAAGTTGCTTTCCAAATATTATTGTTGGAATTACTGCCTAATTCAAAATCAAATTGAACCAGAATTTCAATACTTCTGTAATTATTTTACTTCTCTCTAGGTTAGTTAAGAATGGATCTTAAAATAAAATAGATTCCTGAGAATTTACACAATGTCTCCCACAGTACTTTCATTAGGAAAAGCGCGTCTGATACTAGAAGAACAATGTCAATATCACATGTTCAGGGTCACATGAAAATTAAATAAGGACATGAGAACCCTTCCAAAGACTAATTATCTTGGCTAGAGATTTCACAAGCTATGCTAGATAATATTTGAGTAAATACAATTTTATTGCTTTTCAGTTATAAGATATCAGAGATTAAAACTAATAAATTTGTATGTGCTTATATGATACATATTTATATATGTGATATTTTATATTAAAATATTTACATATAATAAGGAAGGAAGAAGTAAATCTAATAATGATTGATCAATATGCTAAGAGAAGAAAAGAACACAAAATTCGCTTGGAAGAGAGAATCGAGATTCAAGAAACAAAATCTGATGAGCTGGGACAAGCAAGATAACAGGAATAAATGTTAAATCCTACATTTAGCACAAGAAATCAATTTGTGCACATATATCATGCTGGGACAATTCGTGTGAAAAAGTTATAAGAGAATAGGTCTCCAAAAATTCAGTATGCGCCTATAGAATTATAGGACTATTCAAAAAGGTTCCAGAAGAGTTCACTCTATTCATGGGGGACAGGGCGAAATAAACAGGTTATTAAAGAATGCTTATTTTCAGACTATGATAGGTAATTAGAAAGACACTCATAGGTCTAATCGTCAAGGAATGAATGTGTTTGTGTGTATATGTATGTACACATTTGCAGATAGATAGATAGATAGATAGATAGATAGATAGATAGATAGATAGATAGATAGATGGATGGATGGATAGATGGATAGATAGGTAGATTGATAGATGGATAAATGGATGGATGGACAACTGGATGAATGGATGGACAGATGGACAGATGGATGGATGGATGGATGGATGGATGGATGGATGAATGGATGGATGGATGGATGGATGGTTGGATGGTTGGATGGTTGGATGGTTGGATGGATGGATAACAAACTGGGTCCAAAATTGAAAAGGGGAAAGGTCTAGAATATCTTTGAGAAATTGTGCGATGTTCTTAATGACCCCAAACTGCTCTCCAAAGCAAAGGCTTATCTTTTCAACACCAGTATTCTTCTAATAAGGTTTCATGACTCTGAAGGATTTAAGTTGAGGGTCACCTAAAGGAAAAAGGAGAGGTATAAAATGGGCATCAATAGGCTGCAACATATGACCAATTAATTATTGTTCAGGAGACTCATTGTAAAAACTGTCATCCAAGAAATTTCTGACTAGAAATGGACAGGGAGTGACAACATTTCTGAAGGAAATGGACAGGAAGTGACAACAAGTGGATCATCAATTGATTCTGTTGATATGTGCTCAGTGTTGAGATCTAAATGAAAGCCCCTAGTTGGAAACAAACAAGAGTCATACAAGATGAGAAGGAAGATGTTGCCATATCCTTCCAAATATTAATGCTATACAATATTTGACTGTATTATGTGAAGATTGGATTTAGTTTTCTCCTGATTGTAACAATGAAGTTAATTAGCTTTTCCTTGATTGTGAAGATTAGATCTCCAGAATAAAAGGAAGGTTTTAGTCTTTGTATTTGTCAGGAAAAGAATGTAAATTTCTGGAAGATGGGGATAATAGATAGTTTAGGAAAAGATCATATAAAATAAATTGCTTGATTCACTTATATACTAACCCCACATGCTATACAGCTCCATCAAAATCTGCCACTGCCCATTCCACTGGAGAAGGTATACTAAATAAGGAGTACTAGGTCACTGGCTTATGATCTATTCAGCCTTGATACTCTTTCTACTTTGATATTTTATTCCCAGTTCCCTAGTCACAGGGTTCTTATCTTATCCCCTGGTCATTCTGAGTCTTTGAATTAGTCTCCAAATCTCTGGTGAATAAATGATAGAATTGTTGAGCTGAAAAGAATTTTGGAGGTCATTTCATTCAATCCATTCATATGTCAGATGAGAAAGTCGAGGTCTGGAGATTTAAGTGGCCTGATACTATAGTTCCAGTTTCCACCCAATGCAGGAGTCCTCTTTATAATATTCTAAGCGATTTTACATCCAGCTTTAGTTTAAATTATTTCGGTGGCAAAGAGTACTAATATTCATAGGATCATGAATTTAGAGTTGGCTGGGACTTATAAGGTCATTCAATCTAATTCACCTATTTTACTGATGAGGAAACTGAGTCTGAGAGAGACTAAATAATTTGCTCTGCATATTAAAGCAAATATGTGTCTAAAGCATGTTTTGAACTGCGGTCCCTTGATTCCAAGCTTAGAACTATATTCATTTTCCCATCTAGTTACCAGTTTCTCTGTATAAGTTTAATGGTGATAATGACGTTGATGCTATTTATAACTGGAAACTAAATAACACTTGAAGGTTTACAAAGCCTTTTATATACCTTATTCCATTTAGTACTCCTAATACTCTGTGAGAAAGCTTTAACAAATATTATCACTCTCAGTTAACAATTAAGAAAATTGAGATCAGAAACACTTGTGCCTTACTTTTAATAAGTAGTAGGAGCAAGATTTAAACCTAGGATTTAGATTTTTAGGAAGTCTTTGTCTTTCCTGGACTTAGTGCTGAAGACTACTGAAGAAAGTCATTCCTTGCTCCTGGAGTATTAATGTTGCGCTGGCTATCAAACCTAGCTTAGACTCCAGGAGCTCCTAGATTTGACTAGCTTGCTTTCCTGACATCCAAATTAATATCCTTCAACTAAAACAGAAAAGAACACCCAAAGCCCTTTCAGAGGACCAAATAGCACCCAAGGGAAGAGAGCTACAAGGCCTCTCTTCTTACAGAGGAGTCATTACCAAACATTGAGTAAAGGAGTCGCAGATCTTCAAAAAGCATAGATGAAGACAAAGAGGCAAAAAGAGATGGCAGAAGTCAACTAAGTCCTTCTGAATGCTCTGGAATCAAAGATCCTCCTTTTGATCAAATTGGATGACCAAATATTCTTTACATCCTTTCTAAGACATTTCCTTTTCACATCATTATACCTCTCCCTGAATCAAATTCTTCAGCTTTCTCCAAATGGAGAAGTGATGCCAGGTACTATGAAAAAAGAACTAGCTCCTATTAAACTAAGATGAATTTTATCTCCTCTGATTGCTGTGCAGTGGATCCAGTTTCAACTATGGGACTATACTACACAGGACAGATATGAAGATAGCTAGCATGCTCTCATAGAATCTTCTCCAGCCTAATCAAACAATGCCAATTCTTTCAACAACTCTTCATTTGCCATATTTCCTTTCCTCTAGATACACTTCACTTTTTAACATCCCTTTAAAAATGTAGAGAACATACTATATCACATACATGGTCTGATCATTGAAGAATATAGTAAGTAGATAATCTCCCTTTTTTCTGGATTTTCTGGCCATCTTTTGGATAGCCAGATCACATCATAGATTTTAGGTAAAGTTTTATTCAGTTAAAATTCTAGATCTTTTTTATGTGAACTACTCCATTATTTTGTGTGGATGCAAATGATTTTTGAGCATAAACTTTACATTTGTCCCTATTTAATTCTAAGTTTTTGAAATTATTATGAAATTTTTGATTCTGTCTTCCAACATATTCCTTAGCCCTCAGGTGCTGTACTATCTATAAAATCTGATAAGCTTGTCTTTTCCATATTCATTTAAGTCATTGATAAAAATGTTGAAAAGATAAGGTCCTAGCATTAAGCCTTAGAGCATGCCACTAGTCACCTCCCTCTGTGTTGTTATCAATATATTTGTTGGAACTTTTGAATTATAATTTCTCAAGCAGACATAAATCCATCCACCTATACTATCAGCTAGCCTAACTTGCATTTAAAAATGTATTCTCTTTTCTAGGATTTTCAGTGACTTTGTATATTGTATTTTCATTTACTACCTTGATCCATTAGTCTAATTAGCGTATCAAGAAGTGAAAGAAGTTTGGGATAATTTGCTTTTAGCGAATCTATGCTGGCTGCTAGTGATTGTCTCTTTACAAGAACTCACAAATCAATTTAAGGGTCATGCCAGAATTTTGTTATGACTCAATATCAAACTTGCTAATCGACAGTATCTATAATAAATCTTTTTGTTTTCCTTTTTCAGGACTTTTGCCCATGCCTTGCCTTTTGGCATATTTCCTCTTCTCCAGATATCTCAGAGATTATCAATGGTCATTCTTCAATCATATCTGCCAAGAATTTTAGTGTCCAGGATGTACCTTATCTGGGCCTGGATATAAACTCACTTATATAACTCATTGGCACAGAGGATAGAGATGGGGCACAGAGTCAGGAAGACCTGATTCAGAATTCTGCCTCAGATACCCCTTACTAGTTGTGTTACCCTGATGAGTCACTTCACATTTATGTGCCTCAATTTCCCTACTTATAAACTTAAGATAATAATAGCACCTAATTCATTCAGGTGTTGTAAGGATCCAGTGAGGTAACATATAAAGGACTTTGCAAACCTTGAAATGTTATAGAGATGCAAACTATCAATTATTATTATTATGACTAAGATGTCTAAGTGCTTTTAACTACTTACTAATATGTTAAATAACCCTGCATTTGCTTTACTATCCATGATTGTTTTTGCACCATAATTTTCTTAACTCTGAGGTCTGCTATTGGCATTCCTTAATGATATCCATTTTCCTATGGCATAGGCCTTCATTTGTACATACAGTTTGTAGGATTAAAAAACATAACTAGGATTGTATCCAAGATTATTGAGTCATATGGCCATGAATACTAAGCCCACTACTCTCTGGAAGTAAGTTTGGCATTTTAAAGGACTAAATTAAATTTTTCAGGCAATAAGAAAGTCATTTGATACATTAAAAAAAAAAAAAAATGTAATCTGTTAAATGAGACTTTGAGGACTTGAAAGAGTTAATGAAGCAGTGAATTGTAGTGAAAAGAAGACCATTCTGTGAATCAGGGAACCTGAGTTCTAATCCCATTTCTGCCAATGACTAGGACTTGTGTGATCTCTGAAAAGTTGTTTAACCCCTCCCAACTTCTGTTTCTTCATTTATAAAATGAAAGGGTCATATTAAGTCTTTAAAACCCATAGAAAAAAATGGAACTTGTATTTTCTGTCCAACTTACCCTCTTCCCCTAACATATCATCAAATGAGATAATATTTGTAAAGCAATTAGCACAGTGACCAGCACATGGTAAACCCTAAATAATTGTTTTGTTTTTTTCCCTTCCCCCTAATATATATGCTACTTCTTACTTGGAATACTTGGGGGAAATATTCATTTCTGGCTAGAGTTTAAATGAATATGTGGTGTGCTGAATAAAGTACTTGTTTGGGAGTCAGAAGAATCTTTATTTAATTCTTGGTACAGACATTTAATGGCTGCATTACTTTGGGCGAAGTCATTTAACTTCTCTCTACCTCAGTTTCCTCATCTTTAAAGTGGAAATAGTAGCTCCTATTTCACAGAGAAATAAGGATAAAATGAGATAATGTATATAAAATGCTTTGCAAACTTTAAAATGCTATATCAATATATATTAGCTATCATTAGCAGCTAGGTAGTGCAATAGATAGAATGCCATTCCTAGAGTCAAGAAGATCTGAGTTCAAATTTTACCTTAAATACTTACTAGGTATGCGAGCCTGGGAAAGTAATTTAACAATGTTTGCTTCTGTTTCCTCAACTATAAAATGATATGAAGAAGAATATATCAAACAAATCCAGTATCTCTCCCAAGAAAATTCCAAATTGGGTCACAAAAAGCCAGATACAACTGAACAAGTCATTATCTATGTATATGTACAATGAATTCTTCATTCACTGCAACGCTTGTGAATCAGGATTAAATTAGTTGATTTTTTTAATTAAATAAAGGTCAATTAGAACAACTTTTGATTGGAATTTTTTCCTAAAATACATGCCCGTGACATTGTAAGTATGTACTTACATGTAAAGTATACTTAAATAATTCAAGGATATGTAATTTTATCAATCTGAGTACTTCCAGATCATAATTCTTCTATAAAATTCAAAATACTAGATGTGTTCTAGTATTTTATCATTCTGCAACCAAATTTATGCTAACCTTCTTGAAACTTTACTAGATTATTGATTGATTAGATCTTATGTAATTTCCATACCCTATTTACCACAGTAAACTTGCTCCCTGAACTATTTCCTAGTTACACTCTAACTGTGTTCCTGCCATGTTCCCACCCATTCAGACATCTGAATTCTCTGACTTGTGTACCAACTTCCTTGTGGTTGGATACCTGAACATGCTGGAGTTCTCCAAACGTAGTATATGATCACCCACACTGCTACTTGTTCATTGTTTATCTGTGCAACTTCAAGCTACTGCTTGTCTCACCATTATCTGCCTAGGCTATATACTCTGAATTTTAAACTTGGCATCAGTTATACTTTTTTCCCCTAATGCTCTTGTCTGTTTTTCATACGGACTGATCTCCCAAATTTGGACCTAATTTCAGATTCTTCTCATAAGACAACTTAAGTAGAATCCATCATCAAGCCCATACTCTGAGCCTTTCTAGCTTGGTAGGACATTCTAGAGACTACACTCTACTAGCATTGACTTCAGGCACACTTGTCCTTTCTACATCTTCAAACAGAGCTTCTTTGTTGGACAGAATCAAGGCAAAAGACCTGAGCTGAGATTCTGGCTTTGCCACTCACTCTCTGTGTGCCTTTGTACCACAATGAGACAATGAAATACAACTTCAGTAGAGAAAGTCACGTATTTCAAATATTACAAATAGTTTCTGTGATACTGAAAACATCAATGTGTTCTAGAATCATCATCATAAAGTATCAAAGTCCACTCTGTTATATGGTGCATTAGGCATAGAGAGTATAGAATAGGAGCAAGGGGAGGGAAGTTATGTTTTTATTCCTGAAGGGCATCCACTTTTATAATCAACAAAGAGTATCAAGTCCAATCCTTTCATGCACAGATTTTTAAATCTATATATGAAGAAACATGGACTTAGAGAAAATGTTTTGCCTAACCTTAAGGGGATGAATTTTTTAAAGAATCTAACAAAATTCTATTGAACTACTACATACAAAAACTCTGCTTCATACTGGAAGAATGAAAGACAAAAATGAAATGTCTTTCACTCTAGGAATCTTTATTAAGACTTAAAAAAAATAAAAAAGAAGGTAAGCTTTCCCTTGAGCAATGATTCTTAGAGTCCATCAGCTTGGGCTTTTAAAAATACTCTGATAACTATATTTCAATATAAATTATTTCCTTTGAAATTTTATTTATTTTATTAATTTAGGAACAGTATTCTGACAAGGGGACTTGTCTATTGAATTCCCCAGACTGCCGCAGAAATCCCTGTGACAGAATTGTGGGAATTGAGTGAACCACATTGACTTCATCTTGTGACTAAATTCTGAATCTAGCTCAATCCTCTTTCTATTCAATTATCATCTATTCCCATTTCTTTCTTGTGCAAAAATCTTACTCAGTTCTGGGAATTATGAGAAAACTTTATTGAACCTTTTGAATTTAGCCCTGCATGGCTGTGAAGCTGGACCACCTCTACCTGCTGCCCATAAACCCAGAAAAATCCAAAAATTGAAGCAAAGAATTTTCTCACATTTATACATCTTGAACAATTCATATGTTTTCTCTGAAAACTGGGCCCATACTGGTTCAATTAGTTATTTTTTCCATGTTCATTTGATTAATATCGGCACTTGGGGGGGAATGGGACACTTCTTTTTGAATCATATATGTTTGCTCTCTACCTCCCAAATCAGAAAGTTTCTAATCTTTCTTCAATTAGAAATCAAATTACTTAATTTTGTTTCCTGGCCTGTACTTTGTTAATTGTTTTCTTTTAATTAATTGGACTTATTTGATTAATCATTTTTAATACGTAAAAATCTGTTTCCTATATTCAGGATCCAGGGCCAAAGATGAGGAGGTCTAATCCCAATTTTTCATGCAATTTCCATGCTTTGCTTAATAAATTGATATGTTCAGAAGCTCCAATCTTTGTTTCCTCAACCATTTCATCTTTCAGTCACTATACAAATATACTATAAAAAAGGGTTAATAATTTCTGAAGAACTGTGAAATGGTAGATACGGCAGATTTACACAATTGGAGATTGATCCCAAAAAGTCTTTGGAAAACAATGATTGATTATGATTATTCTTCCCCAAAAGATCAGTGTAGGATTTTAGTCTACTGCTCTACTCCCCCATGATATAATCTGGAAGTACATTTTACAAACACATCTTAATAGCTTGGTTTCTTGTCAGGGAACTTGGTTTAATTAAATTCCAGTTGGCTGGGTTCTAGTGAGTCAACATATTATTAAATATAGAATGAATGATAAGTATGTTGTTGCTGTTTCTTCCAGCTTTCACTACAGTCCTACTTAAATATCTCATCATGTGGTGGTGATAATCCCAGGTTCTCATATGTTCTGCCATGAGAGTATAAAATCTGTTGGAACCCACCAAGTTAGAAAGCTTTTGAAGGTGGTCCAGGCCATAGATTGCATATCTGCTGTCTGAAAACCAGGAGTGTTAAGTTTAGTATGATTCATTACCACAAGATTGGCTATTAGGTAACATTTTATTTTGCCTTAGCAACTCATTAATTTATGCAGTAAAGCATGGAAAAGTTGGAGAGAACACTAAAATCCTTTGAAGTAATGAAGTACTCAATGCCTTGTAGAGACTATGATCATAGAAATTAGAAAAAGGGAGAGAAAGAGAGAGAGACAGAGAGAGACAGAGAGAGAGAGAGAGAGAGAGAGAGAGAGAGAGAGAGAGAGAGAGAGAGAGAGAGAGAGAAACTTCTAATTATTCCATTTGTTCCTGGGAGGTAATGAAAACACTTTTATTTGGGTTTTGAGGGAAGACAGCTTATATCTAGCAGAGCCTATACATATTAATCGATTGATTAGTTTAAAAGTATGTATTGTATGTATTACACACCTACTATGTGCCAAGCACTGTGCTAAATTCTGGGGATAAAAAAAGTAAAGAGTCTACTGTCAAGTAGTTCACAGTCTAATGGACGAGACAACATGGAAACTGGATAAACATGATATATGGAGGAAATCTCAGTGGAAAGGCAGTAAGGTAAGGGGAAAGCTTCATGCAAAAGGTGCAACTTTTTTAACTAAGAAGGGAACCAGAGAAACCAAGAGCAGTCGTAGAATTTGAAAGGAAGGCTTTGAAACACCAGTGTGGTCATACTCTATGTCTGCTTGAATTTTATGGATATCAATCAATATCTTTAGATTTTGATTCCTTCTAAACCTGTAAGTAGCTGTGAAACTCTGAGCAAGGTACTTTAGACACCCAGTCAATTAACAAACATTTATTAAGTGCCTAATATGTGCTTGGCGTTATACTAAGCACTAGGATACAAAGTAAAACAAAACAAAACAAAGAGAATTTCTCTTCTAGAGCAGCTCACGTTTGAATGGGGGAGACAATGTGTGAACAACTATATACAAACTATATATATATACATATATATATATATATATGTATGTATATACAAGCTGCAAATCAATTGAAAGAAAGATACTAGTCTCTTATTCCTCATCTGGGGGTGGGATATTTACTTAACCAAGGAGGAATACAAGGAATTTGAACAAACCCAAGAAGACTAGCAAAAAGGTATTTCAGAATGTAGTCAGCATAGCCAAGAGAAAAGATATACAAAATAGATACAATAATGTAATTTAAAACAATACTAAAAGGTAACAATTCAAAAATATTGCATTGATTGATCTTGGTCTCAGAGAATAAATAATATAAAACATCTCTTGTTTGTAGAGAGAGAAAGAATGATTGGTGTAGAAGATTCAGTTATTTTGTAGGTTTCACATAACTCTGTTTCTTTGTTATGAGTGATCAGTTGTAAGTCATCAGCGCTGTGGGGCACAATGATTGTTCTGTATTTAGGGACAAGACTGTGCTGTAAAAACCAGAAATCTAATGACATTTTCAAGATTTGAGGGGGCTTGGACTACCATATATCTAAAGTCTTTTCTAGTTTTAGCATTACAATAACATAATGTCAAAATAAAAAATTCAAAATTTATTTTCCTTTTGCAGGGTCCAAATGATTTCCAGTGATAAACAAAAGAAATCAAAATTATCTAAATATTTCTAGTTATTAGTGATGCTATTAATTTAAGTGTGGCCAGAGGATATGGAGGCCCACTCTCCATTCCTAAATGCAATGGAGAAGTAAAAATATCTCACTTTTTTATGTAAACACCTTGAGAATAAGGCTTATTTAGCTTTTCTCTTTGTATCTACAGTAACTAGCACAGTGCATGACAGTGTTTGTTTAATTAATACTCATTGATTTATCAATAATGCTTTAAGATTTTCAAAAAATCTGTACACTATTACTAAGGTAGATAGTGTAAATACTAGCAAACTACATCTTACAGATGAGGCAATTGAAGTTCAAACAAGTCAAATGATTTGCTCAAAATCAAACAGCTAGTAACGGTAGGGAGTTCAGATTCTGAACCACCCTTTTGATTTTGAGACCTATTCTCTTTGTACTATATAGTACATGAAAAATGAAAAACAACAACAACCCACCCACAAATTCCACATAATCTCCCTGCGTTACCTGCTTAAGAATAAAGAAAGAAACAACCTTTATCTTAAAAGAAGCCCCAAAGTCAGCAACATCTGTGCTTTAATTATTCAGAGTCAAACCTAAAGTGATTTGGTTTGAATAGGAATCTGTGACATGTTGGCCCATTGTTTCATTATGTATGTAGTCTGCCTCTTTTCACTGGTGACGATGATGGTGTGTGTTCTATCACTGAATTTAGCTTATCTTTTCCAAGTCCTGTAACACAGTGGCAAGGGAATTCTGCTAAAGTGGCGTGTGGGTACAGAATCTCTCTATAGAAACAGAAGTAGTAACATTCACCTACGTGCTTGACAAAGGAGGACAAAGAAATGTCTTGGCAGCATGTACTCAGCGAGACTCTGTATGCTCATGTTAACTTTGCTCTTGACTTGTGTGGCCTGGCTTCAAGTTCATTTTGAGTCTAGCTGTGCTTTAGTTCTGCCTTGGGCAAAATGGATATTTAACATATCGGCTACGCCTTACCCATACAGCAAGAGCAGATCTCTATGTTTCACTCCATAGAATATTAGATATTAGTGCTGATTGAGCAGCAGGTCATTAACTGACCTAGTCTCTTTTCTTCAGATAAGAAATCATTTCCATTTTATGGGTTAAGCAGCTAAGGCTCAGGGAGGTGACCTGACAAGCTGAAAACCGTCACTTGGTAAGTTATAAAGGGAAAACTATAATTCAGACCTTCTATTGCCTAGTGCCATACTTAAATAGTGGACATGCATTGTTTGGTTGGTCCCAGAGGTCACAATTAGTTGCACTGGGTAGAAGTTGCAGAGAAGCAGATTTAGGTATAATGTTAAAAACAAAACCAAACAAAAACCCTGATTAAAAATTAATTAACAAAAGTGGATTGGTGGCTCCATTAGATAAGTTCCCAACATTGGAGTCTACAAGTAAAGACTGAATAACTATTTGTTTAGATAAGAGTTGGTCTAGACACAGGCATTCTTAACCTGGGATATGAGAACTTTAAAATTATTATAAGCTAAACATATATTAATATTTCAAAATATTTCAAAATAATTGGCTTCCTTAGTATGCTAATGAATTTTATTTTATGAATTTGAAATTATTATCTTGAGAAGGGGTCCATAGGTTGCACTAGATTACCACAGGGGTCTGTGACCAAAAAAAAAAAAAAGGTTAAGAATCCCTTATCTAGTGTCTACATAGCCTTTAAGGTCCCTTCATCCTCAGAGATTCATGCCTTTCTCGTAATGCCATGAAAATTGAGAGACAAGAACAGATGGAGGGAAATTATATGTAAAATTATATTTAGAATGTAAGCTAAAACTTGAGGGCAAACACTATGAGTTTTGTCTTTTTTACCTTTCCTGATTAGTACTATTCTCTCCTCATTTCTGCCTCCTGCCTGTTCTGACTTCCTTCAAATTTGAGCTCCAATTCCACCTTCTGGAAGAAGTATTCCCCAGGACAATTACTAGGTCTGTATCTCAAAGAGATTAGCAAGAGGGGAGAAGGATCTACTTGTTGAAAAATATTTGTAGAAGCTCTTTTTCTGCTGGTAAAGAACTGAACATTAAAAGAGTGTTCATCAATTGGGAAATGACTGAACAAGTTGTAGTATAAAACTTGTAATGGAACACTATTGTGCAATAAGAAATGACAAATGAGATGATCACAGAAAAACCTGGATGTATATGAAGGGATGCAACGTGAAGTGAACAGAACCAGGAGAATCTTCTACACAGTAACAGCAATAACATACAATGATCAACTGTGAATGAGTTAACTTTTATCAACAATGAAAACTCCAGGATAGCTTCTAGGGACTCCTGATAAAAATGGCTATCCACTGCCAAAGAAGGAACCAACAAAGTCTGAATGAAGATTGAACCATACCATTCTTCACTTTACTACTTCTGTTAATTTTTCTCTAGTCTAAGCAACATGTGTTTTCTTTCACAGCATGATAAACAAGGAAATATATATTATATACCATATGAAACAGCCTCTACCATATTACCTGTTGTCTTGAGGAGAGGGAAGTGGTGGGAAGGAAGTTGATAACAGATCACAAAAAGTCAGAAAATGATTACTAAAAATTCCACTGAAATAAGAAAAAAATCTTAAAAATTAAAAAGAAACATCCATCACTGAGGCTACATCTTATTTATACTTTATATCTCTTGAGTCTACTTGGATGATTACATATTGTCTTCTGTATTAGACTGTGAGTTCATCAAAGGTAGAGACTCACTATTCTTTGACTCTGCAACAACTTATTTATCATAGTACTAGCAAATAGTAAACACTTAATAAATGCTGGGTTTTGATAATAATGACAATGATGACGAGCCCTAATTTAACAGTCTTTCTTAGAAGGGAGAATCACATGAACATGTTTTCTTTAATCTAGAGAGTGATTATTTTTGTTAAAAAAAATCTCCTCATGCCAGTGGAAAACATAATATGAAAAGAAACTATTAGAGGGAGACTCTAGTGTAATTGGAGTAGTCTTATTTTATCATATCAATTTGTTAATTCCACTGTTAGTTTTCTTAATGAAAGTTTTATGCTTTGTGGACATTCAGCACAATGGGACAAGTCTAGTAGTAGTGTTCTATGCTGAGTTGCAGTCTAATTATTTTATTTGTACTAAGCCACTGCTTTTAGATGATTTCTAGTGTTTTAAAAAAAATTCCCAAAGTCCTATGGCTAACTCTTGTAAAATAAATGCAAATTATTTTTATTTTATGGAAAAATGGAAGACCAGAGAAATTATTATGCTGCTCTTGCAAAAAAAAATCATTAGTTCTTGCCAAAAGCAAAGGAGTTGATCTCCCAACATGTTGTTGCATCTGATTGCTAATTTTCTTTTGCCCACTGTCCTGTGATAAACAGAATTGTCCAGTGATGGTGCCACAAGGCAGGATATACTTTGATAACTCAGCAAGACTACATCACTCTAACCAGACCATATCCTGTCTTTTGTAAAAAGGCCAATTCTCAATATAGAAAGTAGGAAAGGGATAGGACACAGTTTTATTACTTTTTCACAATTGCCAAGGATGCCATAAGCATACCCCAGGCAGATTTAATTGTAATATTAATTAGCTGGTTCACTTATTCACTAATTAATTACAGAACCATAGAATAATAGGGCTGGAAAGGACATTGAGAGGTCATTTAGTTCACCCCCCACCCACACTTTCCCTTAAGGAGGTATGAAACTTAATGTTGGATAGATGAGGCTCTAGCATCTCTTCAAAGATTTTCAAAAAGAAGATTCCAATCCAATGTATTTACAATATTTTCTATCTAAAAGTGATTTCTAATGTAGAAGCAAATGGATCTCTGTCTCAGTGTACTGATGTGTAAGAGGGAGGAGAATTTCCACTCTGTGAGGGCATTTTTCATTCTTCATTATCCTTACCTAGGTTTCAGAGTCACAACAGAAACCCTAATTCTCTGAATTCCCCTTTACCATCATGGCACTCTCCTTCCATCTCTCAATGAGAGGACATATTCTTTTTTGCACATTCCCTCCCTAGTGAATTTGCCTCATCACAATTTGGACTGGTTATGAGTCTATCTTCATGTTTAACTTTTAACACTTTATAGTATAGACAGTTAATGTTTTCCTGATCATTTTCAAGTAGGCTGAAAACAACTTATGCTCAATATACTCTCCTTTTCAAAAACCTCAACTTTCTTTTCTCTCTACAGGTTAAATGATCTTATTTGTTTTACATTTTCCTTGGGTGTCTTGTCTTTTAACCTTTCAGTCTCCGCCTCCTTGGAACCTTCACCATTTCATTCATGTGCTTTATTCATGGAGACCATATAGATCTGATTAGGACTGTAATTCTCAGAGAGAATTGACCATGGGCAAAATTATATGGTAGGTAAAATTTATCTTGGGGTGCCCTCCCACTTCCTCTTCTATGCACTTTTCACCACCCCGTATTTCCAGTTGCCAAGTCCATTCCTGACTCTGTCCTTTAAGAACCTACACACTGACAATTTACCCAGATCTTCCTTCTCTGAGTTATGTAGTTGTCTGTTGTATTATTTTTACATGTTTTTTTTCATAATAAAGTTCTCAAGAGTCATCATTAACAAATTTTTAAAATTCAATGAAAATAATCTCCTTGAACATTATAAAACTTGATTTCAAATCAGAGAGATAACATAAAGAAGTGGGTAGAGTAGCAATTATAGAATCAGGAAGAACTAGGTTCAAATCATTTCTTTGTCATTGATTGTGTGATCCTGGCAGAAGTATTCTGGTAAAGACTTAACAACTAGCTCTCTAGAGTTAGAGGTGTATGGGGTTTTCAGGGGAGACAAGCATCTCTGGTGTGAGAGATTGCTAAGTCCATTTCAAGGCTGCTCATCCATATTTGGTGTCCACCTCTCTCCTAACTCTCACCTGAGACTCCAAGAAGCTATAGAATGCCCAGCAGCCACGACCCAGGGCAGAGGGGCTAAACCATATTGAGGGTAACCAATGGGCTTCAGAACTGTTGGTGAATTCTAGGAATATTTACCTCCAGCATATAAAGACTTCCCCTGGTGAAATGGGTGGAGGCGAATAACTTGCTCCAATGGTCAAGAAAGATGCTGAAGCAGGCATTGTATAGTACTTAGAGCTGATCAGACTTCAAAAATGGGAGGGTCATCCAGTGCAACCTGGGCCATCACCAAGAGTCTTGACTTTTATCTCGCCACTTGACACCAATGACTCTGGAAGAGAATGAGACTGACAACTTTGCACAACCCTGCAAGTCAAGACATCACTCCCAAAATGTCATTAGTCCTCTTTAAAATGAAGGATGAATAGCTCTCTAGAAAACAGAAATGCATATGACGCGCTTTTAAGTTTAATTTGAATTATTAATATTTTCTGTATCATTTTCTTAAGTCTGGACAATAAGAAAAACAATAAATTAAGCTCTAATTTGCATAATTCATTTATTTCTAATGTATAAATATCCACTCTGAAATTTGAGCAATAAGTGAGTAGCCAGTTCCAGCTAGTTCCAGCATTTCCTGGAGTCAAGAGCAAGTCACTTCAGATCTCATTTCCTCAAGTGACACTATAACACTGTAAATTATATATATATAGTGGTCTCTCGGTGATCGAGAATGACTATTGTCTTTGTGCAGTTTCATCTACGGTGTACCCTCATGTGGCTTTGGAGTCCAAAGGCTGAGGCACACAGTTTGTGGCACTTGGGGCCTGGGACGCCAGTTGTTATGGGAGGTGCGGGTGTGGCGTGGTGTCGGTGTTCATGCGCAGCGGCAAGACGTCGACGTCGTTCATCTTCAAAGGTGGCGGCGGCATGGTGAATGTGGGTTCGCCAGCTGTTTCTGACAGAGGCAGCAAGTTCTAGTAGCTTTGGTGTCATGCCAGCCCACTTCAAGTTGGACTTTAGCTGATCCTTGAATCTTTTCATTGGTCGGCCTTGTTTCCTGAGTCCAGCTGACAGTTCACCATAGAATACCTGTCTTGGTATTCGCTGTGGGTCCATGCGGATGACGTGTCCAGACCATCGTAGCTGGGCTTTGAGGACCAGGACTTCGATGCTGGTGGAGTTGGCTCTGTCGAGGACTTCCTGGTTGGTGATTCGGTCCTGCCATCGGATCCTCATGATTGACCGGAGGGAGCGTTGGTGGAATTGCTCCAGCTGTTTCATGTGCTTCCGGTACAGTGTCCATGTCTCACAACCGTACAGGAGCGAGCTGAGGACCACTGCGTTGTACACTTTGAGCTTCGTCGCAGTGCTTACACTGCTGTGTTGGAGGACTTTGCAGCGCAGCCGCCCGAGTGCCTGGCTGGCCTTTTGGATCCTGGCATTGATCTCGTGGTCTAGGGACCCGTCGTTGGCGATGGTGCTGCCCAGGTACTTGAAAGTGTTGACGTTAGAAAGCTGCGTGCCGTCGATTGTAATGCACGGCTGGTTCGTTGGCCTCCCTGGTGCAGGTTGGAACAGCACCTCTGTTTTGCTGAGGCTGATAGTCAGGCCAAACAGTTTTGTTGCAGTGGAGAAACTGTCCACAATGGTTTGGAGATGATTTTCTTGGTGGGCCATGAGAGCACAGTCATCTGCAAAGAGAGCTTCCAGGATGAGTCTCTCTGTTGTCTTTGTTTTTGCGGTCAGGCAGCGAAGGTCGAATAGTGAGCCATCCAGTCGGTATTTGATGTAGACGCCCAGGTCTAGATCCATCACAGCATGTCGTAATACCTGGGTGAAAAATAGGTTGAATAGTACCAGAGCGAGGACACAGCCTTGTTTCACGCCATTGGAGATGTTGAAGTGATCGGAAGTCTCTCCACCAGATAGGACTTCCCCTGTCATGTCGACATGAAAGAGCTGGATCAGTTTGACGAATTTTGCTGGGCAACTGAGCTTGCTGAGGATCACCCACAATGCGACCCTGTTCACTGTGTTGAACTTGTCAGGTCTATGAAGACAATGTAGAGACTCAGGTTCTGCTCAAGGCATTTTTCCTGCATTTGCCTCACCATGAAGACCATGTCGATGGTGCTGCGATCTGGTTGGAAGCCACATTGTGATTCAGGCAGGTTCTGCTCTGAAACAGATAACAGGAGTCTGTTGAGTATAACACGGGCGAGGATCTTTCCAGCAGTGGAGAGTAGTGAGATGCCTCTGTAGTTGTCACAGACTGCTCGTGAGCCTTTGTTCTTGTATAGGGCTACGATGGAGGCATCTCTGAGTTCTGGGGGCATGTCTTCCTCTTCCCATATGCTGGTCAGCACTATGTGGAATGCCTGGAGCGCCTTTCCATTTAAGGCCTTGTGCACCTCGGTTGGGATCCCGTCTTTACCGGGTGTCTTGCCTGCATTCACTTGTTTAATGGCTTTTTGGACTTCCTCTATTGAAGGAGGGACATCAAGTTTTTCAATGGAGCGGTTTTGGGGGATCTGGTCAAGGGAGCTTTGGTCTACTGACAAGGGTCGGTTGAGAAGCTGACTGAAGTGTTCTTTCCACCTGTTGCTGATGCCTTTTTTATCTTTTATGACAGTGTCACCGTCAGAGGATAGCAAGGGAGTGGTGGTGGGTTTTGATGGGCCATAGACAGTCTTGAGGGCACTGAAAAATTGTTTGTAGTTTTTCATATCAGCAAACTGCTGGATTTCTTCTGCCTTTTTTTCACTTTTTTTAACACTGTAAATTAAATAAAGGAAAACCACTGGGAGAGGAAATTTTCACATTAGGATTTCCCAAAATTAATGAGATAATCATTCTAGACCAAAATAAGACAAAAATATAAATCAATAGGAAACAATCAATTCTAATGTGAAGTTACCAAGATATACTTTAGAAGAATCTGAAAAAAATAACCAAAACATTTCTCTCAGCAATACAAACAAAATAAAGCTTTTCTGCATGGCTAACTCATTACGAGTGAATGGTTTCCAGTTCTGGCTCTGTTTTTACTCCAAGGGTCCATTTCAGGTTTATATTTCCAGTAGGAGCATTGCAATAGTGGCTCATTCTTCAAGAGAATCATCAATGAGAGCATAGTAAAGCTAAAGCACTTGGCAGCATTTTCTGACTGGAAAAAGTAATTCCTTGATAAAAATGGTGCCTTTTTTTAGGATACAGATGTTAATTTTATTAAATTGAAAACATTCCACTCCCTATTCACATTCTATGAGCAATATTTCAGCTCTAATAAATGATCTATTTTATGTTTCCAACTAGTCAATTACAATGAGTACTAAAATGCCACCATAAAGTAAGCTGAAAATGGGTGAGTTCCAGCTCCCTTTGGATTTGAGGAAGATAATTTTTCTGACCACAGATGCACACGTCTAGCTGTTTTTTTTCCTGTGGCATTGTACCTTATACTGTAAACTAAAATATGTACCATATTAACTAGTAATGATTAAGGGAGTAGGACTCCTTTGGAAACAGAGGCCAATGATTAAACAAAACAAAAAATAATAATTCAAAAGTGTAACATTCTGGATAAAACTGAATAACAGCATCTTCCAAAGCCTTATTTTGGCAAAGAAGTGATCCTGGGCTCCTGAAGGTTATACTTGAGGGAGCATAAACCCTAGCTGTTTCTATGGAGATGGACAAGCTTTAAGTACTGGACAGGGAAAGGTTACATGCCTATCATTTCAGGACCAGGTTAGATGAATCTGAAAAGTTCATCACCAGACAAGCTTCAGAATGAAGAAATTAGGGAGACACAGTAATCCTATATGGCCATCTCATAAATCACTGAGAGGTTGCAATCTGAATTGCCAAAGGTCAAGGGTCAATCAAAACAAAAAAAATGATTCAAAAATGTAACATTTTTGACAAATCTCCACCAGAATCTTATTCCAAAACCTCACTTAAGCCAGGGAATGAACCTGGGCTCCTGAAGGTTTTGATTCAAGAGAGAGAAAATCACAAATCACTGAAGTAATTAAGTATCCCAGAGAAATGAGGCTATGGGGAAAAGCAATGAATTTGGGGACAGAAAACCTTATTTTGAATTTTAGCAGTTCTGCCACTTACTATCTTTATGTCTTTGGACTCCAGGTTTTTTTTGTTTGTTTGTTTAACCTTTAACCTTAAAAATGATGGCTTTGGGTTAGATGACATCTAAGACACTTTCCTTCTCTAAATCCATGATCTCGGGGAAAAGGAAAAGAAATTTCCTTATTTCTAACAACAGTGATTCTTAGATTAAATTAAAGGAGTAATTTCTATTGATTTGTTTTGGCTATCAAGAAATATGAATGTCTTCCCCCCATGGTTAATCTCAATCTAGATTGGGAAGAAAACTATTAGATGAGGGGTATGAATCAGACAATAACACCAGAGGAACAATATAAAGAGAATAGTCAATATATAGGGTTAAAATTGGCCAGATATCAACTCAATATTTAGGAAAGATAGTAATAATATCTAGTATTTATATAGAACCTTAAGTTTTGAGAAGCACTTTACAAATATCTCCTTTTAGCTTTACAACTCTGAGAGATCAGTACTATAGACATAAAGATAAAAAAAGAGAATTAAGAATAATGCAACAGGTCCACAAGATCTGAGTTCTAGACCTTACTCTAATGTTGATAGCTGGTGGACTATAAAAATAACTCCTTCTTTAAGCCTCAGTTTTTTAAGAATTTTATTTACAAGTAAACGATTAGTAGAAGGATCAGAAATGATTTATTATGAGCAATATTTTAAAGATGAAAGAATGAATTCCAAAGACAAAAGGACCAAAATAGCAGAAGAAGGTTTTGATCCTAAGTCCTCAAATGTCAGATTTAAGGTTCTGATTAGTGAAATCAATGAATACCCCCAAAGTGGGCACATATATTCAAATTAGCACTTTTCAAAATCATAATTATGTAACATTTGGTCATCAGTTCCAGTCCAATGGAAATATGCAATATGAATTTGAATAATGCAGCCACTTCAGAGGTTCACTCCAAAAAGAATCTTGATATATTCATTCCATTAAATTATGTTGTCTCCATTTGTATTACCACAAAAGACTGTTGCAAAGGTAAGTATTTTGTACACCCTATCATGCAATGTAAATGTGAACTACACAGTGACTGATCAAAAGTCAGCAAGAAACACTTGAAAGACTGGAGGGTAAATTTAAGTCTGGCTTTACTGGATAATCATAGGTCAGCCCCAGGAAGATAATCTCCCTTGAAAAGATCAAAGAGATGGGATTCCTAAATTTAGCCACTTTGACAGTAGGCTTGATTCAACTTTTGACTGCCCATGTGACCTTTTAGAGCTGCCAACCAAAGGAATAGACAACCTTTCTATTGCCTCTTTCCTGGGCCACCTACTTCCAGCTGCAGGTCAGTGTCCACCAACTTGTAAGGTCCTAGCAGCTGGATGATGAGGTATATAACAAACAACAAAACATGGTGGTTCAGAAAGTCCCATTGACTCATTTATAAATGGGAAAAATAGTTTAAAATAAAAATCAAGGTAATTATCCTAAAAAAAATCCTAAAAAAGTATCCTAAAGAAATAAAGATTTCTTATCTCTATATCTATCTTCTACATCAACCAAATATAGTATAAGCATCATCTGCCTCTCACATTAATTTGTCCATTTGTTAATTTCATCATTTGCCAAACAGTCCTACTGTAAAGTTATAAGAAAATACAATGTTGGGTAAGACATTTGAGGCAGGAGTGGCAGAGAATTAATTCCATAGGTATAGTGGATTAAACATCATGATGTACCAGTAGCATTTTAGTAGGACAACTATATGATTCTGGAGATATATTGCTGACCTTAGAATCATGAGGACTTGAGTTCAAATTCAGTGTCAGACACTTACCTAGCTTGTAACCCTGGCCAAGTCACTTGGCCTATGTTTGCCTCAGTTTCCCTGACTATAAAACAGGGATTATAATAACACTTACCTTCCAGGGTTGTTTTGAAGATCAAAAGAGATAATATTTGTAAAGTGCTTAGCACAGTGTTTGGCAGATAGAATATGCTGTGCAAATATTTTATTATTGTTATTATTATTACTTCATACTTTTGAGATGAGATTTGGTATCACAGGATCATAGATATAGAAGCAGAAGAAATTTCAGAAACCATCTAGTCCAACCTTATCATTTACAAATGAGAAAATTGAGGGTCAGTGACTTACCCATAGTGCTAAAAGACTTTAACATGAAAGAACCTGTCCAAGGTGATTTTGTGTGAGGTGTTCAGTATATGTTCAGTATATATTTAAAGTTAAAAGGAGAATAAAGAGAATTTACTCAAATCAACTGATCTTACCAAAATGAAAATTAAAGCCCATAGAGGTCAAGTAATTTGCTCAATAACACACATTAATTTATAGGGATAAATTTGTGGAGTAGGTCCAAGAATTAGAACTTCTATCTTTTGTCCCTGAATCTCCAGCCCAATGCTTTTCCACTTTGCCAGTACTGCCAAATTATACTAGTCTCAAAACTAGAAGGATCTGATTTTGTATTTAGAAGGCAACAATCTCCTCAAAAAGCTCATTGTTTAGATTTTTAAATGGCATAAATAAATAAGCTTACCAATATCTAAGTTGATACACCGAGTCACACATATTTTGTAGGATGTTGCAATCAATATTCCTTTTAATTTTTTATTTTTAATTTGGTAGAAGAGAATCATGAATGTGAATAATAAATTATGATATTGAACATGTAGAAATATAATTAACTACTGTAATAAAATTTTATGACAAAGCTGAAGTTGACATATAGTTATAAAACACATTGGTTATTGTATTTCTTGGTAATTAGCCATAAATGGTAAGAAGTTTACTTAAATGGTTGTAATTAGGATTGTAGGAATGTAGGATTATAGATTTAGAGCATGAAGAAAATTTGTAGTTGTTAAGTCCAACTCTCTGAGATCCCTTAGTATAAATGCCCAAAGCCACACAACTAGTTTGTATTTAAGGAAGATTTAAACCTAGGTCTTCTTGTCTTCACATCTGACAATTTATCAATAACATCATATTATGGATTAGTATTATTCTTGTAGTGCCAAATAAAATTTAGCTTTTCTTTTCTTATTTTGTTGACCTTGTTTCTAGTGTCAGTATTATTTTCAGTAATTTTCCTTGATATTAAGTACCATTTAATTTACATCCCATTCACACTCTGCTGAATGTGTAATAGTAGAAGTAATTGATATTCATATATCTTAGCAAAGTACACAACTGTATACACACATAAGCACAAGTCACAGAATGTCATTTGTACTTTAAGGGTTTATAGGGAGATGAATGAAAAACCTACAGTGACATAGCTGATATTCTTTCATTCAGGAGCTAGGTTGCTGTGAGTCTGAAAAGAGTTTTTGCTCATTTCCAAATAATACCAATTGTTATCTATCCCCCCCCCCCAGAAAATGTGATTTCTCATGATAATTCTTCATTAGGGTGTGCCAGAACCATCCTATATTGATTTGAATCAGCTGATTGTTAAATTTTTTGTTTGAACATTTACATCTCAGAAATTAGCAAATGCTATAAATCAGGGTTCAATTTATTCCTTGGTTGATTGTCTAGACTGAAGGAAGTGATGGAGAAAATGTTAATAATGCAAATGGAACTTAAAATGATGTCTTGCATACTTGTTAAACACTTACCACAACTTCATTGGTCCTCAAGAAATATTCTTCCTTCTTTCCACCCAGAAAAAAAAGACCTTTTCCTTTCTCATTTTGTCTGAGGCTCTAAAACTACTGAGTCAAAGGGAAAATCAGTGTCTTATTTTGCCTATTTACCTTAAAAACACTTTCTCCTAGCAACAACAGAATGGAACTCAATCATTGGGCCCACAATATATAACAATACTGTGTTTCCATAAACACATAATCATGCCAACAGTCCAAATATATGAACATAAGAACCACAACCTAAAAAGAAAGAAGTATCTGATAGAAAGTAAAAGATGCCCCTGTTCCCCAGAAAATATCTTCTCTGACCAGTTTCCACTTGCACTTAATACTAAGATTCAGACAGACATATTATGTCAGAAATTTTACATATTCTCCCCTTTCTACACTAATTCCAAACTCAGAAAAAATCCATTAATTGCATACCAGCTGCTGTCTTACCATCTATATTTTAGTTTTTGTACTGGTGGATATGAGATGAGAAATACATATTACCCAGATGTTGGTACATAGTTGGATGGGTAGCTAATTGTATTAGTCCATCAATACATATGTCTTAGACAGACATTGCATATGGACAATGAGCTGGGTTCACAGTTGAGTAGGAGGGGAAGATTAGACTGAATCACTTTTGGGACAATGCACAGCAATTTCAATAATCTCAAGCTTCTCACTGCCACAGAAGCCAATGCTTTCAGGTTCAATATTCTTTTAGTAATGCTGTGAATCATGTGCCAAAGTCTCAGAAGAAATACAATTGTTGAAAATGCAAAAAGTGATGGAACAGTTTAGAACATGGGAATATAAATAGATGAGGTTAGAGCATTCAGTTTTACAGTACAATGAATAAGGAATTAGTAGTTTCCTCAAATGCCATAGAGTCCAGTCCCTCATTTTACATATGAGGAAACATTCAGATTGATTAAATGAATTATCCATCATTACATAACTAATAAATGAGTGAGGTAGAACCTGAACTCAAGTCTTCTTGATTTCATGCCCAGCACTCTCCCGTTATCTAAAGAGAACTTTGTCCAGGAAATTAAATTAAACTAATTTTATTTCACAGGGAATCAAACCACAATCACTCACTCTACTAGAGAGAAGGATGTTCAAATCCTTCCTCTTCTGCTTATTATGTGGGTGACCTTGGACCAGTTATGTAACTCAGGGCTCAGTGTGCAGGATTCCATGTTCTCATTTAGATAAATTTGGATAGGTTGTGATTTTGAGCAATGAGTTTATACTCACACTGATTAAAATGAGGATCCATCAAAGTAGTGAATTAGTTATGGTGGACATGTAAATTTTTCTTCAGGGAGAAGAAAATATCCTCTTCCATGCTAAATTACAAGCTTCTCCACATTAGGAAACACTTTGGAAACCATTGTTTCCCAAGAGGAAGCAGATGAAAGCCTATCATTCAGTAGTAGTTCATTAAAAGTTTGGTTTTGATGTTGGTGATGATTTTGTCCTGCCCCATCCCCATGCTCTATTATAGGTAATAGCCCACAAAGCCAGTTATTTTCATTTCTGTTAACAAAAATATTATATCTGTTTCTTATCTTTTCAAGTTAAAAAATAAATTTAATAAATTAAAAAAAAACATTCAAATGGAAAAGAAAGAAAAAAACAAAGAAAAAAGAAGTCAAGAAAATGGATATGTGTTGAGCAAACTTTAACAATATCAATAAAATGACATCTTAAAATTTTAGGGTCTAAATATCACATTCATTTCACCATTCAGCAAAGAATCATGTTTCTGAATCTGAGGTAGACAGTTTCACAGGTAGAGAAGATTGCCCAGAGGAGTTCATGGATAGATTTCAGAGGCTCTATGAACTTGTCTTTTAGTAACTGATAACTGCTTTTAGTTTAATTGGTTTTCTTAATTCTATGATTGTATTGTATATATTCAAAAAGGAGAAAGAATTCATAGGATTCATCAGATTCCCAAAGGGGTCTATGAGATTAAAAAAGTTTAAAAATCTACTACCTAAAATAAGGAACCTGTGAGTGACTGTCTGTCATTTGAGGACTAGACTAGCTAAGCTCAGAGATGTGTTATATCAGGTTAGATATGGGGTAACAAGCGTTTTGACCACCCCAATTCCAATCAGTCATCTGCTAAATTGTAGAGATAGGTTATGATCATTGTCAGTAGAGAGCAGAACCACACAGACATAATTATTAATTTTTCAAAATATTTTTAGTATTTTTAAATTTTTCTTTAATTAATTAATTTAGAATATATTTCCATGATTAAATGAGTCATGTTCTTTCCCTCTCCTCCTCTCTCCCCACTCCTGGAGCCAATGAACAATTCCATTGGGTTTAACATGTATCATTGTTTAAAGTCTATTTCCATATTATTAATATTTGCAATAGAGTGATCATTTAAAGTCAACATCCCCTGTGGCAAAGTTGGGACATTAATGCATTGCTGGTGGAGTTGTGAATTGATCTAACCATTCCAGATGGAATTTGGAACTAAGGGAGCTAAAAGACTCTCTGCCCTTTGATCTAGTCATAGCACTGCTGGGTTTGTACCCCAAATAGATCATAAGGAAAAAGACTTGTGCAAGAATATTCATAGCTGCACTCTTTGTGGTAGCAAAAAATCGGACAACGGGGGGAGGGGGGTGTCCATCGATCGGGGAATGGCTGAACAAATTGTGGTATATATTGATGATGGAATACTATTGTGCTCAAAGAAATAATAAACTGGAGGAATTCCATGTGAACTGGAATGACCTCCAGGAATTGATGCAGTGAGAGGGACAGAACCAGGAGAACATTATATACAAAGACTGATACACTGTGTACAATGAAATGTAATGGACTCCTCCATTAGTGGCAATGCAATGATCCTGAACAACCTAGAGGGATCTATGAGGAAGAACACTATCCACATTCAGAGGAAAAACTGTGGGAGTAGAAACATAGAAGAAAAACAATTGCTTGAATGCATGGGTCGAGGGGATATAGCTGGGGATATAGACTTTAAAAGATCACCTTAGTGCAAACATCAACAGCATGGAAATAAGTATTGATCAATGGCACATGTAAAACCCAATGGAATTCTGCATTGGCACCAGTAAGGGTCGGGGGAGGGGACAGAAAGAATGATTCTTGTAAACAAGGAAAAATGTTCTAAATTGACTATTTAAATAAAATTTTCAAAAAAAAAAAGTCAACATCCCCAATCAAATATCCCCATTGAACCATGTGATCAATCATATACTTTTCATTCTGTGTTTCTACTCCCACAGTTCTTTTTCTGGATGTGGATAGCATTCTTCCTCATAAGTCCTTCAGAATTGTCCTGGATCAGTGCATTGCACCACCTAGAGAAGTCCATTATATTCAATGATGACACAGTATATCAGTCTCTATGTGGAATATTCTCCTGGTTCTACTCCTTTTGATCTGCATCAATTTCTGGAGGTCTTTCCAGTTCACATGGAATTACTCCAGTTCATCATTCCTTTCAGCACAATTGTATTCCATTACTATCAGATACCATAATTTGTTCAGCCATTCCCCAATCTATGGACACCCACTCATATTCCAGTTTTTTTTTTTTTTGCCACAACAAAGGCATGGCCATGAATATTTTTGTACAAGTATTTTTCCCTATTATCTCTTTGGGGTACAAACCCAGCAGTGGTATGACTGGATCAAAGGGTAGGCAGTCTTTTAGCACCCTTTGAGCATAGTTCCAAATTGCCTCCAAGAATGGTTGGATCATTTCACAATTCCACTGGCAATGCATTGTGTCCCAATTTTTTGTCACATCCCCTCCAACATCTATTACTTTCTTTTGCTGTCATATTGGTCAATTTTCCAGGTGAGGTAGTACCTCAAAGTTGTTTTGATTTGCATTTCTCTAATTATGAGAGATGTAGAATACTTTTTCATTTGTGTATTGATAATTTTGATTTCTTTATCTGTAAACTGCCTATTCATTTCCCTTGTCATTTATCAATGGTTTGATTTTTTTTTGTATGATTGATTTAGCTCCTTATAAATTTGAGTAAGTAGACTTTTGTCAGAGTTTTTTGCTATAAAATTTTTCCCCAATTTGTTGCTTCCTTTCTAAATTTGGGTGCATTAGTTTGTTTGTACAAAAGCTTTTTAATTTAATGTAATCAAAATTATTCATTTTACATTTTGTAATATTCTCTATCTCTTGCTTAGTCTTTCCTTTCTCATAGATCTTATAGTTATACTATTACATATTCAACTAATTTACTTATAATTTCCTTCTTTATATTTGTCATTCATCCATTCTGAATTTATCCTGGTGTAAGGTATGAAATGTCCATCTAAGCCTAATCTCTCCCATACTGTTTTCCAATTTTCCCAGCAGTTTTTTTCAAATAGTAGTTTCTTGTTCCAAAAACTGAGATCTTTGAATTTATTGTACAATATATTGCTGATGTTATTTACCCCAAGTCTATCCCATTGATCCTACTTTCTATCTCCTGGTCAGTGCCATATTGTTTTGATGATCACTGATTTATAGTACAGTTTAAGATCTGGTACTGCATCCTTCATGATTTTTTTATTAGTTTCCTTTATATTCTTGATCTTTTGTTCTTCCAAATGAACTTTGTTATATTTTTTCTAATTCAATAAAAAAAGTTTCTTAGTTATTTGATAGGAATGGCACTGAATAAGTAAATTAATGTGGGCAGGATTGTCATTTTGATTATATTAGCTCATCTTACCGATGAGCAATTAATGCTTTTTCCAATTATTTAGATTTAGTTTTAATTGTGTGGAAAGTGTGTTGTAGTTTTGTTCATATAATTCTTGTGTTTGTCTTGGCTAGTAGATTCCTAAGTACTTTATATTTTCTACCATGATTTTAAATGGAATTTCTCTTTCTAACTCTTGCTGCTGAGTTGTGTTGTGTGAAGATTAAATTTAACTCTCCCCTGATTGTGAAAAATAAATTAACTCTCCCCTGATTGTGAAAATTAAATTAACCCTCCCCTGATTGTGAAAATTAAATTAACTCCTCTGCCCATTTTTTAGATTTAGTCACCAAAGGTGTAAACACCCCATTCACACTTGAGTGGGGCAAGTCTGTGACCCACATGTGAGATAGTGGGTGACAAATAAGAATTAATCTGACTTCCCCTGGGCAGTCCTAAAGCAAAGCTTAAACTGTGATTTGTCCACATAAAAATTAGGGGAAGGCACAGGAAGTGATGCAAAAGAAAGTGTCTTTAAAAGGGAGTGATAACTTCCTGAGTGCAATTTTACTTAGAGTTCTACTTGGAGTTGAACTTCTTGTGAGAGGCAGTTCTACATTCTTTAGAGTTGAGGTTGGGGAAGAATCTGCTGGCTGGACCTGAGACCCTATTCCTGGTCTGGCTGTTCTTAAATCTCTTACTTTGGACTGACACATGGTGAGTGAAAAGAGCTGACACCTTTCCTGGATATTTTCTGAAGAAACTAGCCTCAGGAGAGAGCTACCTCTTGAGAGAGACTTCCCCAGGTCCTTGGTCGGCTACAAGGGCCAAGGCCTCTCTGGTTAAGGACTAAACTCCTCTGCCTGAGTTGAGCCAATGGTCAGAGTAAATTACTTAGTGCTTAAACTATGTATCTTACCCTAACCTCTCTCTGATTTTCTTACCTCACTCTTTCTATATTTTGTAAATAAATCTCTTTGGAATTAATTAAATTCCTGGGGACACTATTTTAAATATAATCTGACCTTTTTATATAATTAACCCTTACCCCCCTTATAGTTGGAAATATATAGAAATGCCAATGATTTATATGGATTAATTTTGTATCCTGCAACTTTGCTAAAGTTATTAATTATAACCACTAGCATTTTAGTTGATTCGCTAGAATTCTTTAAGTAGACCATCATATCATCTGCAAAGAGTGATAGTTTAGTCTTCTCATTGCCTACTTTAATCCCTTCAATTCCTTTTTCTTCTCCAATTGCTACTGCTAACGTTTCTAGTAAAGTATTAAATAATAGAGGTGATAATGGGAATCCTTGCTTCATTCCTGATCTTATTGGGAAGACTTCTAATTTATCCCCATTATAATTAATGCTTGTTGATGGTTTTATATACATATTGTTTATTATTTTTAGGAAAGGCCTATCTATTCCTATACTTTCTGGTATTTTCAATAGGAATGAGTGTTGTATTTTGTCAAAGGTTTTTTTCTGCATCTATTGAGTTAATCATGTGATTTCTGTTGGTTTGGTTGTTGATATGGTCAATTATATGGATGGTTTTTGTAATATTAAAGCATCCTTACATTTCTGCTATAAATCCCACCTGAACATAGTGAATAATCCTTGTGATCACTTGTCAGTCTTTTTGGTAGTATACTATTAAGATTTTTGCATCTAAGTTCATTAAAGAGATTTGTCTTTTTCTTTCCCTGTTTTTGGTCTTCCTGGTTTAGGGATCAGTACCACATTTGTGTCATAAAAGGAATTTGGTAGATCTTCTTTGCTTATTTTGTCATATAGTTTGTTTAGTATTGGGATTAGGTGTTTTTTAAATGTTTGATAGAATTCACTCCCTGGGGATTTTTTCTTAAAGTTCCTTCATGGCTTGTTCAATTTTGTTTTCTGAGATGGGATTGTTTAAACATTCTATTTCCTCTTTTGTTAACCTAGGCAATTTATATTTATGTAAATATTCACCCATTTCACCTAGATTATCATGCTTACTGCCATATAATTGGCCAAAATAGTTCTTAATAATTACCTTTATTTCCTCTTCATTTCAGATGAGGTTGTCCTTTGCATCTTTGATACTGTTAATTTGATTTTCTTCTTTCTTTTTTTATTAGATCAACCAATACTTTATTAATTTTATTAGTTTTTTTCAAAGTATCAACTCCTATTCTTATTTATTACTTCAATAGTTCTTTTAATTTCAATTTTATTCATTTCTCCTTTGATTTATATGATTTCAAATTTATTTTTTTTTCCTGGGGATTTTTAAATTGTTCTCTTTCTAGTTTTTTAAGTTGTATGCCCAATTAATTGACCTCTTCCCTCCCTGGTTTATTGATATACATTTCCCCCTGAGTACTGATTTGACTGCATCCCAAAGATTTAGATAAATTTTTCCTCATTGTCATTTTCTTCAATGAAACCAGTAATTATTTCTCTTATTTGTTCTTTGACTCACCAGTTTTGAAGAATTAGATCATTTAGTTCCTGATTAATTTTAAATCTCCTTTCCACAAGTCCTTACTGATTATGATTTTTATTACATTATGGTATGGAAAATTTGGATTTATTATTTCTTTCCTACATTTGTTTGTAATGTTTTTATGCCTTAGTACATAGTATTAGTGTATGTGTCATGTGCTGCCGAAAAGAAGGCATATTCCTTTTTATTTCTATTTATTTTTCTCCAGATATCTATTACCTCTAATTTTTCTAACATTTCATTCACTTCCCTTACTTCTTTCTTATTTATTTTTTTTTGGTTCAATTTATCTAGTTCTGGTAGAGGAAAGTTGAGGTCTCCCACTACAAGGTTTTACTATTTATTTCCTCCTTAAGTTCCCTTAGTTTCTCCTTTAAAAATCTGAATGCTGTACCATTTGGTGTATATATGTTGAGAACTGATATTTCTTCATTATTTATACTGCCTTTCATCAAAATATAATTACCTCCATTATCTCTTTTAATCAGATATATCTTTGCTTTAACTTTTTCTGATATCATATTGTCTTCTTTGTCTCAGTTGCAGCCCAGTAAATTCTTCTCTGCCCTCTTACTTTTACTCTATGTATGTCTACCTGCTTCATGTGTGTTTCTTATAGACAACATATGGTAGGATTCTGGTTTTTAATCCATTTTGCAATCTGCTTCCTTTTTATTGATGAGTTCATCCCATTCACATTCACAGTTATGATTACTGTCTGTATATTCCCTCCATTTTGACTTCCTCCTTTGATTCTGCCTTTTCTCTTATTCCTTTTACCCTCCCCTCCAACTTTTCACTTTTAGTCAGTCTCCCCACTTTCCCCTCCTTGATGTTACTCTCCTTCCTAACCCCTCTCTTTTTATTTATTCTCTTACTATAGTACCCTTTAAATGACCCCCCCAACCTCTCCCGCTCTTGTATTGCTCCCTTTCCTACCAGCCAATTTATTACTCTTCTGCTTCTCTATAGGTCATGATACAATTCTTTGCCCTAATGGATCTGATTGTTCTTCCCTCTATGAATCCATTTCTTTTTTTTTCTTAATTTTTAAAAAAAATTTTAATTCTTACTTCGAATATTTTTCTATGGTTACATGATTCATAATCCCCACCTCCCCCACTCTTTCCTCCCTACTTCCAAAGCCAACAAGCAGTTCCACTGGCTTATTACATGTATCATTGTTCAAAAATATTTCTATGTTATTCATATTTTCAGTAGAGTGATCCTTTAACATCGAAACTCTAATAACATCCCTATCACACTATATAACCCAGCATACATTTTTCTAATACATTTCTGATTCCACACTTCTTTCTCTAGAAGTGGATTGTAAAAATTAAAATTATATCTCTAATAATAAAAATATTATTATATTTTATGAGGTTTATTAAGGATCATTAGAAATCAAGGAATAAAGAGGATACAAAATAAAAACCATATGCCCATGGCTGATTAGCCCATTTAAAATCCCCACTCTTAGCTTACCACCATACTTGCTGCATCATTGGAATGGAAGAGAGAACATGGGAGGCATTACTGCCAGTGAAATATCAATAACGTGATCTCCCCAATGTGGAGATACAGGAGAGATTATAGGGAATTCTGGGAAACACCAAGGACTTCTGGGAAATGAAGTCTAAGGTTCAAAATCTCCATTTATACAGGATAGCATTCTTTCTCACAAATTTCTCTGGGCTGTCCTGTTAGAAAGTCTGTTACATTTGATTGTGCCACAGTATGTGTCTCTGTGTACAATTTCTCCTTGTCGTGCTCCTTTCACTCTGCATCAATTCCTAGAGGTCTTTCCAGTTTACATAGAAATCCTCCAGTTCATTATTCCTTTTAGCACAATTATATTCCATCACCACTAGATACCACAATTTGTTCAGCAATGACTGAATCAACACCCCCCTCATTTTCCAGGTTTTTTTTTGTCACCTCAAGGAGCATGGTTATAAATATTTTTATACAAATATTTTTCCTTATTATCTCTTTGGGGTACAAACCCAGCAGTGGTATGGCTGGGTCAAAGGGCAAGCATTAATTTGAAGCCCTTTGTGCATAGTTCCACATTGCCTGCCAGAATGGTTAGACCAATTCTGTGTCAATTTCAATGCATGTAAGATTTAAGTATTACCTGTCTCTAACATCTGCCACCATTCCATTGTATTGTTCTTCTTCCCCACTTCCCCCATGTGCTTCTCTATGAAATACATATTTACCCCCATTTGATATCTTTTCCCATTTCTCTTAGTATTATCCTCTTTTTATCTCTAATTTCTTATATATTTTTGACATGTTACCCTATACAATTTGTCATTATATACTACTTCTAGCTACCCTGATGATAATAATTTGTTTTCATCTGGAAATTTTTATTTAATTAATTAATTTAGATTATTTTCCCATGGTTACAAGATTCATGTTCTTTCCCTCCATCCTCCCTAACCCCCTCCCAAAGCCAACATGCAATTGCACTGGGTTTTACATGTGTCATTGATCAAGACCTATTTCCATATTATTGATATTTACACTAGGTGGATTATTTAGAGTCTACATCCCCAATCATATCCCCATCAACCCATATGATCAAGCAGTTATTTTTCTTCTGTGTTTCTACTCCCACAGTTCTTTCTCTGGATATGGATAGTGTTCTTTCTTATAAGTCCCTCAGAATTGTCCTGGATCATTGCATTGCTGCTAGTAGAGAAGTCTATTACATTCAATTATATCACAGTGTATCAGTCTCTTTTGTGTAATGTTCTCCTGGTTCTGCTCCTTTCACTCTGTATCAATTTCTGGATGTTATTCCAGTTCACATGGAATTCCTCCGGTTCATTATTCCTTTCAGAATAATAGTATTACATCACCAACAGATACCACAATTTTTCAGTCATCCCCTAATCTATGGACACCCCCTCATTTTCCAAATTTTTTAAGAGTTACCAATATCAGCTTTTCTTATAGGAATATAAATCCTTTGATCTTATGTCCCTTAAAAAGATTTTTTTCCTCTTTTCTTAATTATCTTTTGTTGATTTTCTTGAGTTCTGTGTTTGGGCATCAAATTTTCTGTTTGTCAAGTCTTTTCTTTAGGAATACTTGAAAGTCTCCTATTTTATTAAATGACCCTACTTTTCTCTGAAAGAATATAGTCAATTTTGCTGGCTAATTGATTCTTGGTTATAGACCCAGTTCCCTTGCTTTCCAGAATATAATATTCCATACCTTCTAGTTCTTTGGTGTGGATATAGCCAAGTCCTGTGTTATCCTCACTGTGACTCCAGGATATCTGAATGGTTTGTTGTTAGCAGTTTGTAGTATCTTTTACTTGATCTGAAAGTTCTTGAACTTGGCTATAGCATTTCTGGGCATTGTCAATTGGGGATTTAATGCAGGAGGTGATCTGTGGGTTCTTTCAATCTCTACTTTACCTCTTTTTGAAGAATATGAGGGCAGTTTTCTTGGATAATTTCATATAGAATGATGTCCAGGCTTTTTCTTTTATCATGATTTTCTGGTAGTCCAATGATTTTTAAATTGTCTGTCCTTGATCTATTTTCTAGGACTGTTGTTTTATCAATGAGGTGTTTCATAATTTCTTTTGATTTTGTTTTATAGACTCTTGCTGCCTTGTGAAATCATTTGCTTATTATTATTTTTTTTAATTTAATTCCATTCCTGGATTTTTGATCATCCTTTTCTTTTGGACTATTTTTTTGTAGGTCATCTTTCACTTTCTTTGCCTCATTTTTGAGTTGGTCAATTTTGGCTTTTAGGACATTATTTTCTTGTTTAAGTTCATGTACCTGTTTTCAGATGACTTTTTTTGTTTTTTAAGTTCTTTTCCCAATTTTCTTCAGCCTTTCTTAATTATTTTTTGAATTGTGTTTTGAGTTCTCCCAAAGCCTGTGTCCAATCCTCTGGAGTTCCTGAATTTTTGCTTGGTGTTCCTTGGTCCTCCTCTGTTCCATTTGTTCTTCTTTCATTACCTGGATAGAAGCTGTCAATAGTTATTTCTTTTTTCTTTTTCTGTTATTTACTCATATTTTTTTCTTTCTTTGCCCAACCCATTATAGGCTGTATTCTTGCTTCTCTGTTTATTTGCTAGATCTGTGGATTTGGGCTATTTTTGTCCTGAAGGGACTTCTTCTCTGCTCTACTAATTAACTGGATTAGTCTGATGAAGCTGACCTGTTGTTTTAATGAGTCCTGAGGCCAGATCTTTCCCAGCTGCCAGCAGAAGCTGAAGGTTAAGGTGAACATATGAAACCTGAAGGTAGTTACCCTTGTCCACCTCTCTTCCTTTCTGCCAGTCTCCTCCCTGTCAGCTACCCAGTCAGAGTCCTGAGCTTCCCGTGGTGGTACCAAGGTGCTCTGTTGTGGTTGTAGTCTTTGCCCTAGGATCCCAGGGTCAGCCAGATTCTTACTGCAGATCTCAGCACAGTAGGGGGGGAGGGGTGTTGGTTGGATATTGAGTTTCTCTGCCATCTGAAGGCTTCTTATCTGTACTATTGCCAGACTGAATTAAGCCAGTGTAGCTGATCTGCAGTTCTGAAAGTGCCATGAGGTCAAAACCTCCAGAGGCAGAGGCCCAAGATGGAGGAGTGGTGGCTAAAGGCTGTGACCAGGCTTCCCTCCTCTCTGTCCCTCTCCTTCAGCTGCCTCCCTGCCAGCTGTCATCAGAGCCTGGATCCTTGAGAAGCTGAGGTAGCAAGGCACTCTCACTGACATGGAGTCCTTGCTCTGAGATCCCAGCAACCACCCAAGTCTCAGCACCATAGGTGGGGGATGGGTCCTGGGACCTTCTTTCTTTATTTTCCTTAAATTCCAGAATCCAACCTTCTCTTGTACCTTTTAAGTTGAATCAAGCAAGAGGAGTACCTAGTTCTGTCCTGTTGTTGTATTTGGTTTTATGTCCCCCCCTTGAAGCACTTTGTTTTTGATTGGTTTTGAAGGGTTTTCATACAGTGCTTGACTTTCACTGCTTCTAAGCTGCCATCTTGACTCCTATACCAACTCTTCAAAATAGTCTTACCAGATATTGAAAATTAAAGCTAGGTTGAGTAGCTGAGAAATACTTGGAGAGTATTATATAGCCCCCAAATCAGTGGGCAGGGCTGATAGTCTTCAGGATTCCACAATTCGCTTTAGAAAAAAGCAAATAAATGGCATTCAAGCCTTAGGCATGCTTCTGCTTAGACATGTAGCATTCCAAGCATAATAACTTTTCCAAAGGTGCCATAAAAGAATAGCAAGCCATTTTAATAAAATAAAAATATTTTTTCTGCAATACATAGAGTTACAAAACTATTTCAAAGGCCATTCACTGAAGACTCAAAAGGAAGTTTGCAAGTTTTTAAAAGGAGGTTTAACGAAGGACATGGATCAATGGCTCAAAGAGAAAGGAAAAAGAATTTTGCTAACAATAAGAAACATATGCTTTAAATTTTTTTTTTTTAAATCAAGCCCTTTATGTGGGAAAAGCAAGAGAGAGGAACAAGACTTACTCACATTGGCAATAAGAATGGATTTAAAATTTTAGAAGACAAAGGCATAAGAGCTTGAGAGGTCTCCTCCTTAGAAACAAAGAAAAACAAATGAGAGGTACTATGTTCTGTAATGGATAGGTATTTGACTCCATGGACAGGCAGATTTGAATTCCAGTCTTGCCTCTGACACAAAGTGGCTATCTGATCTTGGAAAAGTCATTTAGTCTCTCAAAGTTAGAGCCCCTAAGACATTATATTGCAAAGAAAGTTCATATTTGAATTTGTAGAATTGAAATTTCTTCTTCCAAGAATTCTCTATACCTGAAACAATATTTAGGGCAGTTAGGTGGTACAGTGGATAGAGTTCTAGTGCTGAAGTCAGGACGACTCATCTTCATGAGTTCAAATCTAGCTTCAAATACTTACCAGTAACATGACCCTGAGTAAATCATAAAACCTGGTTGCCTCAGTTTCTTCATTTGTAAAATGAATTAGAGAAGAATTTGGCAAAGTATTCCAATATCTTTACCAAGAAAACAACATATAAGTATCTAAACATAAAATATTTACAATACAAATATATACATATACATATATTCCTCACTGTGTGACCCTGAATGATTCATTTGATCCTGTCTGTCTGGTCATTGCCCTTCTGTCTTAAAATTGATACTAGGAGAGAAAGTAGGAGGTTTTTTTAAAAAAAGATATGTGGAAACATACATATATACATATATTTTTTCTAACACAATGCAAGCCCATTTTCCATCTGTCTTAGAGATGAGTAATATTTGGGACCTCTCTGAAGTCAGAAAATTAGATTGACTGCTACAGTGATCTTTTTAAGGATATAGCCAATAACAGACTTTTGAAAATAAAAGTTTTATAAATAAATAAATGTGAATATGTCTAAGAGGCAAGATCACATAGTTTGAGGAAGAAAATAACAATGAACTTGGATGATTTCTGAGGTACATTGGAAGCCACTTAGCCAAGGTGTAAGGACTTGGCCACAGTGCACCAGATTTAGAGGGTTAGGAGAGAATTTGAAGTTCTTCAGTAACATAGTGGGAGGGATGAGTTCAGCACCTAATTAGTGAGACTAATGAGTTAAAATAGGAAACAGCTGGGTAGAAAGTAGAGCACTCTGCCCAACTTCTCCCAGCACTGTCCTCACAGAATTGTTCTCCTGGTACTCTACCAGTCTTGTCAGAATGAGATGTTTCATGATTTGTGTCCCATGTGCAACTTGTGGAACTTGTACAAGGTGCAAAAATGCCTAATTATGGCTCTGAATAATTAGTCAACCAAAAAGCATTTATTAAGTGCCTCCTAGGTTCTAGGCACTGTAATGATTACTGTTCTGAAACAATTTCAGTTTTATTTAAGGACATAATATGTATATAGAAATAGATGTATAAAGAGACTAAATATAAAATAAATACAAAGTAGTTAGGAGGGAGAGGGGTAAATACCTGGAAAAACAAGGAAAGGTTTCATGTAGAAAGTGAGACTTGGGCAAAGTCTAGAAGAAAATGAGGAAAGCAAGAGATTCTATGAGGAAGAGCATCATTGTAGTCACAGGAGATGGTCAATATAAAGGCAGAGATGAAAGACTGAATGCCAAGGTATTGAGGGGCTACAATATCCAGCTCTGGGTGTGCAGTCAGGAAATGCTGAGTTGAAATCTGACTGTGGACACTGTGTAACCCCTGTCTGCCTCAGTTTCTTCTACTGTAAAATGAAGCCACCAACACTCAGTATCATTGTGAAGATCAAATGTAATAATATTTGTAAAGTGTTCAGCACAGTGCCTGCCACATAATAAGCACCTAAAAATGTTTTTTGTCTTCTTTTCTTCCTCCCTTGTTTCCTTCTTTTCTGCCTTCCTTTCTTTTGTAAGATGAAGAGATGGATAGTTTAACTAGGTAGTAGTGTACAAGCAACACATACATGAAAAATGAGTCTTTAAAAGTCTAACAGGGGAATTCATATTTTATCCTAAAAGCAATAGGGAAACCCCAGAAGATTCCACAAGAAGTGGAAACAGGGGGTAGCTAACTCTTCGATGGGCAAAGTCATTGAAGAATGCCTTTATAATTTTTACATCGTAATTATCAAAGTAGTGGGGTCTAGTAGAGGATGACAAGATTATCAGAACATTTGAATTTCCTGGTAGTATGCAATTACTTAAACCTCCTGCACCTATTTAGCACTCTGCAAAATGGGTATAATAGTATTTATGCCATCTTCATTACATGGTTATTTTGAGAAAAGTACAATATTTAGAAAAACAGCATTATGAAAATGAGAACAATAATTATTAATAAAAAAAAGACTACACCTTGAGAATAAATGCAAGATAATCATTGCATGTTAAGAAAAATAGTTTAATGACAACACAAAGGGAAAATCGTTTTTTTAAGTTTTGATTCATGGGAAAAAAAACAAAATGGATTTATCTATTTCCTGATTAGTCTAAATTAATCATCTAAATTATTGTTACTACTACTACTACTACTACCACCATTGCCATCACCACCAACACTGGTACTACTACTACTACCACCACTAGTTACTAGTAACTATTACTATTTGTTACTACTACTAGTACTATAACTATGACCACCAGTAATAATAATATTAGTATTAGTCAAAGTAGTAGTAGTAGTAGTAGTAGTAGTAGTAGTAGTAGTAGTAGTAGTGGTAGTAGTAGTAGCAATAATGATAATGATAAGAAGCTTTTATATAGCACTTTTAAAATCTCATTTTATCCATGTAACAGCCCTGGAAGGTAAATGCTACTATTATCCCCATTTTACAGCTATGTAAATAAGCAAGTAGAGGCTAAGTGTTTTGCCAGGGTCCTAAATGCTAAGTGTCTGAGGCTGCATTTGAATTCAGGTCTTCCTAAGCATTTTATTCACCATGATGAAGAGGATAAAGTTAGAGTTTTTTTGTTTGTTTGTTTCTTTTTGTGAAACTGGAGCACAAAAGAAGTCACAAATTAGTAAAAATCTCAAGGAAAGAGAAACATAAATATATAGGATTTATTTTATCATGAGTTTTAAAATCTCCCCATGATTTCTACCACCCAAAAAGTAGCTTTCCCCCCATCTTTTTCTTGCTTTCTTCTCAACAACTTTTTTAAGAAGTTACTGATACTCATTGCCTTCACTTCCTTACTACCTTCCCATTCCTTAGCCCTTTTTAGTCCCACTATCACTTTTCTCACTTTCTTAAAACTGTCCTCTCTAAGATCATAGGTTTTGCTGTAGTTGGCAAATCCAATGTTCTTTTCTCAGCCTTCACTGATATTTGCCTCTATACAATATTTGCCACTTTTTGAAAATTTCTCATCCCTTAACTTCCATGATACTGTCCTCTTATGGTCCCCTGCCTACCTATCTGACAATTCCTTCTCCTTCACAGATTTTTCTTCTTGAAGCTCCTAAATATCATTATTCTTTCCTTGGCCCACTTCCCTTCTATCTCTTCCTTTTATCTTTCAAGATATTCCTTTCTTCCCACAACATAAATAGTCACTAGTAAACAGATAACTCCCCAATTCACATTTCTAGATTCTAACTTACCACATCTGTCAATAACATCTTGGCAATACCTCAAATTCTATAAGGCAAATCCAAATTCATTTTCACTCTTCCTTGTTTGAGCATGAGCAAGTCACTTAACATCTATCAAAGCTCATTTCTGTAAAAAAGGGGGGGGGGGTTTCAGCTCTATAACAAGAAGGTATTGGACTAATATGAGTCTTTAAAGTGTTTTCCAGTTCTAATGTTATAATTCTGACTTCTTTTAATGGCATCAATATTCTTCCCATTACTTTGAACTGAATCTTTAGTACATCTTGGAATTCTCCTCCCATCCCCAAACTTGTCATTCCCAACTCCTAACTTGCTTAGCTCTGCTGACTCTACCTTGACAAGGTCTATAACTTGGACCTCTTTTCTTCTCAATGTATTTGGTTACCCTAATTTATACATTTCTTCTGCCCTGTAGTACTGAAAAACTTCTCTTCCTATATCCAGTTCTTCCTCCTATATATATCAGCTGTGCTGTTATAAGATTGTTGTTATTTAGTAATTTCAATCATGTCTGACTCATGATAACCCTATTTGGGGTCTTCTTGGCAGAGATACTGAAGTGGTTTGTCATTTCCTTCTCTGGTTCATTTTACAAATAAGGAAACTGAGCCAAACACTGTTAAGTGACTTGTCCAGGGTCACAGAGCTAGTAAGTGTTTGAACCCACATTTGAATGCAGGAAAATGAGTCTTCCTGACTGCAGGTCTGACACTCTATACAATGTACCACCTATCTGCACAGATATTAATCTAACATTAGGTTAATATTCCTTAAATCAAGCTTTGATCATTTCAGCTCCCTGTTCAAACATCCTTTAATATATTTTTATTATGTGACAAAGTAAATCAAAATTCCTTAATCTCACATTCAAAGCTCTCTGTTCTTTGACTCCAATCTATCTTTATAGCCTAAACTCCAATGTAAGTACCCAATATTCTAGCCAAACTGAATTACTCTCTATTTGCTGCAAATACAAGCTCCCATTAGATCATCTTGTCTGATGATACAAGAACCATCCCAAATATTCTTTCTTGCATGAGCAACTGATTTTTAAATGTCCGTGAAATCTACCTTATGGATAAATAGCATTTATTTGCAAAAAAGAACTGCTTTAAAGGTGTCTCTAGGTCTATTATGAATGATTTCTTATCATGAAATGAAGATTTTTTTCACCTTCCAACCCTGCCTTTTTATTTTAAAAACCAAGGGCTCACCAATAGAATCTCAAAATTGTTCGTTCTTAGTTTTCTATGCCTATCTGAGCTTCTCCTTATTTTTCTTATTCTTTAAAAAGATTGTTTTGTTCATACCACATTCATATTAGATACTTGCAATTTTGGTTATTTCTTCTAAGACTGTAATAGATCATTTTTAAGCAAGTGCACAAGGCAACTATATGGTTAATTTTAAAGTGAAATATCTTTAAACTGAAAGGAGAGTGGATTTATTTAGATCATTTTTCCTTTGGACAAAGAATGAAGCCGTGAATTCTGAAACAAACATTTCACTAAAATTGATTATTTTGTGGAAGAAACACACACCAAAGAAATTAAAGAGCATTCACATAATGCCGTATGCATGATAGAAAAAATGTTGTGAAGTAAGAGGCAATTTCAAGATACTTGAGATGCATAAAACACTGTCTTGCTCCTTTGCATTTTAGAAAAATCCATGATGTTTAAATTTGGTGTTGTACTCGAGAAGTGCACCTGAGTATTGGGGCCACAATCCATTCAGAATAGTTTTTCAACATTTTCTTCAAAGTCTCGGGAGACTAAACTGTAATTCACAAGTGATGAAAGGGCATTGGTATTGAAAGAATATAAAAAAGCCCCAAACTTAACACCATTGTCTGAATTCATAAAGAGATGTATATACAGTTACTTGTGAACTGTTTTAATGAATGCTGAATCTATTGTCCTCCACTGAGAATTCTTCTAATTATCAAATTGATTATGATGAAGCCAAACTGTGTCTGAACACTTTTAGTGGAAAAATCCATATCACTTCCTTGCATTTGTGTTTCTTAAAGTGGAGAGTTCTTGGTGGTGTATCTGAGAATGAGTCCTTCCATATTTTTCCAAGTAAACCATATTTTATTGTTAATTAAAAGCCCTTGATTACTGTGCTAAATAGTTAGGAAAATATTATAGGATTCTAGGTTACATTTCAGTAGAACCTCCCTAAATCACAGATGTAGCATCATCTGTTCAACAAATTATTTCATTTTAGTGATCACAGAAAAGACAGCTTAAGTTTAAATGATTTAACTTTGACAAAGTGGTCCTTGGTTCTTATAAAAATGAACTCTGCCCCTATTTTGACACTTTTCTAAATGCTTTGACTGTTGACAGTGTTTAATATGAATAACTTCTGCTTTTACTATTAAAAATCTTCCTAAAATTATCTCATAAAGTTAGAAAAAAATAACAAAATTCATATGGAAGAACAAAAGATCTAGAATACCAAGGGAATTAATAAAAATATGAAAGAAGATGCCTTAGCTTTACTGGATCTTAAACTATATTATAAAGAGGCAACCATCAAAAAAAATCTATTAATCTCTAAGAAATAGAGGGGAGGAACAATGGAATAGATTAAGCACAGTATACAATGGTAAATGACCATAGTAGCCTAGGGTTTTACAAACCCAAAGACCCAAGTTTTCCGAAGAAGATCTCATTATTTGACAAAACCTGCAGAGAAAACTGGAAGACAATATGCCAGAAATAAGGCATGGAACAATACCTCATAACTGACTACATTTATACAAACATAGCAATGCAGCCAAAATAAAAGGTACACAATAAACTGGGAAAAACTCTTTATAGCAAGCATCTTTGACAGAGGCTTCATTTCTCAAATATATGGAGAAATGAGTGAAATTTATAAGAATACAAGGCATTTCCTGATTGACAAATAGTCAATGGAAATGAACAGGAAATTATGAGATGAAGAAATTAAAACTATCTTTAGTCATATGGGGGTGGGGGGAGAATGCTCCAAATCACTAGTGACTGGAGAAATGTAAATTAAAACAACTTTGAGGTACCACCCCACATCCATCAAAATGGCTAACATCTCAAAAAAGGAACATTATAAATGTTGGCGGGGATATGGAAAAAACAAGACTAATATACTGTTGGTGAAGCTTTGAGCTGATACAACCAATTTGGAGAACAATCTAGAACTGTGTCCCAAGGTCCATGAAGCTGTGCATACCTTTGAAGCAGCAATGTCACTATATCCATAACCAAAAGAGATTACAGATAGGAGAAAGGAACCTGGTTGTACAAAAATATTTATTGCAGCTGTTTTTGTCGTGGTCATGAAATAGAAACTGAAGGGATGCCCTTGAATTGGGGAATAACTAAACAAGGTGTGGTATACGCTTGTAATGGAATACTATAAGAAATGACAAACAAGATGACCACAAAAAACAAAATAAAAAATAAAAACCTGGAAAGTTTTATATGAAGTGATACAAAGTGGAGTAGAACAAGGAGAATGCTGTATATAGTAGTGAAAATAATGTATGATGATGAACTGTGAATGACTTAATTACTGTCAACATGGCAAGGATCCAAGATAACTCTAGGAGACTCATGACAAAAGAAAAAAGAAAAAGAAGGAACAGAGACCAACTACAAATTGAAACATAACACCTTTTATTTTATTTCCTCTATAATTTTTTCTAGTGTAATCAATTTGTGTCTTCTTTCAGAACAAGACAAACATGGAAATGTATGTTATACTATTATTAATATATGTGCAACCTATATCACATCACCTGTCTTCTTAGGGAGAATGAGGGGTGGGAAGGAGAGAGAGTATAGATACTGCATAATATCAAAAAATGAATATTAAATTATATTGACATCTAATTTGGAAAAATAGACATTTATTATAATTTAAATTTTTGTTTAACTGTCTTTTGTTTCTATTTTTCCAAGAGTTTTTGTTTGATAAGATTGTTCTCCTTTGAGTATATAACAATTTTGATGTTAGAAAGGAGCAAATAAAAAAACAATGACACGTGAAAAAATATTAAGAAAGTAGATACTGAAACAGTTTCTTTCATTTAGTCAGGGTTAAATTTTGCTTTTGTATTGTGTTACAGTTGCTCATTTGTATATAATTTACTAGGGAATGGTAACAATAATAACTGAGGAGGAACCATCACCCCCAAAGCTGTTGTGATTACTGAATGGATATACATTGTCTTGTTAGGATTTTGCTAGAAGAGATAAAAAATTTTGTTATTCCCCATAAATTAGAGTGAAGTTCCTGACTGTATGGACTCATTTCTGAAACAGGAAGAATTGGCCAAAATTTATAAAAATTCCTCAGATGTGTGAGGAATAAAAAAAAAAAGAGGTTATACCTTTCTGTGCTTCTACCTGCCTATGAAAATGGAGAGCTTCAGTGCCCAGCCTTCTGCCAATTCTAGGCTAAGTTTTCTGCCTTTTCTACAAGAACATAATACTATCTCAGCTAAGTATTAGGTGGGCCTAAAGAAGAATCCCAGAGATTATAGTTTCTATTCAGAATCAAGCTTAGTTGAGCAGAAGATGAGGCCAACTCAGTAGGAGAGTCAAAGAAGAACCATCCAAGGGATTGCACCATTGAATTAATCATCACATCTAGCCTCTAGGTACCCTTGGTGCCACCAAGTTCACACCCATATATGGCATGCTAACTGATGATTCCTGGTCTCAGTTGCTGCTGGGTTAAGTCCCTAAAGGCTCACAATGTCTTTTGAAACTCATAAGGTTAGGCCTCCAGATTTATCTTATTTGCCAAAAATGAAAAAAAAAAACAGACCAAGTCAAAGGAATGAGGGCCCACTTTCATGGGACAATATGTTTTCTCTGAGTTTTTAATGTCTTTTCTAATGTCTAGCTTGTTTAACAAAGAGAAGGCCATTCAACATGTGCTTAGCAGACTGGATCCAATTACAAAATTTCTCCTAGATAGTTCCATTAAACAACATCATGACTCTCCTAGAAGCAGAGTCTTCAGCCTCTTCCACATGATTTAGCAAATTAATTTGATTGAGTTAATTGACCTGGATGATTTGTTGATGGAAATTAAGGAGCTACAAAATTTGTAGGAAGAGTCAACCAATAAAAATTACTCCTAAAACCTTGAAAATATTAAATATAGCAGCTACCTTTCTTGGGGAATCCCAATTTGCCAATGTGGGTACAGTTAATAGGAATTCAGTAAATTGGGAATTTCATTTAAAAGCTAAAATCTCACAAAAATTAGGGTGGAGGAGTGATCTTTATGCTACATTTTTTGTTAAAAGATGTGCTCAATTGTGTTGTAAGAATTTGTTTATGACAGTGCTACACTAAATGTTTCTATGGGATAATCATAGAAATTATCTGAGCTAGATTTATAATATTATCTATAACTTTCTCAAATGAATTTGTTATCTCAATGTGGTTGTTCCCTCCAGTGATATAAATTGCAATCTATTTGTGCCTTCTCATTTTTTGATGGCCCTTGCCCATGTATTCTGAGAAATTCAGCACAGTTGACCAAATAAGCCTTCTGGGATCCTTTTCACTTTCTTTTGACATTGTAAAGAAAGGAGACTCAGTCAATTGTCCAGTGGTTATCTGTCACTCTCCCCATGTGACCAGGAAATGTTTTTTTTCCTAGCATGCATACCTTTGATTACATCCTATTTTTTTTGCCACTTTTCCTTTATAATTCCTCATTCACAAGGTGATGTAGACTGCACATAACCATCACAAGTCTTCTCAAACAAACTTTGTGTCATCCTAAATTTCAATTCTTAAGAAACTTTTGTGCTCCATGGATCACCACTATCTGGTAGTTATTATTCAGTCATATCTGACTCTTTATGATGCCATTTAGGGTTTTCTTGGTAAAGGCACTGAAATAGTTCCCCATTTTCTTTTCCAAGTCATAGTACAGATGAGAAAACTGAAGCAAAAAGGATTAAGTGACTTACTCAGAGTTACACAGCTAGTAAGCATCTTAGGCTTGATTTGAACTCACACCTTCTGACTACAGGCTCTGCAAATTATCTATGGTGCCACCTAGCTGCCTGCTAGAACATTGGTATAAAAACCTACACCTTTGCTTCAGGGAAAAGCTTGGGCTCAATAAAAAGAACTTTGCCTTTTTCCATCTTTAGATAATGTTTGGAAAATGTATATATATATTAGGAAGGCTAGCTAATTATACAGTCTTACTGTATGTACTATGGTAATTGCCCAAGCTAAAGAACTCTCTAGCCAAAGAACCTACCTTTCGTAGCCCCTAGATTTTTTTCTTTCCTGCTGGGAATCAGAGAAATAAATCACTTACTTCCCAGCAGCTGTGGAAACATAAGCAGCATGGTAGCTCTACCTATCTTAGCATCTACAGTGGCTGGTATCCTCCATAAAACACATTTTGTATCTACTACAAAAAGTAAATTTATTTCCTACTGGTTGAAGGTAGTTCCTTGAGGGCATGGAATATTCATTTCTTTTATTTGTATCTCTCTTGCTTAGCAAACAGGAGCTGACCCACAGTAATAAATGCTTGTTGGCTAATCAGTTCATTGTTTGATAAGAAATCACAAGACATGTATGTACTAGCAACTATCCTAAACTCCCCTCCTTACCTCGAATGCTGAGGAGTTTCTTTACTATGCTAAAATATTTGATGTCTTTGTAGAATCTTCCCATCCAGGGAAAACTATCTCTGAAATATCTCTTGGCTAACTCTTGCAAGCATCCAAGGTCTTGCAGGTTTTGTGCTTCCAGCTTTTAATTAATTAGGATTGCTAGCCCTCGTTTAGAGTTGGTGAGATTTCTCTGTCCCTAAGAAATAAGATTAAATTATAAAATCATTCTGGTCCATGTCTGTTTGTGGTGGGTCAGAAGAAGTCAAAGTCTGGTCTTGGATGACTTTTTTTTTTTTTAAAAACCCTTACCTTCCATTTTGGAATCAATACTGTGTATTGGCTCCAAGGCAGAAGAGTGGTAAGGGCTAGGCAATGGGGGTCAAGTGACTTGCCCAGAGTCACACAACTGGGAAGTGTCTGAGGCCAGATTTGAACCTAGGACTTCTGGTCTCTAGCCCTAGCTCTCAATCCACTGAGATACCCAGCTGCCCCTGTTTGGATGACTTTTAATGAATGTTGGCTCTGAAATCAGCCTTTGCTTAGTCTACTGTCTGTGGTTTCAAAATATTTTTATATTCTATTTGTATTTATAAGTAAGGGGAATAACATATAGAAAAGATGTCAATCACCATCCTTTTTTTGCTTTCATTCCAACAGGAATCTCCAGCCATTTATACTTGAGTTGGTTTTAAGAGTCATTGGTATAGTTGATTTAAGTATTGGGCTTAGAGTTAGGAATATATAAACTCATGCCTCACAACCTTCAAATTACTGTGACTCTGGGAAAATCACTGAACCAAATCACTGGTACCTCAGGAAATTCCCTGCAACTAATAGACATTATAGATGTATTGTGATCTGGGTTACTTCTCATACCAGCAATTCTTTGCATGGATAAAAATAATGGATTCTTCATATTTACCCATGAAAATTCTGTACCCCAAAATTCTAACTGAGATGTCTTACTGTGGCATGGAAGTAACATGGTTAGAGAAAAATATAGCAAAAAAGCACAACCTTTTGGAAAGTCCCAAAAACCTGGAAAAGTTTTCACTATGAGCCTCTTGAAGACATGCCATCCAAGGAACAGCTTGACAAGTTTGGATTAATTTTCAGGAATTTGATCATGAGCAATGAATTTTTTGTGTGTAATTTATGAAACTATCTATTAAAGTTTGGATAGGTTTCAGTTGGCCTTGATGGAGGGACATTTTTAAGTAAAATGATTTGCCTTGATTGTGACAATTAAAAAATCATCAAATATGCTTAAATTTCAACAAGGATATTTGAAGTTAATGTGAACAGAATTTTTTTAATTGGGAAACTTCACACATTAGCTGGTGTTTTTGTAAATATAATCATTTATATTTTGAGGATCAAAGCCTGAACTTGAAAATTTTTACTTGAAATATTTTTTCAAAAACATCTATAACTTTAAGTTTTGAAGAAATTTTAAATGTATAATAAATTTGATTCATCTTTATTATCAATACAAAGAAAAATAGCAATTTCTTCTTTCAGTTCAAAAATCTTTTAAAGTACAGAACTTTCTTATAAGAAAGCCAACATGTTTCATAACCATCAAAAATGACCCATGCTCTGCCCCTATTTATTTTTCTAAGATTCTTTTTTGAAGTTATTTTTATATGAAGTTTATTACCATAGTAGGAAGTTACAAAATAATATGTACCTCTTTGCTTGTATTTCTCAATAATAATAATTGTCTATGAAATGTGCAATGTATCTAAATTATGCCAAAGGCCACATTTTCATCTTCTTCCATCTTGACATAGACTGTGTTCCTTAAAATTTTTCCCTATCAAATTAAATGTTCCCCAAAATTGACAACATTTCATACACATGCAACTAAACAGCATCTTTAACTATGTCTGTTGCATCATCCACTAGTGGTACAAAATAGAAATTTTTTTCCTCAAATAATTTATCGTAAAAAGTCTTCAAACACATGAGCAATATTCTTTCCTAGTGTTTTATCTGCAAATATAACCCTTCAAATCTGCATTGCCAAGTATCATTTTGAACATAATAATAACTGTAGTTAATAGCAATATTTCCCCTATTGAATAAGGATTGTTGCACTTTATATAGCCTTATAAGATTGGTCTTATTTTTTCTTATAAAAAGTATCTCTAGAAAAATATCTTATCTTACCAATAAATTCTGCATATGCTTTTAAGACAGAAAATTGTAATGACATCTGCTGCTAAAGTATGCATACTATGCAAATATAGCTCTCATTCTTCTGGGTCAATAACAGTACTTATGAATTCAAGTGGTACATACAGTGGAATATATCAATACATGGTGGAAAAACCATTTGACAAAATGAAACACCCATTCCTACCAAAAACACTAGAAAGCATAGGAATCTTTATTATAAGTATTATCTATCTAAAACCAAGAGCAAGCATTTTCAGTAACTGGGATGAAACTGAGGACTTCCCAATAAGATCAGGGTTGGAGTAAGAATGTCCAGTGTTGCCACTATTATTCAACACTGTAGTAGAAATACTGGCTATAGCAAAAAGAAAAAATAAATTGAGGGAGTAAAATAGGCAATGAGGAAACAAAACTATCACTGGTTGAAGATAATATGATATTATACTTAAGAGAACCCTAAAGAATCAATACAAAAACTAGTTGAAAAAAAGAACAAACATGGTTGCAGGGCAAAAAATAAACTCACATAAGTCATCATCATTTCTATGTACTACCAACAAAACCCAGTAGCAAGAGACAGAAAGAGAAATTGCATTTAAAATAACTGCAGACATTACAAAGCCAGGGATTATATAAATACCTACAAAACACTTTTTACACAGATAAAGATAGATCTAAACAAGTGGAGAAATGTTAATTGCTCATAGATAGGCCAAGTCAATATAATAAAACAAATTCCACTTAAGATGACTTACTTTTTCAGTGCCATAACACTTAAACTACCAGCGAATTATTTTATAGACCTAGAAAAATAGTAACAAAATTCATCTGAAAGAACAAAAACTCAAGACTATTGAGAAAAAATGAAAGAAAACTAAGTAAGGCAGTTTAGCAGGTCTAAATTTTAAGCTACTATATACTACAAAGTGCTTATCATTAAAACAATTTAGTACTATCAATGTAATAAAGTGGTGGATCAGTGGAATAGATTAGGTACATAATAGATAGTACATAGATAATTTAGACAGAAAAGTAATAACATAAGTAAATTAGTGGAGCATGGAAAAACATGCCTGTCAGATATATGGATAAGTAAAGAGTTTATGACCTAACAAGTGATAGCAAAGATCATGAGAAATAAAATAGATAATTTTGACTTCGTAAAATTAAAAAGATTTTGCACAAGCAAAACCAATGCACCTAAAATTAGAAGGGAACAAAGGAATTGAAAAAAAAATTGCAGCAAGTTTCTATGATAAAAGCCTTATTTCTCAAATATATAGGGAACCAAGCAAAGTTTGCAAAAAATAAGAACCATTCCCCTTTTTCAGAAGAAATCAAACCTATCAATAGTCACGTGAAAAAAAATGCTCTAAATCCCAACTGATTAGAAAAAATGCAAATTAAAACCTCACACCTATTAGAATGGCTAACATGACAGAAAAGAAAAATGACAAACACTGGAGGGCAAGTAGAAAAATTGGTTCTCTAATGCATTGTTGGTGGAGCTTTGAGCAAGTTCCCATCACTCTGGAAAACAATATGAGACTATGCTCAAAGATCTTTAAAATTAGGCATGCCCTTTGACCCAGAAATACCACTACTAGGACTATTTCTAAAAAGATCAAAGAAAAGGGCAAATGGCCTATTTGTTCAAATATATTTATAGCAATGCTTTGGAGGAGGAAAAGAATTGGAAATTGGGATACAAGGAATACTGATCAACTGGGAAATTTACAAACCAATCATGGTTTATAGTTGTTACGGAATTCTATTGTGCTATAAGAAATGATGACTAGGATGGTTTCAGAAAAACCTAAGAAGATTTATATAAAATGATGCAAAGTGAATTGAGCAGAAGTGGGAAGACATTATACACAATAACGGCAACATTCTAAGGATGATCAGCTGTTAAAGACAGCTACTCTGATCAATAAAATGATTCAAGACCATTCCAAAGGACTATGATGAAGAATGTTGAACTCCAAATGCAGATTGAAGCATCGTTCTTTATTTTTATTATCTTATTTTGTTTGTCTTTTCTTTTGTAATATGGCTAATGGTTTGCATGACCCCATGTGTGTAAGAAAAATCAAATTGCTGCCTTTTCAAGAAGGTAGGGGGAAGGAGGGAAATAATTTGGAACTCAAAAAAATGTTTACATGTTAGAATTTTTAACATGTAATTGGGAAATATCTAATAAAATAATTTAAAATAGATACTATAACAAATTGAGGATAAATAGATTTAAATTTAATTGCTAAAATATTTATCAATAACTATTCTTAAATTATTTTATTTCTTATTATAGTAGAAATCTCAGTTACTATATTGTATTTGTCAAAATGAATATTGGAAAAAAATACAGTAGCCATAGTCCTCAAAGTATAGTGGAAATTTTATCTCCATATCTCTATTATGCCTCCCTTATTGTATCCTGAGATTGAATTATCTTTTCATTATTATCCTCACTTTACAAATGAGTAGATCAGATCAGCAAGGTTAAGTGAGTTGCCCAGGTCTACAAAACAAAAGTAGGATTCTAATCCAGGTCTGTCCTGATTTCAAATGTAGTTCTTTTTTCCATTATCTAAAAACTCTCCTCAGACAACAACTCAGATTAACAAAGCACTTTGACGTTTACAAATTATTGTTCTCACAACGACCCTCTGAGATAGGTAGAACAGTATTGAAATCACTTTTTTACAGATGAAGAAAATAATAAAGAGATGAAATTATTTGCCCAGATTCACACAAATTAGTAAGTTCTGAAGCTGGTACAATGTTCCAACTTGGTGTTGTGATTTTTAACATGTGTTCTTTCTAGTATATAATTATCTGTGTTTTTTTGCTATATGTGCAGATTTAAAAAGTTATACTTTCCACATTGTGGGAGTTAAGATCATGGCAGCCCCATGATCTGGAAAATCAACAAAAAAAAAAGTCTTGGCCCTCCCTAGTACTGGAAAAGAAGTCTGGCTTTTTTTTTTCTTTTATGGGATGTTTTAGAGTACTTTGTTGTAATTTTGTGTCAAATTTCCAAGTTTCTATTTCTTTTTCTTTACTGGACTTTGTATGTCATCTGCAGCTTCCATAAAACTCCCCCCAAATTCCCATTTAATTTCTGAGGCTGACCCATGATGTATTTGAAACCACTATGGGGTTTCTGTATACTGTATACACGTATGCATATGTGCATATAAAGATACATTTATCCCCTTCCATAAGATTCTTCTCAGGAACATACAAAACACCAGGGAAGGCAGACATATAAGGCAAACAAAAGTCTCACCTGGTTTTCTTGTTCCCCATCCTACCAACACAACATGTCAGTTCTGCAGGATGAGGCTTGGCTAGATTTGCTTTTGTAGGGTGGTTGCAAGCAGCCCCAGAGGAGGAGAAAGGCTGGAACCCTAATCTCAGTGATTCACAACTGCGTACTCTTTCTTTTTCCTCAAATTAATCACACTGCCTTCATGACTGAGATAACGCTTACACAATTGAACCATACAATTAGTATAATGATAGCCCCCAGAAGTTTGCATGATTTGGGGAAAGAGGGCAACTCACCAAGAGAAAACTATGGAGGAAAGAGAAGGAAAAAAAAAAAGAAGAATCTAGTGCCCTAAGGAGGAGGCAGCTAAGTGGCACAGTGGATAAAGAGCCTGGAGTCAGGAAAACCTGAGTTCAAATTTGGTCACAGATACCATGTGACCCTGGGCAAGTCACTTAACTTTTGTTTGCCTTAACCCACTTTAAAAAGGAGTTGCAAACCATTCCATTATCTTTACCAAGAAAATTGGAGATCATTGTCAGACACAGTTGAATATTGCACAATCACAACTGATCAACAAACAGCACTGTCCCAAGGATCTCACAGTTACTATTTAATTTTTATTGGATCTCTTATAGGATCCTGTTCAATGCCTCTTAAAACCTCTTCATGGATGCACATGCCTGACCTTTTCTCCATGTGCACTTCAGAAACTAGCATTCATTTCCTAACAAACATACAACTTCTTTAATACTTGCATTTATCATAGTAGCAATTGTTCCTACTAACAAAGTTATTATTTAGGGTCATTTTCATACATATATTGACAACTATCATTCTTTAAGCTGAAGTCTCCTTTATTTAGCATAATCGTAAGTGTCTATTAATACAAAACAATGTGTCCAAATTCACAAGTAACTATCTTATTTATTTAATTCTCACAATAACCTTGTAGGGCAAGTAGTTGGATCAGTAGTTTGTTTCTATCTTATAGGTGAAGAAACTGCCTTTCCCTTTTGGCTCTAATATTCCATAAATCTACAACACAGCCCAAAATGAAGGTTTTCATTAAAGAGAAAAACGTCCTTTATTGATCATGTGTTACTTATTTTTGGTCAATGAATATACATCCTGGAGAGGTCTATGTGTTAAAAACTATTAATTTGTAGGAAAACATAAGCAAGAAATGTTGGCTGATTATTCTTTGAGTGGTGTTCCAAACTGTCCCCAAAGAGCAAAGGATTTTCAAAGACTATCATGGTCTCAATGCCATCTTTTCAAAGTCTGTATCTGTCTACAGAAATTGGTGTGACCAAAGATGAAAGAAACAAAACAGCTCTTTCCACGCCAGATTTTTCAAGGCATCTTTGGGGATTTGAAGGGGTCATGTTTAGCCATAATTCATAACTGCTTCTGTGATGTTAGGATATCTCGAATTTCCATTCTATACAACTTTAGGGGATATCATTTCTAAGAGTTTCACTCTGTCCCAAGATATCTGTTTTTCCTCTGTCTTGGTCAAATCACAATTTTAAAGGCTCAGATTCCTCATTTATAAAATGAAGACATTGACTTTTGAGATCTCTCTTAGCTCTTTTATTCTACAATTCTAAGCTTCTCTTCTGTATTCCAGTCCCTTATGATGATCGTCAAAAAGAACCAAATTCTGTTGTCTCTAAATCTTCCTAGAGAGGATTTATAACAGCCTCAAGTCCACCTTTTAATCAACTAATATTTAGTAAGCACCCATATAGTGAAGGACAGAATTATTAAGTACTTGGAAATATAAAATAAATATAGAACACAGACCCTACTCTCAAGAAACATAGGAGAGTAAAAATATAATAGCACATGTACAATAGGTACTTACTTCTGGGCTTTGATAGATGAGGCATCTCATATAATGTGCTTAGTGTGAGTCCTGGAGCTTAGCAAGCTCTATATGATGTTAGCTATGATGAGGATGACGAGGATGAATATTCTGTCCACCAAGAATGATTACAAACCATACATGCCTTCTCTTCCTGTATGAATCATTTCCATGGCTTTCCACAAATAGAGACTCACAGTCTAGAGGATATTATTCTGTATAGAATCTGCAAAGAATGCCCTGCAGTACACTACTAAACACACTAGCAGCTTATCGGCACTGCAAGGATCCAGAAAAAAAACTAAGGATTCATGAAGGAAAAGGCTATACACTGCTATAGAAGGAACTGACAGTCTCGATACAGATGGAAGCATGCCATTCTTCACTTTATTTCTTCCATCAGTTTTTCTTTACTGTAAATGATGTGTCTTCTTTTACAATATGATGACCATGGAAATATGTATTATATAATAACACATATACAGTCTATATAATATTAACTGCCATCTTGTGGAGGGGTAGAGATGGAAGGAGGGAGAGAACATGGATCACAGAATGTCAGAAAATAATTATTGAAAATTCTACTGAAATGTACTCTGGAAAAATATTTAAACTTAAAAAAAAAACCTTAGCAGAGAATGTTTCCCTATTTTGCCATCATTTAATATTGATAATCAGAAGTTTATCTTTGTGGTTGGCATTTATCAAATAGTTATGTATGACCTTTATATAAACATGGGAAACACTTCATTATCATACAAAGGTAATGAAGGAGATATTGGCAATTGCCTGAGCACAAACTTATTGTTCAACTTCAATGAAATTTTTGAAAAAAATAGTTTATTCATGTATTGGTGATATTCTTTTTTATTGAAATATTTTATTTAATTAATTTAGAATATTTTTCAATGGTTATATGATCCATGTTCTTTCCCTCTCCTGCTCCCCCCACCCCATAGCCAACATGTAATTCTACTGGGTTTTACATGTATCATTGATGAAAACCTACTTACATATTATTGATAATTGAATTGGTAATATTCTTGATAAATGCAGAAAGCATACACAAAGAGGAATAAGATAAACTCTACACAAACCCCACCACACTTGAAAACTTTTAAGGTGTTTTGCTCTATGAAATGAAATTTCTCTTTTAATCAAGAACAATAAAAAATAAATATTGTGAAATAGTAAATTCTCATTACAGTTCAGTTATTATTACTATGAAAATGTGTTCAACTATGTAACGCTATTAGCAAAAACACTCCTGTTCCCACCTCATATTTTCATGTAACCCTATTGTAAATGTCTCTTCTAACATGAAGATTTATATACAATTTGGGGATGATTTTTACTAAATCTCAATCAGGCTCATCACACCCATAAAAGTGTGGAAACTTTAGTATCTTCTTACTTCTGTTCTCCTGAAAAGGCTAGCAGATCTCCTCTGAAGGCTCCTAGATTTCCTGCCATTATCAGGCAGGCAAATAAGACATTGAGTGTCATTTACCCCAATAAAAATGCAAAAAGGGGCTCTATTGTGGAAATAGATCTAGATTAAGTCTCTTTCAGAACTTCTTATTTTTTTTGTCACTCAGAATATGGCCAATACTTGACCTTTGGGTGGTGAAAACATTATATGATATATATTCTTCCTCTATCAAGCTGAACTCTAGCCAAGTGCATTTCTCATAGATTCCTTTCCCAAGGCACCCAACTCCAGTTTATATTGGGTGAATTCTTAAGTTTCAACCAAAGTTCTTATCTGCATAAAACAAACTTCTAATGTCAGTCATTACATCTCATTATAAACATTTCTGAGACCATGGGAAATATGTAGACTAATTCTGTTGCTTAGAAGAAACAGAAGCTATTTAATTTCTTTCTCAGTGCATCATTATTTAACAAACCCAATGACAGCAAGATAATCCCAACATACTCCATTGCATCAGACCAAGGAAATCCTATGAATCTAGAAGTGACACAACTGCTATCGAAAGTCAGATTTCAAACTGTCTAGGAGTTGTTAAGAGGATACCCAGAAGGAAAATGGAGAAATTAGTAGAAAGAGTGAGTTATTCCATTACCAAAAAGCATAGCGTTCAAGGTACACATTGTTGATTGAGTTCCTGGGTGACCTGAAATGAGGTGAATAGTCTTATATCTTCTAATGCTATCCACCAATGGATAGAAGGTGTATTCCCAGTATCTGGGCAGAATATAGTGACTCCCTATAATTTGTCCAAATTCATTTAAAAAACTGCACTGTAGTAATACCCTTCGACCTCCCATATATGAAGATTTAGAGGCTGTTGCCAAACTTTGGGAGAAAAAAAAAACTAAAGAAGTTGGGGAAGGAGCCATAGAGGAAAAAACAAATTCAGACACAATTTAAGTCTGAGAAATCCAGAGGGATGGTAGTAGTTAACTACTACAGTGACAGAATGACCCAAATACTTTAGAGCCAAATGCAAAAATGAGATTTAAAAATAACAGTCCCTTTTCTTCCCCTTGCCCCATCTCCCATTTCCAGCAGATGGGGAAAGAAGAAAAAAGTTGTGAAACTGACAATGGAAAGGAAATAGCCCCTAATAAAACTAGAGTAGGAAGTAAGAAAATTAGTAAAGCACTCTGATTGAGATTATAATTAGATTTGAATAGACTAGTTCAATTTTTTTAAATTTTTTCATCTTTGACTTCACCAGTTAGAGAAGGGGGAAAATAATTACTTGCTCCTGAAATTCATTGTTGAATATAAATTTAATGGCTTTCTTGTAAATTAAAATGGGAAAGAAATTGAACATTGGTTATATATTTCCTTGAGTGAATATTTGAGGGAGTATGCAATGTGGATTGATAAACTTGGAATCAAGAGTTTAAATTATTGGAATACTAGCCTTCAGCAATGTTCTCTCTTTCTCTTACTATATTTGCTTGTATTTGTTGTTTTGTCCAATTTCAGAAATGCCACAAACTTGGCATGCTTAGATTATGACTTTGAAATCAGAAAAAAAAATGAGCAATCCTAAAATTTGAAAATGCTATGAATTTGGCTTTCTGACAGAAACTCTTTTAGATTTCTAATTGGGTTTCTAAAAAAAATAAATAAATAAAATAAAATTGAAAGAAAGAAAAAAAGCTACAAAATTTTCAGTTTATAAAATGACAAAATTGGCCTTGAGGGCTTGACGTTTCCCAGTTGCCAAACAACATAGCCTTGGAGCCCTGTAGTCTACAGTAAACGTTTTGATGTTCACCAAGGTAGCAAAATATCGGGTTGAAGGAAAAAAATAACTTAATGAGATAATATCAAGTAAAACAAGGGAGTGTTGGGTGTGTATTCAGAGAAGACCTTGATTCAGACTATGTAATGCTTGTAAATCATACTAATCCAGAGAGGCCTCTTGGATTTTAGCTTCCCCACATATTATTCTTGTGGTTCCTACCTCACAATGATGTAGGAGGGCTAACATTTTTCATAGAGCCACTAGAAACCTCTGTCTGCCTCAATTTTTTGTTTTTACCCAGAGAATTATTAATTATAATAATAATACCCATCTTTCATTGTTCTGAGGAGCAAATGAGATTGATAGCACATGTAAAATACTTTTCAAACTTTAAAGCATTATACAAATGTTAGTATTTATTATTTTTGTTAATGATAATTATAACAAATTATTATGTATTTTGCTTTCTGTTTCTCTTTTTTAAGTGGCTATTTCTATAAGTATGACTATATCAGGAGCTATATCTCTAAATTCATAAGATCTGAATGTCCTAGGTCCTATAACAATAGTGATGAATCAAGAAGCAATAATTTCTCTACTTTAAAACTACTTCCAAAGAAGAGAGGAAATGTCTAATGTGATATAATTTTAATTTCACCAATATGACACATTGAGTCTCACTCAAAGATTTCTGAAGGCTACTTTTTCCCTCCACTTTTCTCACTGTTTTGTGAAGTTCATAATGTTCCATCCTCTTCCTTTAAGTTTTGCAATTGAATTTGTTCTCCAAATTGTACTGGCCTTTGACTGTCATCTTCAGTTTGGCAAGGAGATCTGAGGTTTGCTAGTTGTGGTTTTCTTTTTTGTCCTTGTCCTTCTGGGGACTGTTTTATATTGAATAAACTTCTTTAGGACATAATGATAATTAGATTGAAAATCTTTATTTTTTGTCTTTTCCCGTGTATGGAGCAAATGGTTTTAAAGCACTGGGTTAGTTGCCATAACTGCTTACTGTCTTCTTTATCCTTATCTTTATTCCTGACTTAGTATTAATTTTTGGTCTTTACTCTGATAATCTGACTATCCATACACAAATGATTCTGACATCCATCCACAGATCTGCAGCCAATTACTCCCTATTCGTCCCCAAACAATTTAATTTATTTTTGTTTTGTTTTTTTTATAGTGTTTATCATTTCCAGTGTCTTCAAAATCTCTTTTGGAAGAAAGTGATATATAGGCTTTCTGAACCATCTATACATTTTCAACTGCTTTTATTTTGACATCATAAGCATATTTTTCACTGTCCTCCACTGGGATTACTTTTGCATCAGTCATCCAGATTTAAAGTTTATGTTGTTTTGGTTTGGAAGAACTTGTCAAGTTATGTGCAGAATTTCTCTATCCATCCCCTGCAGCAGATGTTGGAGCATGGATGGGATAATTGTTATGGATGTTGGTACAAATTATCTCCATGGCTGTCATTTTTTTACCATGCCAAGCACATGGATATGGTCAGGGTAAATCAACAAGTATCTCTTAGAATATTTGATTATGGCTTTTAACATGCAAAGTCATCTCTTTATTCAGTCCTATGAGGAATAACTGTATGCCATTCCTTCATTTAGTTGCAATTTCTTCATGTCTTCTGGTTTCATCAAAGCAAGAATGGGATTATGGATGTGAGTTAATTCCTCTACCGATGTATCAGCCCTTTGGTCACTAGACAAAGATCTCACATTCATAGTACTGAGTTAAATTAATATTAAGTACCATCTAAAATAGATTATTAACATTTTTCTTCCTTCCTTTTCTACAACTATACCAATGACATGAATAAACAGAAGAGTTACCTAGGAATGAGGGTCATTTTCTGTTCCTATTTGCCCCATGAGACTCAATATGGTAGAGATAATAGAGTGGTTTGCCTTTTCCTTCTGCAGCTCATATTACAAAAGAGGAAACTGACAAAAGCAGGGTTAAGTGACTTGCCCCGGGTCACTAAGTAATTTTTTAAGGCCAGATTTGAACTCACTTTATCCACTGTGCCACCTAGCTGCCACCCAATTAATAAGCAACCAAAGTATAAACAACTCCTGCACATATATGCATAGAGAAACCATTAGAGATATATTTGAAACATTTACAAGTCTGTAGGTTCAGTAATACCTAGCACAGATCTTGAAAAATAATAGATGCTTAATAAATACTTATTGAATTGAATTGATGGACAGGAAAATAATGAATGAAAAGGAAGAAGAGTTTTGAAAAGTTAGTCACAGGTGCCAATTTATCCACAATCCTGGTTAACTCATTCCCTAACATATTTTTCCTCTTATGGTCTAAATATTTTCACTTTACTTGCATTTTGTGAAATGCCATTCATTAGAGATTTATCTGAGTTAATATTAAAGAGTAAATGTAAGGGACAGCCAAGAGCACAGTGGATAGAGCACCAGGATGGAGTCAGGAGGACTTGAGTTCAAACCCGGGCTCTGAAACTTCCTAATTGTAGGACCTTAGGTAAATCACTTAACCCCGATTCCCTAACCCTTACCAATCTTCCACCTTAAAATCCAAGACAAAATGTAAGAGTTTTTTTTTTAAATATTAAGTTTCTGCTTGGGCCATTATAGCACAGGAAAGTATCTTGAACTTCAGTTGTAGAACTAGGCTCTGATCCTAGCTATTGTACTTACTACTACTTTTCTGTCTTGACTGCCCTGAACTTCATTTTTTTATCTGAAAATTGAGGTGGCTTGACCAGAAGGCCTCTCATGTCTCCAAATCTGTGATCTGTGTACACACAACTAGATGACTGCTAAGATACCCTTCAGCTCTACAAAATGGCAATCTTATCAATATGCTTTGTGATTTGTGCAGTTGCAAAAAATGACACTAAACGTCAGTTCTTATAATAAGAGCCAAAAAAGCAGATCTGTAAAAGCATTGTAGGTGTCTTTGGTTCTACATATAAATTAAGAAAAATTAAAGATACTACCTATGATATGTACTATATCCAGAACAAAACAATTAAGCCCTAAGGGGGAAAACCTACACATTCACAATGTGAAGAAATGTCAGAAGGTGTGAAACTATTTTTAAATTTTTTTCTTCACTGTTGACTCACTTTTTGCCTTCTAGTACAATATAAATAATTTAGTGACATTAGCTGCAGTCACTTGCAGTGACTACTACAAATAGATTCTCACAACAACCTTTACACTTATTGTATTTGTCTGTAAACTGTGCTAATGTGTAATTAAAAAGGTAACTGTGGAAGTAAACAAAGTTTAGTGCCCAAAAAAAAAAAAACAGCCCTCTCTTTTTCCTCTAGCACTACCACCTCCCAATCCTCTGACTTAAGGAAGAGGTGAGAAGAAATGAATGTTATTACCTAGGAGTTGTCACATGAGGAGATCAAAAGAGTCTATGTCTTCATTAGGAAATGTTCTCCAGATCTCATCTTCCAAATAGAGATATTGTAATCATATTTTCTAAATCAAAAATCAAGATGCATGATTCAATGAATTCAACTTTTTTTGGTCATTGATTTATGGAGACAACATAATTACAATATTTACAGAAAATCTGAAAGTGTTCAGATGCATCAATACTTTGAATAACCCAAAGACCACAGAAGAAACACATATGGTACATTAAATTTCCTATGATGTCTTGTGTAGAATACGTTATATTAAAAACCATATGAAGAGAATGTGGGACTGAAACAATGGTAAACTATTAAACTTTAAACAACCAGAACTTGGGGGGGGGGTAGAGGGAATGCACTCATGATATGCTTTTCAGTTTAATCTGCTATGTTAACATTTTCTCCATCATCTTCTTAAGTCTAGAAATCAACAAAATAATAAATCAAAAACTGATTTGTAATATTTGCTAATTTCCAAAGTATAAATGCTCACACTGAAACATTAACAATTGGCTCTTCCAAGCTAGTTCAAACTAGCTCAGAACATTCTTGGATACAAGTCATGTATTTAAGAGACAGATGGGCAGCCTGAGTGTTACTAAGGAACTGACTGAATATGATAAACTGAGAAGGCCATCAGGACACTGGGTTTATCCCCCACAGAGGATTTGTGTAGGATTCGTGCTACCATGGAAAGGAAGGATATGGGCTTTGAAGTCAGAGTACCTGCTTTTAAATCTGGCTTGGTCACTTATCAATTCTTTGAACTTAGCCAATTATCTCAACTTCTTTAAACTGCAGTTTCTTCATCTGAAAAGTGAGAGGAATAAACTTGGACTCTTAGTTCCCCTCAAAAACTAAATCTATGATGCTATGATTTATGTATATAAACAAGAAACTACAATTTGAGACAATAATTATGAATGATAGAAGGGAAAACTACTTGACTCTTCTTCACTTCCATTTCCTCTATCAAGCAGAATGACCTTTAGATATAGGAGAGAATAAAAGTGATTAACAAGGTTTAAAATGAGGATAAATGATGTTTTTAATAAAAAAGTACCTAGATAATATTCTCATGAGTTTCACTCACCAGGTCTAGAAAAATGATTTCTCAGAGTATAGAAAAAATAGCAGATTCAACTAACTACTAAGCCACTATCTGTGACATTTGAAAAATTAAGAGGAATAGAAGATAAGCTAGAAGAGAAGAAATGAATGAATGAGGAAAACAGGTTTAAGCACTTACCATGTGCCAAGGTAATTACAGGTGTGGACTTTCAAAAATAAAGGGGGGGGGGGGAAGGATTGAATCTTCATTACTGACTGGAAAAATTGACTATGATTCCGGTGAAATTCTATAGCATAATACATGGAGCCTTTCTTGATTCCCAAGTGAATGTTTTCTGTCAGAATTATTTTGTATATACTTGGTATTTCATTATCTATGTAGATGTTGTATATTAATTATTACATAAGCTCCTTGAAGGACAGGACAGTTTCATATTTATCTTTTTTCCTCCTTTCCCAACACAGTGACTTACACATAATGGGAACTTAACAACAACAAAAACCATGAAAGAAATACTTGTTTTTATGGTGTAACCAATTCTTTGAAGTATAATGGAGGGGACTGGCTACTAAGGACCCAGTATTCAGTGTCCATATTGTAGCCTCTACAATATGCTTACATAATAAAACCCATGTGAAGGTTTTGTAAACCTTCTGGGAATGTTTTGACTATTTTCTGTTGACTTTCTATGTGGTAATTAAAGCATAACTGACTGCTGAGTCAGAGCTTTACATGTTTCTTTTTTAATTCCAAATTTTACAAATCTAGATAAAAGCATTTCCACATACTAAGAAAAAGATTTGCATGAATAAAGTATAAATTTCTTATACATTTGGCTTACTTTTCTTCATATCTACATAATAATTCCTATCCAGAAATGTTCCAACCTCTCCCCACCATCCCTACATCACAGATGGTATCATCCAGGAGACCAACATGATCATACATATTAAGACTTTCATGTTTTCACCTTTAGTCCAGAGATAACATTCACAGTTTATTCTTCCAGTATGAATTCTGTAACTGTGTATGATGTTCCCTTGATTTTACTCATTTCGCTGTTCCTTATCTCATGTAGTTCTTTCCAAATTTTTATTTTAGTTAGCCTGCTCATTGCTTCTTATGGCATGGTGGTATTCCATCACATTTTGTTTAGTCATTCCCCAATTGATGGGCATCCCATTTTCCAATTCTTTTCCATCACAAAAAGAGCAGCTATAAGTATTTTGGAATTTATGGGTTCTTTTCCCTTTCCCCTGATCTCCTTGGGAAACAAACCCAGCAATTGCATTGCTTTTAAGGGCATATACAGATTTTTTATTCTATGGGTGTAATTTCAAATTGCACTCCAAAATGGTTGGATAAGTTCACAGCTCCACTAATGATGTATTGGTTTCCCCTTTTTCCACATCCCCTCCAATATTTGTCATTTTGCCATTTTAGCCACATGGGTATAAAATTATATCTCAGAATTGTTTTGGTTTGCATTTTTCTAATCAGTAGTGATTTAAAGAAGTTTTTCATATATCTGTATGTGATTTTTATTTCTTCAACCAAAAATTGTTTGTTCATATATTTTGCCCATTTATCAATCAGAAGATGGCTCTTATTATTATAAATTGATGATGTTCTCTATATATTTTAGATATGAGAACTCTGAGAACCTATCTATAAAATTCCTCCTAATTTTGTTTTCCTTCTAATCTTGGAATTTGTTTTATTTGTACAAAATCTTTTCAATATAAGGTTCTCAAAATTATACATTTTAATTTCACAATGGTGTCTATCTCTTGTGGATTCATAAATTCCTCCCTTGTCCATAAATCTGATAGGTAATGTCCTCTATTCTTTTAACTCTTATAATTCCTTGTATTTCTAAATCATGTATCCATTTTGATCCAATTTTAGTAAAGGGTGTAAGGTTTTGATCTTTATGTAGTTTCTGCCAAACTAGCTTTCTAAGTTTTGTTTTTGTTTGTTTTGTTTTGTTTTGTTTTATCAAATAGTGATTTCTCATTTCAAAAACCTGGATCTTTGATTTTGTCAAATACAAGGTTATTTAATCTTTTATCTCTGTTTATTGGATGTCTGTTCTGTTCTAATGATCTGACTTTCTGATCTATGAATACCAGATAGTTTTGATTTCTATTGATACATTCTTATTAATTCTTTTCATATTCTTGATCTTTCTTTCTTGCAAATGAATTTCATTATTATTTTTTCTAACTCAAAAATTGATTTTTGGTAATTTAGTTGGGATAGCTTTGAATAAGTACATTAGTTTAGGTAGGATTATCATTTTAATTATATTGGCTCTACTGATCCATGAATAATTTATATTTCCCTAATTATTTAGATCTGACTGTATAAAAATATTTTATATTTAGCATCACTTAGTTCCTGGGTTTGTTTTGGCAGGTATTCTTCTTGTAGGACTTTATTAGTAATATATAAAAATTCTGATTATTTACATGGGTTTATTTTATATTTTGCTACTTTTCTAAAATTATTGGTAATTTCAACTATTTTTACTTTTCTAGAATTTTCCAAATATACTATCATGTCATCTGAAAACAAATTATATATGGTTATAAAAGACTCAAGAGAAAAAATTCTTACTCTCTTTTCTGGTGGTGAGGGAGGCAAGCACTGCTGCAGGCTTCTGGGTGGGAAAGGGGCATCAGTATCCAAAAAACCAGGGCACTTTTTTTCTTTTGTAACTTTGTGCTTATTTATGCCTTCCAGGTAAATAATTGACTGAGATGAAATGGATAAATTTATAACTGTGAGGTTTAAAAGAAGAACCATCAAAGTTCTCCTCAGCAAATTAAGCCTATAGCAGCAGTGTCCTAATTTATAGTAGAGCTAGCTTTGAAGAGGAACCTGTTTTTTCAACCCAGAAGTAAATCATCAACTATGACACTAGATGCTACAAGAAAGGAAGGAACTTGTCCATTCACTACAACAAACTAAAAAATGACTCAGACCCAATTAATGAATGAAATGTATAATATATTATCATCTTATTATATTGTATATAATATATGTAATAAAATATATATCAATATAATTAGAAGAATATCAGTGCCCAGGAAAGTCATAATTCATGGTAGTTGTCTTTGGACTTTTTTTCACTTCCAAGCTTTTTTCCTTTTCAAATGAATCATTAAAAGCAAAAACACAGCAAAACTTGCCAGCTACAAGGAGAGATTTTGAAAGAACTGACTGAAGGAGAGAATGAAATAGCTCACTCTAAAAATAAACCAGACAATACTAGCATGAGCTAGGTTCTCACTATACACTTCTGAAATTTTCAGCTACAAAATATAGTTTAGAATATAGCTTCATGTATTATGAAACTAAATGGTTGTTGATGAATTTTAAACAATTATGTGTGATTTGCATGATTCCACACTACTGAAGACTATATTTCCAAATTGCCCTTAAACTATAGATTGAGGCTCCAAAACATTCTTCCTTTTTTGCTCCTTCCTTCCTTCTTCCTCCTCCTCTTCCTTCTTCTTCCTTCTTTTATTATGCATCACTTCATTCAGATATTCCCATATTTCTTTAACATTATTGTTTCCATTTTTCTTAAGGCACTATAATTTTATATTATAGTAATATATCATAATTCGCTTAGTCATTCCACAATTGATAGGAATCTCATTAGTTTTCAGCAATTTGTTACCACTTATACATAAAAGACACTATGAAAAATTTTTGTATCTATGAGGTCTTTTCTTCTTTCTTTAATCTCTTTGGGATATAAAATGCTAGCACTGGTCAAAGAATATATATGTTAGTGACTTTTTTTTTCAACATTTCCATTTTGCTTTCCAGAAGGCCTGAACCAATTTACAACCAATGTACAAACAACCATGTTTTTGTGTACTTGTTTTTCCACATCTCTTCCCACAACATTGTTTTCCTTAATTATCATCTTTGCTAACTTAAGTATAAACTAGAACCTCAGATTTTAATTTGCATTTGTAATTATTATTATATTAGAGTATTTTTATGTTTGTTGACAGCTTGGATTTCTTCCTTTGAAAACTACCTATTTATATCCTTGATCATTTTTCAACTGGAGAATGAATGGCTCTTGGTTTTTTAATCAGTTCCTTAAATATCTCAATAAAAGACCTTTATCAAAGAGACTTGCAAAGTTGTTTTTTTTTCTCCTCAGTTACCTGTTTTTCATTCTAATTTTAATTCTGTTGCCTTTGTGCAAACCCTTTATGAATGTATTTAATCAATATCATTCATTTTATTTTCTGTTATCATCTCTCCCTTGTTTGATCATTAACCTTTCTTCTATTCATAAATATGAAAAGCATTTTTTGTCTTTGCTCCTCTAAATCCTTTATAATGTAACTTTTAACATCTAAATCAGGCATTAATTTGGAAGTAATCTTGGTATATAGTATGAGGTATTGGACTAAATTTTAAATTTTGTTCAATCACTTTCTATATTCTTGACAGTTTTCACCAAATAATAACCCCTTACTCCAGCACCTGGGATATTTGTATTTATCTATGACTATTGTATGGAGTTTGTATGTTCCTATAGGTATGTAATCTAGCTTAATTATCAGCCCTACTCATTTTTTTAATTTTTAATTTTAATTTTTTAATACTCAATAGTTTCAATGATTACTGCTTTGTAATAAAATTTGACATATAGCATGGGTAGTCTTCTTCCTATAATTTTACATTATGTTCTTCTGGATTCTTGACTTTATTCTCCCTTCAGATAAAATTAATGATTTTTTCTAACAATAACACAATATTTTGGCAGTTTGATTTGATACTGAATAAATTAAGTCACAAACTGTCATAATTCTGTTATATTGGCTCAGACTACCCATGAGCAATTAATATCTTATTCAAGTATTTTGATCTGTCACTTTTAAAGTTTCATAGTGGCATTCAAATATTGCCAATGTGAGTCAAGGTGGATAAATCCCAAATACTTTGTTTCTTCCATAGTTATTTTGAATGAATTTTTCTTTTTCTTCATGTAGAGTTTTGTAAATAATATACAGAAATAGTAAAAAATTATGTGGATTTCTTTTGTGTCCTGAATATTTGTAGAAATTATTGTTTTAATTAATTTTTGTTTGACTCCCTTAAGATCTCTAAATAGGCTATCATATTATCTATTGAAAGCACCTATTTTGGTATATATGACCATACAGTAGTGTGTTTAATTTTAATATTATAATTTTTAATGTTTTAATTAGTTTATAGCATTTGTAGTTCTAAAATTATTAAAGTTTAAAAATGTACTAAATTTTAGGGACAAAACATATGTTTTGTGTTTACTTATATGTGTGCATGTTTCCTAGAGAGAGAGGAAAGTATATTTGGTTTTGTCTTTGTATCCCTAGTTATTGCAATAGTACCTTGTACTAATGTACCTAATAAATGCTTATTCCCTGGTTTTCATTTCATTTCATTTATAATTTAAGTATTTTTGCATATATAATCTTCTTTTTGTATATGCCATATCTGTCCTAATAAATCACAAAATCCTTAAGGTCAGGTATTTTTTTTTTAATTTTATGCTTGCCTCCCCAAACCTAATACATTAACCTATACATAGAGGTACTTGATAAGGTGATGGGAGTATTATAGTGCATAGAGAAATAGACAGAATCATTAAGACCTGGATCTTAAACCTGCTTTAGACAATTGCTTCTTGTGTGACCCTGTGCAAGCCAGTTACTCTCTCTTTTCCTCAGTTTATTCATCTATAAAATAGAATTTATAATAGCATCTGCCTCTCAGGGTTGTTGTGAAAATCAAATGAAATAATTGTAATGCTTAGCACAGTGCCCTAGCACTATTTATTTATTTGTTTGTTTGTTCAGTTATTTAATTAGTTAATTTAGAATATTTTTCCATGGTTACATAATTCATGTTCTTTCCCTCACCTCCTCCCTTCCCCTATGAGAACCAATGAGCAACACCACTAGGTTTTACATATATCATTGATCAAGACCTATTTCCATATTATTAATATTTGTACTAGAGTAATTGTTTTGCATCTACATCCCCAGACGTATCCCCATTGACCCATGTGATCAAGAAAAAAAATTTTCTTCTATGTTTCTACTCCCACAGTTCTTTCTCTGGATATGGGTAGTGTTCTTTTTCATAAGTCCCCCAGAATTGTCCTGGACCTAGGACTATTTAAATATTAGTTATGATTATATAACCCAGAAAAAAATCACTAATTTCTCTGAGCTTCAGTTTCCTTATATGTAAAATAGGTACAGGAACCCATATATCACAGATGTGTAAGAAGCAAATGAGATAATATATATATATATATATAAATCATTTTGCAGAACTTAAAAACACTATAAATATTAGCTATTATTATCATAAGTACTTTTTACATTGAGTTGAAATTAATTTAAAGAGAAACTAGATAGTCCATTCCAGTCATCAGGAGGATCAAAGCTATACTAACCCAAGTTCAACAACCCATTGAGGAGTTTTACTTTACTTACACGATCTGCCTCACTTCCCCCCCCCCCCCCAATGACTAGGATATCTTAGGAGTATAGAAGGATGAGGGATTACTAATCAAATACCAAAGTACATCCTCATCAGAGAAGCTTTCTAGAGAAACTGGTACCCACTATGTTGATTGTGAAAAGAACATTCTCTCTATTTTTAGACATTGGTAGTACTTTGGGGCAAATGCTTTGCTAGATTTTTTCCCCAGGTGAATGTCACACTAAACTTAACCTTTAGTCCATCAAGTCACACACTAGGATGGTAGGCACTCCATGGAACCATTGTGAAGAGCTAAGTCAATTTATAAGCATTGCCATGCCCACATCTTTAAACTTTGCCTGAAGCTGTAGGCTAGACTGCATTTCAATCAGTTCAAGTTCAGCTTCCTGTTTTATTACACCCAGTCCAGTAACACTTTAGGGATTGTTAGTCCCTTCAATGACAAACATATATTCAATTCTTGCTGAAAGTAGCAACCAATGGCACAGGTCACCAATGGACAGCAAATTGGGTGGCTATGTCACTGCAATGTCTCCAGAAATATCTCCATCGGTGACCACAACTGTCTCTGCTTTTTATCTTGTCAGTCTTCAGGAAGCATATAAAATTGGTTTTGGAAGCCTTATTAAAAATACTGCTTCTTTAAGGGAAAAAGATCTGGACTGACTTAGTGTTTCTAGTAAAACTTGATATAAAGGTAGCTCATTAAAATGACCAAAAAGAGTTCTTTGTCTACTGAACGAAGTTAGTCTGTGCTGGTGTTTACTGTTTTGTTTTTGTTTTCCTAAACAAATATCAAATAAACTATTTCTCAGATACTATTCCAAGAAGTTTACTTCAGGAAGCAGAAATGTATTTCCTTAAATCTTTTAACTAACTAATCAACCATTTTGAGGGTGAAACGTAGGGCAAAATACCTCCCTTGTGCTGTCACTGAGGCCATTTTGGGGGAGATCAGACTTTTCTCTAGTAGATGTCAGATCTGTCTACAATCCAAGGGGTTCAAATGATTCTGTCAACCTTGGCTCTCTTGCCCATTACTGTCATGAGGCCCCCAAATCTATAGAACTATACACAAATTTTCTTTGCTTTAACATATGAAGGAGAAAGAGATATTTCTTTCCAATTCATCAATTGGTGGAAAGCTCTCTTCCCGCTGACCTCAGATGGAGCTCCATCTGTTGTCATTCCAATTAATTTGTACAAGATTTTTTAAAAATTGTTTAACTGTAAGAAAGTCTGTGAAATTTTAATTGATGGCCTTCACTTTGGGTCCTCCTGTCAAGCCTTCAATTATATTTTGTGAGAAAATGTGGCAGAGCAACAGCTTTCTGTCTCCTTTGTGATTGTTAAACCCTTAAAAGCAGTGGCTAATCACGGGAGAACTGATACCACAACGCTTAGAGAACTCGACTGGATGTTTCTCTGCCTCTCCCACCTGCCATTCCTGTAATGTCTTTTTTTTCTTAAATAGATGATAATATGCAAATATTGTCTATCATTTATTAACTCTGGGGCCTGATGGAAGAGCCAGAGGACTCACTATCCCCAAGGACAACCAACCTTGGAACCAGACCTGCTCTCATCAGACCTGGGCAAGAAGGAGTCTCCTTAGAGAACAATCAAAAGCTGCTGGATTCTCTGATATGTAATTCACAGTGGACAATAAGACCATACCCAAATCAATACCCATTTAGTAGCACATTTGTTCCGAGCAATAAACATTAAAAGGAGGTCCTGAATGCTAATATGTCAGAATCTCCAATGAGTGTATATATTTGGAAGTGTTATAAATATGTATACTCTGTGTGTTATTCAGCATTCCCCCTTTCATGTTCCTTTTGCTAGGAACCTGGGCCACACTTCAAACAATTAGGGAGAAGAAAAATCTCTTTAGGGAGCACCCTTCAATCCAATATTTTTTGTTTGAAGGTAAAGGCAATTCGGTGACTAGGTTCTCCCTTTCTTTTAAGCCATGCCATGACGTAGACCTCAAAGTCTCTGCTAGTGGAGAAGGCTATATTTGCATGTATCCTTTTTTATGAAAAATTCTCTCTTTTGTTGTGAAGTTCATAACCATCAGAATCCAGGGAGCTGCTACCTTTAAAAGTGTGGTTACACTTCTGAATTTCCTCCTTAAAGGCAAGGGCATGGCTTATTAGCAATGTCAAAGGACTTACCAGTATAATCATATTATTCTCATAATGAGTGCCAGCCCTCAGCATAATTGTGAAGGGCAAATTTAGGGTCCTTCCTTCTTTAGTTCAAACCCTACCTTGTAGAAGCACAGGGTTGCTAGTTGCCTTTATTTAATAAGCTAATACCCACGCACAAAGGTTTCAGTGACTAATGCATGATGTTTCTTTGTATTTACATTTTAGTAATGGAATCCAAAGAGAGGGCAGCCTCTAATACAAAGGAATAAATCCATATTTGTAGAATTTCAAGAATTGGTCATGGGACAATGGGGAAAAGTTTGGAATGAGACTAGTACTAGTCGAGCAAGGAGGGGGAAGCAAGATTGAAGCCTTTTCAAAACCCCATCATGTCCACAGCCTGTGGGTAACTCCATCCTGCCTTTGTGTAATAGTAGTCCACTTTATCTGTTTATATTTCATCATCTGAAATGGAACTTACTTTAATGAAATGTTATATAAGGTCTCACAGAAAGGTCTTACTCTCAAAGATAGAAATAGAATGAAAGTAAACGTTCAAAGTATATTAATCTTGGGGCAGCTGGGTGGCTCAGTGGATTGAGAGCCAGGCCCAGAAATGGGAGGTCCTAGGTTCAAATCTGGCCTCAGATACTTCCCAGCTGTGTGACCCTGGGCAAGTCACTTGACCCCCATTGCTTAGCCCTTACCGCTCTTCTGCCTTGGAGTCAATACCCAGTATTGATTCCAAGACAGATGGTAAGGGTTTCAAAAAACTTATATAAATCTTGACATTAGACAAGTATTTCCTAACCTAAACTATATTTCTCAGATAAACTGATTTCTCTATTAAAGACCATACCATGTTCTCTAGGCAATTCTATCCTCCATATCCTCAGGACAGGAGATCTAAGTGTTGAGGTCTTGGAAACAAAGGGAATAGAAAGGCAGAAGAGAGAAGGAATAAAGAGACATGTTTTGTTACTCCTTCAAGTTTTTATTTTTTAAAGAAGGAAGACTTCTGGGTTATAAAACAAAAAAAAATAGCACCTACACTAGACATTTTACTGAGTTTCTATTAACTCTTAAAAGCCTTCTTTAAAAGGCAGAATTACATGTAAAGAAACTATTAATTATAAAAAAGAGAATCATAGAGAATGATAATCCCTTCAAAATCATCATTCCTCTTTGGTACAACTTTCTGCTCCTGGCAAAAATACATAAAGACACTATGTAGGCTTTTTCCTGGAATCCATTTTGGAACATCCTCCTACTTCAGATACTTTGCCTGAACATTTCATCCTCTCTTTGACTGCCCCATCCCTACTTTAAAATAAGTAGCACTTATGGATTTTTCCCAGTCACATTGGTATGGAGAGGGAGAAACAAGCTATCTTCTACCTAGAGCAACTTATGTCAGGGAGCCTAAGATTGCAAACATTTTGTCTTTTTCATCACAAGCTTCAAAAAGTCACAAATCCTGATTCATCCCAATCAAAGAGGGAAAGAAGGTGAGATAAAGGAGGAACAGAGGCAAGGACCTAGGATACATAACTGCCCTTAAACTGAAGAAAAGGGAACTAGACTTCAGATGTGGCCAGTTCTGTTCCTCTAGAAGCTACCCAGTGTAGAAATGGACACTAATGAAATCTAAATATCCCAATATCTAAGAAGACTGGGACAACTTTACAACCCAATCCTAAATCCTAAAGTTATACCTACCATAAAAGGGAAAGAGTTCAGAAAGTAAGTAATTACAGAATATCTGGAGAAATGTCTAAGAAACTAAAGATTTCAAAAAAGATAATAATTCATAAAAAAAAGCACAAGCAGCTAGAGAGGATCCTGAAACTAGAAAGAATGATGCATACTAAACCCTCAAAAGAACTTCGAAGCTATCATTTATGAGGAAAAAGAAAGTGAATAGATATCTGATAACACATAGAATCCCTAAAGAGCACGGAAAAAGAAGAAATTGTGAAATGGCTCAAATATAATTCATAAGACAAGAAATTAAGATTGAATTTGTCAAAATTGATAGCTCTCAAAAAAAAATTCAACTTGAAAATTAGAGGAAGAAATTAATTTACAGTAGAGAATTCATCCAAAGAAGCAAAAATGTTTATAATAGTCAGAATACCAAAAAAATATGCTGAAGAAGAGGGAAATCTAAAAGGAGAAAAGGAAAAGAAAATGACATTCAAAGAACTTGAGACCTATGAAAGGAAAACAATCGACTGCAAAGATAAGATAAGCAAAGACTATGAAAAATATAAAATCCTAAAAACAAGGTAGAAAATAATACAAGAAAATTTCCAAGAACTTCTGAACAGAAAAAAAAGCATCAGTTGAAAGAATCCACATATGAACTCCAGATGAGAAGGGGGAAAACTTATACTATAAAAATATAAGGCACATATAGTTTTTTAAAGCAAATTTATTAGTTCAATAAAAAGACAAATTTATATGCCAATAAATCTGACAATCCAAATGAAATGACTGAATATTTAGACAAGTATAAATTGCCCAGATTAACAAAAGAGGAAATAGAATAGTTAAATAATTCATCTCAGAAAAGGTCATCAATGAACACCAAAGAAAAAAGTCCCAGGGACAGATGGATTCACAAGTGAATTCTAATAAACATTTAAAAAACTGTCCCATTACTATGTAACCTTTTTGAGGAAACAGGCAAAAATAATTCTTTTCAAATTATTTTTATAACACAAATATGGTGTTTATACCTAAAGTAGGAAGAGGAAAAGCAGAAAAATAATATTATAGGCCAATTTCCTTAATGAATATGGATGAAAAAAATCAGATTAAATACTAGCAAAGAGTATATAGCAATATGTTCCAAAGATAATTCACTATGACCAGGTGGGGTTTATACCAGGAATGAAGGACAGGTTTAATATTAGGAAAACTATCAGCATAATTGACCATGTCAGTAAGAAAACTAACAGAAATCTCATGATTATCTTGAAAAATGTGGAAAAAGCCTTCTACAAAATACAACACCCATTCCTATTAAAAAATGCTATTAAGCATAGGAATAAATGAATCATTCCTTAAAATGGTAAGTAGTATCTTCCTAAAACCATTAGCAAGTATCATCTACAATAGGGATAAATTAGAAGGCTTCCCAATAAGATCAAGGATAAAGTGAGGATGCCCCTTATCACCACTATTATTTAATACCTTACTAGAAATACTAACTTCAGCAATAAGAGAAGAAAAAGAATTTGAAAGAATTAAAGTAGGCAATGAAGTAACTAAACTATCACTTTTTGTAGATGCTCTGATGGTATATGTAGAAAATCCTAGCAAATTGACTAAAAAACTAGTTAAAATAATTAATAACCTTAGCACAGTTGAAAGATATAAAATAAATCCACACAAATCATCATCATTTTTATATATTACCAACAAAATCCAGCACCAAGAGAAATTCCATTTAAAATAACTCTAGAAAATATAAACCTGGGAATCTACTTGCCAAGACAAACCCAGGAATTATCTGAACACAGATAAATAAGCACTTCATGCAAATAAAGATCTAAACATTTGGGAAAAAATTAATTGTTCATAAGTAAACTAAGCTAATATAATAAAAATGATACCTACTTATTCAGTGCCATACCAAACTACCAAAACACTATTGTATAAAACTAGAAAAAAAATAATAAAATTAATCTGAAAGAACAAAAGTTCAAGGATATCAAGGTAACTAACTTAAAAAATGTGAAAGGTGGCCCAACAATATCAGATCACAAACTGTACTATAAAGCAACAAATATCAAAATAGTCGGGCACTGATTAAGAAATAGAATTAATGTTAATTATTATAATATAATATAATATTAATTAATATTAATTAATTAATTAATAGATTAATGGAACATATTAGATACCCAATGTACTAGGGTAAATGATCTTAGCAATCTAGTATCTGATAAACCCAAAGAACCTACTTCTTGGGATAAGAACTCCATATTTGGCAAAAACTTCTGGGACAACTATGGCAGAAACAACAATAGATGAATATCTCACACCATATACCAAAATAAGGTCAAAATGGGTTTTAGACATAAAGGGTGATACCAAAAGTAAAATAAGGAAACATAGAATAGTTTACATGGCAAATCTATGAAAAATGCAAGTGTTTATGACCAAAGAAGACCCAGAGAACATTACAAAATACAAACTGAATAATTTTGTTTATTTTAAATGTAATTTATATTAAATGTAAAAGGTTTTGTACAAACAAAACCAATGTAACCATGATTAGGAGGAAAACAACAAGTAGGGAAACATATTTATAAGAATACAAGTCATTCACCAATGGGCAAATGGGCAAAGGATATGGAGGAGTAGCTTTCTGATGAAGAAATCAAAGCTATCAATACTCATATGCAAAAGGTTCTAAATTACTCTTGATTAGAGAAATGCAAATTAAAACAATTCTGATGAACCCCCTCACACCTATCAGATTGGCCAATATGATGGTAAAGGAAAGTACTAAATGTTGGAGGGGATATAGCACAATTGGGACATTGATACATTATTGGTATAGTTGTGAACTGATTGAATCATTCTCGAGAGCAATTTGGAACTATGTCTAGAGGGCCATGAAACTATGCATATTCTTTGGTCTTGTAATACTACTACTAGTTCTGTATCCCAAAGAGATCACAGAAAAAGGGAAAGGACCTATTTGTACAAAAAATATTTATAAACAGTTCTTTTTGTGGTGGCAAAGACTGGGAAACTGAGGGGATGTCCATCATTTGGGGAATGGCTGAACAAGTGATTGAATACTATTGTTTTAAAAGAAACAATGAGTAGGATGCTATAATAAAAAGCTGGAAAGGACTACATGAGTTGATGCAAAGTGAAATAAGCAAGGCCAAGAGAAAATTGTACACAGTGACAGCAATATTTCATGATGATCAATTGTGAAAAACTGAGCTACTCTCAGTAATGCAATGATCCAGGATAATTCTGAAGCAGACAAAGAATGCTATCCATTTCCAGAGAAAGAATTGTTGGAATCAAAATGCAGATCAAAACATACTATTTTTCACATTGGTTTATTTATATTTTTATTTTAAGGTTTTGGTTTTAAGTGAATACTCTCTTACAATAGTGACCAAGGAAGTATGTTTTTGCATGATAATGTGCATAACCCAGATCAAATTGCTTAGCATATCTGAGAGTGGGGAGGGAAGAAAGGGAGGCAATATAAAACTTATAATTTCAGAAAATATTTGTTAATTTTTATTTCACCAAACTGGTAAAATAAAATATTTTTTAAAACCGTTGCATCAATGGTATCAATTGTATTGGACTTCAAATTGTATGGACTTCAAATGTATTGGCCAATTGTATTCTCTTTCCCCAAATATCCAACAAAGCAAAATGTTCCTTCTATTTCTACTGTTGATATAATATCAGTCCATCAAACAACACATATTTATGAAGTACTTACTCAGGGCATTGTGCACATAGAATACACTGTGCTCAGTACCTCAGTACTGGCTATATAATTTTAAAAACAGTTTCTTATTTACCAAGGCTTACATTCTAATCAGAGAAACACTGCCTGTCATAATTATATATTTGGAAAAATACACAGTGGATAGAAGTAGCTTCATAGGGAAAGGTACTAGCGTCTATGGGTATAGGAGAGACCTCCTGGAGGAGGTAACATTTAAGCTAAGTTATAAAAAGAAGCCAAGAATCTCAGATTCAGAGGCTGCAAAGAAGTGCTTTCTAGGCTCAGGTGACACTTAGTGTAAGAGTTCAAGTGATAGGTGAGAAGGTCTTGAACTAGGGTGGTAGTTGTGTAAGTAGAAAGAAGGGGACGCATGTGAGAAAAGCAGTGAAAAAATTATGATTTAACAAATGGTCTATTAAACAGGATGAGCAAGAGAAAAGAATAGCAAAACACTAAGCTTGTAAACCTGGCAACTGAAATTGAATTCCAAGCAAGAGGATCTTTATAAGACTAAAAATGCATCTGACATTATCCTGCTATCATATTTCATCCTTTATTAATACTACTTGTTATACAGTTTGTTTTTTAAAAAAGCAATACCTATATTGATCCTCCTCAACTTAACCACAAAGTATTTGATATTGCTGACACCTTTAATATTCACTCTCTATGGAGAGCATTGGAATAATTCCAGACTTTAAAAAAATCTCTATTTCTTCTATATTCTTCTAGTGAGCTCTCCTTCATGCCTACTCCATTCTAGCTTGATCATACTGCATTTATCTCTATTTGGGCATCATATTCAAAAAACTCAATCACTCTCCTAATATCATGTATGTGAGTGTGCCACATAAGTATGCTTTTCTATTTTCATCTCCTCTTTTCCCAGTTCTAAATATGCAGCATTTTGTTATCTATTTATACTTCGATATCCTTCTATTCCCTCAAATTCAATGTCATGAGAGAATCTTACCTTCAAAACTTATACGTCAAAGCAAATTTTCCACTACAATCAAAAGCAGCAGACCACAGTCACATACTCCCAAGGCCAAAGGCATTCCACATATGAGACCTCTGTCACTGCCACCACCCTGGAGCAAGCCCTCATTATCTGTTTCCTTCACTATTGCAAGGTAATACATCTGACCAATATTCTTAAAGTCCATAAGAAATTGATGCAAGTTTTTAAAAGATATTTTATTTTCCCAATTACATGTAATAATAAGATTTTCCCCACTCCAGTCCAAACTCCACTCACCCATAAAATTAATCTTCCTAAAGCATGGTCTAAATATGCTACCACCAACTAGTTTTCAATAACTCCAGTGGCTCCCTATTGTCTCCAAGATCAAATATAATATCCTTTGTTTAGCACTTAAAACCCTTCATAAACTGAGCTCCCCTACCTTTCCAGTCTTCCTTCCTTATGTAATCTATGAGTCAATGACTGGCTTCCTTTTTATTCCTCATACAAAATACTTCATTTTCACTGGCTGTCACCATTTCTTGAATTCCTTCCATTCTCATCTATATCTCCTGTTTCCTAACTTCTTTTTTCAAATCCCAGGTAAAATATCACCTTCTACAAGAAGATTTTCCAATCTACTTTCATCTGCTTATTATCTTCAATTTATTCTACAGATAACATATGTGTACCTAATTTGTTTGCCTATTATTTCCCAAATTTGATTGTGAGCTTCTAGAGAGCAGACACTATCTTCTGCTTTTCTTTGTATTCCCAGAACTTAGCATAGTACCTTGCACATCTTGGGTGCTTAAAAACGATGCTGATTTGCTGACCTTAGCTAAGCCACTTAAAATCTTTAAAGTCCAGGAAAATGAGGGTTTGGGATAAAATGATCTCTAAGAATCTATCCAGCTCTAAATCTTATCTTGTGAATAACCATTAAATTCAATACTGAATACTTCGATTAATGAACTGTGCAAAGCTTTTGGGGAAGATACAAAGGTAAAAATATGGTCCATGTTCTCAAAGTTTTTCATTATTAACATGAGTGATCTGGTAAATATTTAACAATAAGCTGTCTAGGGAAAACTGTCCACAGGATAAATTTTTTACTTTTATCTGAATAATTAACATTTTCTCCATAACTTTCTTAAGCCTAGACAATTAAAAATCTATAAATGTAGGCCTTGATCTGTAGTGTTTGCCCATTTCCAAGGCTGAAATACTTACACTGAAAACTTAATAATCAGTATTCTGGAGTCTATCTGAACAGGCTCTAGCCCACCTTATTTCTATTTTTGGCAGCTCATCACCAAAGAATCTTTTTTTTTTCTTTACTCATGTTTAAATAAGTTCTACCATTTTTTTTCTTAGCAACATCACACAGAATTAATTTCAGAGTTGGAAGAGATTTCGACAGTAATGTAGTTCAACTCAGGAATGAGTTTTGGAGTCAGTAAAACTAATCTTCCTGAGTTCATTTCTGACACTAGAAATTTACTATTTGTGTGACCCTGAACAAATCAGTTAATTGTCTGTTGCCTCAGTTTCCTCATCTCTAAAACAAGCTGGAGTTGAAAATAGCAAACCACACCAGTATCTTTCCCAAGAAAATCCTAAATGGGATACATGACTGAACAACAGTTTCTATTTCTATATTATGTATTCAAATATTGAATCTTGTTCTCCCTAACTTCATGGTTTATGCTATTCACAATACCACCCTGAATAGTATGAAGAAGACTTAATCATTTTTCTTCATTTCAAATCATCAACATTACTGCAAGCAACTATTATTTGCATCAGTTATCTTTTTTTTTATCATTGTATGTCCAAATGAAGATGAACACCCAGGGTTAAGGTTTCCAAGTTCCTTATGTTCTCTCTCCATTATTGTGAACATGATTATTTTACTTACAAATTGCCACCTACAAAACATATTGTTTCTTATTATCATTTTACTTTATTTATTTTATATATTTGTATGTTATGTAATTATTTATTTACATTTATTTATTATCCTTTACTTTATTGAGTTCCCATAATTACCTATGTATTGACTTGATATAGGGTCAAGGGCTTCTTTGTTCCAGAGATAACAAAAAGAACATCTAATGGTCATGGGAGCCATAGTTCAAAAGAAGAAGTGAAAGGAAAGTATAATGATACATTTAATTAGTATTTTTAAGGGCTTATTGTGTGGATAGTACAAAGTAGTGACTGTCGCCAGGTTTTTATTTTTAAGCAAAACAAGCCTAGTACAGTTTTACAAAAGAACAAAAATAGCAATTGATCTAGGAGAGAGTTGGGAAGATAAATAGAACTTAGAGAAGATTGGGGTCACATTTTTTTCTGGTAAAACAAGACACAGTGATGATTTTTAAAGAAGTAACATAACAGAATTTCATAGAAAGGAAAAACAAACTTAAAAATCATAAACTTGAATGATAATGGAGCAAATTTGCTAATAAAATGAAACAGTTGCTGAGTGTATTAGAAAACAGACTCAAACAATAGGTTACATGGAAGAAATGACATTAAATTTAAATGTGGAGCAAGAATAAAATTTATTATGTGTCCCAGGAAATCCGAAAAAGCAAGAGTTGCAACAATAATTATCAGCCAAGCAAACTTTTAAAAGAACATGAATTTTCATAGCTGTGCTCTTTGTGGTGGCCAAAAACTGGAAAACAAGGGGATGCCCATCAATTGGGGAATGGCTGAACAAACTGTGGTATATGTTGGTGATGGAATACTATTGTGCTAAAAGGAATAATAAAGTGGAGGAGTTCCATGGAGACTGGAACAACCTCCAGGAAGTGATGCAGAGCGAGAGGAGCAGAACCAGGAGAACATTGTACACAGAGACTAATACACTGTGGTATAATCGAACGTAATGGACTTCTCCATAAATGGTGGTGTAATGTCCCTGAACAATTTGCAGGGATCCAGGAGAAAAAAACACCATTCATAAGCAAAGGATAAACTATGGGAGTGGAAACACCGAGGAAAAGCAACTGCCTGAATACAGAGGTTGAGGGGACATGACAGAGGAGAGACTCCAAATGAACACTCTAATGCAAATACTATCAACAAAGCAATGGGTTCAAATCAAGAAAACATCTAATGCCCAGTGGACTTATGCGTCGGCTATGGGGGGTGGGGGGAGGAAAAGAAAATGATCTATGTCTTTAACGAATAATGCTTGGAAATGATCAAATAAAATATATTTTAAAAAAAAGAACATGAATTTTCTAGAGGAACAAAGAAGGAAATTACATTACATTTAAAAGTTACCATAGAAGTTGAAAATGTTATACATATATGTTATATAGATACATATATATGCACTTAATTAGACATGAAGTACTTAAAGTAAATGGTAACTATAAGGAAAAAGATCGTACTTCAATTCAATTGCTACCTCCTTGAGACTGTTTCTGATCTAGTTACCATTGTCTAAATCTATATCTTTGTTTACTTTTATATCACATGGATCAGGTTTTAAAAGAATGTTAAAGATGAGAAAAAAACAATCAGACAAGATGCCTGAAAAGAAATAAGGAGAAAGGAAAGAAAGGAAATGTCAGATGAAAAGAAAATTATGTAAGTAGCGAACAATGAAGTACTTTTAACAATTGTTTCAGAATCTTTTTTTAATATGACATATTACTTTTTGGTATAAAAGATACATCATGAGGAAATACCCTACAACTTATAGTTTTAGAAAATTGCCTGGAACATGAAAAGTCAAGTGATTTGTCCAAGGTCATACAACTAGTAGGTGCCAGAGACAGGACTTAAAGGCAAGTCAATTCTTTATCCACTGTGCCTTGCTGCTTCTTATCTTCTCATCTACTAGAGGAACTAGATGGCACAATGAATGGAACACTGTGTCTGGAGTGAGGAGAAATTGAGTTTAAATTGACCTCAAACATTTATTAGCTATGTTACTCTGTTTTCTGGGTAAGTCATTTAACCTTTGCATCTGTTTCATCTGTGAAATGGGAGTAATAATTGCATCTACCTCCCACAGTTGTTGTGAGGTTAAGATAAGCTAATGAATGTAAAATGCTCATCATAGTACCTGGAATAGAGCAGACACTTAATGAATGCTTATTTCTTTTCCTACCTCCAACACCCTACCCTGAGTTCAAATAAAAGGATTCTTGTTTTCTCAAAAAATATAGACATGATCCATATGTTCAAAGAGACCCTGACTCATCTATCTGTTTGCTAGGTTCAGTCTCTTCTTTTTGAGAGCAAAGTTCTTGAACAGAATGACATATTTTTAGGGAGAGACTCAAATAAACACATTAAGAACATTTGAAAACCAAATATCTTTTCAATGGAGTGATTTTTTAAAATGTAGGCTACATTGTGATATAACTAACTAACTAACTATATATATGTATATATATATACAAATATATATTCCTTATTAGTCCTTAGCTCTGCATGCATTCATTATTTTAAATTTTTTTAAGTCTTGAAGTAGGAAAAAATCATTTTAAATCAGTTCATTTTACCAGAGTTTAACATATTTGTGTCAACAAATTACATCTTTGTTTAAGCTCAATAACCTACAAAACTTTCCATTTCTTATAGTAAATTGATGAGTATTTCTCCTTTTCACAGTCTTGTTATTTTTGCAAGCATTACAAGAGTACACGTGGTAATTTTGTAATCATGATTTACTGTTGTGGAAATTTAGCAAAATGGGAATCAACTATAATTTCATTCAAGAGCCCATCTGTACTGAATTCTGATAGCTGGCTATGTTTTATCAGTCTTTCAAGGCTAAAAGGTTATTTGTTGTTTCTAAAATTGATCTTGGCATGGGAACATATTTTATTGCCATATCACTGTAATTCATGGTAACACGTTCAAAAATATGCAATTGAAAGACCATTATGAACATACTGCTTCAACTTTATAACATGTCAATGAAAAGGCAGTGTTAGAAGTTGAGTATGTTGCAGCCTCCTCAATCCACAAGATGGCAATAGTGTTCACTTCTTTTAAAAAATCAAAGTTAATTTTAAGACTGCCACCAAATTTCCTTCTTGCTTAAAGAAAAGCAAAGGTTTCCCTCTCTCAGGAGGTTCCTTTATAGGATTAACAGTGATGAATTTTGTATCTCTAGAAATCTTATAAATAAAATAAAATTACTCATCTACAACCTTTACCCTTTACATGTTTTTCTGGATCATCAATCACCCAGGCTCCTTATATGCAAGGCATAGGAAAGTAGATTTGGAGACGGAAGGAAGTCTGGCTCCTCATTTTACAGATGAAGGAACCAGAGCCCAGAGACTTTAAGTCATCTTTTTTTAAGTAATCTTGCCCAGCATCAAAGACAAAGTGTCTAAGGTAGGATTTGAACCCAGATCTTCTGAAATCCAGATCCAGAATTGTACTCCTTCACAATGCTTCTTTTAAAAAACAACAACAACCACCTTAACTTCCATCTTAGAATCAATACTGTGAATTGGTGCCAAGACAGAACAGTAGTAAGCAGTGGGGGTGTAGTGACCTGTCCAGGGTCACATGGTTAGGAAGCATCTGTGGCCAAATGTGTGGTTTTTAGGAAATTTAAGACATGTAAAAATTTTAGAAAACATAACACATGGAAAATACAAAATAATCGGCCTATATATAATATATAATATAATACATATATATAAATATATAGCTTAAAGACAATTCCCAGAATTGTCCCAAAATTGTCCCAGAAGCTTAGAATGATGAGATTGATGCCCATTTATGATTTCGACATGATAGTGATTAATTTGGCTGTGAATCAAATAAGAGGGCAACGTGATATAGCAGGAAGGCACAGAACCTGAATTCGGAGCCTCAGGATCTTTGTCCCAGGTCTGATACTACAAGAGTGCGTGGGGAATAGGTTTAGCGAGAGGCTCTGAGATTTCACTGCCATGAAAAACTCCTAATTGAGGAATCTCCCTCTACCAATACAGAACAGTGTCTTCTTGGAAACTAAGAATCATAGAAAGTAACCAAGAAGTTATCTGACTTGTGCAAAGTTACATAGCCTAGAATTAAAACATTGAAACAAGCTCTTCTGCCAGTTCAGGGGCATGTATCTATTGCAGTGCCTCCATCATCAATAGGGAAGACTAGAAGAGGGGTTGGTTTGGGAGAAATGATGTTTTGGGCTTGAGACACCTACAGGACACTCAAGTCAAAAGACCCAATGGGCAGTTGGTAAATGGGAGACTGGAATTCAAGAGGGAGATGAGGGCTGAAAATGTAAGGATGGGAATTCTTTGGATGAAAGGGATCATTAAAACCTTGTGAGGGTATGAAGACATCAAGAGAATGTCAATTACCTAACAGAATTACAGACTCGAGGGGAACATCAAAGGGCATCTAGTGCCTGAACATGTTTTTAAACAAGACTCCCCTGGCACAGAGAAGATGCTTCCTTAAATACTAGTTGAACTTGACTGCTCATTCAGCCTTTCCTTAAAACCCCTCATGAGGGGACATCAACTATCATGTCAGGTTGTTGTAGTCTATGTTTTGTGAACTGTCAAGCACTTAATAAATCCACACTATTATTCTTGTCTTCATAATTTGAGTTTTTGTACTCTTCTGGACATTCTTTCTCCTCATTTGTCTTCAAGTATCTCATGCTTTTCTGGTTATTCCTCCCGTATCTCTAGCTATTCTCCCTCTTTCCCCTCTTTGGGTTCTTCAATCTCTTGAAGTGCCTGTTTTCCCAGTTTCTGTTTTCCTTGATCTTTTACTCTTTTCTTGCTTTCTAAATTTCCTTTGTCTATCTTATCCTGTTCTGCAATGTCCAAACCATGTCTGTGTAGATGATCTCGAAGTCTTAGCCATAGCCTTCTGAGCAGGGAACCAACATTTCTAAAGGCACTTTCAGCTTAAATATGCCTAAAATGGAGTTTGTCATCTTTCCCCCTAAAAGTAAATCACTGTTTCTGTAAATAATAATAGGATTCACCCAGTGGTTCTTGACCTTTGTGAGGATTTGACTCTTCTGTCTTGCTTACTTCTCATGCCAGATTACTTGCCAAATTCTGCCAGCTTTCCCTTCAAAATACTACTTGGATCTCTCTCCTTCCTAATTCTCTGCTACCCTTTGCCTCATTACCATCTGTTTGTGGCTAATGTGGTTCACTTCTTTTTTTTTTTTAAATTTTATAGTATTTTATTTGTTCATTTCCATGCATTTTTCATTAAAGACAAAGATCATTTTCTTTTCCTCCCTCCCACCCCCCGTGGCCGACGCGTGATTCCACTGGTATCATATGTGTTCTTGACTTGAACCCATTGCCATGTTGTTAGTATTTGCATCAGAGTGTTCGCTCCGAGTCTTTCCTCTGTCATGTCCCCTCAGCCATTGTAGTCAGGCAGTTGCTTTTCCTCGGTGTTTCTATTCCCTCAGTTTGTCCTCTGCTTTTGGATAGTGTTTTTTTCTCCTTGATCCCTGCAGATTGTGCAGGGACATTACACCACCACTAATGGAGAAGTCCATTATATTCGATTATACCACAGTGTGTTTGTCTCTGTGTACAATGTTCTCCTGGTTCTGCTCCTCTCGCTCTGCATCACTTCCTGGAGGTTGTTCCAGTTCACATGGAAATCCTCCACTTTATTATTCCTTTGAGCACAATAGTATTCCATCACCAACATATACCACAATTTGTTCAGCCATTCCCCAATTGATGGGCATCCCCTCATTTTCCAATTTTTGGCCACCACAAAGAGCGCAGCTATGAATATTTTTGTACAAGTCTTTTTGTCCATTATCTCTTTGGGGTACAAACCCAGCAGTGCTATGGCTGGATCAAAGGGTAGACATTCTTTTATCGCCCTTTGTGCATAGTTCCAAATTGCCCTCCAGAATGGCTGGATCAGTTCACAACTCCACCAGCAATGAATTAATGTCCCTACTTTGTGTGGTTCACTTCTTAAAGGGCTTTCCTGTCTTTGCAATCTTTGCCTTCTAACTTGTCCTTTATATTGCTTCCAATGCTTCCTCATGCTTGGATTTGGTTGTGTCCCTCCTCTGTTTAAAATATGTTTTGGTAGGGGAAGTTAGGTAGCTAAGTGAATAGAAGGTCAGGCCTGGAGTTGGAAGGACCTGGGTTCAAATCTGACTTCAGACATTCCTTAGTGTGAAACTCTGGGCAAGTCACTTAACCCTAACTGCCTATCTCTCTCTTCACTTCTGCTTTAGAATTTATATTATATGAGAAGAAAGCAATGCAGGTATTTTTTAATCTTACCTTCTGTCTTAAATTTGAATTGGTTTCTTCTCATATAATAATTATAGCAAACATTTATATAATGCTTACTATATGCCAGGCATTCAAGAACTTTTAATTATTTTCTCATTTGATCTTCACAACAACCCTGGAAGATAGATGCTATTATTAGCCCCCACTTTACAGATGAGGAAACTGAGGCAAACAAGTTAAGTAACTTTTTTTTTACTCTCATTTTCCAACTTAGAATCAATACTATATATTGGTTCCAGGACAGAAGAACAGTAAGGGTTAGGCAATGGGGATTTTGAGTTGCCTAGGATTACATAGCTAGGAAATGTCTGATGTCAAATTTGAACTATATTTTATATATGTGTATATATATGTATATATAATATATATATATATTATACATATATGGGACTATATTTTCCTTATTTATCTTTTCTTCCTATTTCACTGCTACCAATCCTTTAAAGATGAATCAAAATGGCACCTCTTCCATGATCCCTCTTTTTGTTGACTGTAAGTTAAACAAACATTAATTCTGGACCAATCTTGAATAAATGATCATTTTTATATTATAATTGATTGGCCCAAAATTAATGTTTCCTACTCTAAGTGATTTATTATTGTTGAAATTCCACTAGTTTATATGATTTTTCCCACTCAGGTTATACAGAACACTTTATTCTACATCTTCCTCTCTAATGTACTTCTGTGACTTTGGGAAAGTCACCTCATGCTCCAGAACTGAGCTTCCATAACCATAAAGCAAAGCAGTTAGACTAGATCATCTCTAAGGTCTTTTCTAGCTCTAAATTCCCTGACTATCTCTATGACTATGAAATAGAGACTAATCTCAGGATAACAAACAGTGATGCTGTATAGACCAGTTTTCAGTGTTCTTAAGAGATTGGAATAAATGGAAGAAAACCTGGAGATCACATATGTTAGAATCCAGTTAGGGGACTTATGGGAAATCATGGCTGCAATCTAGACGCCACAAGCTTCCTCTCCCTGGCACCGAACGAAATAAACTACATCAAAGGAGCATAAAAATCACCTTTGGAGGAACAGAAGGACTCCCCAGTACTCCCCAGTACCCCACAGAGGCGAAGGTATGTGGGGTTTGAACATTTCCACACTATAATAAGAAGGAGGAAAAGCTTGCACAGAAATGTGAACTGAGTCGCCCTTCCCCCCCCCCACCTCCTCCACCAAACCAGAGTGAGCTACTGGAGAACTCACTGGGACAGCGAGTGAATGGGGAACGTCTCTGTCTGGGGGGGCACTCCAGGGTCCTTGGGATCTGGGGACTGCCAGGAAAAAACATCTCAGGGAGGTTTCATGGAAGAATCCTGTGCTGAGCCCAGGGGGCTCAGGGAGCTGTACTCGGGGAGGTTGCACTGAGCATCTGGGCAGAGCTAAACACCAGGGGTGGACCATGGGCTGATTATCTGGGTGGAGCTGATCACCTGGGTGGTTGCGCTGAGAACAGGGGCCTGTGCTCTAAGAAACCTCAGAGGCAGGGAAGAACTAGTCTGAGGCAACTTAAATTCACAGAAAACCCGCCCATATTACCCAGACCCCAGACCAAAAAGGAAAGGGGAATAAAACCACCAAAGGGATGGCTCACATGGCCCAAAATCAAGCCCCCAGGAAGAAAGGGAAAAAGGTGACTATTGAAAACTTTTATGGTGGGAGTACCCAAGGAAAAGAAGAGAATGAGGATGAAATCCAAAAAAAATTAGAACATGCCTCGCAAAATGGAAACTATCAACAAGCTCTGGAAGATCTCAAACTGAAGCTTAGCCAAAAGATGGAAACCTGGAAAGAAAAATGGGAGAAAGAGATCAGCAATCTGACAGATAAGACTACTCAATTTGAAAAAGAGCTGGAAGCATCCAATAGAAGGGCAGACAAAGCTGAAAAGCAAAATCAGTCCCTAACGACCAGAATTAAGCAACTCGAAGAAAGTGAGAACATAAAACAGCAAGAATTAATAAAGCAAAGCCAAAAAATTAATGAATTAGAAGAAAACATAAAATATCTCACTGAAAAGGTCACAGACTTGGAAAACAGAGGAAGAAGAGACAACCTCTGAATTATCGGTCTCCCAAAAAAACCAGAGATAAACAATGAACTCGATGTTATTCTACAGGAGATTATAAAAGAAAATTGCCCACACGTTCTGGAGCAAGGGGGCAAAAAAGAAATAGAAAGGGTTCATAGAATACCCTCTATACTAAATCCCCAAAAGACAACCCCTAGGAATGTAACTGCCAAATTCAAGAGCTTCCAAGAAAAGGAGAAAGTCCTACAAGAAGCCAAGAAGAGGAGCTTCAGATATAGGGGGGCTCCCATAAGGATCACACACAACTTAGTGGCTAACACACTAAGAGATTGCAAAGCATGGAACACGATATTTAGAAAGGCAAGAGAGCTGGGTCTCCAACCAAGAATCAACTACCCAGCAAAACTGACTATATACTTCCAGGGGAAAGTATGGGCATTCAACAAAATAGAAGATTTCCAAGCATTTGCTAAGAAAAGACCAGAGCTCTGTGGAAAGTTCGATATCCAAGCACAGAAAGCAAGAGAAACATGAAAAGATAAATATGAAAGAAAGGGAAAAGTAGATAAATCTTATCTTTTTCTTTAAGTCAAACTTTCTTCTATAAGGACTACATTTAAATCAAATTATATATATATTAATATGTGGGGAAAATGTTTTGTGTAACTCTCAAAAATTGTATGCATCATAAGAGTAGTTAGAAGAAACATGCATAGGGAAAGATTGGGGCATTAAGAAGATTTGGGGAAAGTGGGGGCAAATAAAGGAAAAGGGAGGGGGGAACCATCTATAACACTAAGATTTACTTCAAGAAATAGGGGGGGGGCTTAATAGAATAATCTTTCCCATATAAAGATACACATGGGAAGGGGAGGGGAAGAACTCTCATATGAGAAGGAGAGGAAGAGAGTGTGAAGTAGAATTACTTGAACCTTACTCTCAGTGAAATCAAATCTGAGAGGGAAGAACATCTAGATCCAGTGGGATCCTGAATTCTATCTTATCCAACAGGGCAAGAAAGAAAGGAAAATTAAGGAGGGGGAGAGGGAAGGGAGTATAAAAAGGGAGTGAAGGAGAGGGGGGAGGGGAAGGGAGCATAAAAATGGAGGGGCTAGAAAGGGAAGCATCTCAAGGGAGGGGACTAGGGGGACTGACCTAAAGTAAATCACTGGTTCAAAAGGAGATAGCTAAAGAAGAAAGGTCAGAACTAGGGGAAGATATCAAAATGCCAGCGAATCCACAAATGACACTCATAACTTTGAATGTGACTGGGATGAACTCACCCATAAAACGTAGACAAATAGCAGATTGGATTAGAACCCAAAACCCTACCATTTGTTGTCTTCAAGAAACACATATGAGGCGGGTTGACACTCACAAAGGTAGAATTAAAGGTTGGAGTAAGACCTTTTGGGCCTCAACTGATAGAAAGAAGGCAGGAGTTGCAATCATGATATCTGACAAAGCCAAGGCAAAAATAGACCTGATCAAAAGGGATAGGGAAGGTAAATATATTCTGTTAAAAGGGAGTATAGACAATGAGGAAATGTCACTAATCAACATGTATGCACCAAATGGTATAGCATCCAAATTTTTAATAGAGAAACTAGGAGAATTGAAGGAGGAAATAGACAGTAAAACCATATTAGTGGGAGGCTTGAACCAACCACTATCAAATTTAGATAAATCAAACCAAAAAGTAACCAAGAAAGAGGTAAAAGAGGTGAATGAAATCTTAGAAAAATTAGAATTAATAGACATATGGAGAAAAATAAATAGGGACAAAAAGGAATACACCTTCTTTTCAGCACCAAATGGCACATTCACAAAAATAGATCATACACTAGATCACAGAAACATGGCACTCAAATGCAGAAAAGCAGAAATAATAAATGCAGCCTTTTCAGATCACAAGGCAATAAAAATATTGATCGGTAAGGGTACATGGAGAGCCAAATCAAAAATTAATTGGAAATCATAGAAACAATTAATAATTTTGTTGAGGAAAATGACAAAGGCGAGACATCTTTTCAAACCTTATGGGATGCGGCCAAGGCAGTACTTAGAGGAAAATTCATATCCCTGAGTGCATATATTAACAAATTAGGGAAGACAGAAATCAAGGAATTGGAAATGTAAATCAAAAAACTTGAGAATGAACAAATTAAAAACCCCCAGAAGAAAAACCAAACTATAGATCCTAAAAATTAAGGGAGAAATTAATAAAATTGAAAGTGACAAAACTATTGAGCTAATAAACAAGACTAGAAGCTGGTACTTTGAAAAAACAGACAAAATAGACAAAGTACTGGTCAATCTAATTTAAAAAATGAAAGAAGAAAGGCAAATTAACAGCATAAAGGATGAAAAGGGGAACCTCACCTCCAATGAAGAGGAAATTAAGGCAATCATTAAAAACTACTTTGCCCAACTATATGGCAATAAATATACCAACCTAGGTGATATGGATGAATATTTACAAAAATATAAATTGCCTAGACTAACAAAAGAAGAAATAGATTTCTTAAATAATCCCATATCAGAAAAAGAAATCCAACAGGCCATCAAAGAACTTCCTAAGAAAAAATCCCCAGGGCCTGATGGATTCACCAGTGAATTCTATCAAACATTCAAAGAATAGCTAACTCCAAATACTATACAAACTATTTGACATAATAAACAAAGAGGGAGTTCTACCAAACTCCTTTCATGAATTCATAATTCCAAAGCCAGGCAGGCCAAAAACAGAGAAAGAAAATTATAGACCAATCTCCCTAATGAATATAGATGCAAAAATCTTAAATAGGATACTAACAAAAAGACTCCAGCAAATGATCAGAAGAATCATTCACCATGATCAAGTAGTATTCATACCAGGGATGCAGGGCTGGTTCAATATTAGGAAAACCATCCACATAATTGACCACATCTATAAGCAAAATAACAAAAATTACATGATTATTTCAATAGATGCAGAAAAAGCCTTTGATAAAATACAACACCCATTCCTATTAAAAACAATGGAAAGCATAGAAATAGAAGGGCCGTTCCTAAAAATATTAAACAGTATATATTTAAGACCATAAACTAATATCATCTGCAATGGGGATAAACTAAATCCATTCCCATTAAGATCAGGAGTGAAACAAGGATGCCCATTATCACCTCTATTATTTGACATTGTACTAGAAACACTAGCAGTAGCAATTAGAGAAGAAAAAGAAATTGAAGGCATTAAAATAGGTAAGGAGGAGACCAAATTACCGCTCTTTGCAGATGACATGATGGTCTACTTAAGGAATCCTAGAGATTCAACCAAAAAGCTAATTAAAATAACAACTTTAGCAAAGTTGCAGGATACAAAATAAACCCACATAAGTCATCAGCATTTCTATATAATTCCAACACAGCTTGGCAGCAAGAACTAGAAAGAGAAATCCCATTCAAAATCACCTTAGACAAAATAAAATACTTAGGAATCTATCTCCCAAGACAAACACAGGAACTATTTGAACACACTACAAAACACTTTCCACGCAACTAAAACTAGACTTGAACAATTGGAAAAACATTAACTGCTCATGTGTGGGACGAGCCAATATAATATAAATGAATATCCTACCCAAACTCATCTATCTATTTAGTGCCATACCCATGGAACTTCCAAAAAATTTTTTTATTGATTTAGAAAAAAACATAACAAAGTTCATTTGGAAGAACAAAAGATCAAGGATATCCAGGGAAATAATGAAAAAAAAATACAAAGGAAGGGGGTCTTGCAGTCCCAGATCTCAGACTATATTATAAATCAGGGGTCACCAAAACAATCTGGTACTGGCTAAGAGACAGAAAGGAGGATCAGTGGAATAGACTGGGGGCAAGCGACCTCAGGAAGACAGTATATGAGAAACCCAAAGATCCCAGCTTTTGGGACAAAAACCCACTATTTCATAAAAACTGCTGGGAAAATTGGAGGACAGTGTGGAAAAGATTAGGTTTAGATCAACACCTCACACCCTACACCAAGATAAATTCAAAATGGTTGAATGACTTGAACATAAAGAAGGAATCTATAAGAAAATTAGGCGAACACAGAATAGCATACATGTCAGACCTTTGGGAAGGGAAAGACTTCAAAACCAAGCAAGACTTAGAAAGAGTTACAAAATGTAAAATAAATAATCTGGAATACATCAAATTAAAAAGTTTTTGCACAAACAAAACCAATGTAACTAAAATCAGAAAGGTAGCAACAAATTGGGAAACAATCTTCATAAAAACCTCTGACAAAGGTTTAATTACTCAAATTTACAAAGAACTAAATCAATTGTACAAAAAATCAAGCCATTCTCCAATTGATAAATGGGCAAGGGACATGAACAGGCAGTTCTCAGCCAAAGAAATCAAAACTATTAATAAGCACATGAAAAAGTGCTCTACATCTCTTATAATCAGAGAGATGCAAATCAAAACAACTCTGAGGTATCACCTCACACCTAGCAGATTGGCTAACATGACAGCTATGGAAAGTAATGAATGCTGAAGGGGATGTGGCAAAGTAGGGACACTAATTCATTGCTGGTGGAGTTGTGAATTGATCCAACCATTCTGGAGGGCAATTTGGAACTATGCCCAAAGGGTGATAAAAGACTGTCTGCCCTTTGATCCAGCTATAGCACTGCTGGGTTTGTACCCCAAAGAGATAATGGAGAAAAAGACTTGTACAAGAATATTCATAGCTGCACTCTTTGTGGTGGCCAAAAATTGGAAAACGAGGGGATGCCCATCAATTGGGGAATGGCTGAACAAATTGTGGTATATGTTGGTGATGGAATACTATTGTGCTAAAAGGAATAATAAAGTAGAGGAATTCCATGGAGACTGGAACAACCTCCAGGAAGTGATGTGGAGAGAAAGGAGCAGAACCAGGAAAACATTGTACACAGAGACTGATACACTGTGGTACAATTGAAGGTAATGGACTTCTCCATTAGTGTCAATGCAATGTCCCTGAACAATCTGCAGGGATCTAAAAAATACTATCCACAAACAGAGGATAAACTGTGGGAGTAAAAACACCAATGAAAAGCAACTGCTTGACTACAGGGGTTGAGGGGATATGACTGAGGAGAGACTCTAAATGAACACTCTAATGCAAATACCAACAACAGGGAAATGGGTTCGAGTCAAGAACACATGTGATAACCAGTGGAATCATGCGTCGGCTATGGGAGAGGGAAAGGTGGTTGGAGGGGGTAAGGGGAGGAAAAGAAAATGATCTTTGTTTCCAGTGAATAATGTTTGGAAATGACCAAATAAAATAATGTTTAAAATAAAAAAAAAAGAATCCAGTTAAGGTTTTATTGTTCCCAAACAATGTTTGCCTGTTCAACTTTCATGTGTGGTTGGGTCGTCTGACTCCAGAGACACACATGAAGATGTGTTTGTGTTAGATATACAGAATAATGGGAAGAGATCAAGGCCACTCTGAGCTACAGTCTATTGTTGAATAGTTCCAGACCACTTCCTCCTCTGAGAACCAAATATATAAGCCACATAGTTCCATGAGGAACATCACATGGTTCCTATCACATCTAGCACCATGTTTGAATGAAAAAAAAAAAGGAATGGTTATGAGAAAGGCTAGGAGTGGAAAGACAAAAAAATTCACAGTTAAATGTTGAATCTCTATCTTGATTTGTCTAATGGAGCACAATTTTTGTTTCCTTTCTCGTGAAAGTCTCTAAGGTAAAAATAAACTTAATATTACACCTTTCCTCTAGATTCCTGACATGAGAAGCTTTGCAGCATTAAAGAACAAGGCAAAGGCAAAGGCAAAGTCATGTGCCCAAACCATAGCTGGAAAGTTGAAATTAAAGGAGTTCCTATTAAATAATAGAAACAGTAAGAGAAGTTTACTATACTTTCCACCAAGCAGAGAAAAGGTCTTGGAGTTTTTAGCTAGGCAACATAAATCAGCTTTACTCCACTTAGAAGGTGACCTGTTATTTTTAAGCAGAGTTTAAGGCATTATTTTAAGAATACCATGTATTTATTGAGCATCTTTGTAACATTTTCATGATATTGAGGTTGATATTAAGCTACAGAAAGGATTTTGTCATTTATTCAATAACTGCCAAGGTCAAGACTGAACATATAAATATGGAAGTCATCCAAAAGGTGAGGGTTAAGTTCATACAGATGTATGAATAATGGCAGTGTGCTATAGTGGGGAAAGCACTGATCTCAGAATCAGATGGCTTTGAATTAAAGTCCATTCTCAAACACTTAAGAGGTACTATGTAAGTCTGGACACATTTGTTTCTCAATTTTCTCATCTGCAAAGAGCAAATAAGGAAACAGAAAGTTATCCAAGGGTCATAACTTATATATCTTTATATTAAAACAGCACAAAGTAAGTCATCAATAAGCACCAAATGCTTTATTAATATCTGGAAAGTATATGATTTTATTCATTTTTGGAATCTAAATATAATACAACATAAACAAATCACTTCCTCTAAGAAAGAAATTAAAGAGATGAATATAACCTTAGAGAATATAAATAAGACAGATTTGTAAGAGCCCACACACACCTGCATGGAGTTAATAGTGAATCTAAGCCTAAGCAGATACATAATCGAAACATCATTTCTTGTGGGATAACAATGTATTAGAGAGCACAAATATTCTGAAAAACTCTTACCTTAATGATCATCATGCTATGGAGGTAATTCTGCACCTATGCATTATTATGGCACCAGAACCAAAGTTCCAATGGGTATGACCAAGCTGGAAAGACTTGTTTTGGAAAAAGTATGGTCCTGGCAGTAGATTGTGTCTACTGTATAAGGACCAATCTAGCAAAATATGGTCCTGGTAATATATGTTAATTGAGAACCAGACAGGCTAACATGATCAAATTAAATGCTGACAGGAACGTGGAAATATAGAACTAATATATATTGCTAGAGCAGCTGTGGGATTTTTTTTTAGAAAACAAGATGAAATTATACATTAAGAGTTCTAAAACTATTAATTCTCATTGACCTGCAGCCTTCATTACTAAGGGTAGACCCTAAAGGCATTATTGAAAGAGAAAAAAAAAAGCTGTTTGTATGAAAATATTTAGGGAAGCTTTGTTTATTATTTTAAAAATAACTGGAAGTAAAAATACAATGAATACAAAAAGTGGCTGAATAGATTGTGATATTTAAATGTAATGGATTGTATTGTGTTATTGAAATGACAAACATTGGAAATATGAAGAAAATAAAGGAAATAAAGGATGAGATAAAAAGAGGAGAAAAGAGAATAACACTAATACATGCATACCATGATTATATTTTTAAGAAAGCCATAAAATCAAGAGAAAAAAGTTCTAAATAAAACAAAACCAAAGGGAATTCAAAAGCAGAGGATGTTTATATTAGTATGCAAATATAATTTACATATTTTAAACAAAGTATAAATCAAGTGGAGTTTGTGGGCTTGCACACAATCTTTTTTATGTATTTGGTTAGTTAAGTATTTTTTGGTGGGGGAGGTTAATGAGTATATAATTTTAAAAATCATTTTCTCAAAATAATGGCATGAGGCAATTAATACCAGACCCATTAAATAAATGAAGAAATTAAGTTTCTATTTCTCACTCTGTCTAGATCACAAAGCTAGTCAATGGGACACACTGACTGAAACACAGCCTATCCGATTACAAGTTCAGTGATCTTTCCACTACTTAATTCATATTCTCATTCTCACATTTGATACTATTATGGCAATGATAAACACAATCACTCTTAGCTACAATATAAAGGACACTTTGAAAGATGCTAAGATATTTAGAGTTTGAAAAAAATACAGCGATTGCCCTAAAGGATTTTTGAGTCTGGAAGGGGGCTAAAACATCAGCATAAATAACTCAAATACAAAATGCTACAGGACACATATATTAGAGGATTAAAAACAAAGTTTGTTATTAGATCTGAGGGGTAAGAACATTACAAATGAGAGAGATCAGGAAAAGTTACATGGAAGAGATAGAATTTAGAGCTGGGTTTTAAAGGAGAAGTTCAATAGTCAAATTTAATAGCCAGAGATGGAGAGAGAGGGTATTCCAGGTATGAGAAACAGCCAAAGTAAAAGAGCATTGTATGCTGATAACATAATATATGTACAGTACAGAATCTTTACTAGATTATAGTATGAATGGAAAGAAAACAAAGACGGCTATAACTATAGTGTAGTATAGCAGACCTTGAAAACTAGGCAAAGAAGTCTGAACTTTACTCTGGAGATAAGGGATGGGGTGGAGCTACTGGATACTTTCAAGCAAAGAAACAATACATCAGAACTACATATAAGAAAGGTGATTCTGGCAATAGTATGAAGATAAGTTGGTGACCAAAGAGAAGGGAGATGGGAAAACTTATAAGAAAGTTATTACAATAGAGTAGACAATGAGAGTGATGAACAGAATAAAGGGCGATTTGAGCAATATTATTGAAATTCTATTAGTAGGAGTTGGAGATGGGATATGAGAAGTGAAAGACAGAGAATAATCAAGGATGCTAGCCAAGGTTATAAACCTAAGAAACTGGAATGTTGGTGCCAAAGTAAGACAAAGGAAAGTCAGAAAAAGGACTATGTTTAGGAGAAAAATCTAGTGTAATAAGCTGGGGATAGGAGACATGATAGAGATTTCTATCTCTTCACACACCGGCTTCTCAAACTTTTCTTCTCTTCAGTAGCCTGAAGAGAGGTTGGAATAGCCATTTTCTCTTTCAAGGTGGAAGCTACATCTCTGGATCTCTCCATTCCCATCTTCACCAGCTAGATTCTAACCATTTCTTCCCTATCCTTCACATAAGAAGGGAGTGAGGCAGATAAATGAATAATGGGGACATGTTGGAGATGGTACTTGAGCCAGTGAATTCCTGACTCCTATGCCAGACCTCTATCCAGTGTGAGAGATGATGTCTTTGTAATAAAAAGTAAATGAAGGGAAAAGTTTTGCCTCTTTAATTTAAATTTAATTTAATAATTTTATATATAATGAAAATAATTATAAATAATAAATTCAATATATGATAATACATAATAAATAAAATTAATTTAATACACCACCTTATAGCTACCCTTCTTAATAGATTGTTACTATCAAAATATAGTTACAAATAACCTTTTATGGTCTGAAGCCTCATCAATGTACGGAGATGACTTTAGGGTCTTAAAAGTTATAAGAATGGAGCACAAACCTTCATAGATGCAATGAGAATACAAAAGTTTTATTCAAGGAGAGCTCCAATGATGAAAAATATGCCTGTTTTTTTAAGAGCAGTTTAGCTAATTTTGGAGAAGTTCACATCCAGAAGGCTGGCCACCAGATCATAGGGTTGTTGTTTTTTTTCAGTATACATCTATTGAGGAAATATTCATACAGATGAAATCACAGATGTTATGAAACATGGCAGAAGTGTTACTAATACTTATAACAATTATGGTTTTTGCCCACATAGTTCTTTGAAAGAGAAAGACAAATCTTTGCTAGATAAGACTAGTTATTGAACAATATAGCGGGGAATGTCCTAGAATCTTATCTTTTAAGACAAATTTTTTGTGCTCTGCATCAATAATGGTACAAGTATCTGAGACAAATGACTCAGAGATTTCCATATACATGTGACTAAATGATTCTCACCATTCGTTATTTATAGAAATGTCTAAAAAAGTCGACATTTAATTTGTAAAGTGTGTTACACAGGATGTTCCAGTGAAAAATGTATATGCAATAGGTGACTCAGTTCTCTCACTTCAGACTATTGCCAGAGGTAAAAGAAAAGATGCAGAATGTTAAATGTTCCTACTCAAAACCTTCACATAAAAAGAAAGTCATTTTCTAGTTAAAAAATAAGCTGGAGAGAGAATGCACTAATTGGGAATGAGCTGATGATGATGCTGTGGAACTGAAGAAAGACTTGAGTCAAAGGCAAAGAGAATAAGAGACTAAAACATCTAGTAGGATCACATCCGTTTGAGAGTTCTTTTGCTATTGAGGAGAATTTAAAAGGTCAAGGAGAAATTACCAGATTATTACCTTCAGCTTCACATTAAACATCCTGTTAAGGGAAATGCATTGGATTCTTTGACAATTGTAATGCTGGCCTTCTATCCAGGTGCCAAAGGGATTTCCTAAAGCTTGGTTCTAACCATGCCACTCTCCTACTTGATAAACTCTAGCAGCTCTCTATTACTATCAGAATTAATTATAAAATCCTCTGACTTCTAAAGTCTTTCACAACCTGGCCCCTTCCTATCTCTCCAGGCTTCTTAAATTTTACTAAATCAACCAATAAATGTTAATTAAACACATATTCTGTTGTAGACATTATGTTAAGTGCTGGGGATACAATAAGAGGTGAAAGAGTCCTTGTCCTCAAGGAGCTTACAATCTTAATGACACTACTCCTCACACTCCTAGATCTAGCAACACTGGCCAACTTGCACATACACAATATTCCATCTCCTGACTCTTTGCCTAAATATTTGTACAAAAATGGTAGCTCTTTGGGGACAGGGACTATATGCTTGCCTTTCTATGTATACTCTGCTCAGGAACATTTGAATTCAGTACAATAGATTTCCACAGTTATTTAGAAATAGGCAAAGTTAGATGACACATGACAGAATATTGGACTTGGAGTCAAAAAGACCTGAATTCAAATCCAACCTCAGAAACTTATTAGTTGTGTGACCCTGATGGGGAAGTCACTTTCTTCTGTTTCTTCATCTGTAAGATGGGAATAATAATACCACCTAATTCTCAGAGTTGTTATGTGGATAAAGTGAAATATTTGTATAGGGTTTTTGTAAATCTTAAAGCCTTGCATAGATGTTAATTTGATATTAATATCGCAATTCCTTAGGTTTCTTACATATAGCAATGGTAGTAACTTGCATTTACCTATAGTAATGTTTTATGGTTTACAAACTGCTTTCTTCACAATCATTGAAGTAGTATTATTGTGACATTACTTTTATTTTACAGCTGATAAAATTGAAGTGGTAGTATACTTAAGAATCCTTCAATCCTTAAGAAGTCTTCATTAGATCCTAACCGCCCCCCCCCCAAAAAAATCCTATATCTCTACTCTCAGCAATAATCCTGGGAAAAGTTACCCATACTCAATGCTTCCTCTTCTCCTGGCCCTCTCTCTTTAAACCCTCTGCAATCTGACTTCCAATTTTATCATTGAACTAAACTGCTTTATCCAAAGTTTCCAGTGACTTCTTAATTGTCAAAGCTAATCTTTCCATCTTAATCTTCACATTCTGACTTCTCTGGAGCATGTAATGCTATTGAATACCCTCTCCTACTATATATTCTCTCCCCTGTGGTTTGCCAGGAAACTATTTTCACTTGATTCCGCTACCTGTCTTACAGTGCCTTCTATATTTCCTTTATTTTTTTATCATTCATATCATATCCCTGAAGTGTATGTAAACCCCAAAGCTGCTCTCTAGGGGTCTTTTTCCTCCTCTCTGCATTGTTTGGTCTCCTTCTCCTCCTCCTCCTTTTCCTTCCTCCTCTTCTTCCTTTTCTTCTTCTTTTCTTCTTCTCTGTATCTCTCTATCTCTCACTGCCCTCCCTTCCCTCCCTCCCTCTTCCTCACCTTTCGTCTCATGAACTTTCCATGGGTTCAATTATTCTCTTGAAGCAAATGACTATGTATCTAGTCTATGTATCTATATATCTAGCCATGTTCTCTCCCCCAAGCTCTGGCCTCACCACACCAAATACATTTTGAACATGTTGAAATGAAGACTTTAGTAGTATCTCAAAGTCAAGCAAATATTGTTTCCTCTAAAATCCCATGCCTCTTTCCAACTTCCCTATTGTTTCTGAGGTCACTACTATTCTTCCAGTTACTCAGATTTACAACCTTGGTATCATTCTTAATTTATCTTCACTCGCTACATATATCTAATTAGTTACCAAATATTGCTCTGCAGCATCTATTCATATATGTTGTCACTGGCCTGATTTCATCATCATCATCATCATCATCATCTGATTCCCGAACTATTATATTAACTTCCTCTTATGTCTCTCATCCTCAAGATTCTCCCCCACTCTAATTTCTCCTCTATTAAATTTCCAAAATGATTTACTAAATCACAGGTATGATCAAATAACTACCCCATTCAAAATACTCCAATGGACCTCTGGGATGAAATTGGCTCTGGGATAAAATATATACAAATTACAGACTACTTATGTAAGATGTTTATGTCTACATGGGATGTCAGTTGAGGAGGGAGATGGATATATAAGCTGGAATTTTTTCTATCCATCATTAAGAAATACTATAATGCCTGCCTTAATGGAAACAAGAAAACAAGCAACAAGCCTAGTTCCGCCATCCTCCTCTGAGAAAGGATATTGAACTAGAATTATATCTATCTGTCTCGACCCTAAATATTCACTGTCTGGGGCCATGATTTGTATTTAAAACAAAATCAACAAAAAAGCTACCTCATTGGCCATAATTTCATAAATCTCATAAAGTCATCTCAAGGTTATACCTATAGGCTTAACTCCTTTTCATCAAATGCCAGGTACAAAAAAAAAAACACCATCCAAAATTGCAACTGGCAAGTAAAACTAATCCAAACAGATATTAAACAAAATTAACAAGAGTTACACATGTTCAAATATACCAGAAAATCGACAGAAAGTATGGAGCTCTTTAGATAGGAGAAAGAAAAGAGAAGCCTTGATCTTATTCAGGGAGAAATTCCCTGAAGTCTGTAAAAAGGTAATGAGAAAATAAAGGTATGTTGAGGAGACGGCTTCCTCTCCATGTCTGCCTTCATAAGCCTGTCTCTTTCTCTGTGTAGAATTTGTCTCCAAGGGCATTTGGAATTATTCATTATTCTCTTGACCTAGGAATGAGGAATCTCTTTCCTCTGCCATGCTTTCATACCAACTCTGCTCCCTCTTTCAGAATGCATTGGCATTCTCTTCATTAACCCAGAAGCACATTCCACAGGAAACAGCATGCATCACAGAGCTGCCCATGCCCTACCCATTGGTTAGGAGTAATGTTATATGTATAAATTCCTTTGTTTGACAGTGAAATATTTTCACATGATATTCGCTTCCTATGTTTCCAGTCTTCTTACACTAATTACTCACCTTTTTGCCCTCTGCCATCTATTCATGCTGGCCTACTTACTATTTTCATATTATTCCATTTCCTGTCTCCATGCCTTTGTATTAACTGTCCCACATACTGTCTCTTGAAACCCCTGATTTTCTTCAATATATATATAGTTCAAGTATTCTATAAAAACCAATTAGAATAAATGATGAAGATGAGAAGATTGCATGTAATCATAACCCATCCAATCTAAACTATATAAGTCTGCTGCCACCTCCAAATAATGGGAAATTAACAAATGACTCTGAACATAATTTTAAGAGAAGTTTAAACTATGCAAAACAATGGACACAACAAGGAGGCAGAAAGATATTAACTCTTCCCTCAGCAAGTAAATAAATTATCTTCCTAAGAAACAGGGAGGTGTGACAGTTAAGAGCAATAAGTGTCTAGAATAAAAGCTCATTTAAAAGCCATCTTGGAAAAGGAGTATCAAAGTTTATGAACAATTTCAGTTAAGAAAAAAAAATTAAATTGATTAACAGAAAATGAGAGCAGATAGATTGGCAGGAAACCAGTTTAGCCAGATGCCATCAAGAACAATTATGGAAGAAATTGGAAGACAACAAAAAATGGGTAACAGAATCAATCTCAAATTTTGTTCACATTCTATTCGCATCAGCAATAAGAATGATAGTGAAATCACTTCACTTGGAGTCTTCCACCTTAATTCTATGGGCTGATGTGATGATTTCACATAAGAAGACAAATCTGTGATTGGAGTTGATACAGTTTTAAAGAAACTAATTTTCAGCATGCCTCAAAGAAGTGAAGATTCCAAAATATACATATTTAAGATCTTATCTTATTTAAGATCTACACTTACCAAAAAAAAAAAAGATATCCAGAACAATAGCAGCAACTTTTGACCTGAATATCTACTTCCTCGGCTCTTTAAAATCATGGTGAAATTAATTTTGCTGCATGGTGGCTATCCTAAATAGAAGTGTGAGAAGAAAAAAAGAGACATCTCAAAATTATCTCCTGCATCACATGATATCCTCACAGTTATACAATTGTCTGATAGATGTAGGAAATATAAATTCTTCTGCATATTATTTGTTGACATAACTTGACATTAGTAGGAACTAAATAAAGTCCTAAATATTCTCCTCAATTTCTCTCAGGCATATATTGAAATTCATTGATTCAATACCTACTGAATATTGACTTCCATAAAGTTATGGAACAGAAAGACAAATGTTTATCCAACATACATGTCAATGTCATAGAAGACAATCTAGGCAAGGAACAAATAGGAAGAATATCATCTATTAATAGACTAATTTTCTGTGTACTTTTATTTGGAAACATTTGCCAACTGTGTGAAGCTACAAATAATACGGGTCTTTGCAATGAGATCCAAAACCACTAACATCTTGACCTATCTATCCACTATCAAAAAAATAAAGTGGATAAAGAATGTGTATTGCTTAGATTGTCTATTGGGCTAGTCCCATGTAAATATACCTTGGACAAGGTAAATATACCTTGAGCTATAAGCCATATTCATCCTGTAACAATACTGATATATAAAATAATTAGAAAATACCCTGATCAGAAAGCCTTATACACAGTAACATCAATATTATAGATTGATCATCTGTGATAGACTTAGTTACTCTCAGTAATACCATGATTCTGAGGGACAAAGAATGCTGTCTACTTCCAGAGAAAGAACTGTTGGAGTCAGAATGTAGATCAAAGCACATGATTTTTCACTTGGTTATTTGGGGTTTTATTTTGAGGTTTTGGTTTTATATAACTATTCTCTTACAGAAATGAATAATATAGAAACATGTTTTGCATAATAATATTACGGGTAACCCAGATCAAATTGCCAGCTCAGGGAGGGAGGAGAGAAAAGGAGTAAGGGAAACAATTTGGATCATATAACTTTAGAAGACTTATGTGGAAATTTTTTATTACATGTAATTGGTAAAGTAAAATATTTTTTTAATTTAAAAAAATCTTCTGGTCATGGAAAGAATATAAGCGACAGAGCCTGATTTGGGAGGAAGATGAGTAAAAAGCAAGATCAGGGCAGTTAATGAGGTTCCTTGACTAGTTTATTCTAGTTAAGAGATGGTCAAGCACTCCAGCTGAAAGATATTCTGCATCCTGACAAATTGCAGATAGGAATGTTCCAGTCTGTAACAATCGCCCTCTCTTTTTGGAGCTGATGAATCATCTGTTTAAAAGTCAATTCTAAATGTCCAAAATTTCCCTGCACTCCTAGAAGGAGAAATCCTATTCTCACAGGAACTATATTCTGTGAAGGAATGGTTCAACAGGCAGCCTGATTTACCAGGTGGGACAACACAAAAGTCACCTTAGTTCAGTCTGTCGGAATTCACAGTAGAGGAAATCCAAAAACAACTTACATTGGGCCAGAGAATTACAGTTGGCTAGTCACGACCAGGCCAGGTGGTTCTAGGCATTGTATAATCCAAGAAATGACAGCCTTCAGGTTCTGAACAATCTCATAACAAGTCTACGACTTGGAAATCAGAGACAGTTACTCTTATAACTAAAGCTTCTAGAAGCCCTTCTGAAAGGCTTACACCATAGCAAAAAACCTGGATATTGCTACTCAAATGAAAGCTTTATATATAATTGGATAATAACAATATGCCAAACCTGAAACAGAAATAACATGTAAGAGCAATTAAAAAGAGAATTGGTATGCTTGAGAAGGTAATGTTCACATAGGGCAGCAAAGGTGAGGCTCGAGTCAGGAGAAAAGCAGGTAACAACATTAAGAAATAGCTAGATTTGGCAGGTTTCTTCAAAGCTGGGAGATCTAAGGAATTCAAATAAGGGGGTGACCTGGTTGTTATTGAGGGGATTGAGTGCTGAGGCCATTTGATGAAGATTAACAAACTAAAATTCAGGATTGTCAAGATACTGATACTATCTAATTCAGGCCACTTTCCAAAAACTTAGCTTGAAAAAGAAATTTTATTGTAAAGGACTATGAGCACTGACCTCAATGAGTCATGATACTGCTGGGTAGAGCCTGGCATGCTTCTTGACTCAACTATCCCTACTCAAGCCATGGACCTCTGTACTATAAAAGAATAGCAGACTGGCCCCAGAATTGCATAGGATCAGGAGATTGGGTTGGGTCCACATGATAAACTGTACCAGTATCATTGATACCAATAATAGAGATAGAGAGGGAGTAGAACTGTGATTCCATCACCATAGAAACTCCCAGGTGAAGAAAGATACTCTAACCAGTAAGTTAGCACCTTCTCTGCAATTTACAGTCTTACAGACTTGTTTTAAGCACTTTGAGATAAAGGCATATGTCCAAGGTTACATAGCAGGAATATGCCAGACACAAAACCTGAACCCAGTTTCTGGACTTCAAGCCTATTCTCCATCCACTATTCCACTGCCTTCAGCAGCAGGTCTATCAATACCTAGTTAATTCTTTAAGATTCATGAAGCCAGTTGCCAAGTCCTGTCAATTCTATATCATCACTTCATGCTTGAAATAAAAGTCTTCAATCCCTGCCTCAAGTTCCTCCCAATTCCAATCCATCCTGCATTCAGATGTTAAATTGACCTTCCTAAAACACAGGTCTGACACATTGACTCCAGTTCAATAAATTCCAATGGTTCCTGTTGCTTCTAAGGTCAAAAGGAAAGTCTTGATTTGGGCACTTAAACGTCTTTTAAAACCTGGTTTCCTTCCCTACTTTTCTAGATTTCTTATACCTTATTTTCTTCCACATTCTCTACAGTGTAGTAAGTGATAGTGGCCTCCCTGTTTTTCTTCTCCCAGGATGTCCTTGCCTGTGCATTTTCATTGGATATCTCCAACATCTGGAATTCTCTCCCTCCTTATTTCTGCCTCAGCTTCTCTGGCTTCTTCCAAGTGTCAGCTAAAATCCCACCTTCTACAAGAAAAATTTCCAGAGCCTCAGAATTAGCCCCTTCTTCCCAATAAAATTATCTCTAATTTGCATTGTATATATCCTATTTACACAGAGTTGATACATATTGTCTTGGAGCTCCCTGAGGATAGGAATTGGTTTTTGCCTTTCTTTGTATTTCTAGTTCTTTCCTCAATTCCTATCACATAGGTCATTAATAATTTTTTGACTAGTTGGGTGATTTTCATTTGAATCTCACAATAACTCTGTAAGGTAACTCAAATACTCAATCATATAATCTCATCAATGCAGAATTTCCTTTCAGTGCCATATAACATGTTGGCTCATACTGGGTAAATGTGGTCAATATTTTTATAGAAGTTCACCACAAAAAGTTCACTGGGTGTCATCTTGATATTATCTTGGCAAAAGACTACCAATGGAAACAGGCTATTCAGTAGTTATCTCTATTAATAGATACATACATACACACATGTATACATACATGCAGTTGTACATATATAGCTACATAGTTATAGATGGATAGATAGATAGATAGAAAGAAAGAGAGAGAGATAGGTAGATAGATAGATAGATAGATAGATAGATAGATAGATAGATAGATAGATAGATAGATAAACAGACAGAGACCATGAGGTATTACAGTCTATATTTTTGACCAATCAAATGATAGTACAGTGAGAACTATTACAGAAGCTTTTTTATGGCAACTTTCTTATTTCTTATTAATATTCTTAACAAGTACACCCTTGATATATGGTTATAATAGTCCCACGAAAATTTTATATAGGTAGGAAAGCAAGCATATATGTCAGTAGTTGTTTTTCTGATTGCCTTTGTTTTTTATTGTTGTTTGTGTTGTTATTATAATAAAGCCTAAGATTTTTCCAGTGTATTTAATATCTTTCTTTCAAATACCTCATCATTCTCTCATCACCCTTAAAGTTGTGTCATTTCTAACATTAATCTTCTTTATATACTCCTGGTCTAATGATTAAACTCTAATCCACATGCTTTACTTATTTTAAGTGTCATTCTTTAATGTTCTCAAGCTGATTTTGCTTAGCTAGACTTCTCATCAAGCTTTCTTTAAACTGGTTTTATCCACTAATAGTTTTCTTTGTTTTATGCTTATAATCTTCTGTCACTCTTCTTTGTCAGATTTTCAAACAAGTTCATATTCCAAACCATTGCTTCTGTTAGCTTCCATGTCTCTCTGCTTGGCAAGTAAATCAAATATTTGCTGACAAAATCACTTTAGTTAGTTTTTTTTTTTTTTTGGTGCCTTCATAATACCAATTTATTTACAAAGACTAGACTTCTTAAAATCATTTCACTTTGTGCCTGTGACAATTCATTCACTCATACAAATTTCACCAGTACTTCTTTTTTACACTGGTGAAGTTAGAGTTGTTTTAATTGCAATAAATATCTTTTCCTTTATTCATTTTTTCACTTTATACTAAATTTAATCTTTGCTCTAATAATTTAATGATCTTACTAAGCAGAATCAGCTGATATTTGTAAAGCACATGCTGTGGAGCTGTATTCATAGCCCTCTTCCATCCCACCCCACCCCATCCTCCTACATGGGAAGTTGGATCTCCAAAGGACAAAAGCTACATTTCCCTCTCAGGATTTTATTGGTAGCCCTAAGTGGTTGAGGAATATTTATCCAATGCTACTTCTCATAATCCTTGGCCATTTCATTTTCCTCATGATTATGAGTTGATATCAATTAGCCAAAAAGAAAATTTGCTTTTGGAAACATACATATTATAGTAGTAAAGGTAATACAAAACAATTTCCCAAAATCGATCACACACTCTTCTTCAAGTGCATACAGAGGTCAAGGATAAACAGGTTGAAGTTTAGATAGCAAATGTGTCAAAGAGATAAGTCATAGCTTCTGGAAGTCTTGTTGTTGAAGCCCTTAAGATGTCCCTTTCAGTTATGGTGAAACATTTCTGCTGGACTCCTTTTAGAATAGAGCCTTAAATCTGCCTTTTCTTATCATGTCCAGTCTATCCTCAGCTCCTGATGTATTTTCTGATGGCATCCATTACTGTGTGGGTGAAACTAGCAGGTCAACAATGACAAAGTACAGATATTCTGGTCCTATGAAGTTTACCAGACCCTCCTCTGTACAAGAGGGTTAGAAAGGAGACCAAGACTAAGAGCATAACTCTTCTTCACCCCTTCCCAAAGGATTTCTTCTCTGAGGCTTAGTCAGAAAGATTTCACCTGGTTCACTTGTTAGCTGAATTCTGAGTTCCAAACTACTCTAGTATTTTATACTTCATCCACAGAGCATGACCAAATTTCTTCAACCAATCTATACATACTTCCTTTGCAATACCAGTCCAGACTTTCCAACAATGAGATATCTAAATTAATCAAGAACTTTCTAACCTAAAGAGCTGAACTAATTCTTTAATAATTCAATAAGTGAATTAAGAAATGTTCTCACCAGTTTAAGGTACCAGGTAGTAGCATCTTGTCATTTTCTTTGATAGGGTGTTGGTAACTGATCAATTGACTCAATTAAACCTTACCCTTACACAAGAATGACTTAAATCAGAAATGCACCATGTTCTTTCAATGAAAATGTCACCAATTTTATTTCTTATAATCATTTCCCTTGTGTAGAGCCCTCTGATTCTTTTTCTGATTCTGATTTCCCCTTTTCAAGGGAAATATTAATGATACATAAATATGAGGTTTCTACATATTCAACAAACTTTTTTTAGCTATTTCATTCCATACTCCTGAGGCATATTTTCTAATTTATCTTTTGCCAACTTTGCCTATTCTCTTCCATTATTTCTAGCACTGAAACTATTTAGCTTATTATAGTATATGTTTGTTTAATTTGGAGATTTTCTTATCCATTTCTTTTGAAAATTTGTTTACCTTATCATTTTTGCAACAGGTGCTAGGGCATAAACTTCAATCATTTCCACTGACATCTTTTTTGAAAATACTTATCAGGATCCCTTAAATATGACAACTATGTACCTCAAGAAATGTTTCTTATTTCCTTTGGTTGCAGAATAAAACCAACTCTGCCAACTCTTTTATGTACCTCTCCAGGGAGAACCTGCAAAATATCTTTCCATTTAGTAGGAACTTTCTTCTGTCTTCTGATTTTGTTTATACTGAACTTGTCAAGATTAATATGACTCATTTCATCCAGTAGAATGCCAACTCAGTGATCAGTGAACAAAAATTTCACATTTGCCAAGTACCAACAGCCCAGTTAAAATTTGAAAAATCTTTAAAAGCTGTGTGAATCTTTAAACTCTTTGACCCTTTCCCCACCATTCTTCCTCCATCAGAAGGGGCCCACATGATTGAAGGTCACTTTGTAGTTTTGTTTATTTCATAGATTTTCATGGGCAAAAACAAACCATAGTAAATGGTCAGTCTGATGACTATGAATAAATATATTTAGCTAGGCTGGCCATTAGAATTAGGGTTTGCCTTCCCAACATGGAAGGGTGTTTTAGAGTTTATGCTATACTGGCATAGCCTTTGAGTATCCAGGTATACCTTTGTGCCCCTAGGAATACTGAAAGAGGATTTCATGAAGGGTGAGATAGATGCCACAAGAATAATCATGTCCAGTCTATCCTCAGCTCCTGATGTATTTTCTGATGGCATCCATTACTGTGTGGGTGAAACTAGCAGGTCAACAATGACAATGACAATAACCTCTGTTTTACAAGTGAGATTAAGAGCAATAGCAATGATCACAGAGAATAATTTCAGAGGTAATAATCAAACTCAAATCTCCCTAATTATGTGGTTCTAGCATACTATCAACTGTACTGCTTTACCTTGCAAGTTGCATATTGTTATCAATTCAAATCATTTTAACAGCAATATTCTCCCAATGATTAAGTTGGTCTGAAAATCATAGAACACTATAATAACAAAAGAGTCAAAATTAGAGATCACTGAAAGGACAATGGAAAGAAACTTAGCAAGTGTGTACAAATAACTACTTGGCAAATATGATACGGTATAAAAGAAATCATTAAAGATTTAGACAATGTGAAAAGAAAGTGGACTAGTTATATAATAAAGATGAGGGATAACAGAAAGTAAACCTAACCACAGCATTGGCAGTCATGAAAAGTCTGTTTGTTGTTGTTGTTGTTGTTGTTGTTTTTAATAAAGGAAAGCCTTTAGCACATGTAAAATATTTCTATGGAGGATTTATAGAATGGCATGATCCAGAATCACACAAGAAGAATAAAATTATTATCTTTTCCAGGAAAAGGATGTCCCCACCAGTGAAATTACAGGTCCATTAATGCACTGAAGTAAAGAAATTTCAGAATCAGTAATAAGGTAATGAATTAAAATTATTTGATGTGAAATCACTATATAAATGCTTATTAATTGCATATTTTCTAGGGAAAACCATTTTTCAATTTTACCACTAATAAAGAAAACCATTCTCAACACTTTAATGAGGAACATCATATTTATAGGTTTATTTTTCTAGTTTGATGAAATGTATAAAGATTGACTTAGATTTTATAGAAGGTAAATTTTAAATTAATCAACCAGCAAAAATTTAAAATATATATTTGAACAGTTCTAGCTTTTGTAATTAGATTGACTAAACTCATAATCTAATTAAATGGAATTATATAGTTACATAACTGTGTGATTTATTTAGTCAGCAATTAATTGAAATGAAAAGATCAGCCTAGAAAGGGGCCATTACTTTGTCAGAGCAATGCCTCCTGTTCAGCTGAAATCTCTAAGTCACAAATATTATTCTGTGACTTTGGTACCAAGAAAGAAAGAAAAAAAGAGTTGGTGCATTTGCAAGACGGGGCAGTCATTAGTCCAGAGGGCTATTGAGCACAAAGAGTTTTTGCTTCTATAATATTTCCTCTGCTTTACAAAATCCTGATTGGGAAAATGTGACAATGAACTAATTCATCAGTGTAGAGCAGTAAAAAAGAACACTGGATTGGAAGTCAGGAGAAGGAACTCATAGATTTAAAATAAAGAGCTAAATTTAGTCAAACTTCCTCATGGAAAATAAGAACCAAAGAAGGTAGATAAATTACACAATGTCACACAAGGAATCTTAGAGTTAGGATTGAAAAATCTAGTTCCTCTATATTTCAAATCTACCCTGTTTTACATTGTGCTTTGTTGTCACTATCTAGATCAGTGGCCCTGGCTATGTCATTTACATTTTAGGTCATAATATACTTATCTGAAAAAAATTGAGAGTATCGAAATAATTTTTCTAAGCTAAAAACCATATTATAATACAAATGATGTTTGTGTTAGATATTCTAATGAATGAATGTTTTGAATGATTTTAATTTTCAATAATGAAACCCACCTTTGGAAAGGCAACAGCATTTGATGCTTTTACAAAGCCTTTTTTGCTTTAGGTAGAAAACTGGATAAAAATTTTGGAGAAATAGAGTATAGCTGTGATTTTTTTTTCCATTCTTAAGTTTTAGAATTAGAAACAATGCTGTGCTACAGCCATTTCAAATCAGCTTGGGAAGGCTAGGTGTTAAATTTTCAATGTGAACCTTTATACTTTGGAAATCTGCAAATGCTACCAATTAGAGCTTGATTTATTGGTCTTTTTATTATCTAGATTTAACAAAATGGGAGATAAAACATGAACAATGCAGATTAAACATTTAAATGTATCTTGAGGGTTTTTTACCAAAGAGCTGATTATTAAACATCTACTAGTACACCTCTCAATAGATGAGATGTAAAATATATCCTATCTAAACTCTTGCTTCAGATGAGGAAATTGAGAATCAGAAAAATGGTAGGCAGAGTGATGGAATCAGGGGACACTGTATTTTAAATCTGAGGGCATGGTTTCTAATTGAACCTCAGTTTCCTCAGTTATAAATTAGACTAAATACTTCCAAGACCTATTACAGCTCTAAATCTTATGATTTTGATTAACTTTCCTAAGTCACACAACTAGTTAAGGGACGAGAGGGAACTAGACCCCAAGTTTCCCAACTCCAAAGTCCTGTATTTTTTTTAATTATATCACAGTGTTATTGAGGATCTGTACTAGTTTAAGGTGACATTGTTACGGGCACAGAAGGATAGCCTTTTGGGGTTCAGGAAGGATGCCTTTTGCAAGCATGAAATGACTCCAAAACTTAGCTTAAAAACAAAAAGAGATTTATTAATTTAGAAAGTAATGTTGAGAGTGGCCAGGAGGATAGCAAGGTAGAACAGCAAGGCGGGGAGCAGTTCCCTGGGAGGACAGCATGAAAGGAAAGGCTGTTCCCTCAGATGACATCAGTTCTGGGGATTTTATACATTTTTCACAACAGTTAGTCACTCAGGCATGAGGTGGGGTGATCTTACTGGGGTCTGCCTGGGGACATAAAGATTCCTTAGTTTTAGGGGACAAACAGATGTCCAATAGGATCAAGGTGTGGCTTGAAGGTGCATCTTTCTGTCCATCTAGAGGACAATCAAAGGAAGATAGTCATCTCAGGACCCTAGGTGGGGTCATTGGGTGTTTTTAGTCTCAGAGTCAGGAAAAAACAAGGGAGTTCCCCTGGCAATACTTCGCCTGGGTTTCTGGGGTTCAGTGCCCATGTCAACATCAGATAGGATTTGGTCAGCTAGGTTGTACAGTGGATAAGAGTACTGGGCCTGGAGTCAAGAAAATGTATCTTCACAAGTTCAAATCTGTTTTCAGATACTTACTAGTTGTGTTTCCTTTGGCAAGTCACTTAACTCTATTGAAATGAGCTAGAGAAGGAAATGGCAAACCATTCTATTATCTTTGCTGAGAAAATCCTAAATGGGATTACATAGAATCAGATATAACTCAACAACAACAAAGCAAAGGATTATCAGTGACTTCATATTTTTTATCTCTGGAAATTAAAAAAAAAAACCAAATTAATCCTCTATTGAACCAAAAGAGCTTCTTTTTAAAGGACATTTTTTGAATTCCTAGTCTAGAAAAACCAAGGCTACAGAGATTCTTCTAGAGTTTTGTTTTATTTGTGTTTTATCTTGTGCAAATACAGCTGCAGGGAAGCCAAGACTACTTAGTTAGTTTTAAGTCTCGCTTATGTTACCCTAAATTAGAATTCTCAGTCCTCTAAGCCAGTGGTGTCAAACTCAATATGAATGGGGCCACTAATCCATATATAATGGACAGCTAAGCAATGCAGTTGAAAGAGTACTGGACCTGGCATCAAGAAGAACTAAGTTCACATCTAGCCTTAAATACTTCCTAGCTGTGCTACCATTGGCAAGTCACTTAATACTATTTGCCTCAGTTCCTCAACTTTAAAATCAACTGGTAAACAATTCCAGTATCTTTGCTAAGAGAGCCCCAAATAGGGTCACAAAGAACAGGATACCACAGAAACAACTGAGCAACAACAAAAAATCATACATAAGAATCTCTGTTGGCCATTTATTGACATAGAAAACCACATATTAACATTATTTATGTTCTATTGTATTTTTATTTATTATAATGTTTCCCAATTACATTTTAATTAGATTTCTCTACTCCAGGCAGTTCTCTATTACTTACAGAGTAGTTGCTCAACTGCAATGATAAAAGGAGTCTCTGAACCAAGAGTTTCCCATCCTCATGAAATAGCCAACTCATTTCCTATATCCTTTATATAAAATCACTTACATTAATATTAATGCTATCATGGGTACTCCCACACCCAGAAGGATTTTTCAAATGGATTGAACCATAGATTAAATATCTGATAATGCCTTGGAAAGCTCATAGATACTCATTGCCAAAAGGTCAGCCATTCAATCAATGGTTCTTAACCTTGGGTCTGTGAAGTTGTTTGTTTATTTCTTCCTTAAATATTTTGATAACAGGATTTCAATATAATTGCTTCCCTGGATAATTCTTTATATTTTATTTTATACACTTAAAAACATTATTCTGAGAAAGGAATCATAGTTTTGTTTTGTTTTTTTACCAGGATACCAAATGCACTCATAACACCAAAAAAATTAAGTACCCTTCCACTAAATGAACATTGCAGGTGGTGGAACATGGTAACCCATTAGTCTGCTAAGAAATGGATGGATTTTTATCTGCATTAGTGGAGGGAGTACACACATTGATCTAATCATGGAACTCTAGAAATATTGAAGTATTCTATTGATAATATGCAAAGAGGTAAAGGATGGTTGACTTTGTCAGCACTACAAATTTCCAGTGTGGGACCAACATCGATCACAGTCCATCTGTGACTTCATGGCTAAGTCCTAGGCAATTACCTGAGGCGAACTAGGTCAAACTAGGCTACTAGCCAGAGTCACAGATCCATCCAGGGTAAATCACTTAGCTTTTCTGAAACTAATTCTTCTCACCTATAAAATGAGAGAGCTGCATTAGATGGCATAAAAACTCAACTCCACTCTAAATCTATAATCTTGTCACCCTACCCCATGCTTCCTCTTTCCAGGAAATATTTAATCAGTCTACTCCATACCAAGCAAGTTTCTAAACTGAAAAATTCTCTTAGATGGTAGGATCAGAGATTTAGAACTGAAAGGGACCTTAGGGGAAATCATAACCCAAATTGTCATTTCATAGATGAGGAAACGGATGTCTCAAAGGATTAGTTTACCCAAGGTCGTCTTCCCTTTGGGCTTATATTATAGCTACAGGTCTGATCTTGGTTGAAATAGTATTATACAAATACAGGACTGGTTACAGATTTTAGCTGAAGAAGCTAATAGGAGGCTTTCTCTTGTCACTAACCTAGCTCTGGATGAATGAGTTTTAATTTGACCCTCAAGAGTCAGTCTAGCCAAATAATAACAATGAAAACGCCTGAGAACAGCAATTTGAACCTGCCTGTTTCACAGACAAGCCTATTTTATGCATCAATAGCAAATAAATCAAGAAATTGGATGGACTTGCTGAATGTCTTTCACTGCTCTAAGTAAATCCATCTAGCTAGCGTAACAAGCAGTTCTGAAGATTGGAGTGTAAGCAGAGAAGAAATATTGATTGATTGCTTTATTTAGGCTAGAACTGTAACACCACCTATGCAAGGCATTTAGCATATATAGCTAGGCTGGACCATCTTGTTGTTATAAACTTTAGCGCAAAGACAGATTAGATACTAGTATTTAGAGTCGAGTTCCATAAACCAAAGTCAACTCTAACAGTAAAACAGCTTTCTGCAAAGTGCATTAACTCATGGGCAATTCCAAGCAAGCATTGACGCATTAACTTCCTGTGAGACTATCCTACAGGGGATCTGCAAGTAAAGGAGAGAACATATACATAGGAATATATCAAATCCAATGGCTAAAAAGGATTGTTTCTTACGAACTACTCATTTTTTAGGAAATAAGTTTAAACCCAAGAAAATAAACTACTGGTTTAAGCTACATTTCAGTAGACATCTATAATATTAGAGGTGAGAGGCAGTCTAGTACTACGTCACTAACCCTACAATCAGGAAGACTTGAGTTTGAATTCTGGCACAAACACTTATTAGCTATTTGACCATGAGAAAATCCTTAATATTTCTTAGTGTCTTTATCATTAAATGATTAATAGTATCTTTATCACAACTTTCTGAGTCTCAAATGAAAGAATATATGTGGATCTCAATATTAATGTCAATTTTGTTATGAATGTTGTTGCTATTCAGGTGTTTTTAGTTATGCCAAAGGCTTCATAATCCCCTTTGGGGTTTTGTTGTCAAAGATCTGGAGTGCTGGATCATTACCTTCTCCAGTTCATTTTACAGAGAAGAAAACAGAGACAAATAGGATTAAATGACTTGTCCAGGGTCACAAAGCTAGGAAGTGTCTGAGGCCAGATTTGAACTCAATAAGACGAGGCCAGCACTCTATCTACTGGGCCACCTTGCAGAATACAACAATTTTTATTCTGTATTTTATACAGAATTATACAACAATTTTTATTCTGTATCTTATACAGAATTATACAACAATTTTTATTCTGTATTTTATACAGAATAGCAACAATTTTTGCTATTACTATTAGTAAACTTGGAAAACATCTCTCAAATGAAGCAATTTAAAGGAAGAGTTCTTAACCTTAGTGTCTATGAATTTGATTTTTTAAATTAAGACTTATCTTTTAATATATTTGTACTCCTTTGTCCTTTTACATAGTTGATTTTATATATTTAAAATCATTTTTGGAGAAAAGGACTGAGAAGGCTGTCAAAGTGCTTATAAGACATAAACTAGGCACAGACCAACACCTCATGCTATATACCACAGTAAAGTCAAAATGGATGCATGATTCAGAAATAAAAAGTGATGCCATAAACCAATTTAGGGGCGCATGGAATAGTTTACCTGTCAGATCTATGGATAAGGGAAGAATTTATGTCCAAACAAACATGGAGAACATTACAAGATATACAATACCTACAACCCAAACGAACACACCAGATAATAGTCAGGATTGAAATGATCTTGACACACCAGACAATTGGATTGAATCTAATAACATGAAATTCAACAGGGATAAATGTAAAGTCATAGTTTCAAAAAGTCAAAGTACGAGGTAGAAAAGAAATGTTTAAATATGAGCTGTTCTAAAGAATTAAAAAAGGATCCGAGGATTTTAGTGGACTTCAAGTTGAATATGAATTAACAGTATGATGTGACAACCAAAATAAATAAAAAGATATTGCAATATTGGGCTAGATTAACATTAATACAGCTTCCAGGAATAAGAAGAATATAGTCCTTCTATCCTCTACCATAGTCAGAATGAAATCTTAAGTATTATACTGAGTTCTTGATGATATAATTTAAGAAAGGTGTTGATAAAACTGGGAGTACATTTTTACAACAAAAATCTCTGATAAAAGTTTAATTTCCCAAATGTAATCATGGAAATTTTTTCTAAATAAAAAAAGGAAAAAAAGAAAGATGTTGATAAACTAGAACAGTAGGAATTTAATAAGTGCTTGCCCGTTGATTGATGTATTGGAGAATGTCCTAAGCAAAACAGTCAGGATGATGGGTGAGTGGCCTCAGACCCATGTCATATGATGGTCAGTTGAAGGAACTGGAGATGTTTAGTCTAAAAAAAAAGAAAGAAAAGGAGACTTAGAAGAGACATGATAACTGTCTTCAAGTATTTAAAGGACTGTCATACTGAAGAGGAATTAAGTCAACTTGGTTTGATCTCAAAAGGCAGAACCAAGAGAGGGGGATATAAGTGGACAAGGGACAAATTTATATTTAATGTCAGGGTGAAAAAAACAATAGCAATAATAACCTTCCTAACAACTAGATTTATCTAAACATTTGAATGTGAAATTACTAAAGGGTTTCACCTAAGGAAAAGTCTTCAATCAAAGGTTTTATGACTAATGGTCAAGCAAGTCACAGCACATTTTTTTTCAGGTATCAGAGGCACTAGATAGTTGCTTCCATCCCTTCCAACTCTAAATTTAATGAATCTGTGATGCTGACAAGTTTCCATTATTGGTTGTTGTGTCCAGTTCTTCATAATGACATTTTGAAGTTTTACTTGATAAAGATACTAGAGTAGTTTGTCATTTCCAGCTCATTTTACAGATGAGAAACTGGAGTAAATATGGTCAAGTGACTTTCCCAGTGCCACACAGCTAATAAGTGTCTGAGGCCTGTTCATGACCTGTGGAATTGGGATTTTGCCATATTGGATGCATCAACAAACATTTTTGTACTCTAATTTTGAAAATGGACGAGATAGCTCCCAGAGTATAATTTTCATTTGAGCTTCTTGGCAACATAATAATGAGGTTCAGGAGACTTCCTAGTTTCACCTGGGTCAGGGAACCAAAAACACTGAAGATTTTTAAAGTTAATTTTTATTGCTATATTTTGATTTTTAGGTCACCTTCTTTTCTGAATATATTCTTCCCTGTCCTTACTCAGTAAATCCTCCTTTGTAACTAAGAATCAATAGAGGGAAAGTCATTTCAGTAAAAGTAGCATACATATTTAAGTAAGTATGACAATGCATTTATTATTAGCCTCCTATATTTTCCCAGTTTTGCAAAGAACTGAGGAAAGTACATTTTTTAGATTAAACATTACTTTTTATCTTCAAAAGCATTTATTTTTCTCTAACTCATCCTCCCACACTAAAAATAAAGAAAAACTAAGCCCTTATAACAAAAAACATAGTCAAGAAAAACAAATTTCCATACTGCTCATGTCTCACCTGATATGTCACATTCTGTATGCTGAATGCATCTCCTCATTAAGGATATCTAACCTTTCTCCATTACCAGTACTTTAGAATCATAGTTTTTTCTTGTATTGTTCAGAAAGCTTAAACCTTTCCAAATTGTTTATTTTTATAATGTCATTATTATATAAATTGTTCTTATCTCTTCTTAATGACAGAAATGGGTCCTTGGAATTACACAGTATTCAGTTTCATTTTTGTTTGTTTGTTCTTTCCATTCATATTTTTTTAGGAAGGATTTTTCCTGCTTTGAATCAGTTCATAAATCTTCCCATACTTTACTGAATCAGTTCATAAATCTTCCCATACTTCTCTGAATTTCTTCATAATCATCATTTCTGGAAATACTGTGATAGTCCCTTATATTCATGTAGTAAGGTGAAATGATGGATAGAACACTGGGTCTGGAGTCAGGAAAAACTGTACTCAATTCCATTGTCAGGCACTTACTAGGGATGTAATTTCAGGCAAATCGCTTTCTATTTATCTCAGTTTTCTCAGCTGTAAAATGGGAGTAATGATAGCAACTATTTCTTAGGACTGTTGCGAGGATAAAATGAGATAATACTTGTAAAGCTCTTTGCACAGTGTAGGCATTATAGATATGCTAGATTTTTTATTGTTGTTGTTACAATTTGTTGAGCCTGTCCCCATTTGACCCAAAGAAAAAATTGTGAATACATATGGAAAGATAGCTTTTATTTATCCAGCTAAATATAAAGATACCCTTTATATAAATTCCCAAGAGTTATTTAAATGTAAATCATGTCATCTAGAAGAAATGAGAAGATGAACATTTTTCTCATTCCTCTATAGCATAGACAGAAAAAGTATTTCCCAAAGATTTCCTAAACTGGAATTGTTAAGAAGACTTGTTTGCTCTGGCAAAAGTACTTTTGTTTTCCAAAATGCCATTTCAAAAACCTTTGAATACTGCAGGTGTATATCAGAGAAGATCCACTGCAGGCACTGACTGTTTTACTTCTACTTAGTGTAAGGTGTTACAATGATCTGCAATCAGTCATCCTTTCAGGCTGTTTGATGTTTTTCAGCAGCTGGAGATGTCACAAATTAAAATTGGCAAAGAGAACATTCCAGGTAAAAAGAACATCATAAAGACAGGTCCAAGGACAGAAAATCGAAGGGCATATTCAAGGAAAAGTTTGTGATTCCAAGATTAGTTTGGAGATATAGTCCATTTCAGGGGTCAGTGTTTGTACCCAGTGACATTTAATTCATAACCAGTGAGGCTGTTCCCTTTAGATTGCTATTCTATTGTCAGCACCATCTGACACAGTGATGACTCCTCACCTTTTGGATTACACCCCCTAGAACAAAGATCAAATCAAAAGTAAGTCCTAAACATCTCTAATAAAAGAAATCCCTTGAAAAATTTTCCCTTATGCTTATCATCTTTCCTATGTGCCCTTTTCCTCCTTTGTTCTCTTTGAATTCCTATCCATCTTTTAAGACTCAACTCTAATGTTACTTTCTTCAACTAGTCTCTAGATCTCACATTTTTGTCGTTCAGTTGTTTCAGTCATTTCTAACTCTTCATGACTCCATTTGGGGTTTTCTTGCCAGAATACTGGAATTATTTGCCATTTCCTTTGCCAGTTCATTTTACAGCTTGGGAAACCAAGGCAAGCAGAGATTAAGAGACTTGCCCTGGGTCACACAAATAATATCAAAGACCAGATTTGAGCTCAGGTCTCCCTGGCTCTAAGCCTGGAGCTGTATCCATCCACTACACCACCTAGCTGCCTCAGACCTCACATAGCCCTTTGTCCTGTAGCTCCCTAATGCATTTATCACATAATACCCACATTTTTGCTCTCCATGTAATGTTCATTTCTCTCTATGAGAAGAAAGAATTTAGTTAAATCTTGTTCCTCCCCAAAATAATATCACCATGTTCTCAGGACAAGTAAGTGTTTAAAGGAATATGTGTTAAAATGAATTAAAGCTGGCTCCAGTTATAACCTGTAATATACACTTTTCTCCAAGTTGACTAAAATGGGATAGAATTCTAATATATGAAAATTCAACAGTCCCAAGAAATACCTTAATAAGGGTGTGCTGGAGCCAGCTTAATTCTGCTTGAGAAATCTAGTTATATTTTCAGTGTGAGTATTTATATCTCAGAATATACCTACAAATCAGGACTTGAATTGTAGTTTTGTTGATTGCCTGAACTAAACAAAGTGATGGAGAAAGTGTTAATGCAAATCAGCCTTAAGAGTGTCAATGCCTTTTCTAAGAGCTGATTGTTAAATTTTTTTTCTGGGAACTACTGTTGCTGAACCTTTTATCTCTGTCACAAAAAGTATGAAGATAACTGACCTATTGGGAACTCTTGTCACCATTTCCTTGTACTCATAAGGTGTTTTGGGTTGTCAAGACCCTATCCAATACTTTCTAGGTCAAGCTACTATAAACCACAAATCAAATAGCAAGGCTTTTCATTAAGGCAGAAAAGCACAATAATGAGAAAAAATCCCCCCAGAATACAAAGGGGTCCAGTCTCTGGAAATTTTCTATGCTTTTGATAGGGAGACATTCCCAAGATAATCCACAATCCTAAAATCACATAGAGGCTAGAATAGCTATCAGTTGCTCCACTCTGTCTCCCCAACTATGTATACAAATATCCCTTCCACATCAAGGGAATTAGGGGTGGAGTGCCTCTGTGATCTAGAAAATCCACAAAATTTTTGGCCCTTCATACCAGAGAGGAAGTCTGAAAGTTTTTCTCTTCTTTTTCTTTTGTGGGGTGTTTACAGTAAGAGAAATTGTGTATACAAGTATTTATAGTATTAAAAGGTAAAAGTTGTTGGTATTGTATAATATTCACATATATCTTATATATTTATGTTTATAAACTTTTTTTCTGTGTCATCTACTGGCCTTCTCCTGCCATCTGTGACTTTCACAAAACTCCCCCCAAATTCCCATTTTATTTCTCATGGCAACCCTTGATATTTACACTATGATGGGAAAAACTGCAATGTACAAGATACCTGTGCATGTATGTATAAATACCTATATATATATATATGTATATACATAAATATACATAAATATGTGTATGAGAGAGAGAAATAGATAAAGGTGTTTTTTTTTCCTTATTCAGCTGCTACCATCTACTGAAGGCACTAGTGTTTATTTTTTCCAAAAAGGGGAAGTTGTTGCTCTTTTGTGAGTCTGTTATTGCCTAGAACTAAAGCATATTTTGATTTCTTCTTAAGACAAGTCCACAGCTGCACCCAACAAAGGGAAAAAAGAGCCTGTCTCAGATCAAGATATTTCTATTCTAACATCTTCACTCCCTCACATCAGACTTTCCTTTGAGAGTTTATTGATAAGTAAATTGAAGTGAGTCAGTTTCTCTGAGCTTCCTTCATTCCCCTGATGTTTTCATAATCTGAAAATTATCCAGGAACATCAAAAAAGAACATAGAAAGATTTGATTATAGCCCTTTGCCTCATATTACTAGAGTTAAGCCAAGTAAGCTATTTTCAATAACAAATTTTATACATTCTTGAAGAGGATTAAATTGGAGAAACATGGATTTGAAATTAGAATCCTTTTTGGTATTCTTGCTCTTCTCTAAATATCTTTGTGAATTTGGGCAAGTAACTATACTTGAAGTCTCATTTCTCTTATTAGTAAAATAAGAGTATTAAACTGACTTATCCTATTCAATTTACTTAAACAAGCAATTACTAAATACCTGTTTTGTTTTGGACATTGCTAGACAGAGCATAAATGCAAAAATGAAGTTGTCCTTGCTCTCAAAGAGCTTACATTCTACTGACTTTTCAAAAATAACTGGTAAACATACAGGCAAATATAAAATATATTAAAAAGAAATATGAAGAAATTGAGAGTGGGACAAGGGAAAGATTAAGAAGGGAGGGAAAATGATAGAGAAAGGAGATCTTTAGGAGAAGTACCTGAATTGAGCCTCGAGGGAAACTGGGTATTCTAAGAGGATGAAGTAAGGAAGGAGGTTGTTTGTTTATGGTTTTTTTTTTTTTTTCAGACACAAGCGAAAGTTTGTACAAAGTTATAAAAGTGAAAAATGTAATGTCATGGGCATGGAATTATTATTGAGATAACAAACTCAGTCAGTTTGATTGGAATGTCAAGTGCAGGAGAAGGAGTAATGTGTGATCACTCTAGATAAATAGGTTGGAGATGGATTGTGGAGAGTTTTAAGTGACAAACAGAAGAGTTTATATTTTATCCTAGAGGCAACAGGGACCCACTGAACCTTCTTGAGATGAGTAGTGCTGTGCTGTTTTAGTAACATCAATTTGCTTGCTGTGTGAAAGATGAATTAGAGAGGGAAGACCCTGGAGACAGAGACAAATTAGGAAGCTATTGAAACAGTGCAGGTAAAAAATGATGAGTATGTGGAGATGTTTGTGGCCATGTGAGTGGAAAGAAGAAGGGTATACATAAAAAGATGTTTTGGAGGTAGAATTTAAAGTATTTGAGGGTCAGATTCAAGATGGTGGGGAAAAGGCAGGGATCTGCCTGAACGCTCCCAAATTCCTCTCCAGTCAACTTTAGAATAACTTCAAAATGAAATCTGGAGCAGCAGAACCTAAAAAAAGTAATTAAAGAAGTTTTGATACCAATGCAACCTGTAAGGTCAGTAGGAAAAGTCTGCTATATCATATGAGAACTGGAGCACAGTCCAGTAAAAGCAATGCCTCTGTTAAGACAGCAGCAGGACTTGGATATAAATGAATCTGTAGCAGCACCTTCTGGGGCTCTTAGTGCACAAAGGATAAGGGAGTTAGATAATTGTCAGAAGGAGATTATAGGGGTAGAAGGTTCCCTTTGCTGGCACTGAATGCAGAAATCTATTGCACTGCCCATAGGAACATCTGGGTCCCAGCACTGCATCCCAGTCTCAAGGAGAAACACTGTAGTTTCAGGGGAGTGAGGACCCTGGTCACAGTTCCAGGATAGAAAAGAGTGATTGTAATTGCTTACAAACCAGAAGATAGCCCAGCAGATATATATATATATATATATATATATATATATATATATATATATATGCAATATATATATATATTGCACTCCAGAAATTGCACTATTTAGCTACACAAAAAGCTTGAAGCTTGAGAAAATGCCCCCTCCACCTCAGGAAAAGAGCCCAACTTTTTAAATATAAGGTTAAAAGTCAAAGAAATAGGCTGAAAATGAAAACAGCCAAAAAAAAAATAGAAAACTCATCATAAAAAATCACTATGCTGATAGGGAAGATCAATATGTAAACACAGAAGACAGGAAAGTCAAAACTGCTAAATCAAAAACTTCAAATTAAAATGTGAGTTGGTCTCTGGACCAAAAAGAAAGAGCTCGAAGCAGATTTAAAAAAAATAAAAAAGAGAGGTTGAGAAAAAAATAGGAAAAGAAATAAGAGTGATGTAAGAAAATGTGGAAAAAATAGAGTCAACAGTTTGGAAAAGAAAGCATAAAAATGCTGAAAAAATAACACATTAAAAACTGAATAGACAAAATGCTAAAAGAAGCACAAAAATAAGATAAGACTACTTAAAAAAGCAGAACTGACCACATGAAAAAAGATGTACAAAAATTGACTGAAGAAAGAACTTTTTACAAAGCAGAATAAACCAAATGAGAAAGGAGGCATAAAATATCACTAAAGAAAATAATTTCTTAAAAATTAGAATTAGGCAGGTAGAAGCTAATGACTCCATTACATATCACAAAATGATACAACAAAGTTAAGAATGAAAAAGAAATAGAATAAAATATGAACTATCCCATTAAACAACTTCCCTAGAAAATAGATCAAGGAGAGACCATTTAAAAATTAATGGACTACCTGAAAGCTGTGATCAAAAATAGAGCCCAGACATCATCTTTCAAAGAATTATCAAGGAAAACTGCTCTGATAGTTCTAGAACCATAGGTTAAAATAGAAATTGAAAAAATACACTGATCACCTCCTGAAAGAGATCCCAAGTTGAAACATTTCAGGAATATTATATCCAAATTCCAGAGTTCTCAGGTCAAGGAGAAAATATCAAAAATAGCTAAAAAGAAACAATTTAAATATTGTGTTGCTACAATTAGGATAACAAAAGATTTAGAAGCTTCTTCATTAAAGGATTGGAGGGTTTGGAATATGATATTCCAGAAAGCAAAGGATCTAGAATGACAACCAAGAATTACTAGCAAAACTGATTATAATTATTCAAGAGGAGGGAATAGAAATTCAATGAAATAGAGGAATTTCAAGTATTCCTGATTGAATAAAAAAACAGCTGAATAGAAAATTTGACTTTCAATAAGACTCAAGAAAAGAAGAAAAAGCTAAAAAACAGGAAATCATAAGATATATAGTTAAAGCATTTGTATTCCTTCATGGAAAGATGATACTTGTAACTCCTATGATCACTATTAGGACAGTTAGAAGAAGCATACATACACTGAAGGCACAGGTATGAGTTGAATATGAAAGAAGAATATTAAAAAATAAAATTAAGAAATGAGAAAGAGGAATGCATTGGTAGAAGGTGAAGGGAGAGGTAAAATGTGATAAATTGTCTCACATAAAAGATGCACAAAAGAGCTTTTATAAACTGGAACCTGGAAACACTTGCATGAACTGATACAAAGGAAAATATGCACTACCAGGAGAAGAGTGCACACAGTAGCAGCAATATTGTATGATCATCAACTGTGAATGACTCTGATATTATCAGCAATACAATGAACCAAGACAATTCTTAAAAACCTATGATAATCCAGACAAAGAATGGATAGAGTCTAAATGTATATAGAAGCATAGTTCTTAAAACTTTATTTTTCCTGAGTATTTTTGGGGGTGGAGAGAGGTCAGACTGTATTTTCTTTCACATGGCTAATATGGCAATGTGTTTACCCTTACTACACATACATAACTTATATTGTTTATATAACAGGGAGGCAGGGATGGAGGGAGAGAGAAAAAGAGAGAATCTGGAATTTTTTTTTAAAAAAGAAACATTAACTTTGCTTTTACATGTAATGGGGGGGAGTAAATATTAATTTTTAAAGAATTAAAAATATCTGGCACCTGATTAGATATATAGGATAATTAAGATTGAAGAGTTGAGGATGACATAGATTTTAAGTCTAGGTGATGTTCTCAGTATAAATAAGCATATTGGGAGAAAGAGGCAGGTTGAACAGAGGGAGTGTGGTGGACAATTAATTGTTTTGTACATATTGATTTTGAGATATCTAAGGGACATAGCGGTGGAAAAGTCCAGCAGGCAGTTGGTGATTTGGGACTTGAATTCAGGAGAGGAATGATAAATGGATATGTAGATTTGGGGATTATTTGCATAGAGATAATTATGGCACTTTCCAGTTCTAATTCTTTTGATTCTATAGGTAGGTACTTGTGTAGAACTTGACACATAAAAATAGTCCAGATAAGTCAGGCATCTACATAGTTTGGGAAGACAAGAATAGATAGTTAAAATGAAGTTGTACTGTTTTCACTATGTTAAGCACCTAACAGATGGCTCTTCTCTATTGTTTAGCCAGCTTGTCTTAGATGAAGAATTCCCAAGACTTTTGAATATGAAAGTTGTCTGTCTTGTTACTCAGTGTGCAGCCTTTTCTGAAGCCACTGATGGACAGCTATGAATCATAATTTAATATTTGAAGATTGAAGCCATGATGACCCGATAAATAAACCTATGGTGATGTGGCCAGTTTTTAATTCAAGTATCACTTATTTGCCTACAGACATTTGTCTGGTAAGTGAAAGAACTTAATGAATAATTGAAACTTTGCTATTTGATACCTTTTTAATTATTCAGTAACAAAAGAAAGTAACAATATCATTGCCAGAGAGTTTAAATAAATATTGCTCTCATGAATTTGTTTAACTTTTACACTCTGACCACTATGTCAGAGCTATGGCAATTGAAAGTGAAGACCGAGAAGCATCCCTTGAATTGGTCTTTACCTTATCTGGCAAAAGGTCTTAATGGGTCAATAGAGATCTAGGTTAATATTTGCATCTCGATGTAGATGATTTTTTTTCTCACCTGCCTGATTTTTAAAATATCTCAGTTGCTACTCTTAAAACCAAGAAATAAAGTATTTATTGGAGGATGAAAAAACTTTGGAAGGGTTAAACTTTGGAACTGAGTACCCTAATCTGAGTTTCAGTGTAGCAGATAATATAACTGATCACCTAGTGAAATTGTAATAGGATTATCTTTATTAGCAAAACACAGGAGTAGTACTTAAGAATCACAAAGAGAGGGAAGGTTTCTCTAGGGTCCAATGAATAATATGGAACAATCACTTTTAGTTATTTGTTAGCTCTAAGCCAATCCCCTGGAGGAGTAAATGTTTTACATAATCATTAACAAAGTCTTAATTGTTCACATCTCTTTTCCGCATTCTCTGAGCACACAAAAAGTCATTTAATATCACACTACAATAGATAATAGACACAAATAAATTCCCTCCAATTTTTAAAAATTTCAAGAACCACTGATTTCCCCAATTTTCATTCATTTGCAATATAACAAAGTAGATTTACCAGAGATGCCTTTAAAAATGATTTACTACATCTAAAGGAATTTATTTATTGGAAAAGATAAAGGAATGGAGGCCTCACCTCTCACTTAAAACATGATATATATTACAAGGTTGATATTAGCATGAATAAAAATAGTTTCCTCCTCATAACCTTGTGATGTAAAATAGTGCAAGCATTTCCATCTCCATTTCATAGATGAAGAAATTAAGGATCTGAGAGATTAAATAACTAACAAGACTGTTTGGGGAGTGCATAGGGACTTTTGTGAATGCAACAGCTGACCAGATTGTTCTAAGTCACTTTTCCCACTACTTAGGAGCAAATGCTTTCTAAATGAAAGATTTGTGATAATTAAGCAATCACATCAGGCAAATACAACTGTCCTTGCATAACACTTAAGTACCCAAAAGTATCCAGACAAGTTTATGAAAGATATTTAGAGGTTACAGAAATCTTGGATTTAAAATCAAGAAATGAAGACCAAAGAACTATAATCTACTTTTAGAGGGAAGAATGTCTCTTTGTCCTAGCTGTTGATCATTTCGGTGCCATATTAGTGTCATTCTCAAATCACAATAAAGTAGTTTTTAGGTAGTTTTCCAGCTTTCCCATTACACTGAAAATAAGTTCAATCTCTGATAAATGTTGATGATGCTTTGCCACTTTCCTCACTTCTCAATGATTCCAGGGTTATGATTTGGGGGAAAATAATGGATGGATTTATGTTGAATTAATTCTTTGAATCAAGTCAACAGGTAAGGAGTCAAAAGAGGAAGGAAATGGAGGCAGCAGTGAATCTAGGCCAACCTATAGTTGATCTTTCAAATATTGTATTTACAACATAAAACTGGTGACTTTATTTCATGGCCTTGGGAAGTGGTATGTCAGATATTTATTATCTGTACATTTCTAGATCTAATGATAACAAATAAACAACAATGAAAATGAAAATAGTAGAGATGCCACCAAGTTTGTTCACTACTTAAATTCTTTCTAGAGGAAGTCTCCAAACTTCAAAAATATTGCATATATGGGTATGGTAATCAAACCAATTTTCTAAGCTTACACCAGCTAGTGTACTCAGAATGCTGGACCTGTAGAGAGGTAAGAGTTCTTTTTACTGATAAAATGGTCATCAATCTCAAATATTATTCCTCCAGACTTAGCATTCCCCATAACTTCAAGTGACATTAAGTATTATAAAATTCAATTTAATGATAATAATAAACAACAAACATATACATAATACTTTAAAATATGCAAAGAGCTTTATATATGATAATAAATTTGTTCCTTTCAAAAGTCCAGTATGGTTGGTGCTATGATCCCCATTTTACAGATGAAAAAACTGAAGTACAACTAGCAAGTATAGGATAAAGGATTTTAATTCACCCCTTCCTGACTCTAAGTCCTATAGTCTTATTCATTGATCAATCTAACTAATCTCATGATGATTAAAATATATAGCATACTATAATTTGTGCCTAGAATGTGCCTAGAATCCAGATCTCTTGACCTCTTAGTCCTCTACTACACTCTTCTGCATACACACACACACACACACACATACACACACAAAGAGTTAAGGTTTCTTTTTTAACTAATAAAAAATAGCCATTTATATATGTGATATATATTTAATATAGCTAAGTAAGGGTTTAATATATGTGTATTATTTACATATGTATATGTGTGTATATATACATAGTATATGTATATACTAATATATTTATATACAGTTTTTACCATTATTCTGCCTTAGAAATGACTTGCCCAAGGTCACACAATTAGGAAGGGTCTAAAGCCAGATTTCAAACCAGATTCTCCCCACTCTAGACCTGGAGCTCTATTCACTATGCTAAATAGTCTTAATATATTTAATAATAGTTATTATATATAACAATGTGTTTTATAACTTTAATATATAACATAATATTTAATGTAATAATACTAATGTATTTAATAATATATTTAATGCCTTCTCATGTTGAAACTAAATCCATTTTTATGTTTTTCACATATACCTTATTTTTTGATTCTTACAGAATCTGTGTAGTTTACCTCCAGACCTTTTCCAAATGTCTCTTTATCACATTGCCCAGAGGAAGAAAGTACCAAAGAAAATAATGCTTTTAATCAGGACAAATTTGCGTCTGATGTGTTATATTTTAAAAAGGGACAAAAAATAATAATAACAATGATAACAGCTAGTACTTTATAATGCTTCAACATTTATGAAATTCTTGACAAATATTATTCTATTTGGTCCTCACAGCAATCCTGGGAGGCAGTGGTTATTATTATCTTAATACTACAGACAAGAAAATAGGAGTACAGAAAAGTTAAGTGGTTTGTCCTGAAAAACATAGCTAATAAGTGTTGGAGACTGGATATGAACAGAGGACTTCCTGATTCCAATTCCAGAGATCTAACCATGATGCTACCTAACTGCCTCAAACTATATTTCCTCTGAAGTCTTGGAAATCCATTCTCCTAAAGACCAGAGTATATGGAAGATGAGTTCTCATTCTTTTATTTATCATCAACAGTGAAATAGTGCAGTCACTTTCTCTGGTAGGCAGCTTGCCACTAATGTAGAAATTATGGAATGAAAGACAATTTTTTCCATTCCTTTCATTTACTTAAAAAATATTCATCATCAGCCTATTTTGTGCACTGTGCAAAGCACTAAGCATAGAGAAGATCCAATGTTGCCTTGCCCTTAGAAAGCTTATACTATAGTGAAAAGATGACTTGAATACAAATAAATACTGTCAGAAATAGAAATACCTGTTTGCTTCATCTAAGGTATTGTTGCTGGATCTTCATTTGGGCCACACCTGCTTGATATCCTCTAATACTTTTTGGTGAGCCTTTTTTTCTTTTCCTTCTCTACTGTCATCAGCCCCTATGCATTCAATTGTCATTCCCTTTCTTTTTTTAACTCTTACTTTCATCTTAGAATAAATGTGCATTGGTTCCAAGACATAAGAATAGCAAAGGGTAGGTGAAAGGGGTTAAATGACTTGCCCAGGGTAATGTAAAAAGCTAGGAAGTGTCTGAGGTCAAATTTGAACCCAGGACCTCCCATCTTTAAATCTGACTCTCAGTCCACTGATTGAACTTTCTAGCTGTCTTCAGTAAGTACTTTTAAAATGTTTTGACAACTCTGAGGCATCACCTCACACCTAGCAGATTCACTAACATGATAGCAAAAGAAAGTAATAAATGTTGGAGGGGATGTGGCAAAGTTGGGACACTAATTCATTGCTGGGGGACTTGTGAATTGATCCAACCATTCCGGAGGGCAATTTGGAACTATGCCCAAAGGACACTAAAAGACAGTCTGCCCTTTGATCCAGCCATAGCATTGCTGGGTTTGTACCCCAAAGAGATAATAAGGAAAAAGACATGTACAGAAATATTCCTAGATGAGCTCTTTGTGGTGGCAAAAAATTGGAAAATGAGGGGATGCCCTTCAATTGGAGAATGGCTGAACAAATTGTGATGTATGTTGGTGATGGAATAGTATTGTGCTCAAAGGAATAATAAAGTGGTGAATTCCATGGAGACTGGAACAACCTCCAGGAATTGTGGCAGAGTGAAAGGAGCAGAAACAGGAGAACCTTATAAACAAAGACGGATACACCATGGCATAATCCAATGCAATGAATGTACTTCTCCACTGGCAGCAATGCAACAATCCAGACAATTCTGAGGGACTTATGAGAAAGAGCACTATCCACATCCAGAGAAAGATCTGTGGGAGTAGAAACACAGAAGAAAAATAACTGCCTGGTCACATGGGTCAATGGGGATATGATTGCGGACATAGACTCTAAACAATCACCCTAGTGCAAATATCAATAATATGGAAATAGGTCTTGATCAATGATACATGTAAAACCCAGTGGAACTGTATGTTGGCTGTGGGAGAGGGTTGGGAGGAGGGAAGGAAAAGAACATGAATCATGGAGCCATGGAAAAATATTCCAAAATAATTAGTTAAATAAATTTTTTTAATTAAAAAATGTTTTTCACTAATAAGGACAAAGGAGGGCTTTGTAGCTAAAGTGCTATAAGAAATTAGAAGGGTACTATTACATACCTTGCCCAAACTTGGATGCTTCTGTATGCCTTTGCTTAGTCTTTCACCCCAGATACTTAGTACCCAGGGAATTCAAGTTCAGGGGGAGTATACTCACAAAGGAGGGGCTGGATAGTAGCTAAGATACAAGTAGCACGCAAGTGCTATGTGTCCTGCTGGGGATTTTGGAGACCTTGACATTTCTCCTTTCCCCTTGTGGAGGGCAGACAGGCTACCACACTATGGAGGCATTTGCTGATGTCAGATTCACAGACTGTGTGTCATACACTCTTCTTGGTTATTCCATTGCCAGGGAGATCAGTGCCTGAGTTGAGCCAAGCTTCTCATCAAAGAGATTCATGGTTCCTGTGATGATAGACAAATTACTTTCCCAACATTTGGAGTTCATTTTTTGTTTGTTTTTTTTAATTGATCTCCCAAGTCAGTTTCTGGTTGTAAGACTAAAAGGGACTAGACTCACCAATTTCAATAAAGAAAATATAAAGAATCTTTAAAGGGACAGTCTGAATTAAGGTAAAAAGGCTCAAGAAAAGAGCATTCTGGGTGTATCAGATTGGAATTATGACTTTCTCTTTGGAATAGAGATCTTATCTCATCACAATTAACTTACAACCAAACTCTTCCAAATGTCTTACTTTACAGAGGGCAGAAATTAGACTCATCTCAGTCTTCTTTGCATCTGCTGCCCTGCCTATTTTCAAATCCACAAAATAAGATGGTGCCACGCCAGTTACCCACTCATGTCCTTCATCCCCACCTTCCTGCTTTCTTTTGTGTATTGTCCTCTTTTATATTGTAAAATTCTTGAGATCAAGTATTATCTTTCTTTTTGTTAACTGTATTCTTAGAGCTTAACAAAGTGCTTGACCCATATTTGGTGCTTAATAAATGTTCATTGGCAATTATTAGATAGTGTATACCAGAACACTGATAACTAGTTCTTTCATAAGATGCTGAGAAGTAAAGAAGCATTTTATACCTAAAGGGGATGGATAGCAATAAGTCATAGGGAAGGAAGGGTCTTTGATTCTGTCAAACACATGGCTTGTTCTAGAAATCAAAGAGTGCCCTTTGGGTTCATAGGGAAGAAAAAAGTGAGTCATACATGTATCTTTTTCTCACCACTTTTCTTCATCTTCTTTGCTCTCTAAATCCGACAGGAGTGGAGAAAACATAACATTTCCAGCCTCTTAGCACCATAATTAGAGAAGACACACAGAGATGTGGGAATCAGTCAAAAAAATATATGTATATATGTATATATATATTTCAAACACTAGAACCACCCTTGTGGGAGTTTGTCAAAGCAGTGGAAAACTGAGATTTCAAAGAGTCAAAAGAATTGTTACTGGTTTTCAGTGAATAATTAGACCAGTCACAGATTTTTATTGTTTGTAGAAAGAGGTTCAGACTCAGGTAGGTTTCCAGAATTCTGGAAAATGCAAGTGTGTTACCTGAGGATCCCAAGAAGCATCCCTGACATAGGTATGTTTCTGTGTGTTTCTTTTGGTGCATAAGTGGGCAGAAAAGCAGTCAGGAACACTATGAGCTGTCTTTATTTTCCTTCTCTGCAGTTTTCTTGTGTGCCATGGCAACCCCAGCTACCATTCCTAATGTGAGAATATCTGCTTTCTGCTGTAGGCAAGTCCATGACAAGAACATTCAGAGGCAACTCTGGCTCCAAGTTTTATTGTTCTGAGACTACCCTGTCACCCTTCAGGCCCTCAGAGATCCGAGATATAACACTTTCTTCATATGAATTTTGTATTTTTGTATTTGGTATTAAAGGCAGATTTCTCAAACAAAGAAGCATTTTTTCCTTTTAAATTGTCATATTTGTTTTTGCACTAAAATTTCCCACTAGTCAAGATGACTTTTAGTCTTCTATGTTTTTTATAAATAGGTTCAGTCCTTTCAAAAAGATCTGCCTATATATTTATTGAGGTGATAAGTTTATAGATAGTAGTCTATCAAAGTAAAATGAGACCCTAAAGATAAAGCTAAAACTAAGAAGAATATCTTCTACACAATTTCCAAGAAATGGTCATCAAACTTTACTTGAAGACCTCCAAAGAGAGGAACTCATTAGGTAACATGGCTATTCTTTCAAATGTTAAAGAGTCTAATTTAAAGAGGTTTTTCCCAATACAGTAGCAAAAATTGCCTCTTTAGAATTACCTCTTATTTTTCCTAGTTCTGTGGCCAAAAAAAAAAATAAGCACAAACCCACTTCCATATGAAAATGTTTCAATTTTTAAAATATAATTATCATGTTTCTCCTAAGTTTTCTCATCTTGAGTCTAACCATCTGAATTATTTCCACCATTCATCATTGATCTCCCAGTCTCTGTCTCTTTGCCACTGTCTCTATTTCTATCAACCCCTCTGTGTGTGTGTTTGTCTTTCTCTCTATCTGTCTCTGTCTCTATCTGTCTGCCTGTCTATCTATCTGTCTCTCTCTCTCTCACTTTACCAGCTCCCATGGATTTAATCATCATCTCTGTGTTGATGAATTTCAAATCTATTTATCAAGGTCCAATCTCTTTTCTAAGCTCCAGTCAGAGATCAGTAAATTAGCTTTGGGCATTTTTAACTGAGTGTCCTATAAGCATACCAAATATAAGTCTCAAAGTAATGTGAAGAGTATCTACATTTGAACTTCTGGGTCAATTCCAGGATAATGAAAGGGAAATATGCTGATAATTAGAGATGACCCAAAGTAGAATACACTGCCTAAGGAGAGAATATTCACATTGGAGATGCCATAGTTTGGATTGAAGAAGATGGTCTCCTATTGTAGCTCTGAAATTCTGATTCTATACATGATGTTACATTTATCCTTACTGAGTTTCAGCTGATTTATTTGGTCTGTTACTCTAGCTGATAGATCATTTTTGAACCCATTTTATTTATTCCATATGCTAGTTAGCATTCCTAAATTCTGGTCATTTGACAATTTGAAAAAAATACTACATAAGCTTTTATTCAAGTCATTGATTTTTTGATGTTGACTAAGACAGGGCTAAGGACAGACTCTGAGAGAACCAATTAAACTTCCCAAGAGATTGGCATTAATCAATCAACTCATTGGGTATTGGGACCTAAATCTACCTAGTAAAACTATCTTCCAGTCTATATCTCTCCATTTTGTTTATATAGATTCCATGAGAGACTGTCAAATTCCTTGCTGAAATTGGGGTATCCTACATAAATGACATTCCACAATCACCAGTCTAAATGTATAGGTACTTCAATTAATTGGGGTGAGTTACTCCCTCCACTGGGATAAGTTACCACTTACCCACTACATTATAATTTACAAACCTTGTCCATGTTCCTCTAATATAATAACATCCACCAATATTTAAATATAGTTTGCAAAATATTTTACATTTATTATTTCACTTGATCCTCACAACAACCTTATGGTTTAAGTGCTTTATTCCCATTTTATAGATGAGGAAACTGTGACAAAGAGCAGTTAAATAACTGGTGTGGAACCACACAGCTAGTACATGTCACTGGAGTTGAACTCAGAACTTCCTAACTCCAGGTCCAGTAGTCTATCAGCATCTTTACATAAATAGTCCGCACAAAGTATACATCCAAGGTAACAAGCTTTTTGCTTGACATTATGAGTATACCAAGAAAAGGACCAAAAAATTATCAATGACTTTGGGGGATGTCTACCCCAAGTATGGGAAAACTTCCCTTAGTGGAATAAGTGGATAAGAACACTTTGTCCAACAACCATGAAGGCAACTGAAGTAGACTGTATGGGACTTAGAGCTTGGTTAGACCTTGAAGGTGCCAAGGTTATCCAGTGCATCATGAGCCCTTGCCAGTTGTCTTGTCATTTGTCTCACCACATCAGTGACTCTGGATGAGAAAATGAGGCTGAAGAGTTTGTACACCTCTGTCTCACTTAAACCCAACTCACTTGCAAGTCAATACATCACTCTCATGATACCTTTGGTCTTCATTGAAAGGGAGAACAAACAACAAACCAATGGAAAACAAAACTGTCCACAAGTTATCCTTTATTCTTATTACATGCCTGATACATCTTTTCTAGTCATACATTTCTCAACTGAACCCATACTTCCTTGCAATTTATTCCCTGGTATAGTCACCAGCAAGAACCCAGGTTTTAAGAGATGACATATAGGAAAATTGAAGAAAACTAGATGAAAATTTGTAGTGGTATCTGGCAGAACCTGAGCAATCATTTTAACATTCCCAAGATTTGTATTTTGCAACTGCACCAACCAGTTTCTTCTTGTTGGCTAAAATAATAATTCTCTCCATTGCACCCTTTACCTTCTAATATATTTAATTACAAGATGTTATAAGAATTTTTCAAATACTCTGCTTTTAGCAGAAATGAATCTCTATCAGATGTCCAAATAATTGAAGTTCCCATTACAGATATGTCTCTTTTCCATGACAATTTTGTAAGCTATGTTGAGAATTCATAATCAATTTCTTCCATCTGTTTCAACAATCTGTAGCATTAGATTATAGGCTAGTTAAGGCAAACTTTTCCCCCCTGCTTCTTTTGTATAACTTTCCCCTACCCCTGTCTTTATCACTTAGATCAATGCTGTAAACACAGTAGGCAGTCAAGAAATAAATGAATAAACAAATATAAATCCTTGTTGAATGAATGAATGGATGGATGGATGGATGGATGGATGGATGGATGGATGGATGAACAAGGCCCTGTAAACTTTTGAATACTTGCTGGCCAAAAGAATAGGGATTAAACTCATTTATGCCTTCCATTGTCAGGTAGATTCACATGCAACAACTTCTTCTACAGACCTGGATAGAAACCACCAGTAATTGTTCCAAGCATCCATTCTCTCTGAGAACAGATGAATATACTCCTTTGGATATTCAATCAAGCTGACCAATTCCAAGAGAGATAGAGAAGTATAAGGAATTAAATTAAGGGTTTGACTAAATATGTGAGAATTCTAAAATAATATGGTGGATCCCCATTTAAAATATTATAGCTCAAGTCAAAATGACTTTTAATAGCTTTATTTACAAAGAGGTGGAAATAGTGAAAGTTGGGAAATACAAAAAGAGGGTAGAGAAGATATCTAGCCTATCACACTAAATATTGTTCTGGTGCTCAGTTCATCCTGGAAGTGCTTGTTAAGCCTCAACCTGATGACCTGGAGTTCCACCCACGTAGCCTCCTCCAAGAGGGTATTGGTCTCTAAAACTAATATCTCTCCAGAAGCCAGGAAATGAAGACCAGCTACTCACTCACCCAAGAGCCAATCCAAGAGCCAAGTCCCAAGTCAAAGCCAAGGTCCAAGTCATAGCTCCAAGTTGCAGTCCCAGTCCAAGATCTTCCAAGCTGAAGATTTAATCCTAAAACCACACAATACTCAAGCTGAAGACCACCCCCACCAAAGAAGTTTAGGACTGTTATAATCCTTTCTTGTCCCTTCCCCTTATAAAAATTGAAATTCATGTCAATAATAAAAATGTTATATTTAGGGACATTTATTAATGATCATTAGAAATCAAGGAATAAAGAGGATACAAAATAATGATCACATGCCCATGGCTGACCAACCCATTTAAAATCCCTGTGCTTAGCTTACCACCACCATCACCAAACTTGATGTCATCATGCAAAAAAAAAAAAGAGAGGTGCAGGACCACCTACTCAATATTTATACTCTGTCTATAGGAAGTATGTAATGACAGGAAGTCAGTGGGCTCCCAGTAAATGTAATTCTTTTTTAGGGTAACAGATTTTCAATTTTACACCCTCTTCATGGGGGCCAATCACAGCTTCCAAATTGCCTAGCACTTCCCAGGGGGACAGTGTCTGTGTGATCCACTTCTCATCCTCTGAAGGGGTCAACTCTTATCATAGGCTTTTGGAGGTGTCAACTCTTATCATAGGATTCACACAAATTTCTGATTGATTGGATTAAAAGGGTAGACCTCTCGAAGTAAGTGACTTGTGAATTCTCTTACTTGATGGCTAACAAAGTGTTAAGTAAGGGGTTTTTGACTGATTAACTCAAAATAGAAAAATAAAGTTTGATTCACAGTCTACAGAAGCCACTCCCATAATGTTGATAATCTCCAGTCTACTAATCTCTAAATTTCCTTCCAACTTCAAATTTTAAAACAGATCATGTTATAAGGTTTTGGGAATGTGATTTTTAGGGAAAGAGCAGAGTCTCTAATAACCAAAAGCAAATCCAAAAATACATGCCTTACAAATGGTTTATGCCGATATTTCTTAGATCAGAGAAGCGAATGATAGAAAAGACTTTTAAAACTTCTACCAGGACTTCTGGGTAAACATGGAGGCAATCTAGATGTGATTGCTTCCTCTCCCCCTCACCAAAAGAAATAGACTACCTCAAAAGAGCATAAAAATCATCTTTGAAAGATTGGAGGGACTCTCCAGCAAGCCACAGCAATGAAAGTACATGGGGTTTGAGCATTTCCACACTATAAGAGGGAGAGAAAGCTCGCAGCCAAGAGTTAGCTAAGCTGCCCTCCCCCACCTCACCTACGAAACTGGAGTAGTGTGAATCTTAAAAGTTCTCAGACCCTACTTCAGAACACTTGGTTAAAACCATTCCCCATTTTAAACAATGAAGGGACTTTGGTCAGGAATGTGAGAACTCTAACTCTACTCCATCCATACTTAAGCATACTTTAGGGAAAGATAAAGTTGTAAACTCTTTACTGAATAATGAAAAAGTACTTAATTCATACTTATAGTGAAGCAAAAGCCTTAACCTGTCTATTTTTAGGAAGGTGTTAAGTACCTATGAAGGCCAGGCAACTTGCAAACTTGTAAGGGAGGAGTCTTAACAAAAGAGGTGTGAGGTTTTAGTCTACTCAGGTGTGAATTAAGAATGGTCTGTCCTTTGGAAAAGGTCTACCATGATTGGTAGATGTGAGAACTTAGGGGAGGTGACATAGGAGAAAATTCTCTTTAAAAGGAGGTCATTGCATTTAAAATGCAATGCCCCTGAACAATCTGTAGGGATCTAGGAGAAAAAACACTATCCACAAGCAGAGGACAAACTATGGGAGCAAAAACACCGAGGAAAAGCAACTACTTGACTACAGGGGTTAAGGGGACAAGTCTAAGGAGAGACTCTAAATGAACATTCTAATGCGAATACCAACAACATGGAAATGGATTCGAATCAAGAACACAAGTGAAACCCAGTGGAATTGCGCATTGGCTCTGGGGGGTGGGGAGGAAAATAAAATGATCTTTGTCTCCAATGAATAATGTTTTGAAATGACCAAATAAAATATTGTTTAAAAAAAAAAGAAATAATAAGCAAGAGGATTACAGAAAAAGTTGGAAAGATCTACAGGAACTGATGCAGAGTGAAATAAGCAGAACTGGAAGAACATTGAGCATAGTAACAACTATATTGGATGGTGATTATCTGTGAAAACCTGGCTATCCCAAAAGACTGATGATGAGGAATCACCTTCTGAAAAAAACAACTATTGGTGTCATCTTTCAAATCAATGTAGCTTTGTATTTATTTAGGGTTTGGTTATGTATGAGTTTACTCTAAACAACAAAGACCAATATGGAAGTGTGTTTTCCATGGCAATAAAAAAATGGGGGAAAAAAAAGGTCAGAAAAGGCTTCTAAAAATTCAGTTTGCCAAGGCTGAATTGGAGCTCGAACTAGTTGGATTAGCTGGGTCTCTCTGAACACTAGAATCTTGCTTGGGACAAATCTTGTGGTGAGTGGATTAAAGACTGACTGATCTCTCTCTTAAGACTTAAAGCCTAGACTGGCCTAGGCTGGCCTAGCCCCTTTCTCATTATTTCCTCTTACTCTCTCTCATTAATTCCTTATTTGTATTAATTAAAATCTCCATTAAAACACAACTGACTTGGGTATATTTCATATTTGGGAATTTTTTCTTGGCGACCACTATATTTTTTATTTGAAACCATATTTTCGCGGTCACAGTTTATGCCATCCACCACTCTTTATTATTACAGTAGGGACCAGCACACTCACAAAGACAGCGAGTGAGTGAGGAAAGTCTATCCAGTGAGTGGGGAGTACTCCAGGGTCCTTGGGATCTAACGAGGACTCACAGGGAACTACCCTTCAGAGCAGTTTCACTGGAGAGCTCGCAGACCATAGGGGCTCTTGCAAACTGCAAATTCTAGAAATGGCCTGGGCAAAATCTCCTCCGCTCCTCACAGTGGGGGGGGGCAAAGGGGGGCATGCCAGGGTCCTTGGGAATCGACAAAGTCTATCAGGGAACTACCCTGCAGAGCAGTTTTACAGGGGAAGCCTGCATGCATGGGAGAGAAGAGACCTCAGACTGCGTGGGCGGGCATGCTAACAAACTGCAGAGGGTGGGAAAAAACAGCATGAGGCAAAAACATCAAAATCCACCCATCTCACTCAGATTTCTGACTAAAAACGAAAGGGGAAACCACCAAAGGGAAGGCCCAGAGTTCCCAAGATGAACCCTCCAAGAAGAAAGGGAAAAAGGTAACTATTGAAAACTTTTATGGAGGGAAAATGCAGGCTACAGAGGAAAAAGAGGATGAAATGCAAACAAAATCAAAACACGCCCCTCAAAATGAAATTATCCACAAGCTCTGGAAGACCTCAAAATGGAGCTTATGCAAAAGATGGAAACCTTCTGGCTAGAAAAATGGGAACAAATTCAGAAAGAGGTTTCAGCCTGACAGACAAAAACTCACAATTGGAGAAACACCTGGAAGCCTCAAAGAGAAGGGCAGACCAAACTGAAAAACAAAACCAGTCCTTAAAGATCAGAATTAAGCAACTGAAAGACAATGATCTTGCAAAACATCACGAGTTAGTAAAGAAAAGTCAAAAAATTAATGAATTAGAAAAAAAAAACATAAAATATCTCACTGACAAGGTGACAGACCAAGAAAACAGAAGAAAGAGAGACAATTTGAGAATCACTGGTGTACCTGAAAAACCAGAGATTAACAAAAAATCTTGATGCCATACTACAAGAAATCATCGAAGAAAATTGTCCTGATGTTCTCAAACAAGGGGGCAAAATAGAAATCAAAAGAGTTCATAGAACACCCGCTATACTAAATTCCCAAAAGACAACCCCCAGGAATGTAATCACCAAATTCAAGAGCTTTCAAGCTAAGGAGAAAATATTACAAGAAACTAGGAAGAGAAACTTCAGATACAGAGGAGTGTCAATAAGGATCACACAAGACCTAGCAGCAACCATGCTAGGAAATCGTAAAGCCTGGAACACGATATTCATAAAGGCAAGAGAACTGGGTCTTCAACCAAGAATCAGCTACCCATCAAAACTGACTATATACTTCCAGGGGAAAGTATAGGCATTCGACAAAATATAAGATTTCCAAATATTCATAAAGAAAAGACCAGAACTCAGTGGAAAGTTTGACATCCAAACACAAAGAGTAAGAGAAACATGAAAAGGCAAATATGAAAGAAAGGGGAAAAGGGAGAAAAGTGTTTTTTTTTCTTTTATTCTAACTCTCTTCTATATGGGCCACAATTAAATCAAATTATATATACTAATATATGGGGGAAATGTTATGTGCAACTTTCAAAAATTGTATGCATTAATAGAGTAATCAAAGAATCACTCATAGGGAAAGATTGGGAAATTAACATGAATGGGGGAAACAAAAAGAAAGAAAAGGGAAGGGGGGAATCAATGATGGTACTGAGATATACTTGAAGAAATAGAAATAAATTAAATAGAACAATCTTTGTCACACAAAGATACACATGGGAAGGGGAGGTAAATAATTCTTTTATAAGAAGGAGAGGGAAAGAGTGCTAATTGGTATTATTTAAACCTTACTCTCAGTGAAATCAACTCTGAGAAATAAGAGCATCTAGATCCATTGGGATCTTGAATTCTCTTATGCAACAGGGTAAGGGAGAAGGGAAAACCAAGGGGGGGAGGGGAGGAACACAAAAAGTGGGGGGAAGTAAAGGGGAGAGGGGAAGGGAACAAAAAGTGAAGGGCTAGAAAGGGAAGCATAAAAGGGAGGGGACTAGGGGGACTGGTTTAAAATAAACTACTGGTTTAAAAGGTAATAGCAAAAGAAGAAAGGCCACAATTAGGGGAGGATATCAAAATGCTGGGGAATTCACAAATGACAATCATAAAATTGAACATGAATGGGATGAACTCACCCATAAAATGTACACAAATAGCAGAATTGATTAGAATCCAAAACCCTGCCATATGTTGTCTTCAGGAAACACACATGAGGCGGGTAGAAACTCAAAAGGTCAGAATTAAAGGTTGGAGTAAGACCTTTTGGGCTTCAACTGACAGAAAGAAGGAAGGAGTAGCAATCATGATATCTGACAAAGCCAAAGCAAAAATAGACCTGATTAAAAGGGATAGGGAAGGTAAATACATCCTGAAAAAAGGGAATATAGACAACTAGGAAATATCACTAATCAACATGTATGCACCAAATGGTTTAGCATCCAAATTTCTAATGGAGAAACTAGGAGAATTGAAGGTGAAAATTGATAATAAAACTATACTAGTGGGAGATCTGAACAACCACTATCAAATTCAGATAAATCAAATCAAGTAATAAATTAAAAAGAGGTAAAAGAGGAAAATGAAATATTAGAAAAATTAGAGTTGATAGATATATGGAGAAAAATAAATAGGGACAAAAAGGAATGCACCTTCTTTTCAGGAGCACATGACATACAAATGTAGAAAAGCAGAAATAATTAATGATCAGTAAGGGTACATGGAGAGCAAAATCAAAAATCAATTGGAAATTAAATAATATGATGCTCCAAAATTGGTTAGTTAGAGAACAAATCATAGAAACAATAATTTCATTGAAGAAAATGACAATGATGAGACATCCTTTCAAACCTTATAGGATGCAGCCAAAGCAGTACTCAGAGGAAAATTCATATCCCTGAATGCATATATTAACAAATTAGGGAGGGCAGAGATCAATGAATTGGACATGCAAATCAAAAAATTTGAAAGCAAATGAATTAAAAACCCCCAGAAGAAAACCAAATTAGAAATCCTAAAAATTAAGGGAGAAATTAATAAAATTAAAAGTGATAGAACTATTGAACTAATAAATAAGACAAGAAGCTGGTACTTTGAAAAAAACAAACAAAATAGACAAAGTACTGGTCAATCTAATTAAAAAAGGAGAGAAGAAAAGCAAATTAACAGTATCATAGATGAAAAGGGGGATCTTACCTCCAATGAAGTGGAAATTAAGGCAATCATTAAAAACTTCTTTGCCCAATTATATGACAATAAATATGCCAATCTAGGTGATATGGATGAATAGTTACAAAAATATAAATTGCCTAGACTAACAGAAGAAGAAATAGAATTCTTAAATAATCCCATATCAGAAATAGAAATCCAACAGGCCATCAAAGAACTCCCTAAGAACAAATCCCCAGGACCTGGTGGATTCACTGGTGAATTCTTTCAAACATTCAAAGAACAGCTAACCCCAATACTATACAAACTATTTAACATAATAAGCAAAGAGGGAGTTCTACCAAATTCCTTTTATGACACAAACATGGTATTGATTCCAAAACAAGGTAGATCAAAAATGGAGAAAGAAAACAATAGACCAATCTCTCTAATGAAAATAGATGCAAAATTCTTAAACAAGATACTAGCAAAAAGACTTCAGCAAGTAATCAGGAGGGTCATTCACTATGACCAAGTAGGATTTATACCAGGAATGCAGAGCTGGTTCAATATTAGGAAAACCATCCACATAATTGACCATATCAACAAGCAAACCAACAAAAACCACATGCTTATCTTAATAGATGCAGAAAAAGCCTTTGATAAAATACAACACCCATTCCTATTAAAAACACTAGAAAGTAAAGGAATAGAAGGGTCTTTCCTAAAAATAATAAACAGTATATATCTAAAACCATCAGGTAACATCATCTGCAATGGGGATAAACTAGATGCATTCCCAATAAGATAAGGAGTGAACAAAGGATGCCCATTATCACCTCTATTATTTAACATTGTGCTAGAAACACTAGCAGTAGCAATTAGAGAAGAAAAAGAAATTGAAGGTATAAGAATAGGCAATGAGGAGACCAAGCTATCACTCTTTGCAGATGACATGATGGTCTACTTAAACAATCCTAGAGAATCAACAAAAAAGCTAATCAAAATAATCAACAACTTTAGCAAAGTTGCAGGATACAAAATAAACTCACATAAGTCAACAGCATTTCTATATATTTCCAACACATCTCATCAGCAAGAATTAGAAAGAGAAATCCCATTCAAAATCACCTTAGACAAAATAAAATACTTGGGAATCTATCTGCCGAGACAAACACAGAAACTATATGAACACAACTACAAAACACTCTCTACACAATTAAAACTAGACTTGAGCAATTGGAAAAACATGCTCATGGGTAGGATGAGCCAAAATAATAAAAATGAACATCTTACCCAAACTTATCTATCTACTTAGTGCCATACCCATTGAACTTCAAAAAAAAATTTTTTTACTGAATTAGAAAAAACCATAACAAAGTTCATTTGGAATAACAAAGGATCAAGGATATCCTGGGAAATAATGGAAAAAAAAATACAAAGGAATGTGGCCTTGCAGTCCCAGATCTCAAACTATACTATAAAGCAGTAGTCATCAAAACAATTTGGTACTGGCTAAGAGACAGAAAGGAGGATCAGTGGAATAGACTTGGGGTGAGTGTCCCCAGTAAGACAGTCTATGACAAACCCAAAGACCCCAGCTTTTGGGACAAAAATCCACGATTTGACAAAACCTGCTGGGAAAATTGGAAGACAGTGTGGGAGAGATTAGGTCTGGATCAACATCTCACACCCTACACCAAGATAAACTCAGAATGGGTGAATGACTTGAACATAAAGAAGGAAACTATAAGTAAATTGGGTAAACACAGAATATTATACATGTCAGACCTTTGGGAAGGGAAAGACTTTAAAACCAAGCAAGACATAGAAAAAGTCACAAAATGTAAAATAAATAATTTTGACTACATCAAATTAAAAAGATTTTGTACAAACAAAACCAATGTAACCAAAATTAGAAGGAAAGCAACAAATTGGTAAACAATCTTCATAACAAAAACCTCTGACAAAGGTCTAATTACTCAAATTTATAAAAAGTTAAAGCAATTGTACAAAAAATCAAGCCATTCTCCAATTGATAAATGGGCAAGGGACATGAATAGGCAGTTTTCCACCAAAGAAATCAAAACTATTAACAAGCACATGAAAAAGTGTTCTAAATCTCTGATTATCAGAGAGATGCAAATCAAAACAACTCTGAGGTATCACCTCACACCTAGCATATTGGCTAACATGACAGTGAAGGAAAGTAATGAATGTTGGAGGGGATGTGGCAAAGTGGGGACATTAATTCATTGCTGGTAGAGTTGTGAATTGATCCAACCATTCTGTAGGGCAATTTGGAACTATGCCCAAAGGGCGATAAAAGACTGTCTGCCCTTTGACCCAGCCATAGCACTGCTGGGTTTGTACCCCAAAATGACAATAAGGAAAAAGACTTGTACAAGAATATTCATAGCTGCACTCCTTGCGGTGGCAAAAAACTGGAAAATGAGGAGATGCCCTTCAATTGGGGAATGGCTGAACAGATTATGGTATATGTTGGTGATGGAATATTATTGTGCTAAAAGGAATAATAAACTGGAGGAATTCCATGGAGACTGGAACTACCTCCAGGAAGTGATGCAGAGCGAAAGGAGCAGAACCAGGAAAAGATTGTACACAGAGACTGACACACTGTGGTACAATAGAAAGTAATGGACTTCTCCATTAGTCTCAGTGCAATGTCCCCGAACAACTGGCAGGGATCAAGGAGAAAAAAAAGAGCACTAACCACAAGCAGAGGACAAATGGTGGGAGTAAAAGCACCGAGGAAGGACAACAGCTTGACTACAGGGGTGAAGGGTATATGATCGAGGAGAGACTGAATGAACACCCTAAGCCAATGGGAGGGGTGGGGGAAGGGGGAGGAAAAAAAGGTGATTTTTCTTTCTAATGAATAATTTTTGAAAATGACCAAATAAAATAATGTTTAAAATAAAAAAAAACTTCTACCAGTTCTCCTTCCTGTCTTAAACAAAACAAAAAAAAATGTTTCTAAAAAGATATTTTAAAGGTTTCATACAACTTTTATCTAAATGACTTAATCAAAGGTGCTGCTAAAGCTGCCCGTGGGAGATAATCCTGAAGTATATTAGATCTCAGTACTCGAATTTGAAAAATGTTTCTAATACAGAGCCCAAGTTTCCTTTAGTAAATTTCATGATATTATTTCTCCTTATACTCCCTTATTCAACTATTTATAAGCCTACCCTCCCTCTTACCCTTCAGATAGTTATAGAGGGTTATTGCATCTCCCCAATTTATCACTGAGAATATTTAGTTATTTTAGTCAGATCTTCTAGACTTTCATCATTAGAATGAATCTTTTCTATATTCCCAGCAATCTCCCACTACTTCTGGAATAAATGTCTTCAAAACTCTATCTGGTAATGGGGCATGTATGAGAAAAAGAAAATAAACTAGATGAAGTTATTTTCATTCTCTTTTTAGTTCCTTCTCTTCCTTTTTCTCTCTTCCCCATGATTTAGGCTTCCCTACCATAGTTCTGCTTTTCTTTATGGATAAAAATAACTGACATTTACATAACACATTATGTGCCAGGCACTATGCTAAACATTACACCAATATTATCTTATTTGATCCTCACAAAAACATTGGGAGGTAGATTCTATTATTATCTTCATTTTACAGATAAAGAAACTGAGGCAAAGAGAGGTAAAATGATTTATCCAGAGTCATACAACTAGTAGGTATATGAGGCATAATTTGAACTCAGATCTTCCTAACTCCAAACTGAACATTCTAGCCAGTCCAACCTTTTCATTTTACAAATGAGGAAACTGAGACCCAGAGATATTAAATTATTAGACTCAAGTCATATAGTATAACTCCAGGTATACATTAAATGATATTCTCCATTAATCATTCAACTAAAAGAAAGGGTAAGGAATAAGTATTTAAATAGTTCACACTCTGCTAAAAGGTTTATAAATATTATCACACTTGATTTTCACAAAAATCCTATGAAGTAAGATGCTATTATTATCTTCATTTTTTTTTTATAATAGAGGAAACGAAAGGCAGGCAGATGTTAAATTATTAGCCCAAAGTATTACAGCTAGTATGTGTTGCAGATTATCATTCATCACTTATTAATATTGTTTGAGTTCAACTTTATGTGACTAAAATTGTTTTACCAGAAAGTTATCCTGACTTCAGTAATTCTCCACGAATGACAGAGATATCTACAAGAAATTTTGGATTCCACTAGATCCTGGATCCACCCAAAACATTCTCTACAATCAGATCTAGTTTGGGGTCCACTTGAGTTTTCTTTTTTTGTTTCTCCTTCTGATTTGACTGCTCCCAAATTTCATTCTAGCGTTTATATTTATTCATATCCATTTTAATCAAACTTTCTTTCAAGTTGCTATCTTGGCAAAATTGCTTAACTGTGTATGTGTGATTTATTCAAATTCTTTAAATGTAAATTTTCCAGAACCTGGATGAGAAGGAGCCACACTCCCTTTTCCCATCCACTCTGTCCCCTTTACCAAATAACCTAATAAACTTCTTTCTGAAACTATTTCAAATATTGGGATTTGTTCTTGTGAAAAAGTGTCTGTGGCCAAATTTGAATTTGGGTCTTTCTGATTCTTACTATATACTATGTCACATCAGCATTGAACAGTATTATGTTCATTAAAAGGTGCCAGTTTTTAGGAAGACACTAATAAACTAAAGACTATCCAAAAAAAGGGTAGCTAGGAAAGGTCTTCAGACCATTCCATAATGGACATCAGTTTAAACAACTGGAGACTGAATGAGTAGCATCTGCTAATGTCTTAACTCCAAATAATTTCTTAGAGAAACTAGCCTGGAGAATCGAAAGCTTGAAGGGTCCATGATAGTATGTTTTAGGGAAAATATCCTAGGAGTTGGAACTACTTAAATTTAATTTCAGGTACCTTAAGAAATAAAGGCTCCCTCTTACTGAATCTTCTAGTAATAACTAGAAAACCACTTATCTGGAATATTTTAGTGTATTCTTGTCCAAATTTGTGCTGAATTAGATAGTCTCTGAGGTTTTTTTCCAATGATGAAATTATTTATTTCTATGGAAAATTATCTTTTTCCTCTCCCATTACTTTAAAATATAGTCAAAATTAATAGTCAATAAACATTTCATTCATGGGGATACACCTAAGAAAAAGAAAGACAGTCCCTGCTCGCACGGAACTTATAATATATAGGGAAAAGATGATGCACTAACGGAAATTGAAGGTAGTGGGAGAGAGACCAGAATAGCCAGAAAGAGAATAATATTAATAGAGCCCAAATCAGGCAAAACAGCTGCTGATGAATAAAATTCCTTAGAAATTTTGGAGTGCTCCTCAAAGGGAGACTTCAGGTTTTAGGGAGAATTTATTGGTCTTCTCTCTAACCCTCCATCAGAAGGGAGGAGATACCAAGCATTAGAGATTAAATGATCTCCATGATGAGATTCCAGGTGATAAGTTTATTCTGGTGTACTAAAAGGGTAATGCTAGTAAATTTTAACAATTAGCTTTCTATGGGAAAAAATTAAACAATTTTAAATTTAATCTGCATTATTTACATTTTGCATCACTTTCTTAAGTCTAGATATTCAACAACATGATATATAAAGGCTTGATATTTTTGCATTTGCTTATTTCCAAAGTGCAATGGCTCAATGTGAAAATTGAACAATCTAGCAGTCAGTTCAAACAGTCTCCAGTATGCCCCTGCCTCCAAACCTTGCTAAATAACTGACTAGCTACTCTAAGAAACTAATTACTATTAAGATATTAGCAGATGATACTAGTTAAATCTGGTGATGCTTGAGCTATCTTGAAAGTTTATATACCAAAAAATAGGTCTTATACTTTAATGCTTATAAATACCTGTGAAAAGAAAACCAAAAATTGTGTTTGTGTGTGTGTGTGTGTGTGTGTGTGTGTGTGTGTGTGTGTGAGGGAGGGAAAAGGAGAGACAGACAGACAGACAGACAGACACAGAGAGAGAATGAGAGTGTATGAATGATCTCATTGTGTCAACAACCAATTTCTCATATTATTTACCTCACTTCATAAGCCAGAGTTATTAGGGGAGGAGAGGGTACTAATAATTAGGAAAATTGGGAAAGTCTTCATGGTGATTTTTGAACTATCCTGAAGCTGGGGATTATAAGAGATGGAGTTTAGGACAGAGAATATTGTAGGCAACCAGTACAAGGCTAGATAGCATGTGAGGAATGGTGAGAACAATCTAATCAGATCACAGAGTGTGTGAAAGGAATAATGTGCAATCAGATTGTAAAGGTGTGTTTAGGTCAGGTTGTAAAGGACTTTAGATTCTAAATAAGAGGGCATATAGTTGTATGCTTATTGATACTCATGAAAAGAAAACCAAAAAGTGTGCATGTGTGTGTGAGCAAGAACATGAGAAATATGAATTATCTAATTCTACCAACAATTCAATTTCTCATATTACTTACCTGAGGTCATGAACCAAGGATTCCTTTCATATGGTATCATGCAAGGTAAAGAACTTGAGACTTGATAAAATAAAAAAAAAGAACTAGAAAGAACCAGATTCAAATTGCAGGTCCAAAGCTTTTATGTTCATGAATTAATGCTAGAAGGGATACTTGTCCCTTTATTCATCAAGTCCAGACCTTTCCTTATATAGGTTAGGGAATTGGAGTCCAGAAAGCTTAAATAACTTGCCTAATGACTAGTAAGAATCTAAAGTGAGCTAAACTCAAGTTTTTTTTTTCCTGATTCCAAATCCAGCACCCTAAAATATACCACATGGTGTTTCTCACTTCTTAAATTTGTGACAATGAACAGATCTCTGGAGTTTCAATTTCTTCTTTGCCCTGGAATATAAGCTTCTTTGAGGGCAGGAACTACTTTTTTTCTTTAGATCCCCAAAAGTATAGTGGCATGCATAGCAAATATATATGTATATATATGTATGTATGTATGTACATATTTACATTTATGTAAATGTTTGTTGAATTTAATTTAATCTGTAAAATAAGAATAGCAATGTCTAGCATACCTGATTCAGAAAGAGAGAGTGTCTAGGGAGTACATCAAATGAAATGTAAAGGACAAAACTCAATGCCCTATGTAAACATAAGTTATTTATTCTTCCCACCTTTACATATAAGCCATTCTCCAATTGAAAAATGGACAAGGTACATGAATAGGCAATTTTCAGTCAAAGAAAACAAAACTATTAATAAGCACATGAAAAAGTGTTCTATATCTCTTATAATCAGAGAGAAGCAAATCAAAACAACTCTGAGGTATCACCTCACACCTAGCAGATTGGCTAACATGACAGCTATAGAAAGTAATGAATGCTGGAGGGGATGTGGCAAAGTAGGGACATTAATTCATTGCTGGTGGAGCTGTGAACTGATCCAACCATTCTGGAGGGCAATTTGGAACTATGCCCAAAGGGCACTAAAAGACCATCTTGATCCAGCCATAGCACTGCTGGGTTTGTACCCCCAACGAGATAATGAGGAAAAAGAAATGTATAAAAATATTTGAAAAAAATTGGAAAATGAGGGGATGCCCTTCAATTGGGGAATGGCTGAACAAATTGTTATATATGTTGGTGGTGGAATACTAGTGTGCTAAAAGGAATAATAAAATGGAGGAATTCCAAGGTAACTGGAACAACCTCCAGGAATGGATGCAGTGAGAGGAGCAGAACCAGGAGAACATTGTACACAGAGACTGATACACTGTGGTACAATTGAACGTAATGGACTTATCTAGTAGCAGCAATGCAATGATCCAGGACAATTCAGAGGGACTTATGAGAAAGAATGCCATCCACATTCAGAGAAAGAACTGTGGGAGTAGAAACAGAAGAAAAACAACTGCTTGATCACTTGTTTCAATGGGGATATGACTGGGGATATAGACTCTATATGAACATCCTAATGCAAACACCAACAACATGGAAATAGGTTCTGATCAAGGACACATGTAATACCCAATGAAATTGTGTGTCAACTGTGGGAAGGGTGAGAAGAGGAGAGGGGGGGAAATAATGTGATTTTTGTAACCAAGGAATAATGTTCTAAATTGACTAAATTAATTCAAAAATAAATAAAAGGCTTCAGTTAAAATAAGCAAAAAAAAAAAAGTTTGTTGATTTTTGACCAATTGGCTAATTCTCATAGTTCTAATAATTCCAGAAGTTGCTTCCATGCTTTTTAATAAGAATGATAAAGCCTGCCATGGTGCTTTCCTATCTAATGATGTCATCAATCTTCTGGTAAAGACAGTTTTCAAAATCATTTTGTAACTACCTGATTGTTGCTTCCCTCAGATGCTCTCTAGTTTTCCCACCCCAAATGGATCTTTCTGCCTTCCCCCTTTAAAGCCCTCTGAGAGTTTGGGGAATCTCTGAGAACCCTGTAATCATTGAAACCAACAAAACAATTCAATTTTCCACAAATTCAACTTGGGCTAATCCTCTTTTGCTGCTAATTTATAAAAGGTTTGAAAAACACAAAAGAAACATCCAAGTGTTATTTCCTGAAACAATTCTGTTCTCCCAGATGCCTTCCCCAAAGTGACAGCAGCAAGAGAAGAAACAAGGTGCCGCTTTCCAGAAGCTAATGATGATGCCGCCATCCAGGACAGCCATAACTGAGTTTTAATGTCCTGTGCTGTTGCTTGTCATAAATCCTCTATATGTAAAACTCAAGCCTCTGCTGGGTAAGATTAATGGTTAGCAGTGTATATAATATTTATTAAACCTCTTTTTATGTTGCTTGGCAATCTGCGCTACCATCAAACAAGCTGCAATAATTGACATTTAGCACATCAAGCTGCTTTTGACTGAGAAGCATGACATTCATGGAGATAGTAAACATTTGGCAATTGCTGTAAATGTCTCCAAATTTAACGTCATGACCTTTTCTCAGGTAAATGTTTTTGGATAAAATGTAAATAATGATTCACTGTATGTCAAATACCACAGTATGTCAAATACTATGCAATGTCAAGTTTACTGTCTTGTTACCCTCCAGAGGTTCACAGATTAGTTGACCTGTTGCATCTTTCAGTATATCTATTATTAAAATGCACCTTTACTTTAGGTATAATCATTTGCTGGATGACAAAAAATTAAATTGCTATATTTGTGATTAAAGAGAGACATAGTTTGAGTTGATTATTTTATTAAATCACAGAATCTCAGAGTTAGAATGAAGCTTAGGGGTCATCTATATACTCTTCTAGCCAGTTCATGACATTCTTGATAGGTAAATGTTCAACCTTTGAATACCTCCAGTGAGTGGAAGCTTAATACCTCACAGGAAACTCAACTATTCAATTCAATTAAATAGATATTTATTAAGATCCTTATATATGTAAGGCATCATAATTTAGAGACTAGGAATATGAAGATTGTTATTTTAAAAAGATTATTGTTGCCCTCGTGAAGTTTAAAGTCTAATAGAAAGGCTATAAATATATATCAAAAAACATGAGAGGTGCTAGAATGTGTTCTAGGCAAAAGAACTAGGAAAATTCGTGGAAATATTGAAGGAGAGAGGAATAATTGTCACCAGACACTAATAAATATCACCATGGGGAAAAAGAGAAAATGTATAAAGGTTGTGCCTTGAAGGAATAAATTCATTCCAAAAGGCAAAGATGTTAAGGGAGTCCAATTTAATCAGAGAGATAATGTAAGCAAAGACAGAGGACAGAGGAGAACACAATAAAAAGGAGAGACAGTAGACCAGTTTGGCAGAAACAGAATATGTTGAAATAAGGCTGGACAGGTAGATTGGAACTCAATTGCCAAGGGCAGGAGTTTAAACTTAATAGGATAGTTAATGGAAATACTATGGAATGTTTTTGAAAAAGGCAAAAGTAGCATGATCATAGTCATTTATGAAAAAACTCACTTAAAGTAGAGAAGATGGCATATGGGAGGAATAAACTCAAAATGGAAAACCTAATCAGTGTGTGATAGTAATTAAGGTGAAAAGAGACGAAGAGCAGAACTAGGGTGACAACATTGGGAGTGAAGAAGAGAGGTCAGCTGGGAATGGTATTATGGCAATAGAAATAATAGAGATGGGCAAACTGATTGAATGTGTCAGGTAAAGGACTAGAGAGTCAAAGATAACATCAAAGTCTCCCTCATATTGAACTCGAAATCTTCCATCTTATTACTTTGATCATTAGCCCTAGTTCTATCTTCTGGAAATATACAAAACAAGTCAATTTTTTAATAGTTTTAAGTGCCTACTAAATCTCCTTTAAGTCTTCCCTAATGCAGAAACAATGCCTCCATTTTCTCCAAATGATCTGTAATGAAATGCTTGGAGTTCTCTCACTCACCTGATCACTCCTTCCTAGAAATGCTTGTAGCTTGTTTGCTGATGATTTTCCTAAAATGTGGCATCCAGAAAAAAACACAAAGCTCCAGATGTGATCTGAACCATGGTTCTACATGTAACCTCCTATTTTCCTCAGCAGTGTATTTCCACCAATGGATGTATACGAAAACTAAACAAAATACAGCATTTTTTAAAAAGCCAAAATCAATCAGAAAACAAATGTTTAAATTCAAATTCGTGTTTTTTTTTTCAGAACTCTGGAATGATTGACTTTAAACCACTATTGAGAAAATTTGTTTCAAGGCCAAAAGTATCAAAAGTCTGTTTCCTTTACTGTCCAATGTCTTTGGACTCTTCTCCAATCACATGGCCAATACTAATGCTATCAAAGCATAGTTACTGCATCTAATTCAAGCAGCTCTGTAAAAATTCATCTTCATTCATCAATGTAAAAAAAGATTAATTAATAGTCCAATAACCCCACAGAGTACATTGCCACATTTAAATTGTTACCATAAATGCAGCTAGACTCTTCACATGATGTTCACACAGGATATAGCATGTATTATTTGCAAATTGAATTAGTTCATGCAACTTGGATCTTTTCTGACAGGATATTCTCGGCAAGATTTTTGCAGCTGTTGAAATGATCAATTAAAATGTTTTAATGTAGCAAAAGAAGAAATGTACATTTTGTACATTCACTGTGATAAAAATAAAATTTAGTTTGTTTGGAATAAGCTTCTCTCCTATAATCATCATCATTTTTTGGCATTTTATATCTAGCCCTTCCAAGAAGGAATTCAATCATGTATTCAATAGAATGAATTGAGGCTCACTGTGTGTGCTATCCAACATGGCTATACTAAGGATTTCTTTACATTTGTTTCTTAGAATCCTAAAAAATTTAAACTAGGAGATTCTCATCTTACTTGAATTTCACATAATATTTTTGCTTGGATTTCTCCTTTATGTTTATCTCTGTTTTAGTTTAGTTATTTGTGTATATGTCACATCCTCCTCACCCCAGTTAAACTGTAATGTACTTAACAGTAAGGATTATTTCTTACCTTCTTTTTACCACTAGGATAGAATCTGAGAAACATAGTTAGATATTCTACACTAGAAATGAGTTTCAGGAGCTGATTTAAGGAAAGAGCAAGTTTTTCATCTTGCTATTTACCACTTTTGGTGCTTAGGTATCAGTAAAGAACCAGCATGTCTCTTATATGAATGATTCAGGGGCTCATTGTAGTAGTCAGGGAGCAAATAGATAAGTTGGATTCCAAGTTTACAACAGCTTCATGTTTCAGGATTTTCCTTCCTGACTTCCTTCCTTCATTCATCCTTGCTCTTATGTGAGGTCCTGGCTATGAGAAGAGTAATCTGGTTTTAGGTTTGATTGATATGTTCTGTTTTTGCATTTTAGTTGTCTACCAAGCTTGCTCATAAATGGAAGATAACACCAACATATGAAGTCCTGAACAAGAGTAGTACCTGAATGTCAACCTGTCTTCTTCATTCCACAAATAGCATGTTTCCAAGCTTAGAAATGGTTCAGGAGACTCAACAATTAGTGTGAAGCAATCCAAAAAATGGACAAACAATGGCATCTTGGTTTTCTTTGTTGCAATCTGCTACCCCCAGCTATGGAAGGGTATAGATTAGAACTATCTCCCAAACCCCAGCTCCACCAAGGCCATGGGGAAAGGTCCCTATGTCTATGCAGGGAAGAATCAAATTGCAAGGTGAGCCAGACTCCTTCACCTTCCTTTTCTCTGCTCTTTACCCTCAGTCAGTACCAGGTTTGAAGTTTCTGAAGTATCATTTTAAAAGAACAGGCATCTGCTAATCCTTTATTCCCATCAATCCATTTCCCTCAGATCCTTATGAAGTAACAGGACTGATCAAGAAGCGCCAGGCAATATCAGAGATTGAACTGCCTCTTTGTGAAATGAGAAATAGGAGAAGGGGGCAGTTCGGTGGCTCAGTGGATTGAGAGTCAGACTTGGAGATGGGAGACCCTGGAATCAAATATGGCCTTAGACACTTCCCACTTATGTGACCCTAGGCAAGTAGCCTTTACTACTCTTCTGCCTTGGAACCAATATACAGTACTGATTCGAAGATGGAAGGTAAGGACTTTTTTATTTTTTCATTTAAAACCAATTTTTTTAATTAAGTTAATTTATTAATTTAATTTAGAATATTTGTCCATAGTTACATGATTCATATTCTTTCTCTCCCCTTTTCCCACCCCTTCCAATGAGCAATTCCACTGAGACTTTTTACATGTGATATTGATCCAGATCTATTTCCATATTATTAATATTTGCAGTAGGGTGATCATTTAAAGTCTACGTCTGCAATCATATCCCCATCAAACCATGTGATCAAGCAATTGTTTTTTCTTCTAGGTTTCTGCTCTCACCGTTCTTTCTCTGCATGGGAACAGTATTCTTTCTCTTAAGTCCCTCAGAATTGTCCTAGATCATTGCACTGCTGCTAGTAGAAAAGTTCATTACATTCAATTGTGCCACAGTGTATCTGTCTGTGTACAATGTTTTCCTGGTTCTGCTCCTTTTGCTCTGCATCACTTCCAGGAAGTCTTTCCAGTCCACATGGAATTACTCCAGTTTATTATTTCTTTCAGCACAATAGTATTCCATCACCAAAAGATGCCATAATTTGTTCAGCCATTCCCCAATCAAAGGGCATCTGATCATTTATTTTTCTTTTTTTCTTTCTTTTTTTTTGCCACCACAAAGAGCGCAGCTATGAATATTCTTGGACAAGTCTTTTTCCTTATTATCTTTTTGGGGTATAAACCCAGCAGTGGTATGGCTGCATCAAAGGGCAGATAGTCTTTTAAAGTCCTTTGGGCATAGTTCTAAATTGCCTTCCAGAATGGATGGATCAATTCACAAGTCCACCAGCAATGCATTAGTGTCCCAATTTTGCCACATCCCCTCCAGTATTTATTACTTTCCTTTGCTGTCCTGTTGGCCAATCTGCTAGGTGTGAGGTGGCACCTCAGAGCTGTTTTGATTTGCATCTCTAATCAGGAGGGATTTAGAACAGTTTTTATGTGATTATTGATAGTTATGATTTTTATTTTTCTGAAAACTGACTATTCAAGTCCCTTGACCATTTATCAGTTGGAGAATGGCTTGATTTTATGTACAATTGATTTAGCTCCTAAGAAATTCGAGAAATTAGACCTTTGTCAGAGGTTTTTGTTATACTTTTTTCTCAATTTGTTGTTTCCTTCTAATTTTGCTTGAATTGATTTTTTTGTACAAAAACGTCTTAATTTAATGTAAACAAAATTATTCATTTTACGTTTCGAATTATTCTCTTGATCTTAGTTGGTCTTAAAATATTTTCTTTCCCTTACATCTGACAGATATACTATTCTATGTTCACCTAATTTACTTATGTTTTCTTTCTTTATATTCAAGTCATTCACCCATTCTGAATCTGTCTTGGTGTAGGATGTGAGATGTTGATCTAAACCTAATCTCTCCCATACTGTCTTCCAATTTTCCTAGAAATTTTTGTCAAATAGTGGGGGTTTGTCCCAAAAGCTTGGACCCTTGGGTTTATCATACACTATCTTGCTGAGGTCATTTACCCCAAGTCTATTCCACTGATCCTCCCTTCTGTCTTTTACCCAGTACTATATTGTTTTGATGACCACTGCTTTATAGTACAGTTTAAGATCTGGTATTGCTATGCCCCTGCTTCACATTTTTTTCATTATTTCCCTTGATATTCTTGACCTTTTGTTCTTCCAAATGAACCTTGATATATTTTTCTTCTAATTCAGTAAAAAAGTTTCTTGGTAGTTTGATAGGTATGTCACTGAATAAATAAATTAATTTGGGTAGGATGGTCATTTTTTTTATGTTAGCTCATCCCACCCATAAGCAATTAATGTTTTTCCAATTGTTTAGATCTAATTTTCAGTGTGTGGAAAGTGTTTTGTAGTTATGTTCATATAATTCTTATGTGGGCAAGGGCTTTTTTTTAAAGAAAAGAAATATGAGAAGCCATTTTGCTATTGTCACCCTGTGGAATGGGCCCTCACATTGTGCTTCAAAGAATCTATATTTCTCAATGTGGTGCACAGCATTTGGAAACACTACTAGCCAGAATAGACTATGCCTTATTGAAGGAAACCCTAAAAAACAAGCAAAAATCATGTTCTTAGCCTAATAATCCATGGCTCAGTCATGGCTCCAGACTCCATCAGTAAACTCAGCTAGAATATATACAATATTTCAAAAGATGTTGTTCAATTCTCTGTTGTATCCACCAGCTTACTCCAAAATCACCTATGAAGAAATCATTTGCTACAAAATGGTAGGGAAAGTGGACAGGAGATTCTGATAACCTCCATATCTCCATCACCAAAAACCTTTTAAACTCTCAAAGCAAGGAAATACCACATCCAAGGTTTCCATTCGAACCATTCATTCTGCATCTAATTCTTATTCTCTGATTGTTGTTTGGTTGTTTAATCATTTTCAGTTGTATCTGTCTTCTTTTAACCCATACCTTCCATCTTAGAATCCAGACTATTTATTGGTTCTAAGGCAGAAGAGCAGTAAGGACCACGCAATGGTGGTTGGGTGACTTGACTAGGGTCTCATAGTTAGGAAGTATCTGAGATCAGATTTGAACCCAGGACCTCCCATCTCTAGGATTGACTCTCAATCCACTAAGCCATCTAGTTTCCCACTGTATATGATTCTTTTGACCCCATTTGGAATTTTCTTGACAAAGATACTATAGTGCTTTGCCATTTCCTTCTCCAGCTTATTTTTATAGATAAGGAACTAAGGCAAACGGGCTTAAATGGCTTGCCCAAGGTGTCGCAGCCAGGAAGTCTGAAGTTGGATGTGAAATTAGCTCTTTCTAATACCAGATGTGTTGCATCACTGGATGTCTTCATCCTTTATCCTTTCAGAGAATCATAATTTTGCAAGTTCTGAATTTGGCAGGTGGATTTATGAGTTGGACGAGTGATCATCCCTCTCTTTTACTTGACTTTTTTTTGGTTTTTCTGTTGTTTCATCCAAAGTCAGTTCCCAGTTTTGATCTTCATCAACTTGTTCTGACAATCCACCAGTAGAGAAAACCTCATACAAAGGCTTCATATGAAATCAAAGAGAATTACAATCTTTTATGAGCTCAGTCCACCTTAAGGAAGAAGCTCAGAACTCGGGCAGAAAATAACAAAGCAGATAGGAGAATGTTCTAAGTTTTCTACTTCTAAAAGGGATGATTTTTTTTTTACATTTTTAGAAGTCAGTAAATAACAACTCAGGTCACAACTTATGTCTTGCTTCACCAGCAGAGTTAAACAATACCTTTCAGAGCAGCCTTATATAAATAAGTTATGGACAATATACCGCCAGCTTCTCCTACCTAATAACATCATGTATTTTTTATGTATTGTTGAATTCTGTAAGTTGGATGCCTATCAATTGAGATGGATAATGGTTATGTTGTTTAATTTTACACACTTGAACTTCTCACTGAGCAATGCATTCATCTTCTCTTTTATAATGGCAGAAGCCAAATAGGTGGGTCTCTTGTCTCTGTTATTTAAAATGTGTTTATTGCTTTTCTTTTTATAGGCACACTTCTGTGCTTAACCCACTTTTAGTAAGCCTTGCTGATTAATAAAACTGTAGAGGTTTTTGAGGCATGAACAATAGCTAGGATCTAAGATAATGCAGTTTTTATAGGGAAGATTTAGAATCCAATATGATAAGTTCATCTGCCTGACACCAAATAGGGCCGTCCTCCCCCAGTCTTTAGACTCAATTCTGTTTCCCAATGGTAGTGGAACAGTCCTCTCCTGGATCCTACACCTTAAGGGCTGACATATCTAAAAACTTTTCGGTCTTTCCATAGAATGCTCATATATATATATATATATATATATATATATATATATATATATATATATATATATACTGTCTCTCTTCCTGCATGAACCTCTTGAAAATAAGGACCATTTTATTTTTCTATTTATATTCCCAGGGCTTATTACATTGTTAATGCTGACTAATGGGATCATTCAGTAAGTAAGTAAGTAAGAAAAACAGGAAAATATAGAGTCTAGTAGATCTGAGTTCAAATTCTACCTCTGACACTTAGTAGTTGTATACTCCAGGGCAAGTTATTCAACCTCTATATTCATAAGATCATAGTTTACAGACCATAGAGTGAGAGATACAAGTGAAATCAGAGACCATCTAGTCCAAAGGTTTTTAACCTGGGGTCTGAAATTTTTTTGAAAATTATTTTATAGATATTTCAATGTAATCTGTTTCCGTGGTAATCCTCTGTATTTTACTTTATTCTTTTAAAAACATTACTGTGAGAAAAGGCCCATGGGCTTAAAGATACACACACACACACAAATGGTTAAGAACTCCCTATGGTCCAACCTCCTCAATTACAGATGATGAAACTAAGGTCCAGAGTGGTCATGATTTAGAATCATAGATCTAAAGATGGAAGGAACTTTGAAAGCCATGTAATCCAAAACTCCTTGTTCATTCTGATACTTGTTAAATATTTAATCTAAAGATATCTACACTGAACATCCTCTAGGGAGATGGTTATAGAACATTCTGACTCTTACTCCAAAAGATTCCCATACTAAAGAAATCACATGTTCAAAAGAATACATTGGATATACTCTCAAATTAAGTGCCTACAGAAAAGGATTGGAATTCAGAATATTCTAAACTATTTTGCCAGAAGAATTTCACTGTAGGCACATTGTAGACCAGCATTAGAGGTAAATTAATACATATAAATATTCCTCCTTTTGGTGAACCATCAAATGAAATCACTGCAATTAGTTTATATTATTAATCAAGTTATATAAATAGGCTGTTTTAAGTAAAACTTGAGTAATAAAATACCTGTATAGCCTGTATCATATTACCTACTATCTTGGGGAAAAGGGGTGGATGAGAGGGAGAAAGAAAGCATGGATTGCAAAATATTTGAAAGCATTTTATTGATAATTGTACTCACATAAGTTGGAAAAATTTTAAACATACCTAAAGTTTAGGTTTTTTAATAAAATAAATATTGTTAAAATAATCAATAAGAAGAAAAATATTTCCCAGAGGGCAGATTTGCTCATTTTTATAAGTATAAGAAATATTATATATGGAATAATGCCTTTTATTAATGTTAGCTGTTTCTGTGCTGGGGGTGGTTGTGGAAGTTATCTGCAGCATCAGGTGGCTAAATGGTTAGAAATCAGATTCTGAAATCATTTTTTAAAGAAGAGATGGATTTTGCATTGAAAGGTTTATTTTATAGATTATGAACTGGAGTTTTAGGAAAGTTAAATGATTTCTTTGTGGGCACAAAGAAAGTACCCTGAATAGTATTTTTGCTATTCTGCATCACTTCTTTCTCTCTCCTCTGAATGTTTATACAACTTTTTTGTACTTATTCAAAATAACATATTTAGCTTTCTATTATATTCTTCTACTGGAGCTTTTTTGAGGACTGATGCTTAATCTTACACTTAGATCCCTTTAAGCATTTAATGGTATTTTTCACAATGTAAGTGATCAATAAATATTTGCTGACCAAATGAATGAATATTCTTCTTTAGGAGATGCTCTTCAGAGTTGGTGTGTGTACAATATGAGCAAATGTTGTTATTTGTATTAGCATTGCTACCCATAGTTTTGACAATAGCTTAAAAGTACTATTTCTGAGTGTTGAGGTCTTATTGTTATAATATACTAGAATCTTACTGTACCCTCAGACATCTAGATATTTACCCAGAAGCACTTAAGAAAAGGAGAATGCTATAGCTGAAAGTATCTTGGTCTGAGCATCAAAATTCCTGAACAGTGTCAAAGTTCTGCCTCTTCCCCCACATGCCCTGTATAAGTAATTTTACTTCACCGGGATTCAGTTCTTTTGGAATATCAAGACCATAAGCTCTTGAGAAATGTTCAAATTTCATTTTGAGCATTTACACTTTGAAAACCAGCAAATACTACAAACCAGGCTTTGATTTATTGTTTTCTTGATTGACTAGACCAGGAATTAGCAAATTATACCCAGATGTCATGTGTTTTTTCATAGTTCTTACATTTTAAAATAAAGTTTTCAAATAAAAATATAATTCTTACCTCATAGGCCATACAAAAACTGTCACTTCTAGATTTGGCTCTCAGAGCTGTAGTTTACCAACAGCTGATCTAAACTTTTAAAAGTTAAAATAATACAGATTAAATTGAAAAGTGTTTCATATGTATATTTTTCCCTTGGAGAGATGGCTGCTAAACATTTACTCTCATATCCCTACATAAAACACAGAAACTGAACCTGATGATGCCTAAACTCCCCTTCCAAATCTGTTGGTATTCTAAGCTGTATTAGTCACAGAAATACATTAATTTCATTTTAATTAAATAAATATTTACTAAACATTTACTCTGTCAGATATATAAAAAAAATCAAAAGATTGTCCTTGCCCTCGAGGAGGTTACAGTCTATAGCTACCAGGAAGAAAGTTGAAACTGCAAGCTTATGACAGAAAATTTTTGAAATTTTATGTAAATATCTCTTACTTCTGGTATCCCATCTCTGCTTAACCTAGAATTTTAAGTCTAAATAATCTGCCAGAATGATGTAATAAGCAAAAACTATGATGATATCATTGATTTATACTATAGATGAACCAGTATTATGGAAAGAATACTATGTTTAGAGTCAATAGATTCTGATTTAAATCTTAAGTCTGCTACTTTCTATTTGTGTGACCTTGGGAAAAACTTTTAATTTCCTCATTCTATAAAATATAGAGGTTGAGAAAATGATTTTGAATATTCTTTCCAAATCTAAATCTATGGTCCAACAAACCACAAGTCAAAGATGAATGAAATCTTTGGACAGTTGGATCACTGAGTATGTAGATACAACTTCAATCTTTTAAAAGTTCTTGATATAATAAAATCAGTGCTTTCAATTTTTCCAGCAAACGACTTCCTGGATGTAGAAATGCCAATGAACCAGCAGGAGCTCAAACCCAATAAATCTGTATAAATGCAAACAGTTTCTAATAGCCTACAGTTCCAAAGTGAACTCATTACATAATGTAAAATATTGGTATAATTAGTCTCTTTTCTTACAGAGTCTACTGTATTCCTATCAAGTTTATGGTTTGTCACATGGGTAAATACACAGATACACAGTTGCTCATTTTTAATAAGTCAGATGTATGAGGGATTTTTTCAATAATAACATTATGAAATCCATTTGTGAATGTATAAAGAGATTTACATAATGGTACCAGTTAGAACACTAAATAAAAAGTAAACAAATTAGACAGTGAAATGTAGTGCTCATAGAAACAAAAATGCACTTAGAAAGGTTATGTTCCTTTCCTTCTTCATACACATGTGTATAGTATTCTCCTGAATCACAGATTTGGAAAGATCTTCAGAAGCTATCTTTTAAGAGTCTTTTCTTGAAGACCTTAAATAAAAGGAGCTGTCCAAAGACAGCCCTTTTAATTCTGAGGTAACTAAATTATTCATATATTTTCCTCAAATAAAGACTAAATTTGCCTTCTCTGAATTCCACCTTTTTAGTCCTCTAGGATCAGGTTGTATAGATCTAACTCTTCTTCTATTTGATAGCCTTGCAAATATTCAACAACAGTTGTCATGTCTCCCCAAGTCTTCTCTGGTCTTGAAAATTCCCATTTCCTTCATCTAATAATTATATTTCATCAACTTTCCAAGTCCTTCCCCATCCCAGTGGCCTTCCTCTGGGCATTATCCATCTTATTGCTTAGTTCCTAGGACTTTCTCATCCTGAAGCATCTGTGTACTCTTTCATTGTCTTTGTCCCATTGGTGAGTTCCTCCCATGGCCTCCATGTTGGGGAAGGACCCAGCCTGCCCATTCCTATCCCAACTCTGTTTCTGATTCACTAATACCAAATGCCCAAGCTGGTACCCCTCCCCTCCACCTTTACAGTTCCCTTTTATCTATTGTCTTCCTCCATTAAAATGTAAGCTTTTTGAAGTCAAGGACTGTTTTACTCTTTGTTTATATTTGTAAACTCAGCACTTAGCATAGTGTCTGGTACACAGTAAGCCTGTAATGAATGCTTATTGCCTGCTTATCTTACTAATATGTTTATTAAAATATTTTCACTCAAAATGAACAGTACTCCAGGTGGGATCCAATCAGGGCAGAGTGCAAAATGATTATCATCTTGCTAATTCCAGTCATTAATCCTCTCTGAATACAGTTTAAGATTACATCAGCTTTCTTTTGCTGTATTATCCCAATATTGACTTTAATGAACTTGCAGCCCACTCAAATTCCACATTTTTGCAGATTAATTCTTTTTCATCTTCCCTTCCTGATATACTTAGGAAATTTATTTTTTGAACCAAGGCAAGATTTTACACGTTGTGTATACCTTTTTTAGATTTCATTTTGTTATAATTAGATCAATTTTTTAACATGTCAAGTTTTTAATCCAGTTCAATAAATGATATAGTTAACTTGATTCTAAGTTAACTTAATAATCTTAACTAATTACAGCTAACTTCAAATAATGTTAACTAATTACAGTTAACTTCAAATTTTCAAAAAGCACTCCAATCATAGTTCAAAATTAAATGACCTAGTTTGTGAAAACTCCTAAGGAGGAATTGTTTAAGCTACAGTCAGAAAAATCACACACACACACACACACACACACACACACACACACACACACACACACCAGGCAATATGGCCAGAACTTCAAGGTTTAATTATCAAGACATTGACATCAAAATTTCAGTATTTGCATCAACCTTGGACTAAATGACTTGTGTTCTAGTAACTATATCTTCTCTGAGCCTCAGTTTACTTATCTTTATAACAGGGTAAATTGTGCAACTGTTTTATTTTGAAAAAAGCAGGAAAGGAGATAAGAATTTAAGTGAGGGATTCAGTAGATCTTAGCCAATTCATCCAACCAACAACAGTTAGCATCCTGAATATGGGAGCAAGGAGTTATAAACTATAAGCTACTACTCCAGTTATTTCAAATAAAGTCCTGCTCTAATTACAATACCTCAATATGGCAAAGAGGTAACTTCAGGTTCTTGAAAGCCCTACCATGAGAGAATAGCACCTATTCCCCAGGATTATAAATGTGATAATATTTATAAAAACAATTATAAAGATAAAATGTGATAATATTTATAAAAAACAATTAGCACAGTGACTGACACAAAGTAGACACTACAAAAATGCTAGCTATTGCTGGTAGGAGTAAGAGTAGAAGTAGGAGTAAGATAGGAGTAGGAGTAGGAATAGGAGTAGTAAGTAGTAGTAGTAACTGTGATAGTAAGACTTTGGGTGCCAACTAGGAATCTACTGACCCTAAACAAATCTAGCAAAACACAGGAGAGTTTATCACCAAAAGGATTTATTACAAAGTGCCAAGTTCTTTGGGAGCAAGAAACTGTGAAAAACAAGAAATCATTATTTCTTAATGTAGTGTCTTTAAAAAGGAACTTTTTACATTATATAGCTCTAAAGTTTACATTATTGATGATCAGATTATTGAGAGCACAACAATAATACAGTGGCCTTTTTTACCTTTGTTTAAAAGGTCACTAGGTTTTATAGACCTTTTAGAGTCACTCATTTCCAGTAATTATGTACTATATTTCAGTAAAATCAGATGCAAAATGTCAGGAGTGGAAAAGATGCTCCCATTTAATTTTTCCTCTGCATTTTTTTAGATTGAAGGTCACAGTAACTTGCAGTCTTAGTCCCTCAAGGTACTACAAGAAACATTTCCCTGATCAGGAGCAAAATTCCTGGGAGACTAAGCTGAGCTTAATGCATCAAAAAGGTTCTACTGCACACTCTTGTAATTCAGTGTCTGTACCAGGAGATCTATCTTTATGGTATGCAAGTGGAATGAATACTTCACAGAGGGCACAGGGAAGGGAAATCCTTTTTTAAACTCTTAAAACTGATATTGTTCCAACGTAGGGACTCCTAACATATTCTGTTTTTTGTGTACCTTTTTGGAAGTCTGGTGAATCTGATGGACCCCTTCTCAGATTAACATTTTTAAATACATAAAATGTACAATAACTATATAAGAAATCAATTATCTTGAAATATAGCTATCAAAAATATTTTTCAAAAATTCACAAATATCCTAAAAGCTTTTTATTTGAAAACTGTTTTATGGCATATGAAATTTAAAATATAATCCTTCTACATTCCCTTACTCAACAAGCCACTTTGTAACAAATATTTTGAATAAAGAGGAAAAAAACAAGTATAGCACAACTACTATTGAGCATGAATTTTTCTGTCTCCTACCTCCTCATCTACAGAAAAAGAAGGAAAAAGTAAGAAGGAAGGGAAAGATGGAGGAAGAGAGGGAGGGAAGAAGGATTGAAAAAAGGAAAGAAGGAAGAGGAAGGAAGGAAGGAAGGAAGGAAGGAAGGAAGGAAGGAAGGAAGGAAGGAAGGAAGGAAGGAAGGAAGGAAGGAAGGAAGGAAGGAAGGAAGGAAGGAAGGAAGGAAGGAAGGAAGCAAGGAAGCAAGGAAGCAAGCAAGGAAGCAAGGAAGGAAAGAAGGAAGGAAGGAAGCAAGGAAGGAAGGAAGGAAGGAAGGGAGGGAGGGAGGGAGGGAGGGAGGAAGGAAGGAAGGAAGGAAGGAAGGAAGGGAGGGAGGGAGGGAGGGAGGGAGGGAGGGAGGGAGGGAGGGAGGAAGGAAGGGAGGGAGGGAGGGAGGAAGGAAGGAAGGAAGGAAGGAAGGAAGGAAGGAAGGAAGGAAGGAAGGAAGGAAGGAAGGAAGGAAGGAAGGAAGGAAGGAAGGAAGGGAGGGAGGGAGGGAGGGAGGGAGGAAGGAAGGAAGGAAGGAAGGAAGGAAGGAAGGAAGGAAGGAAGGAAGGAAGGAAGGAAGGAAGGAAGGAAGGAAGGAAGGAAGGAAGGAAGGAAGGAAGGAAGGAAGGAAGGAAGGAAGGAAGGAAGGAAGGAAGGAAGGAAGGAAGGAAGGAAGGAAGGAAGGAAGGAAGGAAGGAAGGAAGGAAGGGAGGAAGGAAGGGAGGAAGGAAGCAAGGAAGGAAGGAAGGAAGGAAGGAAGCAAGGAAGCAAGGAAGCAAGGAAGCAAGCAAGGAAGCAAGGAAGGAAGGAAGGAAGGAAGGAAGGAAGGAAGGAAGGAAGGAAGGAAGGAAGGAAGGAAGGAAGGAAGGAAGGAAGGAAGGAAGGAAGGAAGGAAGGAAGGAAGGAAGGAAGGAAGGAGTAGCCTCAGGATCACATAAGAACAGTCAGGCAAATCAAATTCCTACAATAGTCATGTCTAAAAATGAGTTCCTTATTATGCTTATTATCTAACATCTCTGATATGAGGTGGTCAGTGTTCTCTATCAGTCATCCAGAATTGCTGTTGTCATTTAATTGATCAGAGTATTTCAGTCTTTCAGAATTGATTTTTTCCCACTACTCATGCTAAAATATTTTTTTCCGGTTCTGTTCAATTCACTCTTCATCAGTTCCTGCCAACCTTTCCATGTCTCCTTGAAACTGTCTTTCCTCATTTCTTCAAACACCATCCTCAACTTTTCCTCCTCTAACCTATATCTAATCACTTACCAAATCCTGTTGATTATACCTTGACAACATTTCACATATAATTGTCTTCTTCCCACCCATTTGGTCATCATTCTGATCACTACAAATAATAACTAAGTTACTATTTCAAAGACACAGGTCAAACCATGATATTCTCCTGCTCAGAAATATCCATCATTCCCCATTGCCTTTAGGATCAAATGGAACCTCCTCAGCCTGTAATTCAATGTCCACCAAAATCTGGCACCCCTTTTCCAAGTTGTTTCATGTTATTTACCTCTAGACATTGTAAATTCACTAAAATTATCCTTTTAGCTATTCCTCCAACATAACATTTTATTTCCTTCTAACCTACATTTGAGCAGACTTATTTCTTATCTGATGAATGATCTCCCTCCTCACATCTGCTTTTTTAGAAACCCAGCCTTCTTAAAGTTCAACTTGAGTCATCTTCTACAAGAAGACATGCCTGACCTGTTCTCCTTCCACCCAGTTATTAGTATTCTCACTCTTCTCAAAATTATGAAGTATTTACTTATGTTTATACACATCTTCCTGAGAGAAGAAATTATTTTGATTTTGTCTTTGTATCTTCAGGGTATGGTTAAGTTCCTGGCACATAGTAGAGGCTTAATAAAAGTTTGCTGAATTAAATACAAACAAAGTTATTTAATATTCTTATTCAAGTGTTCAAACTTGATTAGTGATGATCACTAGCTCAGGAACACTGAATTTTTTTATTAATGAAATGCATTAAATTATTTTTGGACTGTTTTTGAATTGCTATCCCAAAATATATATTTTAAATGACTAGCATGCATCAATAAAGGCTTTGTGCAGCCTATACATATATATGGATTTTGCTCTTGTGGTGCCCTATCGAGAAAACTTGGATGTCATCCTCTAGGGACATCACGGTACATCTGGCATAGCTCTGATATTTTCAAGTTCCTGCCTTGGAGCGTAACTTATATAGAGAAATCAAATGGGTAAAATGTTTCTGTCCAGTCCAATCACTTCTCCATTTGTCAAGATTCATGCTGCCTATGCCTTTAAGAGGCAACACACAAATAAAAGTGTAGGCAGTGAGTCTTAACTGCCTCCTAAATCTTAGAATCACAGAGCTAGAGATGGAATTTGCATTTTCAAAGCCTTACCTTCCATCTTAGAATCAATACTAGGTATTGGTTCCAAGGAAGAAGAGCAGTAAGGGCTAGGCATTGGGGATTAGGTGACTTTCCCAGGGTCATATAGCTAGGAAGTATCTGATACCAGATTTGAACCTAGGACCTCACATTTTTAGACCTGGTCCTCTATCCATTAAGCTACCTAGCTGCCTCCTGAACTTAATGAAATTCAGTCTATTCCTAATTTCAGTTCCTGATCCTTGCTTTGCTTATATTAGATGTAACTCATTTCTCCTGATCATGTCTCAAGGATTACCCTCCACCATCTTTACTCAACTCTCCCTCCCTTTCCACCACCAAGAAAAAAAAACAAAACAAAAACACTATACAGCTTATTATACAATAACAGAATTATTATACAATGACCAAATATGAAAGTACTAAACCATTATAAGCAAAGCAAGTTGACAAGATAACCACAAGGGACTCATGACAAAAATACTATCCACCACCAAAAGAAGGAACTTTCAGTCTTCTCTTTTATTTCCTTCATGAAATCTTTGTCATATGTGTGATTTGTGTCTTCTATCATGACGTGAACAATGTGGAAATATGTATTTCACAAAAGTAGAGGTATAACCTATATCAGACTATTTACTTTCTTGGGAGAGTGTGTGGATGGGGAGTGCGGTTGAGAAAGGTAGGGAGGAAGAAAATATGAATCCTAAAGTGCCATAAAACAATTGTCAAAAATTGTTTCTATGTGTAACTGAAAATATAAAAATTTTAATCTAAAAATAAGAAGTTATTATTATTATAATATTATTATAAGTGATCAATGAATATGAACAAATAGTTCTCAACAGCCATATAAAAGAATGTTCCAAATCACTAATGATAAGAGAAATGCAAAGCAAAACACCTAATACTCATCAAATTGAAAAAGATGGCAAGTAAAAGAAAGAATCAACCTTTGAGAGATTGTAGAAATAGCATGCTAATGCATTGTTGTTGGAGCTATAAATTGGAACAACCACCCTGGAAACCATTTGGAATTATGCAAGAATAAAATATCTATACTATTTGACCCTGAGATTCTATTGTTATATATCTAACCCAAGGAATTCACTGACATAATGCAAAATATTTATAGTAGTATTCTTATGGTAGCAAAGATATGAAAGCAAAGGAATGGGAGAAAGGAAGGAAATACGCATTTATGTAATGTAATGCCTACTGTGTGCCAGACACTGCACTAAGAACTTTTAACAATTGCAGTTCATTTGATTCTCACAGCAACTCTAATAAATTTTTTTTTAATAATTTAGGAAAGTGAGGCCAAAATAGTTTAAATGACTTGTTCAGCATCACATCGCTCAGATGAATTTGAAATTACATCTTCCTAACTCTAGCTTCAGCACTCTATCCACTGCACCACTAACTGCCTCTAAAATTGTGGCATATTGATATTACCATGCTTTATGAACCAACTAGCATGATGATCACAGAGAAATATGGAAATACCTACTTGAATTGATGCAAAGTGAAGTAAGCAAAATTGGGAAAACAATATATACACTGACTACAACAGCATAAATGGATATAACAACAGCAATTGTGTAAATAGCACTTACTACATGCCAGGAATTGTGCTAAGTGCTTCACAGTTACTATTGGCATTTTATCATCACAACCACCTGAGGAGATAAATTGCATTATGGTTTCCTTTTTACAGTTAAGAAAACTGAGATTCAGTGACTTGCCCAAGGTCACTCAGCAAATAAATATCTGAGGTCAGATTTAAACTCAGATCTTCTTCACTCTAAGCCTGACACTATCCAATGGCATCTAACTGTCAAAAACTTAGAAAAGAATAAAAAGTAAACTGGATATTGGATAACTACAAAGATCATATTTGTCCAAAGAGGTCAGGTTCCATAGCTGTAGAATATGAAACATAATCTCAGATCTTTTTCAATGTCTTAATCTGTTTTACTGATTATTTTCTCTTTCTTTTAAAAATATTATTTGTTATAAAGGAATGGATCCTCTAGGAGGGAGCAGAAAGAAATGCACAGAAGAAAATTTGGGCAATGTGCAAACCCTTCTTTGTAAGATGGCAACCCACTGGGACAAATCATCCATCCTACCTACTAAACACTAGGGTGCCCCAAGTCTTGCCAATTATTCTAATTCTACAACTTCCAGATTCCCAGGTCAATGCAATGTATATGACCTGCCAATACCCCCCAAACCCATCCACCTTCCCAATAAATATATCTTCCTAACGGTGAACTCCAGGAGAGAAAATTCCTCTTCCTTTTCTGTTTGCATCCTTAGCATAAACCATAGTACTTGGCAGACAGTAAGTCTTTAATAAGTGTATTTTCATTTATTCATAGGATCATAGTTTTAGAACTGAAAGAGATGAGGGGTAATTAAATCTAGCCCCACCACTTTAGAGATAAAGAAAGTGAAGACCAAAGAGTTTAAGAGAGTTGTCTAAAGTTGCACATCTAGTGTTTGAGAGAGAATTTGAAGCTGGCCTTTCTTACCTTGGGTCAATTGCTCTGTCCATTCTTCTATGCTGCCTCATTCACATGGACCATAATTGATATGAGGGATCCACAAAGGCAAATACTTGGGTTCTGCTGGTTTTGTTTCTAAGTCAAGAGCAAGCATTTACTAAAAGTGCCTACTATGTGCTGGGCACCAGACTAAGTACTGGGGATGCAGAGGAAGGTTCAAACAGCCCTTGCCCTCAAGAAGCCATGATTTTCCATTGTCTTGGGCGACTGTCAAAGTTTTGACAGCTTGTTTCTTTATCTGTAAAATGTGGATAGATACAGAGAACTACCAAGGCTGAAATGAGCTAATGGATGGAGAGTACTGCCATTGTCTGGTACACTTGCCCAAGAATCCATGAGCCCAACTTCAGATGGGAGACTTCCAAATGAGATATACACACGTGTGTGTTTCTGGGTGTGTATATGGCTGCACATACAGGAGAACACATGACACACACTTCTTGCCAGCAAACTAGGCAGATCAATCATCGCTTCTATTCTACCTTCACAGACATAGCATTTTAGGGCCTAGATAAACAATGGATACTTTTTAATTTGTAAGTGACAGAATGAAGAATATTGTGGATTTTCCCCACCAGACTGTAACAATATTAAGGTAAATCAAATTTTGCACCTCATTTATTTAACAATGTCATTTTTAGTTGCTATGAGGTTTTTCTTTTTTTTTCTTTTTTCTTTTTTTTAGCCTCCCAGAATACCAAGCTGCACACATTCCACAGAACTTATTTCTGGAGAGAAAAAAATGGTTAGCACTTGAACACTTAATTAGAATTGGTTACGCTTCTTTTCTTTTATTAAGTGATAATTTATGAAAGACTACTTGAAGTTCGTCTAAAGCACTGCCTTTGAAAAGACTGAAGCAAGGGAATATGTAATCATAATGTAATGTAATCAGAATATTTAATTAACATGTAATCATAAAAAAACAGTCTCATGGCATTAGTGTCCAAAAGTCAACAACAAGAATCTGTTTAAAGGGCAATATACAGAAGCTTCATAATAATGGCATTAATGTGAATTTTATTTACTAAATCATTTTTTCTCTTTCAAACAGGAATAAAGAACCTGGGCGGGGAGGGAATAGAATGGTAAGATGGCTGACTGGCCTGTTGTTTTATACACAAATTGGGAGTTTATCCATTCACCCTCATCCCCACAATTCCTTTCTTTCTCTTCTGCCTCCTCTTCTACTGCTGCTATTTGCTGCTATTTTCTCTATGTATCCAGAGAGTATTACTGAAAATAAACAAAATAATGCAATACTATAATGCAATTAGGATCAACAAATATAACAGAATATACTAAAATCTGGAAAGATCTTTATAAAATAATTCAAAGGAAGAAAAAAAAAGAATTTTTTCAAAAAGCAGAATACACACTAACTTGAACAATATATGGGCAAAAGTGAAAAGCTAAAAGGACAAAAATTCCTCATGGAGACCTTGACTGAAACCTTGTTGACATATTTTATTGAGGGAGTAAATTCATGTAAATATAGTTATAAAGAAGTTTTACTAATCGTATTGATGTTTAATATTGAGCAAAAATATAATTTGTGCTTTTAAAAGAAAGCATACCTTCTTGGAGACAGAGCCCTGAGAGAAAAGGTGAGTTTGGTCCTGGTTCATAAATATCATTTAACTCAGAATTAAAATAAGTGCACAGATTAGATTCTACAACTTCCAGATTCCCAGATCAATGCAATGTATATGACCTGCCAATACACCCCAAACCCATCCACTTTCTCAATAAATGTACCTTCCTAACCATGAAAATTCCCTTCAAGTAGTTAACAAAAATTCTAGGTTGGTCTAATAACAGAATATTGTCTATTGGCAATTATTGTTTATTATTATCATATATTATTATTTATCTGGACTGCCTTATAAGAAATGAATCTATGAATATACCTATTTTACTCTAAAATCCAGATAAAAAGTAAAAGAACGGAGAGCATGCATCCCCAACAGGATATAAAGATCCCCAAAATGTCACAGACCTACTTGTACAAAAATATTTATATCAGTTTTTTGTGGTGGCAAAGAATTGGAAATTGAAGGAGTGTCCATCAATTGAGGAATAGCTGAACAAATTGTGTATATGGTGGTGATGGAATATTATGGTGCTACAAGAAAAGATAAACAAGATAATTTCAGAAAAAACTGGAAAGACCTTCATGAACTGATGTAGAACAAAAACGAACAGAACCAAAAGAAAACTGTACACAGTAATAGCAGTATTATATGATGATCAACTGCGGAAAATTCAGCTATTCTCAGCAATACAATAATCCAGAAGAATCCCAAAGGACTTGAGACAAAGAATGCTATCTACCTCCAGAGAAAGAATTGTTGAAGTTGGAATGTAGCTCAAAGCATACTATTTTTTCACATTAATATATTTGTTTTTCTTTGGGGGGAGGGGTGTTTCTATATGAGTATGCTCTTACAACAGTGACCAATATGTAAGTATAGTTTGCATGATAATATCTGTATAACCTAGATCACATTTTCCATCTCCAATAGTGAGGAGGGAAGAAAGGGAGACAAACAATTTGGGTCTTAAAATTTCAGAAAATAAATGTTGAAAATTGTTATTACATGTAATTGGGGAAATGGAATATCTCTTAAATTTTTAAATTTAGAAAGCTGAATTTGGAGTCAAAAAAGTTGATGAACTAGAAAATTTTTTACAGGAATAATTATTTCATTTTTTTTCTTTAAATCCCTAGAAGCTAACATAATATCTAGTATATCTGGACCCACAAGACAGGAAAAGCCAGCAGCAGAGTTTCCCTTCTCCCTTGCCTTCCCTTAAAGCACTCCTGGCACTGGGATGCTCAAAGGAATGAGAGTAGAAAGAGGGAATAGGGAAATGCCTATTTATGTGCCACATGAATGAGCTAGGAGTCACTAACCACAATCCTTGCAGGGAGATGGAGGATTTCTAGGCTTTACCATCTGCCCTACCTATCACTACCTCCTCTGAGCCTTTCAATCTACCCTGCCTCTGCACCCTCCAGACACCCTCCAGCTCCAGGAAATGGCATCTGACTTGCTGATGAACCTTAAGCATCTCCTCATCCTCTCCACTGCTGAACCTTCAAGACTCTAGATTCTAGACCATCCTTGCCAGCCTGCAGCCGAACTTCCTTAATTGTAATGCCGCTTTTATTTCCCATTAGTCTGAATTTTATGAAAGTAGCAACTGTCTTGCTTTTTTCTCCTTGTATTCATAGCATTTAGCTTAATAAGTGCTTTTAAATTCATTCATTCCTGGTAGATACTTAACAAATACTTGCTGAATGATTTAATTAGTTGGGTCCAAAACCCAATTCTACTCCTTGTTTCCTATATGACCTTGGGCAAGTCACTTTTCTCTGAATCTCAGTTTCTTCTTCTGTAAAACTGAGTAATAAGTTTCAGATTGATTTTTTTAAGATTTCAACTCTTTTTCATCTGAAGATCTATGAACCTATGAAAGCTCCTTTCTTGATCCAGATAGTTCTGTCATATACACCCATCACTTCCCTGAATTACACCTCAATGGAGCACAGAGCTAAATCTTTATTCTCAAAGACCATTCCTAGGAAGTGGGAGTTCTGCTCAGTCCTGCTAATTTGAAAAGCTTTCAGCTTTGGTCAAGTAAGGAACTATATGTCATATGAAGACTAGTGTCACTAAGCTCCAAAGGGGTTCAGCAACAAACGGGACACAAGATGATAATGTTCTCAGTCCCAGCAATCTACATCATCCCCTCAGGAAGAAAGGGGTCTAGATCTGTGAACTGTCAGTGGAGGATGTGCCACATAGAAATGAAATTACAAATCTTTAATTGTTAAAGTAAGCATAAATTGAAACTCTTGGTGTTTGGAAACATCCAGATGATTGGCTGATTTTTTTTTTTACTTTGCAACCAGCTGTTTGGGGCTACATGAAATTTTCTTTAATGGACTTTCTTTTAGAGTAATAAGAATAATTATAACTAACATTTACATGGAGCTTACTATGTATCATATAGATATTGAACATATTTGACACATATTATACAGTTGTGTCACCCTATGAAAGTCACTTAACCAACCTATTTCTTAGAAGTTGTAAAATAGAACTTGTTCTTTCTAGCAATCTATGAAACTTCCATTTATTCATTAATGTTCCTTTTTTAAAGCCAGAAGCAAGATTATTCTATGAGTGTTCTCAAGATACCATTTCTGAGGTGATATATTTTTCAGATCATTACTTCATCAATTATTCCACTAGTGTTTTAGAAGAATCTGGGCTCCTCCTAAAAATATCTCTCATGTGCCCAAGCAATACTCATTTACATTTAAGTTACTAAGTCTCTCATATCTATCTACCTTTTCTCTTTAAAAGCTTACATTTCCTTAAAAATCATAAAGAAAAACCCTGATGTCTTTTCAATACATATTTTAGCATGTTTTTTTTTAATCTTCAAAATGATTAAAAGAAGACTTAAAAACAAATTTATCCCTTGGCAATTTGATTTGTAGGCAATAGAGAACAAAGTTTTACAAATCGAGTACTTTTAAATAAATCATAATTAATTAACTATGCAAATATATCAACGAAACTTGGCTACACAGTTAGATGACTAATTACAGTTCAGAAAGGTTGGAAATTGTAATACTTTTTTTAGCTTGGTTAATATAATGCTATAATTGGGGTTGCTTTGATCATTGAAAATGTCGGAGCCAATATTTTTTTCAAGCTTGGCAGATTTTGAAATCATATGGTTTATGAGTTCTAACTCTTAACTGAAGTGGAGCCAATCCTATGAATTGGAGACAGGAGACCTAGTTTCTAGTCTTACTTATGCCACCTAACTAGCAAGAAAGAGCAAATATCTTCACCTTTGAACCTCGGTTCCTTCATTTTTATAAAAAATTATTTTTGTAATGAAATTATTTCTAAGGTGTCTAAGGCTAAACAATTATTTTACTTATATAATAAACTATTAACTTATACATTTGTGACTACTTGTGTGTGTGTGTATATATATATATGTATATATATATATACTCATGTGCCTATATATAACTAAATCACTTACACATATGTGCATACCTCTGTATTTTAGTAGAACATTGGACTGCAGATCAAGAAGTCCCTCTTGCAAATCTGGATGCTCCCTACCATCTCCCTTAACTTTTAGTCATTCAAACTTCTGGAAATTTCAGTCTCTCTCATCCCTCTCTTAATGAGTCTCCTAGCAGGCAGAAGGAACTGTTCACAACCATTCCAGTGAGTCTTTTCTGAAGTCAAGCTCACCTTTGAGAATTCCTGCCAAATTCCAAACTCTCTAACCCATCTTTAACTCCTTTCTAGTGCCTACAAGTAAAGAGATCAAATAAATGTGATAGTACCAAACAATGATTAGACTCATCCTATGTTCAGAGAGCATGATGATAGGTGCTGGAGAATATGAAAAGTTTAGATAAAACAGTCTTACCATGGAGATAGAATAATGTATAGTTGGAAATTCTTGAACCCTTAAAAACTACGTTACCCCCAATTCCTTTCTATATTAGAATCCTTTTCCCTTTTTCCTGAGTCCTTGCATTTACATGATTATATTTAAGTTTGCTATGACTCCTCCCTCTCTTCTCTTCTTCCTCATGGTCGAGTTAGGCAGGTTTCACTCTAGTACTTTTTTTATTTTAATACATCTTATAAATATAATACTTGAGTTATTGAATATTAATTTTAATCTTTACAATACTCTGCTACATTTGAAATAATATAGAAGGGGGGAATGGCATTTACTAGACATTCTCATTTTGCATTCTATAGAGTTCTAATATCCTTACTTTTCTATTGTAATATTTATTGGGAAATATATGGGGGAATTAGAAAAATGGGGGATAAAAAAGGGGGATAAGGAAGGTTTGTAGCAGGGTATGGAGGAGTTGAGGGGAGAGAGGGAATATTGCTTTGTGAGGCAAAGGAGAGAGATGCCTGCTGCTGAGTGGAAGCAGCAGGGGTCCAATAAGGACTGTCTGTCATTGAATGACTGAACTGATGTTCAGCTCCCTCTCTGCCCCAGAAAAGATAATCCACTTATCTGACTGCAAATTCAAATGATATAAAGTCTAATAACCAGTTTGGATTTTAAAGGTATCAGGAAAGAGGGAAGAGGGATGTCCCTAAATAAGATTGGAGCCTTCCTCAGATTGGAGCTGAGTGTTGGTCTCACAGGCTAGTGGAGGGTTTCTCCCATGCCCATCTATTCTATATCTGTGTTAGCTTTGTCAAATTCAGAAACTTAGCAGTAGACAGCAAGCAACCAAGGAAAGTTCTAACTTTCAGAGCTGATTGGGCCTGTGTCTTCAGGCTGAACAGAGAAGAGGCACTCTGAATCCAGACTGGGAAGCCAACATTGCTCCTACCTCCAACACCAGGAAGGAAATAAAACCGACAGGAAGGAAGTGCTAGTCACAAGACCCAACTGCCACTCCCAGTTGCCCCTTCCCCCACCAACTATCAGTCTTGACAATTTCCTCTCTCTTGATATTCCCACTGTTCCTTGTTCCAACACAGTGGGAGAAAGTTCAGAACTTATTTCTAGTTTCCTTTCCACACTATCTAGGCTAAATTTCCTAAAGAAAAGTAGATCCTAATAAAAAGTAGCCCTGTAAAATGGTTGACCATATAATGAATGAAAGTTTTTCACTAGTAAGTGTAAAAGTCAGTAATTTAACAAACATTTGTGAACATTACATGCCAGGCATTGTGCTAGGCATTGGCAAATACAAAAATAAAATAGTCCCAACCCTTAAGGAATTAAAATTTGGCTAATAGAGCATGAGAACATATTAATTCAGTTTAGATTTGAGAGAGCAGAGGAGAAACAAAAAGAAGAAATATAGAAATTTACTCATTCTTTCCTCACAGATTAATTCAAATGTAGACTTAAACACCCCTCATGTAATCAGTTCCTTTCATATAAAATGGGAGATAGATTTCTTGTGTAAGGAATATGATTTTCTAGGTTGGTGTATTTTCATTGATAACCTCTGACCATCAATGCCTTTCCATCACACAATGTTGAAAATTGCAATCTCTACCAACATTTATATGGAATCCTTGTACATGTCCATCCCCTGGAGCCCCTCTTCAAATCCTCTTCATATTTAGTAGATACTAATGGAGATTTTGGTCTCCATCAATTTATTCCTAACTGATTGCTTAATTGGTTCATCTTCTTTTTTTAGATATGAATTTCTCAAACAGCATCTTGTATATATTTTTACCATGTAATTTCTTAATTATAACTCATTGTAGGTTGCTCATACCTACCATTCATCTCTCATGGCCCTTTGAGGTAATCTTTAATTTAAATACTTTGGAGGCTACATTTTTCCATGATATTAAGTCTATAATGTGAAAGGACTATTAGATCAAAGATTTAGAGCTATGTAAGATTTAAATTAATATCCAACCCTCCAAAAATTAATTTTATAAAGTATTCTAATAATCACTTGAAGTAGAAGGAATAAAAAGGAAATGGAAGTAAAAAAAAACTAATTATTTAACAAAATTAAGACCATGTAACTAAGCTCTCCTTGCTTGTTTAAAAAGCCTGCTCCACCAAAGCCCCAACAGAAAGACCAGCTTGAAAGGCAGGGCTACACCAAATTTATATCCTCCCTAAGTCAGCACATAATGTGAGGGAGAGGGGGGTGCTGTGAATTGTAGTTTATAGGCTAACAGATTCCAATTCCACAACTGTAAGGAACCTTGAAGACCATCAACTACAACCCCTCATTTTACATATAAGGAAACTGAGCCTAAGAAAGGTTAAGTGATTTTTTCAGAGTCATACAACCAGTAAGCCTCCAGAGGCAGGATTTGAACTTGAGTCCTGCTTACTCCAAATCCAGGACTCTCCAGGGAATCACCTACTTATAAGTAAGAATTATAATCTGTTCATGTACATATTTAATACTTTACTTTGGAGCAATGATTCAATGTATATGTTTTCTCTCCTAATGTAGATCTCAACTTTCCACACCTTTTAAAGTATGATCTTTGTCCATGTTTTCCTCTAAATCCTCTGTAGTGTATTTGTATAACAAATGCTCTAAAGATCTTCCTCCAATAATTTTAATCTCAGCAATGTCATAGTACCATTCATTGTCCCTCAGTTTTAATCCATGATTGGCCCACTCCCCTTTCTAATCACAGATAGATATACAGGTATATATAGTGTATATATGTTTATATGTGTGTATATAGTCTTGATAATGTTTTTTATACTGTTTCAATTCAGTACCATCTTTGGGAATATGCTACAGCCTGCTTACACCCACAATGTGTCATTCCATTGCTTTCTGAGTTGTTTGTAATGTTAATTCCTCTAAGATTCTGGTACTCTAGGATTAACAGCCATATGGCATCCCATCACCAAGAGAATACTGGTGTGAATGTGGCGGGTTTTTATAGCAGTAAACAGTTTGGGTTCTTCAAAAGCACTACATTTTACATAGGCAATACATACCAAACTCCTCCTACTCCTCAATAATGATTGAATTGAGCTTAATTAAGAATATATTCCTATGACAATACTGTGTTTTCCCCCACAGAATCAAAAAATTTAGAGGCTGGAAGGGACCTTATAGATTATCTGAAATAATACTATCATTTTTCTTATTAGTAAACTGAGGCCAAATGCCTGAAGTCACACAGCTAATTAATGTAAGGACCAGGATTAGCACCCAAGTTTATATATTCTCCAACTATACTCTTTATTTTAATCTATCGGGATCCTGAAGGGAAAAGGAATAGTTGGTTGGAAAGGTAGGATGAAAATAATCAGAATAAAGTGTCATTGAAACAAAGAAATTAGAGAGCGTGGATAATAATCATTTGGTAGGCTTTGATGCAGTTTTGGAAGTTTCTACCTTTTTTTCTTGTTCATAGTCCCCACCTAGGAAACTCATGGAAACATGCATAATGCTCTCTAGTATACTAAAAGATTCTCCATTTGCAAGTACCGAGTTCATAATATTAAAGAAGCAAAATTTTATTTTAAAAAATAGTTTTAGCAATAAGGAAAGAAAAAACTGCAGGCCAACGAGTAGGCAATGAGAATATGAAACTATTACTCTTTGTAGATGATATGATGGTATACGTAGACAATCCTAGAGAATCAAGTAAAAAACTAGGTGAAATAACCAATACTATTAATTAAGTAGCAGAATGCAGAATAAATCCACATAAATCATCAGCATTTCTATATGTTTTCAACAAAGCCCAGTAGCAAGAAAAGAAAAATTCAGTTTAAAAATCACACTAAACAACATAAAATTCCTGGGAATCTACATGTCAAGGCAAACACAGGAATTATATGAACACAATTACAAAAGAGTTTTCACACAAATAATGTCAGATCTAAACAATTGAAAAAACATTGATTGCTCATGGGTAGGCCGAGCTAATATAACAAAAATGACAATTCTACCTAAATTAATTTATTTATTAAGTGCCACATCAATCAAACTACCAAATATTTATTTTTATAGAACTAGAAAAAATAATAACAAAATTCATCTGGAAGAAAAATATGTCAAGGATATCAAGGGAATAATTGAAAAAAATGTGAAAGATGGCCTACCAGTACCAGATCTCAAACTGTACTATAAGCAGCAATCAATCATCAAAATAATCTGTTACTGGCTAAAGAATAGAAAGGTAGATCAATGGAATAGATGAGATACCCAATATACAGGAGTAAATGACTTTAGCAACCTAGTGTTTAATAAACTCCAAAGAGCTTTTGAAATAAGAACTCACTCTTCAACAAAAACTGCTGGGAAAATTAGAAAATGGTATCACAGAAGCTAGGTATAGAACAATATTTTACACCCAAACCACAATAAGGTCCAAATGGATATATGATTTAGATATAATGATTGATACCATAACTAAATTAGAGGAACAAAGAATAGTTTGCCTGGCAGATCTTGAGAGAAGGGAAGAATTTTGACCAAACAATAGAGTATTACAAGATATAAAATGAATAATTTTGATTATATTAAATCAAAAGGCTTTTGTACACACAAAACTAATATAACCAAGATTAAAAGGAAAACAACAAACTGGAGAATTTTTTTAATATGACAAACATCTCTGATAAAGGTTTAATTTCTCAATTTTATAAAGAACAAAGTCAAATTTATAAGAATACAAGCCATTCACCAATTGACAAATGATCAAAATATGTGAATAAGCAATTTTCAGATGAAGAAATCAAAACCACCGATAATCATATGAAAAAATGTTCTAAATCACTCTTGATTAAAGAAATGCAAATTAAAACAACACTGAGGTACCACTGAGGTAGTAAAGAAAAGTAATAAATGTTGGAGGGAATGTGTCAAAATTGAGACACTAATGCATTGTTGATGGAATTGTGAACTAATCCAACCATTCTCGAGGTCAATTTGGAACTATGCCTAAAGGACCATAAAACAATGCATATCCTTTGGTCTTTTAATACTACTACTAGGACTGTACACCAAAGAGATGCTAAAAAGGGGGAAAAGCACCTACATGTACAAAAATATTGATAGCTGCTCTTTTTGTGATGGCAAAGAATTGGAAAATGAGATGACCTTCAATTGGGGAATGGTTGAACAAATTGTGGTACATGTTGATAATGAAATACAATTGTGCTATAAGAAATGATAAGTAAAATTATTTCAGAAAAAGCTGGAAAGATCTACAGGAACTGATACAGAGCAAATTTGGAGAATTGGGAAAACATTGTGCACAATAACAGAAATATTGGACAATGATTATTTGTGAAAAGTTGGCTACTCCCAGCAATGCAATGATGTGGGAAAATCCTGAAAGACTTATGACAGGGAATGCTATTCACCTCCAGAAAAAAGCACTATTCAAGTCATCTTTCATATCAGTGTATTTTTGGTTTTATTTTGGGGTTTTGGTTGTGCATGACTTTGCTGTCATAACAATGACCAAAATGAAAGTGTGTTTTGCATAACAATTAAAAAGAATGAAAAAAAATTGGTACCCAAAATGGAAGCATGGGGGAAAGGAAATTTTCTAATAATATTAGAAAATGCCTCCCAAAAATCTATTGTAAATTTCCAGTTAAATATAGTTCCAAATATGCAAGTGCTTTCATCCCTGTAGTTCCCAGTGGCTTCATATTGTATTATAGATCCTGTTTCCTCTTTACAACTAGCAGGATTGGTAACTGTCATTTTCTGGCCATCAACTAATTGTGTATCATATTTTGGCCATGAAAAGACCAAATCATGCAAAGATTTTCTCTGTCACTGACTATAGTCTTTAAGGTGGAGAATGACCAAGAGCCCTGCCTGTCTGGAAGTTTCCCCTTCATGTTTCTCTTCCTCTATTATATATTTATCGCCCCCTCTAATGTATGCCAGAGACTCCTTTTCATAAGATTCTCCTGCATATCCACTAATGAATTTTTTAAAAGAAAAAACTCATTAAAAATAGTTTTAAAAGGTAGAAAAAAAGATAGTCAAATGTTCCTGGGTTCTAGTTCCAGTCAATAAATATCCACATGGCCATGACTTCTCAGGCTCTCCATATTTTTGCAACCACTTTAATTCATCAAGCACTCATTATATTAAAATGAGTTGAACTAGAATTCTGAGTTCCTTTCTAACTCTGAAAGTGTGCTTCAAGATCAATTGAATCCTGATTTCCCCTATTTTACTATGATCCCATCAGCAAACATGAATTCAATGACATCAGTAGCTAGATGGCACAGTGGATAGAAGGCTATCTTCAGTCTAAAGGACCTGAGTTAAAATCTAACATCTAATACTTTCTAGCTTGTGATCCTAACTGCTTCCTGCCTCAGTTTCCTCATCTGTAAAACAGGAATAATAAAAGTACTTACCTTCCACAGTTGTTCTGAGGATCAAATAAGATGATGATTGTAAAGGGCTTAGCACAGTTTCTGGAACATAGTAAGCATTACATAAATTTTGAAATCACTACATGACGGTCAGAAGAAGCAATACAAATACACTCTCAAGATCTTTGAAGAACTTTGGTATTGATTGCAAAACATGGGCCATCCAGCATGGCATACCCACATTGAAGAAGGCTCTATGCTCTATTAGCAAGGCAGAATTGCAGAAGCTCAAAAGAAATTTGAAATTCATTTATTTATTTATTTATTCATTCGTTTGCTTATTTATTTATTTGTATGCAAATTTAGATACATCTCCATCCCAAATGTTCATACAGACTATTTGTGTCTTTCCCATGTAGAGTCTTCTGAGCTCATCTTGGTGTGATCAACCACTGTTGGCACACTGTATCCATCCCAGTGATGTCCTTTTGGTCCTTTTCAAGCATAAAGAATGACAACAACAATAACAATTATTATCTCTTTGCAGATGGCTCATTAGATGTGTGTGTATAAACACATTTGTACACAAATATGTATGTAATAATACACACATATATATATATTATTGCAATAGTCTACTAATTGATTTCATTGCTTTCAGTCTCTTCCTTCTCCATTTGATACTCCATATGGCCACCAAAGTGACATTTCTAAAGTACTGACCTGACCAAAAGCTCAGATGACTTTCTATTGGTTGTAAGATCATTTGGGAAAGCCCCTTCTTCAGCATTTCAAGCCCTTCATAATCTGGTTCCAGCATGATTATACATTATTCCCCTTAAAGGATTCTATGATCCACCTAAACTAGACCTAGTGATTGCACACACTCTCCAGTCCTGCCAAATTTGCTATTGTTTATAAACAAGAACCTATTTCCTAACTCCTTCACTTTGCATAGAACTGAAATGTACTCTCTCATCACCTCTACTTTTTAGAATTCCAGGCTTCCTTGAAAACATCAATGCCTCTCTGATAAGAACTTTCTTGGTCTTTCCAAATACTCATGTCATCCTCCTCAAATATATAAACATGTGGACAGATTTCTTGGTCAGTTGGTTGACTTCTCGTTTCAAAATTCTTTGATGTTAGAATACTTTTTTTTTTGGAATAGATGACTCTGAAATAATCATCATCTCCCCATCAATCCTTCAAATAAGTACCCAGTTATTTTTTATTTGGCCATGTGTGCATTTTCTGCTCTGATTTCAAATGAACCTTTTGATTCTTATGGCTATTATGGACATATTAGTTTTGATTTTTTGTGATACTTCTATTTCTCATGTCAACTGGGTGGTCACACAGGGCACTGTGAGAAGCAATGAAAATAATTGCTATCCATTAGTTGTTGCCAACCTTTTTCAGGTGTTTCTATCCCATTTTATGTTTTGATTGTTTGAGCCAAATGGCCTTTGAGGTGTTAAAAGACCTTTTAAAATTTTAACCTCTCTGGTCCTCAGTTTTCTAGGCTGTTTGATAAAGGGGTTCATCTAGCAAAATGTGGGTTATTGAGATTAGAGTTTCATTTTTGTATTTGTATCTCCAGGACTACACACATAGTAGGGCTGAAGAAGACCATAGTAGGTACTCAATAAATATTTGCTGAAAAAAAAAATGAACTCTATTAGATGATCTGTAAGGTCTCATTTTGCTCTAAATCCATGATGCTATGACAAAGATTACAATACAAACACGGATAGCTTAGTACTTTAGCAAATTCCATCCGAGATGACAAATGCACAGCAAATTGCTTCTTATTGAAAGGGAGAGCTCTTTGATCCTGCTGAGTGACATTGACAGCCTCCACTGTGTGGTATGGAATGCTTACCCCACCTGACATTTTTCATTCCTGATGGAAAAGAGTATGACCCCATTTAAAAAAATGCAAACCTTTCCTTTGGAAACTATAGGAACCATATTCATCACTTCTCCCTTACTTCATGGTTCCTGGAGTAGTTTTCCTAACTAATTCCACAGTCTGGCTACTATAATTAGGATTAAAAGTAAACTTTCTAGCTTGTGTAAAAGGATTATGAAATCACACTATTTCAATAGATACTCATTTGCTTTCTTATTTGCCATCAGAAAATTCATAGCTGTTATAACAAATATTTATTTATAGAAAAGATTTTTTATTTTATTTCATCTACCTCCTGTCTATTAAATCAAAGGGGTGTAATCCATCATTTGAATCACCCAAGCCTTTCACCCTGCCATGAACTGTGATGTAAGGCAGAGGATTTGTGAGGGTGCAGCAAGAAATAGCAGGAGGGAAAGATGGTTTTGCAAGTGATCTCCTCATCACAGATATGTATCTTCAATATTTAGTTGTTGTGGCAGGAAAACAGCAACAAATACATGAACTGTAAACCATCTGGCTTGAAATATGTTCAAATATGAATGTTCATCTTGAAAAATGAAATCTATGGAATTCTGGCATCCACTTTGACTTTTGAGAGATGAACAGCTTGGGTATGCAAAGGAGGGATCTAGAGACTAGCCTTTTTACACTTTATATTTTTTCCTGAACGGAGACATCAAATGATTTACTACCTGGGAAAGAAAACTTCCCTTTGGCTTTTATTTACTTTTGTGGAAACCACTATGTCATTGTTGTTCTTAATCTTAGGTACTGTACTCACAATAAGTGAATTGTTATGTTCCTATCTCATGTTTTGAGAAGTAAAAGAAACAAAAAGTGTTCTTATCATTTCACATTTCCAGGCACCGATACGTGCTAGACAAAATACTACACTTGTAAAGATTGTAGTAATAATCCTGGCTCTCACCAAGCTATAGTGAGAAGAGAATAACATAAGAAACTTTGTAAATTAAGGGCAGGATGGCATAGTGGGGGGGAATGGTGTCAAGACACGAGTTTAAATCCAAATTCCTTAACTTTTCAGAACCTGAGTTTTAATATCTGAAAAATGGGAATAATTTAACTTGAACTACTTCACAGGTTGGTTGTGAAGACTGATTAAATGCAGATAGTAAGAAGTTTTGTAAATATAATTCACTGAGTGGCATAAACCGTTGCCCCCGTTAGGCTTGGAGATTGTTTGCCCTGAGTTTGAGGGGAGAAATTTGAGTTATCGATTCATCTTACCTTCCCCTTGTTATTCCAGGATAATTAATAAGCCCCTTGAAATAATGTTGGTTTTGACAAACATAGTATATGGAATGCATGGTAGACATAAAGAGGATGTATTCATTGTAGATCCTGCTAGAACCTCAGTTCTAGCCCTTGGTGACTTCTCATTTAGACTTTTATTATCCCTCAGATACTTTGAGTTTCTTAGAGGTTCTTCTGAAGTAACTCCAGGTGTAGGCAATCAACCAAATAAAAAACCCTTTTAGGGGATAGACCCCAGAATCCAGCTGACTGTGTAGTATCTCAGACTCTTGGGAGAAGTTTTTCTTGCCACAAAGAGGTCTTTGTCTTTCTTGAGAGGCATTCCTCCCATCAATCCTGGAAGTCAGTTTCATTAAATAAACATTTATCAAGCGCCTACTGTATTAAAATCACCATATTAGCCAATGGGTGTACAAAACCAAAAATGAATCAAATCCTACTCTAAAAAGCTTATATTCCTGTTGGGGGAGGATATGAAAAACAGAGTGAATAATTCAAAGTATATATGAGATATAGAGAGTACTCATGCTTGAGAAGATCAGGAAAGCTTCATAGAGGAGATTGCTTCTGAATTGTGCTTTAAAAGAAGGCAGAGATCATATGAGGTGTAGGGGAGAAGGAAGTATATTTTAAAATTCTTTGTTGTTCTGTCATGTTCAGTCATGTCCAACTTTTTGTGACCCCTTTTGGGGGTTTTCTTGGCAAAGCTACTAGAGTGGTTTCTCATTTACTTCTTCAACTCATTTTACAGATGAGGAATCTAAGGCAAACAGGATTAAGTGACTTGTCCAGGGTCACACAGTTGAGTCTTCCTGACTTAAGACCTGGAACTGTATGCACTATGCTATATACCTGCCTCATTTCAAAAATTATATACTATTTTTGCAAATGCATGGAGGGGAGATACAGCAAACAAATGGCAGAACTATTTCACTGGACCAAAAAATGTGCAATAAGTAATGACTAGTATCATAAATGGAAAGCAGATTGTGGAAGACTTTAAAACCTTTATGACAGGCTGAGGAGTTTTAATTTTATCCTAGAAGTAATTAGGGAGCTATCCAATATTTTTGAGTAGGTGGCATAGGAGGAATAATATGGTCAGATTTGTGTTTTAGGCATATCAATTTGGCAGCTTTGTGGAAGATATATATTGGAGAGGGAGAGAAATCAGAGCCAAGAAGACCAGTTACAGATCTATCAAAACAGAACAGTTGATATATTATAATGATATGATACTGGACCTGGGTAGAAGCTACATTTATGGATAGAAAAAGATGAATTTGAACAGTATGGTGGAGGTAGAATCAAACTAATATGACTTGGCAACTGATTGAATTTTGAAATTGAGGGAGAAAGAAACATGAAGGATAATTCCTAGGTTTTAAATCTGGGTGACTAGAAGAATGTAATAGTTTGGAGAAAATATAATGAATTCTATTTGGGTCATGTTGAGCTTGAGAGACCTCCATGAGATATCTAAAGGGAAGAATGAGCATGGTATGCACCTATGAAATGGTTCATTGCAAAGAAAAATGATAAGAACCTATATTTAGGACTAGACTAGACTTTAGAGACCATCTAATTCAATACTTTGATTTTTACAGATGAGTAACCTTGAGTTTGAATCCCACCCCATTTCTATATTGGCTTCATTAGAATGCCTGTTCCAGGTTTGGATCAATGATCCTTTAAGTGGCTTCACTGCAGTTACAGGTGGTAAATAGAGGAATCAAGATTTGAACCCAAATGCCTAATTTTCAAATCCAGTGCTCTTCTCACAATACTGAAATAAGTCTTTAGAAGCAAGGGTTTGTTTTTTGTTTTTGTTAAATAGAAGACAAAGCCTGAGCAATTAAAGTAGTTTTGATAACAACCAAGTCAAAAGAAAAGGTGATTTAGAGATTGTTGGTTTGGTTTTTGTGCCAAAGCAGCTCTCTTATGACCAGGACTAAAGATTCAGGGCCACAATAAATCAACTTTATTGGGATCCTTTTGCCCAACCTCTCCAAAAATAAATTTCCTACATTTCTTTCATATTCTATCTCAATTCTTCCCCTTTATTGGGAGTTCCCTGGCCAACTCATTATGTTGATCTTTCTCTTTTGAAATCCCCCAACCCACTATGTATACAATTTGCGCTGCAATGTTACCCCCCCTCCTTATGTTTGTACTCTATATTTATCATAAATTCCAACTCCTAATCATACAATGGGTTTTTTTGAGGAGACCATATTATCTTTCTTTCTCTCCTAATGCCCAGTACAATGTTATGTTTGTAGTATTTTCAGTGAATCCTAATTGAATAAAATAATTAAGAAATTGTTATTGAATCAGCCTAAATGAAGATTAGCTCAGATGAATATTCTTATCAAACTTTGTACCAAAGATGATTTTTTTAAAGTGGACTGGAAGAAACACATTTTACTCAAAAGAAAATCTACCCAAGTAACAATAACTCAGATTCACATGCACATAAAGACATACAAAATGCCTTTCTCATAATGATTCTGTAAGAATGGGATCATTTCCCACCTTTTACAGATGATAAAACTGAGGTTCCATTAAGCAAGTTGCCCATAGTCCCAAAGCTGGCAGACAGAATTATAACACAGAGTTATAGATTTTGAACTAGAAAAAAGCTTGGAGGTCATCTAGTCCAAGTACCTTCTTTAAAAAAAATTCTAACAAAGGTCTGTCTTCTCTCCCACCAACCTCTCTTTTACATGCTTTACAAAAAAAAAAAAACAGACAAGGAATAGAAGCACAGAGAAGTAGATTTTGCTCAGTCATGTAGAGGCATTAAGGAGCAGAGCCAGGATTTGGAGTTAGAAGATCTTGGTTCAAGATTCCATACCAATCAATCAAGAAACATTTATTAAGCACCTATTTTGGACCAGGCACTACACAAAGAACTAGGGGTACAGAGAAATGTAAAAGATGATCTCTGCTCTCAAGGATCTCACAATCTAATGGGGGGAGATAATGTACAATAACCATGTAAAAACAAGCTGTATTCAAGATAAACTGGATGTAAGGCACAAGAATTAAGGGGATTGGGAAAGTCTTCCTTTAGAAGGTGGCATTTTAGCTGAGATTTGAAGGAGGTCATGGAAACTGGTAGAGGGAGATGAGGCCAGAGAGCATTCCAGACAAAGGGGATATAGAGGTAAGATGCCTGGAGTCAGGAGATGCAGTGTTTTGTGCAAGTAACAGCAAGGTGGCCAGTGTCACTAGATCACAGAGAATAGGAGGCAGGAGAGAGGGGAAAGGGTGGAGAGGGTTTGGGGGTGCAAGATGAAAAAAGACTAAAAAAGTGGGAAGGGCAGTTTACAAAAGGCCCACCAAGCTCTCTAATAAAAATATGAAATAATATCTGTGAAATATTTGTTCTTTAATTAAACTGCTTGAATAAAAAATAGCAATGTATTTCATATTTTTCTTCAAAGTTTTCCCATGTACTTGAATTCTTCTAAAAGGAGAAAGGAAGGAAATCAACAAAATGATCACTATGAATGTTCCTTGAAAACAAGGGCATCTCCATTGCTTTAGGGGTGATGGCAGAGTTTTGTTGTTTGGGGTTGGCTTTAGAGACTATTAACCCTAACACAGCACCATCCACAGGAAGGTGCTGACTAAGCATTTGTTTTGGGTGTAGAGGATGATATTTGGTTATTGGGAACAGGGCCAGGCAATGTTGCTCTAATGCTTAGTTAGAAGAGAATCACTCACAGGTGCTGCTTTTTCTAGGCTGAACTCCTCTGCACTATCTACAGGGAGCTCCAGTTGTTAGTATGCAGCAGCAAAAACTTCACAATGATCAATCTTGCCCTTGAGGATCAAAGAGTTCCTTTGTTGGGTCAGCCACTCTTCAACTAAAGCAGCTAAAAATATAATGCAGAAGGATTCTAGTCTGAGACCTTTGCTGCACAAGTACTGTCTGCTATTTACTATAAATTCACTCTCTTTTTGGATTTCATCTCTAACTCAACTTCTTTGCCTCAGTTTCCTCATCTGCAAAATGGGAGTGATAATTTACATATACCTTACAACGTAGTTGTGAGGACCAAATGAGATAATATGTTTAAAGCCCTTTTCAAACCTTAAGTACTACATAAATGCTAGTTATTATTTTTCCAATAAAGAAGAAGAAAATAGTATGTATTTTTGTTGAGTGTTTTTTTTTTAATTGACATGATCTTTCATTTGGGGCTAATGAAATTCTTCCTCCCTTTTCAAGATTCAGTGCAGGGGACCACCTCCTATATGATTTCCCATCCCCATCCAAAACCATCATCGGTCATTAAAATGTTGTCCTTTGTTCCTATCAGATTTTTTTTAGTCTATTTCATGTGAATTTGCAGTCAGTCAAAATTAACACTTCTTAGGTACCACCTCCAATGCAGGCACTGCTAGTGATACAAAGAAAGGCTTGCAAAGGAGTTTCCAAGAAACATTCCTGTTCTCAAGGAGCTCACAATCTAATTGTGAAACAATACGCAACAACTATGATGAAGATATATATATATATATGTATATATATATATATATATATATATATATATACACAGGATATATTGGGGGGGAGTGATCTCAGAAGGAAGCCACAGTGAAGGTACCTGGGTAGCTCAGTGGATTGAGAGCCAGACCTAGAGACAGGAGGTCCTAGGTTCAAATCTGGCCTCAGACACTTCCCAGCTCTGTGACCCTGGGCAAGTCACTTGACCCCCATTGCCTAGCCCTTACCACTCTTCTGCCTTGGAACCAATGCACAGTATTGACTCCAAGATGGAAGGTAAGGTTAAAAAAAAAAAGAAGGAAGCCACAGAGAGAAAGGAGAACTGGGGAATGATTTTTGTAGAAGGGCAAGACTTTAGCTGAGACTTGAAGGAAGCCAGAAGATGAAAATGAGGAGGGAAAATGTTCCAGACATGAAGAAAAGTCACTGAAAATGTCTGAGCCCAAGAGGTGGAGTGACTTGGTCAAGGAACAGCAAGGAAGCATGTGTCACTGGCTTGCAGAGTATGGGGAAGGAACTGGGGTTTAAGAAGCCTGGAAGGGTCAGGTTATAAAGAGCCTTAAAAGTCAAAGAGAAGGTTTTATATTTGATCCTGAAGGTGATGAGAAAACACAAAAGAGTAACATGACCAGATCTGTGTTTTAGGAAGATTATTTTGACAGCCAAATGGATGGTGGATTGAAGTGGAGAGAGACAAAGTATGAAGACCAACACGCAGGTTATCACAATAGTCTGGGCATGAGATGAAGATGCTTTGCACCACAATGGTCGCAGGAGGGTTTACATACATGTTGTATCCTCCTCATAATCTTTCTGAGGTCAAGGGCCATGCCATTAATCATTTTACAGAATCTCTCAATTGGGAGGGATTTGTTGTTGTTCAGTCATTTTTCAATTATGTTTGAGTCTTCATGACCCCATTGGGAGATTTCTTGGCAAAGATTCTGGAGTGGCTTGCCATTTCCTTCTCCAACTCTTTTACAAATGGGGAAACTGAGGTAAACAGAAGCCCAATATGAACTCAGAAAGATGTCTTCCTGATGCTCTATCTACTGCACCACCTAGTTGCCTATGACAGATCTTCAAATACTTGAAGACAACTATTAAATCTCCCTACATCATTTGACAGACTGACTGACTGACTGGTGCTCCTTTTGGAGTTGGTTCAAATCTTGTCTCTCTCATTTGCCACCTATGTCACCTTGATCAAACCCCTTACCTTCTTTGGCTTTCACATTCCTTATTTACAAAATGAAGGATTTGGCCTAGATGGCCCCAAAAGTCCCTTCCAACTCTAAATCTAGGATCACATGATCTTGAATTTCTTCAGACCAAGGCATACAATGTTTTTGCATCCTTAGCCCTGAGCACAGTGATGTAGACATAGTAGGTACTTAATAAATGTTTATTGAATATAGCAGTGGACACTGCCATTTGCATTAGCAAGACAGATTGCATCCATCGCTCAAAACCAATAAGGCAACATTCATTTCACTGGCTTTCAGGCATTTGTGACTAATGGGCAAGGGAATACTGTCTAATTCACAGCACATGTGCTTTTTTATTTTAAATTTATTCGTTTATTTGTTACATTAAAATACCCAGTTAACTCCATCCTCTCCCTCCCTTCCCCATTAAAGAAGGCATCATATCACAAAAAGATATTATATATATATATGTATATAATTATATCTTGTTTATATTTAAGAATCATGGTTGATAGCAGGACCTGCTTAAAAGGAAATGGTTTGCATCTTTGCAGAGGTGAGATATTATGGGTGGAGAATATTACGCATACTTTTCAGACAATTTGTGTTCATTGGTTTTGCTGATAGGATTTCTTTTTCTTTGTTACACAATATAGCTCCATGTATGAGAGAATAGAAAAGGACATACTTAGAAATGAAATGGAGATGAGATTTTAAAATGGTATCTATTAAAATAAGATTTTAGAGGGGAAAAAAAACCTTTTGATAATCAATTTCTGAATAAAGCAAGTAATCTTCACACAACTGACTTCCTTCCCTGTCATTTAGCATTAGAATCCCCATATTCAAGATCCCCAGCTTTCTGTCATTTTCCTTGTCTACTCTTCCATTGGTAGCTAGCTCAAAATGTTCTCTCTTCCCCTTCCATCCTATGCAACCTCCATCATAATCCTGGACCTAAGAGGAATTCCCCAACCAGTGCCTTGGGACTCCTTGTCCTGTCCTTGGTACTTCTTTTATTTGTTTGTTGTTTGTTTTTTACATTAAAATATCCAGGTAACTCCTTCTCTTGTCCCATTAGAGAAGCTACCATTTGACAAAAAAAAAAAGGTATATATAAAACTATGTCCTACTTATTTCTATTTATCAGTTCTTTCTTTGGAGTTAGACATCTATCATTGATTTATCCTTCAAACCATATTTCTGTTACTGTGTATAATTTTTCTTGGTTTTGCTTGTTTCACTCTTTTTAATTTCATGTAGATCTTTCCATTAAAATTTTTTTAATTTAAATTTAAAACATTAAAAAAAAACCCTACCTTCGGTTCTACGATCAATACTAAATATTGCTTCCAAGTCAGAAGAGTAAGAGGTAGCCAATTGGGATTAAGTGACTTGCCTGGGGCCATATTTGAACTCAGGACTTCTTGTCTCCAGACATGACTATCTACTGAGCCACCTAGCTGCCCTCTTTCTTTGTGCTTTTTAAATTAACCTGTTCATCATTTCTTACACCATAACAGTATTCCATCACAATCATATGCCATTCCCCAGGGGATGCTTTTTTTGAATAATGAAAATGAGGGGTGAAAGTGGCCAACATTCCAACCCTTCTTACCTTATTCTGGCTTCCTCTCATCCTCCTCCTGACTGTTCTACTCCCTGTCTGTCTTTTCCCCAGATAAGCACCAGGAATTCAGAGGGGGATGATTATAGCTGTGGTCCTTGCAAAGACCTTTAAAATCACTTTGGCCAAGACAAACCTCATTATCCTAAACGGCAGAACCTGTCGATATTTGTTCATGATGTTTAGGCATAAAATGTCATGAGGAAGCAGACAGGAGATAAGGCTCCGAGCACACCTGGCACCTGCACAGCCCTCAATATACTTTGTGTTGTCTGTCACAGTCCCTGCATCAGAGACAGAGAGCACAAGGTTCAATTGAAGCTGGCTCTTGTTCTCAAGATAAGAACTGACATCTGGAATCTAATCAACTTGGAGACCAAAAATGTAATCTGATGGCTTAAGATGTCTTTTAACTGAGGAAGAGATAGCACCCTCCACAGGTTGTGGCTATGAAACTGGAATGACACTGATGTTAACAATAAAAGCCTGGAGACGGCAAGGTGGCTCAGTGGATAGAGGTCTAGAGTCAGGGGGAACTGATTTCAAATCAAACCTGAGATTATTCCTAGCCATGTGACTCTAAGCAAGTCATTTAACCCCAATTGCCTAACCTTTACAGCTCTTCTGCCTTAGAACCAATACACCAGTTTGAAGTCAGAACCTAAGAGTTTAAAAATAAGTAAATGAATAAATAAAAATCTGTATCTAAGTGGCACTCAAAAGTTTAAAGAGCTTTTTTCAGCACTTAGCCCAGTGCCTGGTGAATATAGTTGGCTTGTTCATTAAATGACTGACTTCCCCAAACAAGCCTGTGGGGAAGGGAAGTCAAATAATATTATTCCCATATTGAGCTTTATTTGAAAAAAAAAATGCTTATACAGCTCCCTGGTATCACACTAATTTTTTTTCATTTTTTAAGTTTATTTGTTTGTGTTATTAAAATTCTCAAGTATCTGCCTTGTTCCCTCCTTTCCCCATACTATAAAAGGTATCATTTGACAAAAAGATTTATATATATATATATATATATATGTATATATGTATATATATACATATATATATATATAAAAGTATGTGTGGTTTATTTCCATTTATCAGTTCTAATTTCTAAAAGGAAATTATATTGGAGATTTCTGTAGGAGGGTCATATCTCTCCTTTTTTAAAGTGTATTTTAAAGCTTACATGTCAGAACCAAATGTCAGAACCAAAACTAGAACTCAGCTTTTGGACCACAGTTCTGCTAGTATACTGCCCCTGCTGAGAAGAGAAGGTTTTAGCATTTAATAAAAGAATGTGCTGAATACTGACTGAATACAACAATTTGGGGTGGTAGTGGAGGGTCTTATATTTCTTTAGTTCCAATCCTGCCATTTACTGGCAATGTGACCTCAAAAAAGTCCAAGACTCTTTCTCAGTGCCTCAGTTCCAACATCTATAAAATTAAGTGGCTGGATTAAATGATCTCTTAGGTCTTTTCCAAATATGAAATTTTGTGATATGGTTGACCAAATGTAGGGTCTTTGTAGTCAGAAGATATAGGCTTAAATCCCAACTTTGTCCATTTCTATCTGAGTAACTTTGGAAAAGTCACTTATCCTCTCTGACCCTCAATTTCCCCATCTGTAAAATCAAGAGATTTGACTAGATTATACCTCCTGTTCTTTATAAAGTTGAATCTATAATTCTATGATCATAGTATTTTCCCAAAAAAGGAAAATCTCTGAAGAAAAATAAATTAAAATATGAGCTATCCTAGGTACGTTTTCACAATGCAAATCATCACTGCTTCTTTGTAATAAGTCCCATGGATGCTATAAATGAATAACTCAATGTTAACTCAATGTAGTTCTATGTATTCAAGTGGGAATTAACGAACCTTATTTTTAAAGTAATGATGGACATCTCTTTAAAACTAAGTCATCAAATGGTGTTTTTAATGTGGGTCTGGAAATACACTAAGCAATTAACAAAAATTGTGGCCACTCTTTATTACTCCATAATATGCCTCTTTATTATTTGTATTACTAAATGAAAGATATGAAAGTCCTGAAATTTTCAAACCTTCCTCATACTCACCAGACTAAAAATAGAAGAGATAGCATAGAAGTGTAGGTATAATTCCCTCTGAATTAATTTTTATAACCCAACCAGATAAGACCTCAAAGATATGTAAATCCTAAACACTTCAGGAATAATAACAAATTATTTCATGATGGAAGATTATTGGCTTAGAGGAACGAATATGAAGATTTCAAATCTACTGTGAGTCTACTTTAAAGTAAATGACTGTAGCAATTTCTCTAGCTAAGCTATATCTCAAGTTAATTTTGCCAGAATACCTGTGATTTGATCCATTTCTAAAAGGAAACACATCAGAAAGAAGGTTCCTTTTTCTTTCTTCTAAATAAAATCCAAGTTTAAAATATTTTTACTGGCACAAAAAGCATTAGACTGCTCTTGTCCAATAAATCTTGCTTCTTTGTCCATATATATGTATCTTTGTTCTGACATTTATGGAAAATTGGGATGCTTCAATGCAAGATGAAAATGTTTAGTAACATTGGATTTGATTGAATAGTCAACTTTTCTTTCAAGTCTTTGATGCTATACAAATCAAAATGGGGGTACAGGGAGAAAGAGAGGAAGTAAAAGGTGAGATATTTGGCATACAAAAAGAGTCAACATAATGAAATGAATAACAGGAACTGCTTCAGTGTCATAGAGACCGAGTTCAAATCCTACTCCTAACCCAGTTTAGTTCTGACAAGTCACTTAATCTCTCCATGTTCTAAGCAACCCATTAAGATTATAACAGAGGGATGAGTTGTCCACCCACATTGGTGATGGAAGTTTCTACAATACAAATTACATATATTTATGAAATCATTGGTTTTGCACCATTCCAAAAAAATTCACATAAGACCTAGCTTTTATATAGTGCTTTAAGGTTTACAAATGATATATATGTATATATATATACACACATATATATATATATATAGTACTTCATTTTATTCTCCCAGCAAATCTATGAAATAGGATGCTAGTATAATCTTCATTTTTCACCTGAATATTTCAAAGAAAGGAGAAGTAGTAACTTGCCAAAGGTCACACAGATAGTGGGTGTATGAAGTAGGGTTCAAATCCAGGTTTTACTACCTCTAGGTCCAGTGTTCCAAGATGCTAAGCTACATAAAGTTTACTTAATAGACTGAATGACTATGCCCTTATTCATAGTTGAGTGTTTTGTGAAATAAAACATACTTAATAAATGCTCGTTGATTGATGTATAAGTCATTTGCAACAAACACAGAAACTGCAGCTTCAATATGTGATCTTGTATAAGTCTTCACCTTGATGAGTCTCAGTTTCTTCCTCAGTAAAATGAACAGTTAGTCTAGATGGTCTTGGAGATCCCTTGAAGCTCTTCCCCTATTATTCTGTCATCTGAAGTTTCAGGGAGATCTGAAGTCACATATTAAGTAGCAACCCCTAACTGCCACTTTTTTTCCTGTTATCTCATTTTTTAACCTTTTGTTAAACCTTTGGAATTTATCCCCCAGAAGTCCCTTAGTATTTCCCAAAATTCCCTTTAATCTCTCCTGTGCCTCCACATTTGTGTGATGACGTTATTGTTTTTATAAGTAGCTGTAGAACTGCTCCCTCTTCCTTTTTTACTTGCGACCAGGCTGAGTTCAGGCAGTTCTTTTGCTTTAGTTATTAATAATAAAACTTTAAAAAGATAAAAAATAAAAAATAATACTTTTTTGACCTGAACTATCCAGAAAATTATCCCCTTAGCCCTTCCCAAAATCAGTAGTAGGCAGAATCTGTATCCTCGTAGGAAAGATAGAGTCACAGAAGTGGCCCTAGTTTGGCCAATTTTAAGGAAATGCCAGTCTCATAATACTAACCCTGAGAAAATAATATTTGGTAAAGATATAGATTGTGTGTACATGTTGTCATATAAATACAAAGAGTAGCTCTAAAGTGGTGAGGCAATTTCCAAAAAACCCATCCAGCTCAGTCTGATTCTTTTAGGTTAATATGCCTTAGTACATGTATAAAATGTTCGTACCTATAATATTTTTCCTTTTCATCTTTGTCATTTGTTTCTTCATTACTCCCAATTAATATTCATTGAGCTCTTATTTTCATCTACAATCAAAGATTTCCTGAAAGATTAAAGAATGGGGAGAGATACTATAAGTACAAAAATATGAGAGGGAAGAGTTTTTTTCTACATTTAGGCTTCTAAATTTGGTTATTTCATGAATTGTCCAATTAGGTATTATAATTTTGACTGCAACCATGTATAAACCAGTGTAGAAAGTATAGGGAGATCATTTAACAAGAGCTTTCTTTTCTTGTGAAATATTTTGGAGAAAAGAATCATTAGACAGAGGCTTGCTTTTATTTACTTAGGTCATGAGGCATGTCAGCTTGGTGATCTGCTCTTGGCAGGAAGTCCTTAATTAGAAATTCCTAGAAAGCACATCTCCCAGGAGGTGCCTATTAAGACCTAAAGACAAAAGGAGTTAGTAGGAAAGCCCTTATGAAGGGCAGAAAATCCAGGCTAAGGTGAAGAAAAAGAGTAAGTTGCTTCTCAGCATAAAAGCAAAGCCATTCAGATGGGGTGCTGGATTTTGAATGAAAGTCTGTCTGTCGTGTTACTAGTAAGTAGCTCTTTATTTTTCAATGTTACAAAATATGTTAAACATACTTTGAATTTGAGTGTCAGAATGTTAAGTGATTTCAAGTATGACACAAACAGAGATCTGATTAGAAAACATTCAATAGTCATATTTAATCTACCCTTAAAGAATTATGTAAAGTTGTTTATGTGAGCAAGCTCGTTTTCAATTATTTTTAAAGTCAAGTATTTTGTTCTTGCATAATGTATGAATTGGCTTCTGGAAACCAAATGAGGTCTTCAAACCAGCCTGCAAGATTGGGGTCTTTCTGAAGTACTTTCTGAGGTTTTTGTCTCCCTTCCTCTAGATGTCATTGACCTTTAGCAATGTCTCATTGGGAATTTCCAACCTTCTGCAGTTTTAAAACAGCTCAGAGTACTTCCATGGGTTTTTAAACATATAATAAAAATATTTACAATTTATTACGCTTATAATTACCACTAAGAACAATTTGATAATAAGGAAGGGGCTGCTGCATTTCTGATTAGCATGATGAAATTCTAATTTAATTTTTAAAGACCTGTAAGTGATTCTGAATACAGGAAAAGGTTGACGATGGTATTGATTGGCTCCCTCTCTCCACTCTATTCTGTATTCCAGCTGTCATGGCTGGGAGGGAATTTCTATCTGTTTATTGACACATTCCATTGGTACCAAGAAGAGGATGCTTTTCTTTACACACGGGTTATTCTAGGTGTGAGTAAAAGTTTGTAAATTTTTAGAAAATTATATTTCTTTGTCTCCATCTTCCTTTCTAATGTATCTCTTTTTTTTATATACTTTTATTCATATGCAGTCAGCCTTGGCTTGGGCAAGAGCATCCGCAGTGTGCCTGAACTATAATTGCATGTTAATTCTATTGCCCGTCAGTCGAAATTTCATTTCATTTTTGAGAGGGACAGTCTTTGTAAGTACCACATCCAGCTTGACTTTTCTCTGTGGTCAGCATGGTCATTCTTCCTGTGTCAGACCAAGGCTATCCAAATAGTGTATACTTAATAAATGTTTGTTGAATTGAATTATCTAAGTTTTTTTTAGGAGGGGGAGGATGTCTAGACCCATGATTTCAGGTATTTAGAAAACTCCCAGGGCAAAAGCTCCCTCTATAAATGTTGTCACCTTTCTAGATATTGTCATCAATTCATAGCTTTTAGGCTTACAGCATCATTTCCTTAGGAGACTGAGTTTAATTGAGTTGCCCACAATCACACAGCTGGTACGTGTCAAAGATAGGCCTTGTCTCCAGGTCTTCTGATGGCAAGAGTATCCTCCTTAAATACTATGCAACTCTGCTTTTCTAATCCACCATATGTGTGCCATATAACTCCTGAGTTGTCCAAAGGATCTGTGCATTTCTCAGCAAGGGGGAGCTCCCAGTGTGGGAACTCTTTCCACCAACACCTACCAGACAACTATTAAGCATGGAGGGAGGATTTGAATTTGAGTTAATCAGCTTTCAAAATCTGGTCTCTCTCCACTGTGCCTCATCCTCCCTTCAAGTCTTTTTTTTTTTTTAATTTTCCTTCAAGTCTTAATATCCCTTTTAAACAAAGGTTTATGTCTTCCTAAGAGGAAAACCAGCGATTAAGTCAGGAAATCAAAATTTCTAGTTATACTCTCACTTCTTCCATTTGCTTTCTACAAGATATTGGCCACATCATTCAACCTCTCCGTATCTCGTTGACTCTGTCTGAAAAATGGAGTTAATAAACTTGACCCGATTCAGAAAGGTAGAACTACTATAGCAGCATGAATCCTTTCCATTTCAAATTCAAAGCACTTATATAAATAGTTCAGCAGAGAGCCCACAAGGAAACATCTTACAGAATAATGGAATTTAAAAACCTAAGTCACTGGACTTCTTCTTAGAGATGAACCTTACCCTCAAATCACCAATTTTTCCCCCTAATTATACTTATTTCAAAATGGTTTGTCCTCATCCACACATCCAGCAAAAGAGAATGGCAACTTGTACAAAAATATCTTTTTTGAAGAGGGAAAAATATGGGGTTTTCAAACATCAGTATGAATGGAAATCATTGATGAGAAGTTGCTAAAAATCCATATCATCTCCATAATACCTTTCTCTAAGAACCTAAAAAACTAATGGATCCTTTAGCCCATAGAAAATTATGTTCTATAGGTGGGATCAGATATTAACTCTATTTTTCTAAATGTAGAAACCAAGGAATGAATATCAGTAAGTTTGCCCAAAATCATGGAGGCTCATTCAGATAATCTTAGGAATTCAGACTCACTGACTTCATTTTCCCCCCTGACTTTGACTAAATTAGATTTCCTTCCTTCTTCATATATTTTAAACCTTCTGTCCTAATAACAACTTTAAGAGAGAAAGACAAGGGTGAGGCAAAAAAGATTAAGTGACTTGCCTAAAGTCACACACAGACACACACACACTAGCCTAAAGCTAGGAAGTATTTGAGGGCAGATTTGAACCCAGACACTCTAGACCCTAGACCTGGTCTTCTATCAAACAAATAGAATTGAATTGAATAAATCAACTGGCTATTTTATAATCACATAGACAAAATCTCAGTTTTGAAAGAGAAAAAGAAAGAGCATTCAGATCTCCTTTTCTCTTTCTGCTATCCATTATCTGCAAATTCATCATGTTTTCCCTTCCAGTGTTGCAAAGGACCATGGAAGAGACAGTTAGACAAAAGCCTCAAGTTCCACAAACTGGTGGCCTATGCAATAGCTATTAATGCAAGTAAGTGTTTCATTCTTTATGGACTTTCTGTTCTTCCTGATTTATGCAATTTGGGATTATCCAAAAGGATTTCCTAAGAATTTAGATATGATACCCAAATAATTAAAAAATAAAACTAAGAAAATCAGTATTTAGCATTAGGTAAGAAAATCTACAATACGGCAAGGCAACTTTGTGTTAGAATTAGTAAAGCATAATGAGAAAGTCCTGGATCTCTGACAAAGATACTGAATATTATTGTTCTCCTATGTACCTACTTGGTGGCCATGGAAAAGTCATTTAATCTCTCTTGGGATCAGTTTCCATATATCGCAGAATGAGAAATGTCTAAGGTTCCTTCCCTTCCTAAATTCTATGAATTACCTTCTGTAGGTCCATTAAAATCCAAAAGAATAATTTTATAATTAGTCTTTCAAACTCTTTTTGTTCAAATTTTCTTGCTGCCCTGTTTTCCACTATTCAGCATGATATAGTTGATTAATCACTACTTTCAGTTGTGAATAATTAAGCTTGGGAGTAGTGATGGTTGTACACTCAATTTCACCTTAAAAAGTAAACATATTTTTTTTCATATGGTTCAGTGGGATATAGCACTAACCTGTGCAATTGATATAGTCACACAACAATAATTTTCATGTTGGAAGGAAGAAAGCAGAAAAGAAGGAAAGGAAGGAAGGAAGGAAGGAAGGAAGGAAGGAAGGAAGGAAGGAAGGAAGGAAGGAAGGAAGGAAGGAAGGAAGGAAGGAAGGAAGGAAGGAAGGAAGGAAGGAAGAAGAAGGTTCTAGCAATTAGTAGATAGTTATGAAATAATTGATATAAACTGCTTTGAAATGGTATAAAACACCATAACTACTTAAGGTACATACATTTTTCCCCCAAAAGGCATCAAAATTAGTATGTCCCAATAGCCACCACATATAAAACAAGAAAACAAAGTTGTTGAAATGAAAGGCAACACAACTGATAAAGAGTTATGATTCAGAACTGTTTCCCTCAACCAATTTAACTATAAAATGTTTTTCTCATTTGTTTTTATCCTCCCATGCATAGAGAATACCAGAGTAAAAGGAACACTCCAAAACAAATGTGAATTTAATTAAGCAACAAGACATGACAGACTGTGCAGGAGTGCCAATTAACATAGACTTGGGGTGTGCAATGAGACATGAGGCAAAGATTCTCCCAATTGATTTTTCTTAACACCAGATTAAACTAACCAGGGAGATACTTTGAAAAAGTCTTTGTGGTTTGTTAAGAAATAGGGGTAAAGAGATGCAATACTCAGAAGTAAAAAAGAGCTAAAAGGGAGTATCAAATTCAACTAAAAGGAAAGATCTGAAACCAGAAAAATGGCATTAAAATATCTGTTATTTTGTATTATGAATTGTACTGGAATAATGGCACCCAGAAGGTCTTATTTCCCTTAGGTATAGATAGGCCTTTCCCTCAGGTGCTGAGATTTTTAGGTAGGTCGCTTCTACCCTTAGTGCTAATCAGACCATGAAGAATTCTCCTATTTGAAAAAACCATTTGTCTAATCAATTAGCAAGCATTTAAGGATCCTTGTTTGTGTTAAGCATAGTGCAGGGCTCTGGGGATACAAGGAAAAAATGAAGCATTCAGGCCCTCAAAGAACTTACTTCAATCACAATTTTAAAATTTCTCTTGTTAGCTTTGATTTTATTTCAAATAAGTAAACATAATTTTTGAATGGGTGCTTCAATAGAACAGAAGTGGAAAAGCTAATCTTAAAGACAAAGAAATCATAATAACAATAATTACAGCCTGGTAGTACCATGGATAGGGAGTGTTAGGCTTGGAATCAGAAAGACTTGAGTTCAAATATGACCTCAGACATTTACTAGCTATATGACTCTAGACAAGTCATTTAGTCTATTTCTGCCTCAGTTTCTTCAGTTGTAAAATGGGAGATAATAATAGCACCTATCACCTAGGGTTATTTTGAGGATCAAACCAGATAACATTTACAAAGTGCTTAGCACAGTGCCTGGCACATAGTAGGAACTTAATATGTGTTTCCTTCTTTTTATAGTAAGAGTGTTAGGGCATAATGAATTGGTTAAAATTACTAAATTTTGCTGTACAATCATCAAACTAGAAGTTATCTATAAACTGTTAAAAGTAGTTTATAGGGGCAGCTGGGTAGCTCGGTGGATTGAGAGTCAGGCCTAGAGATGAAAGGTCCTAGGTTCAAATCTGGCCTCAGACACTTCCCAGCTCTTCTGCCTTGGAACCAATACACAGTGTTGATTCCAAGACAAAAGTTAAGGGTTTTTTCTAAGTAGTTTATAAACCTATATTCACTTAACACAGAAAGATTCAGAAGAGAAGATCTAGTCTGGGTCTCAGAATATTGAACTAAAATGCTGCTAAAGGCATCTCAGGGGAGTGGTTCCCAGTGTGGCAAATTCTTCAGTATCTGACCATCCTCTACTTCTCTATCCCGATTTTTTTTAAAAAAAGAATTCCTTCCCATCTACTTCTGTCAGAGAAAGTTCTCTGGAAACTCCAGTATTTTGGTCCAAGCTAATACATTTCATGGGATTTACCAATTAATGAAATTCACACTGCCAGTGAGATGGAGACTTGAGCACTCTTCTGAGTGGGTAAATTCACATATCCTCACATTCATATATAATGAAGTAGTAATGTACCCTACAAAGAAAGGTGAATTTAAGGAATATAAAATCAATGACTCTCTGGGAATCAGATAGAATGCACTGTCTTTCCCAGCACTTATATCCAAAGGATTGGATTTTCTGAACCACTTAGATGAGCTCCCCAGAGCCAGATCCTTTTTTTTTACTAAATAGAATCAGGTTAGGGTCTAGCAGCACCCTCTGGTGGTTAAGGAAAGGAGATTAAACAGTACTTTGAATTATTTTTTTATTATATCTAATAGTATATTTGGCCTATCTCCTTTGGTACTATAAATTTTATTCACTGTTTAACCTTTTTTTTTCACAAATTCCTACTGCAATTTGTTGTTGAATGTTGCCTCGTTGTTGAAAAGTGATCCTGAATTCTTAAAGAATATAGCAGTAGAGTATTGGTTCTGGTGCTTTCTATCATACCAGAAAAGCTTTAAGTAAGGTCCTGCCAGCTGACTGTGTCTACATTCTGATCTGAAGATCAATCCAGCTAAGAACAGAGAAACTAATTGTGAGTGGACTGGCCACATGTAATGAATTATCTGGCTTTGGCAATTCAAGAATCAAAAAACAAAAATACAAAATGAACTTTAGTTCCAGGTGACTCTCTTGTTTTTCCATGGTAAATGTGTTAGAAGGGCAGAAAAGAAGGAGAGATTGTTACAAATCACATACTTTTTAGACTATCTATAAACTCTTAAATGTAAGTTTTTAAATGTTTTCTCTCCGCCCAATGACTCATGAATTCCAAAAATCAATTTCATATGTTCAAGATGGGAGAAGCACAGCTGGGTAGAAATTAATCTGAAAACATTATCTGAGGGTTTTAGTGGAATGCAAATTCAATATTCAATATTCAAATGTATCACCAGTATGAAATGGCAGCCAAGAAAGCCAATGTGATATTAGATGACATTAGGAGAGCATTCGTATTTAGGAATAAGGAGGAAATGGTCTTCTTGCTTCCCTAGAAAGACCAGGTCTAAAGTAAAGGTTTCAGTTCTGGGGACCACATTTAAATAAGAGCATTGACAAGATGGAGAACATCCTTAGGAAAATAATCAAAAAGGGATTCTTCTTCATATCTATGTTGGACTAAAGAGGATACTGATAACTGGGAGGGTGGGTAAGGTGAAGATCAGTAGCAGTAGAGTCAAGTGTAGCTCAGACCTGGAAAAAAGAAAGATTTCAAAAGCTTGCCCAAGGTCACACACAGCTCCTGTGTCAGAGCCTTAAACTCAAGGCTTCTTGGACAACTCTCTATCCACTGTGTGATACTGCCTCTCCTAAGGAGATATAGCAATAAGTCAATGCAAAATAATTCTATGGAGAAGATAGTAGAAGGAAAAGAAAGATTTCTTCTAAAAAGCGGCATCTGAAGAGAATTCAGAAGGAAAAAGAGGTTCTAAGCAAGGTGAAAACATTTCTAAGCATGAGGAAAAATCAATAAAAAGTTAAAGTGATAAGAAATGGAGTTTCATGTATGGAAAAGGTAATACCAGGTTAACTGGACTTAAGTATAGGAATAAGAGTCCTGTAGGACATGGATGGTAATATAAATCAGTGCCTGGTTGAAAAGGGCTTTAAAAGCCAAAGAGAAAAACTTACATTTGATCCTAGAGGCGATGGCAAACTAGCCTTTGAAGTTGACTAAATTGAGAAATGATGGAACTGCATTTTAGTGAAATTCACTTTGAAAGCTTTGTAGGGGAGGCTTGAAGAGAAATCTATCCACTTGTGCCAGACACACCAATTTGGAAGCTAGTACATGGTCTAGACGAGCAGGAACGGAGATCAGATGTGAGATGATAAAGTGGGTAGAGAGAAAGGAATGGATGTGAGAGATGTTATAAAGATAGAAATTATAAGATTTAGCAACTGGTTGGCTATGCGGGATGAGGAAAAGTGAAGGGTTTGGGAAAAGTGATAATATACCACTTACATAGCTCTAAAGAGTACGTACATCTCATTTACCAGCAGCCAGGTAGTGCAATATATAAAGCATTGGGGCTAGAGTACAGAAGATGTGAGTTCAAATGTGACCTTCGACACTTACTAGTTGTGTGACTCTGAGCAAGTTACTTAATTCTGTTTGACTTAGTTTCCTCATCTGTAAAATGAGCTAGAGAAGGAAATGGCAAGCCACACCAATATCTTTGCCAAGAAAACCCCAAATGGGGTCATGAAGAGTCAGATGTGATTGAAACAACTGAACAATAACAATATCTCTTTTAATCCTCACTACAACCCTGTGACTTTGGGGCAAAATTCTCCCCATTTTGCAGATGACCAAACTGAAGCTAAGTAACTTGATTAGGATCATATGGCTAGTAAGGGCTTGAGATAGAATTTTAACTCCATTGTTCCTTACTCCAAGTCCAACATTCTATTCACTGGACCACCTACTACCTTTAACACCAATAGAAGAAATTTCTTCTTCACTGTGTTCAGGGATCTATTAAAATATTGGACTGTAAAATCATATATTTTATAATAAAATATAAAAAATTTAAAAACCACAGAGTATCTCTGAGTAATATATGTATATTATCTAATAATACATTACATATAATTGTGATACTGATAAAAGGTTAGATATAGGTATAAATATATATGTAAAGTATGTGCTTCTATCATTATATCTATCATTGCCTATATCGTTATATATATGTGTGTGTGTATCTCCAGCCTCTTCAAATGATAGTAAAGATATTTCTCTACTGGTTTATACTTGCATTTTTTCTGCATTTGAATGATTGAGATTTTATCAGCATGGGCACTTTCTCCAGCAAGTACATCACAGCCTTTCCATGACTTAGTAAACAGTTTCATAAATTGCAATAGTATAAAAAAATTACTTGATGGCTAGATTTCCAATGATGAGTCTTTTTGCCTTGAGCCTGGGCTGTTTCTCAGAAGACAGATAGATAGGTCTTTCCATGATATTATGAAGAGGGAAACAAGCAAAACTAAGAGAACATTATATATAGCAACAGAAATATTGTTTGAAGAATGGCCTGGTATGCCCACCTACAGAGAAAGAACTGATAAATAGAAATAAGCAATAAATTTATATAAGCAATATAAGATATAATATAATATAAGCAATGTGTGAATATAATACAATATAGCATAGAATAACATAACATTATATATTATGTCATATTATATTATATTGTGTTATATTTTGTTATATCATATTATATCATGTTAATTATATTATACTATATTATATAATGTATCATGTTATATTATATATGTGTATATATAAGCAATATAAGAAATGGGCAACAAGTTTATATGAACAAATAAGGAAAATAAGCTTATATAGCTTTTTGTCAAATGATGACTTCTCTTATGAAGGAAAAAGGAGAGAGGGTGGGAGATACCTGGGAATTTTAAAATAACAAACAAATGTATCAATGAATTAATTTTTTTTTATAAAAGGAAAGACATATACCCAAGTTTGTCAATAAAGCTTTCTCAAAGCCTGCAGGCTTAAGAGGACTCCCCAATCCTTGATCTATACTGGCATCCTCACAGAGTCCAGGGTCATCTCTACACAACAAGTAGGCACTGGAGGGGAAATAGAAAAGAAGATTTTTTAAAATACATTTTTATTTATATGCACTAATTCAATTCAATAAAAAGAATTTAAACCCATAAAAAATGAGATGAACAATTCCACCAAAAAAGCCTTCAGATCTAAGCAAAGAATAGCTTCTGACTAGTTCAAATAGTTCTGATAAATATGTGTCCATGTGTGTGTTTATATTTCTGTGTATGATTAAGTCTTATGTGGATAAATGGAACTGACAGTAACTTTGGAGATCATGTTAGTCAACAAGCATTAAAAAAAAACTCTACCTGGAAGGTATTAGAAGTATTAGAATCAATACTGTCTATTGATCCCAAGGTAGAAGAACAGTAAGGGCTAGGCAATAGGGGTTAAGTGACATGCCCAAAATCACACAGCTAGAAAGTGTCTAAGGCGCAATTTGAATTTAGGATCTTCCATCTCTAGGCCTGGCTCTCAATCCACTGAACCATGTTGCTGCCCACATTAAATAAACATTTATTAAGTGTTTACTATGTGCCAAACACTATGCTAAGCACTGGGGATACAAAGACAAAAATATGAACCCCAAACTCAATGGGGGAAATAGCATGCAACAAATAGTACTTAAAGTCAAATCCAAAAATATATTTTAAAAAATTTCCTTTCTCCTTGGCATCCATGTCCAAGGAATGACCACAGGAATCCACCATTCACTATTTCTGTTCTTCAACTGGAGAGGGAGGCAGGGTTTGGAGTGCTTCTGAAGAGTTATAATATTAAAGAAAGAAATTGAGAGATATGGAAAGAAGAAAATATCTTTGAGTTCAGAAAGGTATTCCTGTGACTTCCTAGGAGATCAACAGGAAAAACTAAGCCTTCTGTAGTCCTGTCATGCAAGCAATGCAAACATTTAATTGAAGTTTTAATGTGTTTTTTAAATCTACATTGGTTTAGGAGGCACTTAGAAGTCTGGCAGCAAATCCAGTGCCATCAGCTAAAAACATGGAAATCCCTGTGGTGCATTTTGTGGACTTTCTCTGTAGCTCCCCTACAGAGGAGCTGCTCAAGCCTTTGAAGAGTCCATGGTGAAAATTCCCAGGATAGGCTCAAGTTTGCCAGGCATTTAGCTGCAAGATGCTGCAGCTGAATCTTACCTTAAGCAACACCATCTATTTTCTTACTAAAACCCTTTTTGAGCTAAAAGAGAGCAAGAATCTTGGAAACACTACCCAAGCACATTTAATTAGTGAGCTAACTCCAGAGTTCAAATAAGAAGCTTTTATTGAAGGGGGGGATTAAAAGGGCTACAATTAAGAGTTCAGTTGCTCTGAATATGTTCCTCTTTTCTTTAAAAAATAAATAAAGAAAGAAGATCAAAGGAACTGTAATTGAGGAAGGAATCTTGGATGTCTGGTCAGTCTTTGCTATCTTTCTGCCTGCCTGTCAGTGATAACAGTCATTTTGGAGTTAGTTCACTTCCTAATTAGCCATCCTTTAGAAAAGAGATCCCAGGGACAAATTCTGAATAGGCTTCAGCAGCCAGAATTTGGCCCCAAAGTTTTAAATCTGTGGTCCAATTTCTACAGGAGTGTATGCTAAACTGTGAGGTGATCTGAATGACATCCATTTGTAAATTCCATTACATCGTATTAACCAGGACCTGGAAGAGAGTTTTTAGAATGCTTGAAATCCTTCAGCAGGATTAGATTAGGAATAATTCTTTTTTATGGTGTCATTGCATTATTTTATTTGGAAGGGGGCGGGGTAAAGGTCAAGTATTGAAAAGAGAACATTTGCACCTTCCTGGGCCCTTTTCTCCTGGGTTGCCTCTCTTATTTCAGCATTCTAGAGCAGAGGCCTAAGAGTTCTGCTCCTGGAAGCCTCTATCTATTTATTAGTCACATACAGGTTTGCAAACTAATTTTCACAGCTTATGGGGACCTGCCAGTTGGTAATTGTCTAGTACAGGGACCTGAAGGATGAAAGGAACTGAGTCTGAGGGTAGGGTAAACTTCACACAGGCCCTTATCTCCTGCTTTCTTTGAAGAGTGATTCCCACTCAAAAGCATGCTTTGCTTTCAATGGCAAGGTTCCTCAAGGTCCACCTGGAACAGGGAGTCTAGAATGCTATGCATGAATAAGAATGAAATAGTGTGAAAGGGGAACTTTATATTACTGGGGCTAGAGATCTCTGGAAATGATTTATCAGTGGGGGATTACCTACCGCCCAGGCACCTCTTATCATAAGGAGGCATGCTGGAAGGCCAGGAGGCAGAAAGCCAGGCTAATCAAAATTCCCATCACTGAATTTACAGAGCTGCCCAAGATGCCAGAAAACACTATCCTGTGCCCCACCCCCATTTCCACCTTCCCCCTTCCCCTGTCACTGCCCTTCTTCCCTTTCCCCTTCCCCACCTCCAACTGCTCCTCCCCCTCCTCCCTAGCATCCTTCCATCAATTTCTAATTGCATCCTTTAACGATCTGACCAATGGAAGGCTGCGGTTCAATCACAGAGGAGAAAGGATGAGAAATTAGAGGTTGATGCGCAAACTTCTGGGTGGATGTGCTCCCTGCAAGGTTACCCACCTCTATTAAGATGGGTTAGAGGCGCAGGGTGACAAGCTGCTCAGGACATGTGGGCAGGACGTTCTGGGCTATTTCCTGAGGAATCGAGGCAGCGCTTAGATTGGAAAAGGCAGAGAGCTCAGTGAGACAATCAGGGCTCGGCTGGTTTGGGGTCACCCCGCCGCCCTCCCTAAAACCACAGACTGCTGGTCAAATTTCTTATTTCGGAAGGAAGGCTGTGAAAATGCAATAATTGCTTTGTCAGGGATCAGGAGACAGGGAGAGCATCCCCCACCCCTCTGAATGAGAGGAATCTGCAGGGCTGCTTGTTGCCATGGAAGTTACAGAGGAGAGAGGCACTTTATTATCAGGCGCAGCTCTGACCCTGTGAAGTCAGGCAGCCCCTGGAGCTGGCTGGAGAGGGGCAAAGCAGAAACCCTTCACGAACGAGGGCTTTGGCTAAAAGATCTGGGTCCGGATTTCTGAGTGGCAGCGAGTCCCAAAAGAGAAGTCCTTGCTTTCCCCCTATTGCTGTATAATGTGCTGGGGTGTGGAATAATCAAATTGATTTTACTGTGCCAGGCTCTGGGAGACATGCAAAGAAGACGTTTGTTATCAGTTCAACTTGACAAAAATGTCTTTAGGGTCTAAGATAGGTAAGGTATTAAAAAAGTAAAATGCAGCTAGGTGATACAATGGCTAGACCTGGAGTCAAGAAGACTCATCTTCCCAGTTCAAATCTTGCCTCAGATATTTATTATCTATGTGCCCTAGATAAATCACGTTACCTCAGTTTGCCTCAATTTCTTCATCTGTAAAAAAGAGTTGAAAAAGGAAATAGCAAACCACTAGAGTATTTTTTTTCCAAGAAGACCCCAGATGGGATCACAAAGAGTTGGACACAAATGAACAACAAATTAGACAAGTTTCTGGCAGCAAGAAACAGATAAGACAATGAAAGAAAGATGATCTTATCTAAGAGATAAAAAAAACAACTACATTCTAATATTCTAAAGGACTTGGGATCTGCTCAACATGGCTACTGCCATCCAGTGATGCAGATCACAAACTATTCATACCTACCCACCCTGTGTCACTACTGCCCATGTCCTCCCATGAATCTGTGAATGGTAGTCCAACCAGAGTGCTGGGAGGAATCTTTCACATTGTCCCTACTGTCCGTAGATGTTCATGGAGAATGCATATTACCTCTCAGTTATTTTTTTTGTTCTCCATTCAGAATTTTTTTTCCAATGATATGCTTTACATTGTTGCTTCTTTGCAATGCCATTGGGATTACTTTGTTTAGTTACTTCCATCTCCAGATTTTCTGGAGAAGTAGCTGGTGACACAGTACATAGAACTCTCAGCCTCAAGTCAAGAAGACTTGAGTTCAAACATGGCTTCTAACATTTACTAGACCTGTAACCCTGGGCAAGCCATTTAACCTCTATTTGTCTTGGTTTTCTCAACGGCAAAATAAGGACAATAATATTACCTACATTCTGGGTTATTATGAGGATTCAATGAGTTAATATTTGTTTAATTTTTTTTAAAAAGCTCTTAGCACCATCCTTGGCACTTAGAGATGCTAAATACATGTTTATTTTTTTTAAACTTTTTCCCCCTTCCATTGTATTTTGCCACATTATGAACAATACTATTCATTCTCTTATACCATCTTTTGCAAAATCTTAGAAGTTTGTTCTCTGGATGTGGTTTTCCCTGCATGCCATATTTCTATACCTATACATGACAAGGAAAATAAGTGTTCTCTGAGAAGATTTTATTCTCTTTTGATGCCCTTATGGCAAATGATCTACATTAGTTAGGGAATGGTTATAATCAGTGTCAATGGTCATGTGCACAGATAAAATTAATACATATTAGTGTAGATAAAGAGTAAACAGTACTTTAAGGGAAAGATAGAGGTTCAAGAAAGGGCTCATAGAAGAAATAGCTTTTGCTCCGAACCCTGAAGCATGAGTTTTCTATTAAATATATGATGTATTCAGAAGAGGGATTAGAATTGAATTTGTAAAACAAATAAAGGGGTTGGACTAAATAATATTTAAGGGCTCTTCCAGATATAAATCTTATAAGCCTCTTTGCTTTCTATAGAATTCAAAGGGTCATATATAGATATTAAATCCATAAAATAGATTCATGAAGATGATCAGAGGCAGGTATGACTTTTCCCATGGACAAAGATATAAAGCGACTTGTTGGAAGTCACAAAACAAATCATAAGCAGAGTTAGGAAGGAAATTTGGTCACCTCCAATGCTTACTACCTTATGTGATCTTGGTCAAACCACATGCTCCCTGTGCCCCAATTTCTTCATCTATAAAATAAAGGGTTAGATAAAATTGTCTCTGAGGTCCCTTCTAGCTCTATCCCTATGACCTTATGGCCTGACTCTAACCCAGTGTTCTATATGCTAGAGTACATGGTTTCTTATGTTTAAAAGTATTTTTGAAGCTATTTCCTGAAGCCACAGATGTGCTTTAGTACAAGAAGGATATAAGAAAAAAGAAGGGTTTTTTTTTTTCCCATTTCCAAAATACAGCACTAAAGTTGTCGGGCTTCCCTACTGGTAGCTATGAATTAAAAAGACAGGAATATGTGCTAGATGGTTGAAGGACATTGAACTTGCCTCCTTAGTTTAACTCTTGTTCTAACTAACATGCTTTCACATGATAACCAGAGAGTCTTGGAAATATTTAACCCTAAATTAGGTAGTTAGCCATAACAAAGGGCTTTGATCTCAGCATGAGGCTTAGGGGTGGACAAGAAAAGACAATTTCCACTTGGGGACACTGTGCTTAGCTTTTTTTGCCTGAGAATTTGTGGCTATGACTTGTGAACCTTCCCTTATCAATAAAAGGTTCTGGTGACTATATACTCTAGAGTCTGAAATTAAGATGGCTTTTTTTGTGACCCTGAAGAGGTGAGCCCAGAATATAGTCTCAGGGAGCAATTCCCAACAGAGGCAACCCTCTGAAGCTGTTGGAGGTACATTCAGATGAGACCAGAAGAGAAATAAGCCAACAGGGATTTGAGGCATGGCCATCAACATGAAACTATCACCATGAGGGACAGCAGGACCAGATAATGCAAAAAAAGGAATTTTCTTTTCTGGAATCTTTTTCTTTCTACTATATTTCATAAAATATCTTCACTTTGAACTGATTATATCTTGTAATTAGTAGAAGCTAGAATAAATACAAAAGTAAATAAGTTTTGGAGGCTTGTGGTCTCATAGCTTATCTTGAAACTATAAAGGTTTTTGGAGACTGTGGAGGGAAGTATGAAAGGAGAGTGTCTCAGATGCAGCAATGAAATTGCATTGGTGGGCTAATTTCTAGTGTCTGCTCTATAGAAATGTCACACATACTAGAGAATGAGCCCTGTAAGAATATGGTGATGACATTACCAGAAGACACTGAATAGTGATCTGAAGAAACTATAGGTTTAGAGTGCCAGACCTGGAGTCAGGAAGACCTGGGTTCAAATTTGGCCTCATGTATTGCCTAGCTCTGTGACCTTTGTCACTTAATCCCTCTTGCCTAGCCCATGCCACTCTTCTGTCTTAGAGTTGATACAAAGAAGTTATGGGTTTGTTTGTTTTTTTTAGAAAAATATGAATTTAAATTGCCCCCTCAACATATGCCTGGTCAAATGAGTTCTTTACATGTATGTGTCCTTTATATAAGATCCCTTTTTGTGCTCACCAATAATGATAAGGCAAGTGTTTTCAAGGAAAATGCAGTTTTTGGTTTAGGAGGTAATGTCCCATTTCCAATTTTTCTTTCTATTTTATTTTATCTTTTCTTTGCTCTAATTGTGTCCTCTGGATAATGGAAGCTATCATATAGGATAAATTCAATAAGCAAAGACCTGTGGTCCTATAGATTATCTTGAACCATATATTAATTTTTAAGGATATGTGTCAACTGGACTATGAGAAGATAGTGTCTCAGGTGTTGCACTGAAATTGCATTGAAAGCCTAATTTACATCAAATTAGAGGACCTAGTAAAGTGCATTGTTCAAAGAAGCTACTCACAATATTTGTTGATTCATTTTGAGAAGGTTAGAGAAAACTTTTTGCTTTAGCTTAAAAAAAAACCAATTCAAGCAAACATTTATTAAGCTTCCATGATGTAGAATATTGTGCTAGAATAAATAAAATCAAGAAATAATCCAGCTTTCAATGTGATAATACTATATTGGAAAGCCAAATCAGATATATCACAAATAATTTGAGATTTCCTAATCAGAGTAACACAAATCACAGAAACCTTAAAATCCATTTCCATGTCCAACACCCCCCCCCATACAATGTTGACAAGAATGTGGGGAAATGTCACTTTAATGTATTATTTGTAAGATGGCAGACTGGGACAAATATTTCAGAGAATAATACGGCAATATTCAATGAGTCACAAAATTGTTCCTATTTTTGGAATGTCATGATAAGAATTTATTTATTTTCATTTAGAGAAAAACTTAAGGGCAAAAGAAAGGGTTTGTCCACTTTTACACTGTCCCCTTTAAGAGAGAGAACCCAAAGAACTTGCAGAGGGCTCTTTAAGAGACCTAGGAAAAGAGAGAGGCTGTTGGGAGTTCTGGGGGCAGTGAGTCTCTCTGAGTTGTTTTGGAGAGAGTTGGTGGCTGGATCATTCTATGAGAGAAAAGAAGATTTGTTTGTTATTTTGAAAGAGTTTGATTTGAGATTTGAGATTCATACTGCAGTGCTTCCTGAGAGTTTTTCCCTTCTGAGTCACAGAGGGAGCTGAAGAGCAGTTTTTGTAACTGGGGTGGCAGATAGTTGAAGTGGAGCTGAGACCAGAAGAAACTGTTAGAGGCCTTGTCTTCTCTGGCTTAGGAGAGAGAAGCTGATTCAGTTTCTCTAATGAAATTTTATAAATTACTTTAGGGTTCATTATAAATTAAGGTTTACTATCTTGTATAAGATAGTCAGATAGAATTTCTTCTTTAGTCAGAGAGTATAGTTAAGTCAGATCTGCTCTGCAGATAAGAAGAAACTCCATGAAGAGCCATTTGGGGGGGGGGGGCGGTTATTTAGAAATCTTAGTGTTAGATTTAAGAGATTCCTGTCTTATTCCTAAATCCTGCCTCTTGTCCCTGCCTCTCCTCACAGAGATAAATAAATTTAGGTTGGATCAAACTGCATCAGGCCTTCAATGTATCACCTGAAAACAGCTTGGCACTGACAGCTTTAGCTGATTGTAATAACTGGCCATTACCATATTATTACTAATATTATCAATAATAGTTATAACAGCTTACTAATAATAATTTGATTATCAATAAACCAGCTATTATTTTCCTATTACAGGAACAAGTATTTGGATTAAATTCTTGCATTTGATCTACCTATCAAGCATTTTATTAAGTAAATAGTGTAATAATGGGGGTGTCTAGAGAGAGAAGAGAGGGAGGGAATAGAATCTTCCCTCCCTCAAGGAAAGAACAAAGGAGGATTTTCTCTCACACACACTAGGCACCACACTATATAGTGTTACTGAGGATACAAGGTCAAAAACAAATCCTGCCATCAAAGAGCTTATATCAAGGCAGTAAAAAGCATACGCTTATGCAAATAGATACAAAATATCTACAAAGTAAATCCAAGGTAATTTGAGACACTAGCAGCTATGGAGATCAGGAAAGGCTTTAAGTAAGACATACCACTTGTTGGAATTCTAGTTCTAAAATATCATATGACTGGGGAGGAAAAACTTATCTGTGTGAAAATATTCATAGTTGCTCTATTTGTAATATCAGAAACATAGAAGCAAACTATATGTCCAATAATTAGAGAATGGCAGAAAAAAATTACAGTATAGTAACATAATGGAATATTTTAGTAACATAAAATGCAACACATGAAATGCAACACAAGAAAATATACAAAGGCTTATGTGACAATTTGGAGAAAACCATCAGAACAAGAACTATATATGTAAACTATAATTATGTCTACATATGCCTATGTAAATAATATATATTTTTAAGAAAGGAAAAAGGAAAGCTTAAAGTGAGGGAAGAGGAAAACATGGCCAAAAGTAATGGAATTTTAGGCAAGGCTAATCCCAGAACAAAAGCATTTTCTTTACCTATTTATTGTTTTGTAATTCATTTGGCTTGGCTTTGTGAAGGTTTGGTGGTGAAATTTTACCCCCTTTTTCTTTATGTATTCAATTGTTTTATATATAATAATCTAATTTAAATTGATTTTTGGAGGGAGAAAATAATTAGGGGGATTAGGGAAGGCTTCAGAGGAAAGATACAAGGGTTCTTTGAGGAGGATACATCCTCTGGCAATAATTAAGAAAGAGGAATAAATGTTTGGAAGACACTGGAATGGTGAGTTCCACTGTGACCAGAACACAGAGCTTATGAAGGAGAACAGTGTGGAATGAGACTGGCAAAGTAGGCTGATCATGGAGGGTCTTCACAGAATGTTAAACTGTAAAAATGACAAAACCTGAAATAACTGATGTTGTTCTCCTCTTGGGATTCAATGACAACTGAGGCATATATTTCTAATTTGAAAGTATTCATAACCTCACTATGATAGTACCATGACCTGATTACATTGATAGTTATTTCCACCCAAGAATGAAAAGTGAGACATGAAAACAAGTGGCTTCCCAATATGCTCTCATCATGGTGTGAACTGTTACTGATTGGATACCACAGTCCAAGTGACCTGTCATGCTTTCTCTAGTACAATCTATTGTTCCATAAAAATCCTATTGAACTATTTGGATGTTCAGCCTGTTATACCAATACAAGTACTTTTAGGTAGCATGTCTGTGTCTAACTAACACTTAAAAAATAGTAGGAGAGCTATGTCCCTAGAATAGGCTGCCCTACATTCCATGCATTTTAAACTGAGACACACAAGTAAATCTATTGCAGGGATGGCACTTTCCAGTATTAGGGAAGTTGGCTCTGAAAATTATATGGAATAGATAGAACATAGCTTTGATATTGACATGTTATGCTTTCCAATGTATTAAAATTCCCTACACACGAGATCCTAGAATCAATGATGGACTGTTAGATACACAAAATAAAATCTGTATATAGATAGGATGCCTCTTTGCACCCAAAGGGGAGAATTAACCTTTTTTATTTTAATTAGGAATTTTTAAGTTCTGTCAACATATGCACAAAAGGAATTTGAGTGCAGTCTCCATCAGAATACAATTGGAAAAATTAAAATTCTTATGTGAGTCAAACAGGTAATTCCCTACAGTTTTAGGCTTAGACTTATGTCTGTTTTGGAAAAGGTTCATGACTGTCAGTTGGACAAAACAATTATATTAAGCATCTTTTGGGAAAAGAAGAAACATAATTTGGTGTGTGCCTACCCCTAATACTCCTAATGTTGTTATCAACTCCACCTAAATTCTGTGGCATTGACAAATTAGCAAAGGTTAGCTGGATGCAACTCTCTCTCAAAATTTAATAGAGAGCATAGAGGATAGAGCATCCTCATCCTGCTAACCCAACAATTAAAGTCCATGCTGAAACTTGCATCCATGTTATGTAGTGGAAATCTATTATTATTTTGGTTTTTCTTTCTCAAGAGAACTCTGTAAAATTGGATCCACTTCAATTTTTCAGAATTCTATTTTTCTTTAGCAAATGACCTATTGAAGACAGACAGGAAATTGAGGAACTTACTCTTTCCCAAATCTGATATAGTGCCTGCTCTGCTGCACTATTATCCACATTTAATATTATGACCAAGAATGTGGACATCCCCTGACAGAAAGGGCAGATGAGAACAATTAGTTCCAATAGCCATAAAGGTGGCTGAAGCAAACATTTTGGAGTATTCAGAGCTTGGTCAGACATCAAAGACATCAAGTCATCCACCACATCCTGGGCCATAGCCAGTTGTCCTGACTAATGTCTTGTCACCAGACTTTGATGACTTTGAGGGAAAAAAGAGTAGGGCTGATGACTTTGTGCAGCTCTGCATCAATTAAATCCAATTCATGAGCATGTCAAGATATCACCCTAATGACATCATTGATCCTCTTCAAAATGAAGAATGAACAACAACAAACAATAACTTGTGGCCAATACTGACATCTAATGAAATCCAAGTAACTTGGAGAATAAAAAGCAGAAATAAATTTCTTTGAACCTTGTTACAAATAACTGCTAACACATCCAGAATGGGCATCTTACTACCTAGTTCTATTGAGACTTGGAATTTTAATTTCTGCCCTTTTATAAGCTTCGGAGTCCCACACCATCACTAGCAATGATGACAAGTAAAACTCATAAACGTCGAACCATAGCTCTAACTCAGGACCCTCCGTCATATTGACCTCTATAATCACTGCTGGGTCTAAATCAATTATCTACAATCTATTGAATCTGCAGTTGATTGGAATGTAAGCTTCTTGAGCAGTGACTTTAACTTTTGTTTTTTGTATTTCCTGAACTTAGCACAGTGCCTGGCACATAGTTGTCATGAAGGCAGAGTGATTCTGGAGGCAGAATTTTCATATTCTCTATGATACTTACTACCATGAGCAAGTCTTTTAATTTCCCTGGGTCTCAGGTTCCTCATCTGTAAAATTGGACTAGATAGCCTGTACTCCTCTTAGATATAGATCTGAGATCCCATGACTTATAAATATAGGTTGAGCTGAACTGAATATCTCTACCTCTATGATAACACTGCCTACTTTTCATAGCCCTGCGTGTGTCCCACCTCTTCATTTTAGCAGATGAATGAAAGCAAATCACCTTGAAACTTCTGGGAATCTGACTGGTTTTGAGGTAGTAAGATTACTTTTTGAAAGAATAATCTGAGAATAATAAACTAATCTATGATAATTAATGAATTAATAAAAGGAAGGGGAGATAAAGAAATAAATGTGTTCAAATTAGTTTATTAAATGCATCCTACTAGTCAATTTCTGTGCCAATGCTTTTACATACATCATATCATTTGATACTTATAATAACCCTATGAGATAGGTGCTATTATTTATCCATATGAATAAACTGAGGCAGAGGTTAGTGACTTGGCTCAGGGTCACACAACTAGTGCCTAAGGGCAAATTTGAAGTCATAGATATCTGACTCCAAGTCCAACATTTTCCTGTTCCACTTTGGTGCCAAATAATGAGTATTTATTAAATACCTACTATGTACTATGTGTTGGTGATGCAAAAAAACAAAAATTTAGTAGTGCCCATCCTCAAGGAGCTTGCATTCATTTTATCAGGGAATGAATGGGAAGGGGGATTAGGAAATGTGTCATTGTAGGAAATGTCATTTAAACTGAGCTTTCAAAGAAACTAAAGATTCTAGGAGATGGAGGTGAAAAGGGACCACCTTGAAGTCAATAACAGTCAAGGCAAAGCTATTAAGACAGAAAATGGAATGTGATTTATATATAAGAAGTCCAGTTTGTCTGACTCAAAGTGGATGTGAAGAGGACCAAGAGCATCGGGCCCCAAATGACTTATAGCATAGAGCAGTATCCATATGGGAAAGCCAGAATTTTTGAGTTTCTGGCAATATTCCTAGAAGTCACCCAACTATGAAAGTAGAAAATCCTTATGGGATTAATAATTTATCATGTTATGTTTGTATTGTCTGATTAGCTTCATGATATTGGGGGTAGCAGGACACCCAGTTCCAATGCTCTATTTTTTTAAACAGCTACCTTTGGTCTCAGAATCAACACTGCAGAAGAGCAGTAAGGGTTAGGCCAGTGTTGTCAAAGTATTGGCACATATGCAGAGCTGGCACTGGGGGAACTGTTCTGTTCCCCCTCTTTCCAGAGCCTGAGGACATTTTTGCATGCCCCATCCCTCTGTCCAGCTGCCCAAAGTGAGCACTTGCTCCCTCTGTTCTCAGGGGTAATGGGGTGTGGGGGCAATCATGGGCAGCTTGAATTTGTCCTCTGGGCACTCAAACTCAAAATCCTTCAACAACACTGGTAGGCAATGAGGATTAAATGACTTGCCAAGAGTCACACAACTAGGAAGTGTCTGAGGCCAAGGTTGAAACTAGAACCTCTCAAATCCATGTCTGAGTCTTTTTCAACTGAACCCCCACCCACCCCCAAAACTGCCTCCCCACCAGGCTCTATTTTAAACAATGGTTGATGAAAGAACTGTTTACCTCCATGATTTAAGGAGCTGCGATTTCTTTGATGTGGGCATTCCCTTCATTGAGACTAATTACATTCCCATAGCTCTTGGACTTTTTGACAATTTATCACCTGATGACCATGCTACTGGTCTGATGATGTTATTCTGAACACAGTAAAACTTATCCTCAGATGAGGGGCATACAAATTCCTCAAGGTAAAATGAAGATATTGAACTTGATAGACTCTTGAGGAGAGTCCTTTTCAGCTCTGTATCTGGGATTTTAGGAAACCTTCTTAGCTTGGTGGGATTTTCCAGGACATTTATATCACTGGTGTAGTCTACTGATGTGGACAGAGTGATCTCATGCCCCAATGAGACAAGCAAGAGGATTCTAATAGGAAGTAAATGAGAAAAGGTGAAGGGAAATTAAGCTGAAGGAATAATATATAAAGACATATGCTCTTTCTTCCCTAATCGGTAACTTGGGGGTGAGAAGATGAAGAACATTAAATATAACCACAACTATATCACAACAGAAGCAAGGCACTAGTAATTTTCAGTAGTTACCCCCAGTCAAACAGTGAAAAGAGTACATGTGGAATATATGGAATTTACTCAAATACTGTAATTTTACTGGAAATCTCTGTTTCTCTGTCTCTCTGTCTCTGTCTGTCTGTCTGTCTCTCTCTTTCCCCTCCTCCTGAACCTCCTTCCTCTCTTCTCTTTAAATATATTTTTTTTATCTTTCACCCACCTTCAGTCTAAATAATATTGTTAAAATAGCTTCCAAGGTATATATTTTCTGGGATCACCAGAAAAAGCATAGACACAGAAAAATTGCATGACAAAGCCTGCTTCAATGACAAACAAATTATGGGAATCCTTGTCATTCCTCCCTTCTACAAAGTCAGTCTCCCCCTTCCTTTTTACCAGCATTTTCCCCAAGTCCATGATCATTTAGATCACTAGTGTCTTTTGTTTGGAGGCACTGGTTCCCCTGTCACTATGCTTCTACTCTTAAAATATTTCTTTTTGTAGTTCTGAATAGGGTAACTGGAGAACTGCTCGTTAGTCTTCCCAAATAAATTTTCTCATAACCACTACCTATCTGCTTGCTACCACTATCAGCCACCACAAAGTACCCCTGCCAACATCTTCTGAAAACATTTTGAGCATAAAAACTTTGATGCTAATTAATGAATCCGATGATTAATTTAAGCAATGTAAAAGCAGTGTTTTAAGAAGTTGTCTCCTTGATTCTTTTCTCATTTTGCTCTTTTTCTCAGTGTTTCTCAGAAATGCTTTCATGTCATGTCTCCATTTTCTGCCAAAGCTGTTTTTACTGCCTTCTCTCAGGAATACAGCACTTTACTAGAGTCATTATCAGAGTCATAACTAGGAATGTGTGTGCCTGAGGAAAAGGGGGACCTTGGGGAGATACAATGTGGGCCATCTGTGTGAAGAGGACAGAGAAATGGCCAGTGCAGGGAGGAACCAACTTAGGATGCTGGAAAGCCTTGAATCTCACCTTTGAGCTGTAAAAGCATTCAACTGTAGTGCATCAAGGGTGGCTTTCAGGAAAAATAACTAGAAACTAGACTCATTCATGCCTTAGAGAGAACAGCCTAAATGATAAACCTCTACAAGATCAAGTTCCTTTAAACCTAGGATGCACCAAGGAAGGAAGGAAGGAAGGAAGGAAGGAAGGAAGGAAGGAAGGAAGGAAGGAAGGAAGGAACGAACGAACGAACGAACGAACGAAGGAACGAAGGAATGAAGGAACGAAGAATTTTTATTGGTGCCAAATACTTTGGAAAGCACTAGGGATGCAAATATAATCAAAGACAATTGTTCCTGCCTTCAAGGAACTTACATTGTAATGGGAAAAAATCAAATATAAAAGGGTCCTATGGAGGAAGTATTGTCACTGGCAGCTATAGCAGCATGATTTGGAAATTGTGGGGAAGTACTTGGTCTGGGAAAGTTAAGGCAAAAGGTCAACTCTCAGAGTCAAGGGTATTGAGATCAGAGTCAAGGTGCTAGTGGGAGGTAATAAAGGAATATAGATATAGTGCATGGAATGATAGAATAGGAGAATGGCCAGTGGAGTGATGGTCAGAACCAGGAGCTGGAGCAATTGCTGTCAAAACAGGACTGGTAGTCAAAAGGTAGCACAGAGCTAGCAGCACCTAGGAGAATGTGTCCCTCAGTTTACATCCCACATGCTCAGCCCCCTCAGCTTTCCTTCCCCGTACTCTAGACACCTTTGAAACCCTGTCTGGGTTGCTATGGTAACTTCTCTCCTGCTCAGGTGTCTTGGACAGATGCTGATACTGAAGCTTTTGAAGCTATTCTGGAAATCTTCCCCTTTCCTTACCTTAGATGTTGGGAGTTAGGATGGATGGTTTATGCAGCGGAAAACTGTGCCTTGCCTAGGGCTTGCTAGGAGCTCAGGCAAAGAGTACTTTATAATAATAATAGTTTTCATACTTAGCTGATAAGGTGGATGGGGCTAAAACTTTGGACCAGAATCTCTAGGGGACTTACCTGCAATGTATATATGACTCACTATTATAACTTAAGTTTGCTGAGGCATCACCTCCAAAAAGCTTTGCTGTGAGATTTGTGTGTTAAAGGGAATATTTTTAAATAAATGTGCTACCAGAAGAGAAACATGGAGTAGAGTCTTAAGGGTATTCAGAGCAGAAGATGGTAGGAACAAAAAGGAGGGAGCCAAGCCCATGTTAGTCAAGGGGCTTGAGAAACAGAAGGACTGCATTTAATTATAGATTTTTTAATACCAGATGCCAATAGCCAAATTGCCACTGAGAGAAGAAATGACACCTATCTAAATTTCAGCACTAGTACAAACCCCTATTTCCTCTACTGTAGTTTTAGCTCACTTGGTCCCTTTACTTCTATTCCCACTGCAACTACCCTAATACAGACCCTCATTACCACCCACCTGGAGAGATATAATAATCTCTTGACAGGTCTTTCCACTTCCACTCTCCTCTCTCCAAATTATTTTTTACACTACCATCTGTCAGGCTTGTTTTCCATATTCACAGATCAGGCCATGCCACATCCCCTGTCAAAACTCCTAAATTGCTCTCTATTGTCTACTGAGAAATAGGCAGTTATCCAAAGCTCTCCAAAACCTGATGCCACCCTTCTGCCCCAGCCTTATCACAAACTACAGTAGCCTAAAACCCTCCTCAATTTTCTTTAAAGTATGTAACTTCTCTCACTTCTCTCATGGATTTTGTCTGCATTACTTGGTCTAGTCCAACTGCTCTTGCCTTCATCTCTTTCAATGCCTTTTCCATTTCCTCATATGGCACATCAGGGACTGAACTTTGAGATCCAAAATGTGTTGATTCTACTGTCATGGATGATGAAGAAAAATTTGTATAGAAATGCTGACAGAAGTGCTTTATTTCGCCTCTGTTTGCTTTTCCATCCACTTTCATCTATAATTGCTCTGAGGATGAACTGGCTTAGTTGGGTCTCATGCCAAGCCTTCTGCAGATTTGTTTTCTCTCCTACTGTTCTTTGCTATTTTGTGATATACTATGGCTCAAATCTTCCACCATCCTCCTCCATGCCATTTGCAACAGAGTTTTTATATTCTAAATCAGTTTTGCCCTTGGTTTACATGTTTCTCTGTTTGACAAAGAAGCAAGACTTCCTTAGTTAATATGCTTTCTAATTTACTTTGGACTCCTCATTGTGCCAATTACTATATATCAAGAAGAGAAAATGCTAGATGATTGGAAAATGCATAGATAGAACTATTACAAAAACAAGGTAATCAAGATTACATCAATCACTATTTGCTCATTCCTATAAAACCTTTAAGAGAATTATGTAAGTTACTTGTTAAGAGTATGCTTGCTTTAAAATATGAGATGAGAACAGGCAGGCTTTGGGGACAATTTTTCTACAGAAAAGTGCATCTTTATAGGCACCTGAAATGAGTAGAAAATATAAAGTCCCACAATGCTTATTGTTAATTTTTATTTAAGAAATTGTTATTTTTAAAAGGAATTTTACTATTTAGAGCTCTCTTTCAACAAGGTATCTCCCAAACAGATGTTAAAATCATATAAGACTGCTTGAAACATATAGAAAGTATTTCTGTAAAGATAAGTAGAAATTGACTAAGATAATTTCATTTAAAGATTCTCTGATTTTTGAGTAAGAGACATACATCCCAAAGAATGCCTCACCACAGAAGATGTCCTTCAAAGTCCAAATGGAAAAAAAATTCATATAGTGAGGTTCACCAATTGTTCCTATTCAGGGATGACATTACATTTATTGCATCAAGCTCCAGAACAATTTATAGAGTCTTTGATTATATCCATAACCACCCAAAACCATTTACACAGGAATCTACCAAATGGACCAAAAATGTTTATTGCCCTAACCATTAATGCAGTTATTATACCTACTTTGGACATGTAGGCAGTCTTTGAAGAAAAAAAAATATAGAAAGAAAGAAAGAAAGAAAGAAAGAAAGAAAGAAAGAAAGAAAGAAAGAAAGAAAGAAAGAAAGAAAGAAAGAAAGAAAGAAAGAAAGAAAGAAAGAAAGAAAGAAAGAAAGAAAGAAAGAAAGGAAGGAAGGAAGGAAGGAAGGAAGGAAGGAAGGAAGAAGGAAGAGAGTGAGTGAGAGAGAAAGAAAGAAAGACCACTGATCAGAAGTAGGCTGGAGTCAGCTCAAATTGGGTTGAAAGAGTCAACTGTTAAATTTTCACTGTGAGCTTTAACACCTCAGAAATCAACAAACCTGCAAATCAGGTCTTAATTTATTATTTTGCTAATTATCCATTTAAAAGGTTCTGTTGAAGAAAATGGTAATAATATAGACGCCATTTTACAGTATGTCTTTACTTGTTGACAAGTGGGGGAGGGAACCAGTTAATTAACATTTACCAACACAACTCTGGCCCTCATTTTAGCCACTAAAGATGCCAAAATATTCCTCCTATTGTACCAATTGACTGCCTCATCATGGGCAAGTGGATTACCCAGCAGTTCTAACTCTTCACTGAAGAGAAAAGGAACATATAGTAGAAAGGATGGACACCTCCTAAGTGGAATAAACTATAGTCTGTCCATTGAATCCGCTCCCTGGTGGTAGATAATCTCTAGGTGTCCATTGGTGTATTAGTGCCTCTGTGTTGTGACTGCTCTCTACCCAACAGTTTTCAAAGACCAAGAATGAGCAGCCTTGAGAAGTAGAGCCCTCAGGACAGATGAAGCTATGAACATATTTTCTTCATTTAAAGTTTAAATGTATGTAGCAGGCCTCAACAAACGTAACATTTTCCTGAAGGCAAAAAAAGGGTCCCTGCATCTATCAATCCATTCATATATCAATCCAAGCATATATCAATCCATTCAGAATATATGTGATAATTATATCTGTGTACACAAATCTATTTCAAGTGCAGAAGAATAGTAATTCCCCATCCTTCAAAAGGATCAGGTCTGGACATACAATTAATAGATCCTTAGAGAAAGAATCTTCCTAAAGAAATGGACTCCCACCCACATAATAACTGGACATGGTTGACCGGATTCGATGCCAAATCAAGTCAGAAATCACAGAGCAAACAAATGTAAAAGGTAGGTAAGTGGTAGGAAAGGGTATTTGTTGACAGAAGCCAACTCAAGAATGTGAGCACTATCATATATCCCTCAGGGGATTATCACATACTGGTGACCCAGGCAAGATCTCTTCCTAGAATAGCACCTAGGGTACCCTCCCCTACTTCAAATGTGATGCCTCCAGCTTCATGGTATTCACTGAAAATGAATCCACAAAAGCACCTACAAATGGACACAATGCTTAAGGTCCCACAGTTGTATTTATTTTTATTAGTCAATCAATCAGAAAATACAAGTAGTTCAAAGCAGAAAGATTTGCTATAATAATATAATAACAAAAAAAAGCAATAAAAAATTTCCCACCAATAAACTGGGAACACATTATCCTACAAATACTCACATCAATAGGAAAAGTGGAACATGTATAGAGAGGGACAATGCAGGGGAAGTGTATTTCTGGGATAAACTTGCGAAGGAACAACTCCTATATCTGAAACTTCAAGGTCAACATTATCATTGGGTTTTGTAATCACAGTGCTCCATCTGATCATAGTCCCAACTAGACAGTCTATAGTCTCTTCCTGGTCATTAGTCTATTGAAACTGAGGGTAGATAGTGTTCCATTAGTTCCATTTTCACATTTCCCCTGGTATCGTGGAAACAATTTTTCTAAGTTGAGATCATCTCTTTCAAATTCCTGTTGGTCACTTTAGTTACTACCTGTTAGGATGTAAAGACTAGAAAGCCTCTCCTCATACTAATGCTTCTTTTGTCATTGGAAATAGTACAAGAAAACACATTCAGCCTTTGACCAAAAACCAAAGCAGGGTGCCAAGCTAAAATTCCAAGTGCTCTCTTGAACACTGTACCTAGACTTGTATCATATTTCTTTTGCCCAAATAATTATTTTATTTGGAGTAGAAGTTCCCAAGAACCCCTGCAATTTGACATTTTTATGAAATTGAACAAGAACAAAAACCAAATAAAAGAGATAACAGCCAAAAGAAATGTACTGATCTCTTCACTTAGACCCACTATATACTTCACTAAAACACAGAATATACCCTCCCTCAATTAGACATTATACAAGATATTATGTCATGATAATCACCACCAACTATATATAAGTACTTCAACAAGCCCTGTGACCTCAACCAGGCTGTTAACAGAATGCTGACCATTGACATTCTCTAGGAGAGATCTATAGCCAGAGACCTAGCTAGAGGAGTCTCTCAGAGACTGACTGTTCCTTAAGAATAGATGTTATGCTTACTTGAATAGAAAAAAGCTGGAAATTAGTAGGAAAATATGTGCCTACTACTAGGATATTAATATATTAAGTGTCTCCTATATGCTAGGCACTATACTAAATGCTACAAAGAGGGAAAGTGAAAGTTCCTGTCCTCGAGGAGTTAATATTCCAATAGTGGAGACAACATGCATATAAATATTCCAAGTTTCTGTGGAGAGGGGGGAATTTAAATAATGCTGAGGAAGCTAGGTAGCATAGTGAAGACAGAATGCCAGGTTTGGAGTGAGTAAAACACATATCACAGAGTTAAAATCTGGCCTCACAAACTTGCTAGCTTTGGGACCCTGGGCAAATCACTTAATCTGTTTGTCTGAGTTTCCTCATCTGTAAAATAAACTGGAGAAGGAAATCAAAAACCATTGCCGTATCTTTGCCAAGAAAACCCCAAAGAGGTCATAAAGAGTTGGACACACATATATATATATATCACTACTTTTTGAAAGATGAAGAGAGGAGAGTAAATGAAGAATGATTTTACATAGGAGTTTTAGCTAATTTTCTAAGGAAAAGGGGGATTCAGAGAGGCAGAGATGAGAAAGGAGTAATCTTGGTATAAAGGGTTAGGAGAGGGAACATCGTATATGAGAAGATGCAAGTAAGCCAGTGTTACTTGAACCAAGGAGAATATGGAAAGAAGTAATGGAGCATGAAGTGGTAAATTTGTGAAGAACTTTAAATTACAGGCAGAGGAGTGAGTATTTGATCCTGAAGTTTACAGAGCTTTAAACGTTTATTAAATAGGGGTATGACAGAGTCATACTTGTGCTTTAGGTGCCACTTTAGTGACCATATGGAAGATGGTTCAAAGTGACAGAAAAGACTAAATAGGAGCCAATTCAATATTACAGGTGGGAGATGATTAGTGCCTGAACTAGGGTGGTAGCTATGTAAGTAGAGAAACACAGAAGGATGTCAGAGATATTATGTAGATGGAAAGGATACTTTTTGGCAATTCAATCTATAAAATGAGGTGAATGAGAGTAAGGAGTCCAGGGTGATACTAAGATTTCAAGCCTGAGTGAGTAGAAAGTAGTATCTTCAATAATAATATGTAAGCTTGGAAGAGGCAAGAGTTTTGCAGAAAAAATAATGATTTGGACAAGCTGAGTTTAAGATATTAATGGGACATCCAGTTTCAGGTATCCAAAAGGCAGTTGGTGTTATATAACTATATTTCAGAAGGTTGGAGTGGGATATGTGGATCTAGGAGTTATATGCATAGAGATGATAATTAAACCTATGGGAGCTGATGAGATCACCAAATTGGATAGTATAAACAAAAAAGAGATGGAGCTTTGGTAAACACCCATCATTAGTAGACATAACCTGATGGAAAATCCAGCAGAAGACACTGAGAGAATGGTCCAATAAGTAAGGGCAAAAGCAGAGTCTTAAAAAGCTAAGGGAAGAGAGACTATCCAGGAGAGGTTGGTCAATAATATTAGATTCTGCAAAGAGTTAAAAAAAAAGTACTGAGTATTGTAAGATCCTACTAGACATGGCAATAAAGAGATCATTGGTAACTTTGGGCATAAGAGTTTCAGGTAAGTGATAAAGTCAGAAACCAGATTTCAGAGCAATGGGGAAGTAAGACAAAATATAAATAACTTTTTTAAGGAATCTGGAGGATAGATATGAATGGCAGTTGGTGGAGATGGTAGAATGAAGATTTTAATTGTTTTGTTTATTTAAGGATGGGGTAGGTACAGATATATTTGTAGAGAAGAAACAAGTAGATCAGAAGAGATCAGAGATTAGAGGTGATAATATCAGGAACAATCTTCTAGAGAAGACAGGAGGCAATGACATCAAAGGTTCAAGTTGGCTATGGTGAGAAGAGCCTTCTTTTCAGTAGTGACTGAAATGAAGGGGGAAAAAATAATGAGGCATACATATAACAAAGATTTAATGAGAAGGAAGAACAATGAAATAGAAGTGAAGTGAAGAATGACATCAAGCTCCATTTTTCTCAGGAAATACAAGTTAAATTCCTTGATTAAGGATGGGGGGAGTGGGATGGCTTGGGAAACTTAGAAAGACAAGACAAAATTTGGGAAACCCATTGTGGTAAATGGAAAAGAAAATCAATTAGAGAGGAGTAAACAGATTTCCTTAATGCAGGGAAACTCAAGTTGAAATTAGATAACATAAACTGGAGTGAACCTCATTAGCATAGTTATATGATTTCTTTCAGATACATTCAGTAGCTCTGGTGGGTAGGAATAGGGAAGAAAGATGGTGGAAGTAATCCAAGGTTGGGATTTGGCAGGGAAGGAGCCATGATAGGACTAGGGTATAAAGTATTCAAGGGTGGAAGATAGTGTAGAGTTGAACTGATTCACTAAAGGATTGAGATTGGCTAAACTGAGAGTATAGCTGGGCAGGAGGAAAGAGAAAATGGATAGCTTTGGAGCATACTGTACCTTATCTTTACTGATCTGGTTAACATTTAATGACTGGAAAATTAATAGGATATAGTAAGCACATGGGGTAATTGATTCATTGGGTGCCCCAATTTGTGATATTGACATGGCAAAATGTGTTATTTTGTGCCACAAACAGCTAATTTAGATGGCATCAGACAATACAGTCATATCCTTCACAATAGAACAACTCTGTTGATGTAAAGGACAGAGGACTGATTAGGGCTAAGGGTCAATCACTTCCTGTGGAAAAGAGGGGACAGTTCCAAATTAGAATCCAAAAAAAAAAAAGTGAATATAAGTGAAAGGCAAGAACAAATCAATCAACTAATCAAAAATATCTATTAATTGCCTACTATGTGCCAGATACTGTGCTAAGTATCTGGAATCAGACTCTTTTAGGAGCTTAATTCATGCACTTAAGACAAAATGTAGAAAAGGTAAACTGGGGTTAAGATGGCGGCTTAGAGAAAGCTGAAGTTCAGATCTCCGGAAAACCCTTCCCGACCGATCTCAAACTAGAAGCTCCTAAGGCGCCGAAATTCAAAACGATCAACAGCACAGACCCTGGGAACCCTCCTCCTGGACCTGGACCCGGCTCAAAAGGTACGGCTCCCCTTAAAAGCCAGAACCCGAGATCCCTCGGACCTCAGGGGTAGGAGCGCAGAGTCCAAGGCTCCCGGAAGCGGCAGCCGCGCCGGGCTCAGAGAGCAGGGTCTGAGGAACAACAACCCTCAGGGTCTTCTACCCAAGTCCCAGTCCGGGTGAAAGTTACTGCCTGGGGCTTCCGCTGCAGAGAGCCGGTCGGTCAAAGAGCCGGTAGGTCCGGGTGAAAGTTACTGCCTGGGGCCTCCGCTGCAAAGAACCGGTCGGTCCGGGTGAAAGTTACTGCCTGGGGCCTCCGCTGCAGAGAGCTGGTCAAAACAACAGCAACCCTCAGGGCGGGCAAGACAGCCTCACGGGCTGGATCCTGCTATCCAAGTCTCAGTGAAAGTCTGTGCTCTTGGAGCTTGGGGAAGCGGCAGCCCATCCCCCCGCAGGCCGACGAAACAGCCTCACGGCCAGGGATTCTGAAGGCAACTTCCGGAAATCGAGCCAGGGGGAGAGTGTGGCCTCGTGGTCCGACCCTTCCATTCCAGTTCCAGTGAGGCATATTCAGTTTAACCCAGGGAACCAACATCTGCCCAGGACTAAAGCCTCTGATCACTAGACAAAGACAAGAAAAGCCAATCCTCCACGTTCAGAGATGACAAATTCCACAGAAGCACAGAAGCCCCAAAATACCAAGAAAAATAAGAAGAAAGGGGCGACTCTGGACACATTCTATGGAGCCAAAATACAAAATACAGAGCAGATAGAAGAAGATATACAAGAAAATTCTCCAAAATCTTCCAAAGGAAATAGAAACTCTCCACAAACCCATGAAGAATTTGAATCAGAAAGGACCAAAAAGATGGAAGCCCTCTGGGAGGAAAAGTGGGAAATGATGCAAAAGAAATTCACGCATCTACAAAACCAGTTTGACCAAACTGTAAAAGAAAACCAGGCTTTAAAGCAAGAACTAATAAAGCAAAGCCAAAACACCAAGAAATTAGAAGAGAACATAAAATATCTCACCGACAAGGTGATAGATCTGGAAAACAGGGGGAGAAGAGAAAATTTAAGAATAATTGGACTCCCAGAAAAGCCAGAAATAAACACCAGACTGGACATGGTGATACAAGATATAATCAAAGAAAATTGCCCAGAGATTCTAGAACAAGGGGGCAATACATCCACTGACAGAGCTCACAGAACACCTTCTACACTAAACCCCCAAAAGACAACTCCCAGGAATGTAATTGCCAAATTCCAAAGCTATCAAACAAAAGAAAAAATCCTACAGGAAGCCAGAAAAAGACAATTTAGATATAAAGGAATGCCAATCAGGGTCACACAAGACCTTGCAAGTTCTACGCTGAATGATCGTAAGGCATGGAACATGATCTTCAGAAAGGCAAGAGAGCTGGGTCTCCAACCAAGAATCAGCTACCCAGCAAAACTGACTATATACTTCCAAGGGAAAGTATGGGCATTCAACAAAATAGAAGACTTCCAACTTTTTGCAAAGAAAAGACCAGAGCTCTGTGGAAAGTTTGATACCGAAAATCAAAGAGCAAGGAATACCTGAAAAGGTAAATATTAAGGAAAGGGGAAAAATGTTATCTTCTTTTACTCAAACTCTCTCCTATAAGGACTACATTTATATCAACCTATGTATACTAATATGTGGGGAAAATGTAATGTATAAATAGGGGGTAAAGAAAGACCAAATAGAATAATGGTTCTCACACAAAGATTCACAGGGGAAGGGGAGGGGAAGAAAACTCCTATAAGAAGGAGAGGAAGAGGGGGTGGGGTTTACTTAAACCTCAATCTCAGGGAAATCAACTCTGAGAGGGAAAAACACCCAGATCCATTGGGATCTTGAATTCTATCTTACCCAACAAGGGTAAGGAGAAGGGAAAACCAAGGGGGGGAGGGGGAGAGGGAGAACAAAAAGGGAGGGAAAGAGAGGGGGGAGGGGGAGGGAACAAAAAGGGAGGGACTAAAAAGGGAAACATCAAGGGAGGGGACAAGGGGGACTGATTCAAAGTAAATCACTGGACTAAAAGGTAGAGCCGAAGAAGAAAAGGTTAGAATTAGGGAAGGCAATCAAAATGCCAGGGAGTCCACAAATGACAATCATAACTTTGAACGTGAATGGGATGAACTCACCCATAAAACGTAGACGAATAGCTGAATGGATTAGAATCCAAAACCCTACCATATGTTGTCTTCAAGAAACACACATGAGGCGGGTTGACACCCACAAGGTCAGAATTAAAGGATGGAGTAAGACCTTCTGGGCCTCAACTGATAGAAAGAAGGCAGGAGTGGTAATCATGATATCTGATAAAGCCAATGCAAAAATAGACCTGATCAAAAGGGATAGGGAAGGTAATTATATTTTGTTAAAAGGGACTCTAGACAATGAAGAAATATCATTAATCAACATGTATGCACCAAATAATATAGCACCCAAATTTCTAATGGAGAAACTAGGAGAATTGAAGGAAGAAATAGACAATAAAACCATACTAGTGGGAGACTTAAACCAACCATTATCAAATTTAGATAAATCAAATCAAAAAATAAATAAGAAAGAGGTAAAAGAAGTGAATGAAATCTTAGAAAAATTAGAATTAATAGACATATGGAGAAAAATAAATAGGGATAAAAAGGAATACACCTTCTTCTCAGCACCACATGGCACATTCACAAAAATTGACCATACATTAGGTCACAGAAACATAGCACACAAATGCAAAAAAGCAGAAATAATGAATGCAGCCTTCTCAGATCACAAGGCAATAAAAATAATGATTAGTAATGGTACATGGAAAACCAAATCTAAAACCAATTGGAAATTAAACAATATGATACTCCAAAACCGTTTAGCTAAAGAAGAAATCATAGAAACAATTAATAATTTCATCAAGGAAAATGACAATGGCGAAACATCCTTTCAAACCTTTTGGGATGCAGCCAAAGCGGTAATCAGAGGCAAATTCATATCCCTGAAAGCTCATATTAACAAACAAGGGAGAGCAGAGATCAATCAATTGGAAATGCAATTGAAAAAACTCGAAAGCGATCAAATTAAAAACCCCCAGCAGAAAACCAAATTAGAAATCCTAAAAATTAAGGGAGAAATTAATAAAATCGAAAGTGATAGAACTATTGATTTAATAAATAAGACAAGAAGCTGGTACTTTGAAAAAACAAACAAAATAGACAAAGTACTGGTCAATCTAATTAAAAAAAGGAAGGAAGAAAAGCAAATTCACAGCATTAAAGATGAAAAGGGGGACAGCACCTCCAATGAGGAGGAAATTAAGGCAATCATTAGAAATTACTTTGCCCAATTATATGGCAATAAATACACCAATTTAGGAGAAATGGATGAATATATACAAAAATACAAACTGCCTAGACTAACAGAAGAGGAAATAGAATTCTTAAATAATCCCATATCAGAAATTGAAATCCATCAAGCCATCAAAGAACTTCCTAAGAAAAAATCCCCAGGGCCTGATGGATTCACCTGTGAATTCTATCAAACATTCAGAGAACAGTTAACCCCAATACTATACAAACTATTTGACATAATAAGCAAAGAGGGAGTTCTACCAAACTCCTTTTACGACACAAACATGGTACTGATTCCAAAACCAGGCAGGTCAAAAACAGAGAAAGAAAACTATAGACCAATCTCCCTAATGAATATAGATGCAAAAATTTTAAATAGGATACTAGCAAAAAGACTCCAGCAAGTGATCAGAAGGATCATTCACCATGATCAAGTAGGATTCATACCAGGGATGCAGGGCTGGTTCAACATTAGGAAAACCATCCACATAATTGACCACATCAACAAGCAAACTAGCAAGAACCACATGATTATCTCAATAGATGCAGAAAAAGCCTTTGATAAAATACAACACCCATTCCTATTAAAAACACTAGAAAGCATAGGAATAGAAGGGTCATTCCTAAAAATAATAAACAGTATATATCTAAAACCAACAGCTAATATCATCTGCAATGGGGATAAACTAGATGCATTCCCAATAAGATCAGGAGTGAAACAAGGATGCCCATTATCACCTCTACTATTTGACATTGTACTAGAAACACTAGCAGTAGCAATTAGAGAAGATAAAGAAATTGAAGGCATCAGAATAGGCAAGGAGGAGACCAAGTTATCACTCTTTGCGGATGACATGATGGTCTACTTAAAGAATCCTAGAGATTCAACCAAAAAGCTAATTGAAATAATCAACAACTTTAGCAAAGTTGCAGGATACAAAATAAACCCACATAAATCATCAGCTTTTCTATATATCTCCAACACAGCTCAGCAGCAAGAACTAGAAAGAGAAATCCCATTCAAAATCACCTTAGACAAAATAAAATACCTAGGAATCTATCTCCCAAGACAAACACAGGAACTATATGAACACAACTACAAAACACTCGCCACACAACTAAAACTAGACTTGAACAATTGGAAAAACATTAACTGCTCATGGATAGGACGAGCCAATATAATAAAAATGACCATCCTACCCAAACTTATTTATCTATTTAGTGCCATACCCATTGAACTACCAAAATACTTCTTCACTGATTTAGAAAAAACCATAACAAAGTTCATTTGGAAGAACAAAAGATCAAGGATATCCAGGGAAATAATGAAAAAAAACACATATGATGGGGGCCTTGCAGTCCCAGACCTCAAACTATATTACAAAGCAGCAGTCATCAAAACAATTTGGTACTGGCTAAGAAACAGAAAGGAAGATCAGTGGAATAGACTGGGGGAAAACGACCTCAGCAAGACAGTATACGATAAACCCAAAGATCCCAGCTTTTGGGACAAAAATCCACTATTCGATAAAAACTGCTGGGAAAATTGGAAGACAGTGTGGGAGAGACTAGGAATAGATCAACACCTCACACCCTACACCAAGATAAATTCAAAATGGGTGAGTGACTTAAACATAAAGAAGGAAACCATAAGTAAATTGGGTAAACACAGAATAGTATACATGTCAGACCTTTGGGAGGGGAAAGGCTTTAAAACCAAGCAAGATATAGAAAGAATCACAAAATGTAAAATAAATAATTTTGACTACATCAAACTAAAAAGCTTTTGTACAAACAAAACCAATATAACTAAAATCAGAAGGGAAACAACAAATTGGGAAAAAATCTTCATAGAAACCTCTGACAAAGGTTTAATTACTCATATTTATAATGAGCTAAATCAATTGTACAAAAAATCAAGCCATTCTCCAATTGATAAATGGGCAAGGGAAATGGATAGGCAGTTCTCAGATAAAGAAATCAAAACTATTAACAAGCACATGAAGAAGTGTTCCACATCTCTTATAATCAGAGAGATGCAAATCAAAACAACTCTGAGGTATCACCTCACACCTAGCAGATTGGCTAACATAACAGCAGAGGAAAGTAATGAATGCTGGAGGGGATGTGGCAAAGTAGGGACATTAATTCATTGCTGGTGGAGTTGTGAACTGATCCAACCATTCTGGAGGGCAATTTGGAACTATGCCCAAAGGGCGACAAAAGAATATCTACCCTTTGACCCAGCCATAGCACTGCTGGGTCTGTATCCCAAAGAGATAATGGACACAAAGACTTGTACAAAAATATTCATAGCTGCGCTCTTTGTGGTGGCCCAAAACTGGAAAACGAGGGGATGCCCATCAATTGGGGAATGGCTGAACAAACTGTGGTATATGTTGGTGATGGAATACTATTGTGCTCAAAGGAATAATAAAGTGGAGAAGTTCCATGGAGACTGGAACAACCTCCAGGAAGTGATGCAGAGCGAGAGGAGCAGAACCAGGAGAACATTGTACACAGAGACTAATACACTGTGGTATAATCGAACGTAATGGACTTCTCCATTAGGGGCGGTGTAATGTCCCTGAACAACTTTCAGGGATCCAGGAGAAAAAAAAAAACACCATTCATAAGCAAAGGATAAACTATGGGAGTGGAAACACCGAGAAAAAGCAACTGCCTGAATACAGAGGTTGAGGGGACATGACAGAGGATAGACTTTAAATGAACACTCTAATGCAAATACTATCAACAAAGCAATGGGTTCAAATCAAGAAAACATCTAATGCCCAGTGGACTTACGCGTCGGCTATGGGGGGTGGGGGGGAGGAAAAGAAAATGATCTATGTCTTTAACGAATAATGCTTGGAAATGATCAAATAAAATATATTTAAAAAAAAAAAAAAAAAAAAAAAAAGAAAAGGTAAACTGGAACAGGGATTTCAAGCTAGGAAGTTCTGTATCATTTCAGGGAGTACAGTAAGACCAGGAATGTCAGTGATCTAACTCTTAAAACCCTTTATGGACCATTGTGCCCACGTCTGTTGACTCAGCTACACCTTTGAACCAATGGTCTCTGAAGGGGCTACAATTAGGGAAACTGCAAAGGAAAGTCATAGACATTGTCAAGATAGTTTCTTGCATGCAAAATTTCAACCCAATTCAACATTGCTTTACAGCAACAGTCCAGCCTTGTTCTCTTTGAAGTATTAGCAACTTAGGAAGCAGAAATAACATGGGGAAACAGGGCTTTGTTCCATAATAATGGTAAGAATGGAGGAAGGCATTCTTCCTCCCAGACGGCCATGGCTTTTTCCTTATAGTGACCACCCTCCCACCCAAACCTGTATTCAAAGTCCCCCATACAGACTTTCTGAGGCACAGAGTATAAATGCCTTCAATCATTTTGTACTGTCAGGGTCCCATTACCTTGGAGCAAAGTACTATACAGAATAGATTTTCTCTTAATATTTTAAATCAAAATGAAGGAAGATCAATTTTCTCCTTAATTTTGTGACTCAAGATTTATTTAGAGAACCTCACAACACTTCCAGAGAATGGTGAGGACCCCCTACCTTCCCTCCATCAAGATAGGAGACCTAATTCTATAGAGGGATTCCATAGAAACATTGGCAAGAATTCAAGGGTGACTCTGTGAAAACTGTGACATTTTTCCTCTTTATCTCTAGCTATCCACATTGTGGCACATGTGATCAATATGGAACGCTATCACGCTAGCCAATCCAGAGAGGCCGGAGAGCTGCCAAACAAGCTTTCTTACCTTGGCAACAACCCAAATGAAAGCTACTTGAACCCAATCAGGAAATATGACACAGTGAGTTCCCCTCAGTGCTTGTCCATTTTTCTCATCTGAGAAATCTTCCTCTTTTGATCTCTCTGTCAGGAAAACTATATTTCAAAACCTTTTAATAAAAGAGAGCGAGGCAGAGGGTCTGCCAAATGCTAACATCAATTTCAGCTAAAAATGTGAATTTTTTTTTACTATAAACTGCTGAGAGGGTACACAGCAAGGGGGGGGGGGTGAAGCAAGGAATGGCACTTAATTAGTTTATTGGGGGAAGAGTAGATTAGGCCTAGTATAAACTGCAATAAACCTGTTAAAATGTAATATTTTATATTTTAAAACCTTGCATAAAAGAATTTTTTTCACTTTGTGTCAGACTCATAACTATGAAGTATCATCCAAATTCAGGGAATATAAATTAGGTGTCTTCATTTTCAATTTGCAAATTGTTTTCTTAACCCATTCTGATAGACCACAAATTTGTCACACATTTGATTTGCTGGTAGTGTAGATCTGATATTAGGGAAATGAGCTAATTTTATGCCCAGTGTTGCTATTTGAGGTAACTATACCTTCACAGGGAGGCTGATTATTGAGAAAAGAGGACAATAAAAATGTAGCCAACCAAATTGTCAATAATCTCCACACTCATTGTGCAAACTACCTGGGAACTCAGTATTTTAATGAAAGAACCCTGCATGTGGAATCTGAAGACCTGAGTTAAAAAAATTCCTGATTCTACTACTAAGTAATTACTTTTAACAAGTCAGGGATAATTCTCCTAGTGTTCCCTAGCTCCCCCCAAAATTCTGTGTTTGGATCTTGGATCCAATACCAACTAGCTTTGTAACCCTAGGAAGATGAGATAATGTCTCTTAGCTTTGATTCACTTATCTATAAAAATGAGAATAATAGTGATGATGATGATGATGATGATGATGATGAATACTTTTTCTAAGATCCTTGAGGATGCTTGAAAATAATATTTTCTCTTAAATATTTAAACATTCTACTTTTTCTTGCTTACTTGCTCTATTATGCTAATTTTGAAGAAAGTGTTCATTCAAAAAGGTAAATTTCAGCCTATTCCCCACCCAAAAAAAAAAGGTCTTTATAAACTGGTATCAGCTTATCAGACCTAAAACCTTCCTCTAGAGCAGTGGTAGACAAACTATGGCTCTTGGGTCAAATGGAGCACTGGCCTGTTGTTGTGAAGCCTAAGAGTCAAGTGGTTTTAACATTTTTTTATTAAAAAATATTTTATTTTCCCAATTACATGCAATAATTTTCAACATACATTTTCTGAAACTATGAGATCCAAATTTTCTCCCTCTATCCTTTCTCCCTCCCCTCTTGGAGATGGTAAGCGATTTTATCTGTGTTGTATATGTACTATCATGCCTGTTTTTAACATTTTAAATGAAGTTTTATGGTTTTTAAAAATGTAAAAGCCGGTCTTAGCTCTAACAGCCTACAAGCTGATTTAACCTGACAGCCATAGTTGGCCTCCCCTGTTGTTGAAGGAGAAGAGAAATGCTTCCCTGATTCCCTAAGCTAAAAATGGCCCCTCTGTCAGCCAATCTGTCTGTAAACTAGCATATATTTATTACGGTTTTTACTATGTGCCAAGCCCTATCCTAAGTCCTGGGGATATAAAGAGAGGGAAGAAGAAATAGCTAAAACTCGAATTTCTCATGCCACTCTATTTGAATTCTCCTTTGCATTTATAATATTTTATATCATATTATAGTCATGTATTTTATGTATATATTACATATAATATACATATCATTATGTATATTAGGTATATGATTCAGCCCCCTACTACACTATAAATTCTTTGTCTGCAGGAGTGTGCAGTTTTATCTTTGTATTCCTAATATCTTGCATACAAATAGACGACTGACATCACCTGTTTACTTTTTCTTCATTCCCTTCTTTTCTTCCTTTCTTCCTTCCTCCCTCCCTCTCTCCTTCTTGCCTTCCTTTCCTTCTTCATTCTTTTTTTTCTTCCATAAAATATCTTGGGCTCTTACTTTCCAGTCTTAACTAGGAAAAGTAGCTCTAAAAAATGTACTGAATAAGATTTATCTCTTTCAGAACATAATTACTGAATTCCTAACCACAATAGCTGGTGTAACTGGACTGGTGATCTCTGTGGTTTTAATTTTGATCATAACCTCGTCAGCTGAGATCATTAGAGAGGCCTCTTATGAATTATTCTGGTATATACACCATATGTTTGTCATCTTCTTCATTTTTTTAGTTATCCATGGAACAGGGTGAGTACAAATTCTATGCATTGAGTGTAACATTATAACTATAACATTGTGTACTCCAAATGCTTTTTTATAATTTTTAATAATGATTTTTTTACATTTTGCAATCCGTGTTTTCTTTCTTCTTTCTATTCCTTCTTTCCTCATTCCCAAGATGGCAGGTGATATGGTGTACACATTTCTGGGTTCATCATGTTGTGAAAGCACAAACACCTTTGGTAGTCCTTCTGATAGATTCATGAAATACAGATTGATTTCTCTGGCACTCAGTTTCACAATCTGTAAACAAAAATGGTCTTGAAAGTCTCTATACTTCACCTTTGTTTCAGTGACCTAGTCCTGATGTCTTACTACCAAGAGAAAATGTTTCTTTAGCAGCCTATTTGAGACAGATATTTCATAACAAAGACCAAATAAAGATACTCCACTCAATTTTGCAGTTGGGAGAAAAGCAGATCAGATAGATTGTGACTTGCCCAAAAGATTATAGAGCTAATATAAGTGGTCAAGCTGGAAACTGAATCTAGGTCTCCTATCTCTTACTGTAGTGGTCACTACCATATTTTTCTTAAAAGAACAGCAATTCTCTATTATTTTATTATGGGTTTGAAAAAAAACAACATTTCAAGCTACAGTTGGTAGCCTTCAACACAGCTTCAACAATTTGGTACAAGGAGGCAAATATTTTGTGGTCCCACACAGGTTTTGCTTGGCCCATCCATCAGCAGCCCTTCCAGGGTTTCACCTACACAGGTTGGGTCCATGCATGGGTGATTTCCCTCCCCTTAGACTTGCCTCCCCCCCCCCCCCCAGCCTCTTTGATTAAGTCTCCCAAGGCTTGTGGGTCCAAGAATCAGTTAAGTGGTACGCATACACACTCCAAAGGGAACAATGTTGGCCAGTTTGGCATGTGTGTCTAAGGAAGATAATCACAGATGAGGTGGCCATCAGATGTTGTTATTGTTTCTCCTTTTATTGAAGAGAACTGTTGGCATCACAGGTTGATGTCTTGACTCGTGAGGGCATTGAATGTAAGTGAGGTAGACTTGCATGAAGTAGTCAGCCTCACTCTTGCTTCCACAGTCCAGTGGCAAGACCAAAGGCAGGATGCCCAGAGATGGTCAGCTCAAGATGCAGTGGATGGATAGTTTACCTTGGCATCTTCAATATCTGCTCTAAGTGCCCTGTAGCCACCGGAACAAATTGTTCTCATCTGTCCAGTCCACCAAGGAGAGTTCACACATGTGGGGAAGACACCCCCTAAGTCACCATCAATTTGGGGGCTCTTCAGTTCCTCTCCACGTGGTTGAACGCACCCACCAGGATGGTCTTACCAGGGTGTGGACACTGCATGTGCTCCAGCTTCTTGGAGCCAGAGGTGAGAACTGGGGAACAGGCAGCCACCAAAAGTGGATGAGAAGTCCTGGAAAGGGCTTGGCAATCTGTCACACCAGAAGTGCAGAACCCATATACCCATATGCCTCAACTGGCACTGTAGCACCCACCACTATCAAACATACTATTGGAGACGGAGCATCAGACAGTCGTGAGCCAACTTCCATCGGCTTCCCAATACATCTCAGGTCAGTTCTGCTCCTTTGGAAAAAGCCCAGACTCCTTGCCATCACCTTGGACATTGTTGTCATTGAAGCTGCTCCAACTACCTCTGAAAGGAAGCATAATATATTTGAAGAAGATTGGGGCTCAGAAGATTTGGGTTCAAATCCTACCTGTGTCGATCACAAATGTACTGCCTATATTTGTACATATACACAAATGTACTCACTATATTTGCATGCCAACCTCCTCTCAGTCCCATTCAGTCATTCAGTGAGACAACAAACATTAATAAATGCATATTGGTCACATGAATTGATGGGGATATGATTGGAGATATAGACTCTAAGCGATTACCCTAGTGCAAATATTAATAATATGGAAATAGGTCTTGATCAACAACACAAGTAAAATACAGTGGAACTGAGCCTCGGCTATGAGCGGGGGGGGGGGGGGGGGGGGGAGGCGGAGAAGAAACATGAATCATGTAACCATGGAAAATATTCTAAATTAATTAATTAAATAAAAAATTTTAAGACAAAAAATAAATGCTTACTGTGTGCCAGGTACCATGCTAAATTCTTGAATTATGAAGAAAGGCAAGAAAAAAATCCATACCCTACACAAACTCACATTTTAATGGGTCCTTGAGGAATACACATTGACAATATTCCATACTGGCACCTTCATGACTTTGGGTAGCTAGTCTCTTGGGTCTGACTTGTATTCCCTCCTTAACTTCGTCTCTTGGGATCTTTAGAGTCTACCAAGGTGTAGCTTAGGTGCCACCTTACACTTGAAGGGTTTCCTGATTTCCTCCCCTCCCAGTTCTTAGGGCTTTCTACAACTTGAATTTTCCTTGTATTATTTCTATAGAGTGTCTATTTGCTGAAACCTGTTTGTGTCACATCCTTCCAGTAGAATGTAACACATTGAACACAAGGACTATTTTGTTTTTCTCTTTGGGGCCCCAAAAATTTTGTTGGCATTCTTTATTGGTGTAATTAGAATTTGTTACCCTAAAAACTACAATTCCCAGCATCCCACTCTCCTCACCTTACATGCTGACATAGGAAGGATATAAATTTGGTTTAGCCCCTCCTCTCATGCTCTTCTCTTCCTGTCACAGCTTTGGTGGAGTGGGCTTTCTAAACAGGAGAACTTAGTCACGTGGTCTTAATTTTGTTAAATAATTGTTTTTTTTACTTCTATTTCCTTTTTATTCCTTCTACTTCAAGTGATTATTAATAAATTTCATAAAATATAATTCTTGGAGTGTTGGATATTAACCTAAATTCTACATATTTTAAAATTAAATCAATAATCATTTATTACTATGGATCAGGGGCAGCTAGGTGGTTTGGTGGATAGAAAGTCAGGCCTGAAGATAGTGGGAGGAGTAGGTTTCTGGGTTCAAATCTGGACTCAGATACTTCCTATCTGTGTGACCCATAGCTAGTCAACTTACCACCACCCCCCTCCAGTGACCTAGCCTTTACCACTCTTCTGCTTTGTAACCAATACTTAGTATTGATTCTATGACACAAGGTAAGAGTTTTTTTTTTTTTTAAGCATTTACCATATGTCAAGCACTGTGCTAGGCACTGGGGATACAAAGAAAAAAATCAGTAAATGGAGTTGCACTGAATTTGGAAGTTCTTCAAGCATGATGCAAATGTAAGCTATAATTATCTAATTCAGTGGTTCTCATTTATTGGTTTGCAAAGCCCCAGAGGAGTCGTCAGGATGGTCAAGGGGTTCTCACTAAAATCTTTAGTGTTGCCTCCATCAGTAAGTGATTGTAAAGAATATTATGAGTAGTCTATCAAATTACCCTAGGGGTTCATGTTGCATTTTTGTTGTTGTTGTTGTTGAAAGGGTTTATGGAACAAAAAGTTCAGACCATTGATCTAATCTAACCCTTCATTTTACAGCTGAGCAAAGAGACCCTGAGCTGGTAAGTGATTTGCTGAAGGTCACAAAGCTAGTAAGTGGTAAAGGCAGGATGGAGAAGCCAAGCTTCCTGCTTCCAAGTCTAGTAGGCTTCCTCCCACTACTCACACTGTGCAATTCCCTCCATGCATTTCCATTTAATAACCCTTTTCTTGTTCAGGGCAGGTCTAGCTGTGCCTCTGGGTAGTTTTCTGAGTGTAAATTAGCTCATGTCTTTGGGGAAGTCAAGGTCTCACGCTCTGCTTTCTCCCAGGGGTCCACCCTGCTCCCTTTCAGGGGGCTGTTGCTAATGCTGTTCCTTTGCAGGGTGGTGGAGAATCTCATAGATTGCATCTCCATCCTTGCGGAGGAGACCTTTTCGTCGTTATTCCTTATTGGCTGCCCTGACCTTAATTTCACCAACATTGTTTCTGCACTATGTAAACACAAAGAAATCTAAATTTGTGCTGGACCACCTGGAATCTTTTTAATCTGGATAAATTTATGTCTACTGGAAAGTGTAATATTCATCTTGTTGGGAGGGTTATTTGAGTACAGGGACAACATTTAAAGGGCAGTTAAGGGCAGAGTAGAGGGCTGGACAAGGAGTCAGGAAGACCAACATCCGGAGTCTAAATCTGGTCTGGGACACTTACTAGCTTTTTAACCCTGAGCAACTCGCTTAACCCTGTTTGCCTCAGTTTTTTCACCTGTAAAATGAGCTGAGAAGGAAATGGCAAACCACTCCAATGTCTTTGCCAAAGAAACTGCAAATGAGGTCAGGAAGAATCTGACCCTAAAATAATTCAGTAATCATAATAGCCTCCTTCAATCTTGGGTGTTTGAAGTATTCTAGTGCTGATGGGCATAACTGAAGTCATATTCAAATTCCAATAGTATACCTTGTAAAAGTAGATGCGCTTGAGGCTATTTAGGTGGGTTTTCATTTTGTTTTGTTTTGTTATTGTGGACCTACAATTTTATTGCTTTAGGGAAATCCCATAGAATAAACCTTTCCATCAAAGTAGATTAGCCCCAGCTCTTCAGAAAGTTGCCTGGAGTATTGCAATGTTAAGTGACTTGCCCAGGGTCACATAACCATTTGGTGTCAGAGACTAGATTTGGGTCCTTGGCCATTGTTATCTACCACTACCACCTTTCCTAACTTGTTTTAAGCCTAACAAATTTTTCTAGGATCAACAATGTGGTCACACAATGCAGTAAATTCTTAATAAATGTTTGTTGGTAGAATAACTGACTTGTAAATCAGTCATTCTTTGAATCACTTCTTTTTAAGTTGGAGAATTAAATGCAACTGCTTATCTAACTGAAAATTTTATCCCAGCTAGATAACCTCCATAAAGCTCTCCATTCAGGATGATTCATGATTTCCAGATGGTTTCTATGGATATCCAGCTGCTCTCTGTTTTCATACCCCATAAGGTGCAAAAAGTCTGGGTGACCCAAGAAACCACCAGGATAATGAGTTTGTGTAGGGTCAGAGTTTTTCAGTTCCTATTTCCCTTGGAATACAACAATATAGTTATAACGATATTGAATTTAGGAAGAGAGAAATTCCAAAATTGCCTGCTCTAATAATCCACTAGATTACAGGTGAACAAACTTGGGAATGGGCTCTAAAAGTGGGCTCTGAAACAATTTTCCAAACGTCAATCTATACTTGAATTAATAATAATTATTCTAACTATGAAGGCTCGCTTCACGTAGGTACCTCAGACCTTTTCATGTGATGCAAAGGAAGTTTCATAAATGATCCATTGTGACCTTGTCCTTCTTCTGACCTCTTCCCTCAAAGACCCTTCAGCAGTCTTTGACGAACCAAAGCTATTGTTCTTTGTCCTTCTCCTGACCTCTTTCTTCAAAATCCCTTCATCAGTCAAAAACAGAGAAGGAAAAGGTCAAACCAAGTTTATAAAAAAAGGACCCAATGATAGAAAGTTAGTCAGCAATCAAAATATATTTGAATCTGATTCAATTCACAAATTCATCTTAAGGATGTTGGTGAATTTTTAAAGTTTCTCTTATTTTTCATTTCTTTTTGCTTTATTTTGTGACTTAGTTTTTCTGCCTCATCCAGGAGTTGAACTGCTTTATCTACTCACAGATTCAGTCCCATAACTGAATGGCACAGAAGCTTTGACCTGTTTTGTTCCTAACCTTGGCTGGTTCACCCTCTCCTCAGGCAGTCTGGTGTCCCCTTGCTTCTAGGTGCTTACCATGATGGCGCCAGGCTTAGTAGGGATATTGGATCAGCTTTAGCCCTACTTTAATTCAGACCTCTCAAACTCCAGTGATTCACCAGCCTTGGCATCCTCAGAATCAGGGATTATAGACATGTACCATCACCCCCGGTTTCTTTAGGAACTCCTTAGGAGAACACCATCAAGAATGTTGATTTTCTTACTTGACTCTCCAGAAAATTTAGCTTCAAATTATTCCTCCAGCATTTACCAGCTATGTGACCATGGAAAAGTCATTAACCACTCTCTACCTCAGTTTCTCTACCTGTAGTGTGGGGATTTAATACCTATAGTCTCCACCTCACTGTTTTTCTCTCCAACTCAAATGGGATAATGTATATCAAGAGCTTTGTAAATCTTTAACTATTATATGAAAATTGTTAAAATAGTACTCCACAATGGAGCATTTCTCTTTTATGTATTCAAAATCATTTGTTATTCCTGGGATTACATTTTTCAAATTTAGAATTTAGAGCAAGAAGAGACTTTAAAGATCTTCTAGGGAAGGCGATATGGAGAAGTAGAAATATTGCCGGATTTGGTATCAGAGAACCAAAGGAAAAATTCTTTGTCAAATGCTATGTGGGGGCTATTGGGCGAGCCATCTAATCTCTAGTCCCCTTTTACCTCATCTATAAATACCTAGATCTGTGTTTGAGAGCCTATGGCACGCGTGCCAGAGGGGAATGCTTCCTTTCCCCTCTCCATGAGGGCCTGAAGACATTTGTCACATCACCAGTCCCTTTGCCCAGCACCCCAGTGGGAGCACTTCCTCCCTCCCTGGTCTGGGGTAAGGCAGGGGGCTCACATACCACATGAGAGTTGCAGTTTGGGCATTCAGTTCACCATGGTTGACCTAAGTGTTGCTGAGGTTCTTTCTAGTTCTAAATTTTTGAACCTCTCATTTTACAAGTAAGAAAACTAAAAAGTTTATAGGTGACAGACTTGGTGGGTCATACTATTAGCAAATAGCATGAAATGTGTCACTAGGTCATAATATTAATAAATGGAAGATCCAGGAATTGAACCCAGGATCTCTGATCCAAGCTAAGGAAATGAATGACAATACAGATACCAAGTAAGCTATTTTATCTCTGTATTCTAGAACATTTGAAATGGTCTTAGAATTTTACATCGTTGAGGGAAAAAAAGTCAAAAAAATACCAACACTTAACTTTTGTTTTTTGACCTTTTTTGCATGAGAAGACAAATTGTCCGAAGTCAGACACTGGAGAGTTTGATGATGCACAATGTCACCTACTGTAAAGATCATTACACTGAATGGAAAGAAACTACTCAGTGCCCCTTGCCACAGTTTTCTGGCAATAAACCTTCGGTAAGAATTATCCCCTTTCACAAAAACCTAGAGTTAAAATATAAATAAATGGGAATTTTTTCTCTTATTTGATTAAAATAAAAGTATTTTGTGTCACTAACAGATACATTCAACTTATAATTGTCTACAGAGAGAAGGAGTTCAGTGAATTATTCAAAAAGACAAGAGATGATTCAGTCAATCTTGGTTTTCTTCCCTCCCCATTACTCGGTTTGATTTTTAAATGTTTTTCTACTCATATGAGAAAGTAGATATTCCCAATGTTCTGGGAATTCCCCACACTTCAAGTAAAAATGCAACCCCTTTAAAAGACATTACTCAAGAAGAACCTTATTTTCACCTTTTCTTCCTGGTCCTCCCAACCCCCAACCCTTTTTCCTAGTTCTTTTTTGCTCCTGAAAGGACAGGTAGACCTTAGTCAAGACCTTGGGACCACATAAAAGAGATATAATGAAAACAAATAAATTGAATAATAGAAGAAAAAGCAGACAAAATGAAAGTTTTGCCCCCCAAAATCACATAAATGGGATGAAAAATGCAAAGGAATCATCAGGTAATTAACTGACCAATAAATAAATAATATAAAACATTTACTTTTTTTTTTAATTCCCTCCTCATATCTTAAAAACCACACTTTAGGGCACTATAGTGCATTGCTTCAAAGAGGAAAAATGCAAGGAGAAATGTTAAAAAACAGAAGGAAACTGAAGAGACGTGTCCATTAGACTGTAGCTCTTTTAATGGCCGGTATAGATTCTCTCTATCTTAAACTAAACTATCGTTAGCCACTATCCAACCTGCATATTAATGAAGGACATGAATGCCTCTCTAAAATTTTCAGCTACAGTGTCTCCATAAAAAAATCAATACCCTCCAACGCACCATGAATACAGACCAAAGCCTGCTCCTTGCTGCATGCGCTGACATTAATTATCATTAAAGGGGGGAAACTTACCCATCTCTCTGTTAACTCTCTCCTGCCACACCTCCTTGCACACCCAAACTCATGTTGTCAGTCTTTCCCATTATTTTTAATGGATCCTGATTCAAAGCTTGTGTGGGCTGTACAATTACCGCTTGGCTGAACTGTGCAGTATTCTATCTGATGTCTCGTAGACCCTGAAAGGAAAAGGCATCCCAAGGACACAAAGAGGTTCCTGCACTCCACTGCATCATCCCTATTTTGTCTCTTTATTTCTTCTATTTCCATTCATCTCTCTAATGTCATTTAGCTCTTGGGTTCTAATTAACATAACTTCTATACAGACCAGTTCCCACTATTCCAAGAACCAGTTTCCATTATCTATCACCCCCATATTAATTAAGCCTATCAGAGGGACAAATTAAAACTCACACAACACTTCTGCTCCCCAAGACACCAGGTTTAAAGACAGGTGTTGACAGTAGTTCACAAAGATTTCTGAATCCTTCTTTGCCAAAGAAGGGGTCTTACCATTTTTGTTTGAATTTTTTGTGATTTAACAACACTTCAAACAAAAGTTTTAGCTGAGTCTGAACAAAGCACTTCAAATAGTCTTTTCTTACACTATGTTTTATTTTCAGATAAAGGCAAGAAAAATTCAAGGAGTAGAAATATGAGAAACTACTGCTGTTTGACTAGTGCAGTTTCATCCCTGATCGAGAGTTACAGGAATTTGAGAAACATTTTCAGTTCTCAGGGACAAAGAACAATTATAAGAAATTCTAATGTCCCATGCACCACAAAATCTTCCTAGGGAATGTCACCAAAAAGCACCCCAAATCAACTTTTTTAGGCATTCAGTCCTAGACCTTAGGACAATGAGCTACATGGGCAGAGATTCCAGAGTGCCATGAAAATACTACTGTAGAAGTATCTAAAGACTTTGAGGACACTGAAAAAAATGAAGTGTCACATTGGAAGATACTTTAGAGACCATGTAGGTTAATATCTTTATTTTAGATAACAGGAAATTTTGGGTTGAGGAACTACCTAATGTTATGCTAAGACTAGAAGATAGCCTTACTTTCATCAAGTGTTTTTTTTCCCTGCTACATGTTGGCTTTTTTTTTAAATTCAATCCTTTACTCAATCTATCAGTTACTTCTGGATATCTTGGTAGTCACTTTCTTGAAATTATTCTTCATACCAGGGTTAAATTAAAATTGATTAGTACTAATATCAGTGACAAAGTGCTTTACATCTTTTATTTGGTCATCACAACAATCCTCTAAGATAGGTACTATTATTATCCCTTTTTATAGACAAGTTAATTGAGGCTGAGAGATTGAGATTTGCCCAGGATCAAAGTTAAGTATCTGAGGTAAGATTGGAACTCATCTATCTGACTCTCTGTCCACTGTGTCACTTATCTACCTGATGATCAAATGCTTAAAGTGTGACTAAAAATAAGTTGTCTCCTATAATAACTCATAATCCAAAATAAAAACCGAACTCAATATACAGGGCATCTTTTTAAAGAAATTGAGGGTGAGAAAGTGGTAGAAGGAAGAAGGTAGAGATCCTAGTGTAGGAGTGAGAGGACATTTAAATTAAAATTAAATTAATGGAAAGAATACTAAAATAATGGAAAAAGGGAGGAAGATATAGTAACAATTTCCCTATCTTTTCAAATAAATCTGCCTAATATGTAACTGCATTAGGTTCCTCCTATGAACAATGTACCATATACTCTTTGAAGAGGCAGCATGTCAAGGTGGAAAGAACATTGCACATGTATTTGACTACTTGCCCCACAAGTTACTAGCTCTAAAACCACCTCTCTAGGACTTTCTTTTCTCATTTGTATAAGAGATTTTATTCTTTTTTTTTAAACCCTTACCTTCTGTCTTAGAGTCAATACTGTGCATTGGCTCCAAGGCAGAAGAGTGGTAAGGGCTAGGCAATGGGGGTCAAGTGACTTGCCCAGGGTCACACAGCTAGGAAGTATCTGAGGCCAGATTTGAACCTAGGACCTCCCCATCTCTAGGCCTGGCTCTCAATCCACTGAGCTACCCAGCTGCCCCCAAGAGATTTTATTCTGTAACTGACAAAATACATTTTTTTCCTGCCCAGATAAATGCATTAAAGGGAGTACAATGGAGGGAAGAAGAAGATTGTAAAAGATGTCCTGTGAAAGGGCCAAACCAGCTGGAGGGAAAAGGGCTCCAGTGCTCAAGAACAAGGAAAAAAGGAATCTTGATGTGATCAGTCATATCTTAATGGAGTTTAGATAGTAACTTGTCTATGGTTTCCTTTTTATTCCTTAGCACCTACAAATGTAGGGAATTGTCTGGCAATCTATCCTATATAAATATATGTTCATGTGTGAATGTATTTCTTTAAAAGTCAAAAGATAAAAAATCTAGATGAATAGGGCTGAGTAATAATTGAGTTGTCAATCAGGTAAACCAATAATGAGATTCAGACAAAAGGAAAAATGAGTAAAAATTCAAAAGAAGGTCATAACATACTAAATAAATATTATACTACAAAAGAAAATTAACCTCAAATCCTCAATACAAAAGGAAATCTAATTCCCCAGAAATCATGGAATAATTGCCAAAAAAAAAAGAATGATTCAAAAGAGAAATCAATCTTATAAAAGTTCTTAAAATGGAAATTATAGTTGATGCCAAAGCCCATAATGACAAGAAAAATTGAATAGAGAAGTTAGAACACATAATTGAAAAATTCAAAGATTTGATAAAGAGAGGCAAAATTGCAATTAAAAAATTAAAGAAAATTTTTTGAAGAGAAGCAAAGGCAAAAACTTTGCAAAAATACATAAATTTTTCTTAAGTCAAAGTGACTTGACCTGGACCACATTACATAAAAAAATTATAAACCATAAGTATCCGGAGGAGCATATAAATTTTAAAACATTATCATATCAAAGGAAAGAGTACAAGAAAATTGTAACTTTTAAATAATCATTTATCCTGTCCATGGATTAACTCTTGAAACTCCAAGGCATATTAGGGTTGAATTTTTAGAATCTTAGCACCAAATAGCAAAGTTTGTAGACAATTAGACTTTCCGCTATGAAAGAAAATCACATTTAAAAGATCAAGATAATTCTAAAAATATAAGAAATCAAAGAATAAATGGAATGATCTATTCATAAAAAGCAAAAGACAACTTAAAAATAACACATCTTGCAAAACTGAGCCTAATCATTAATGAAAAAGATAAACCTCCAACAACAAAAAGAAAATTTGAATCACCCTTGCCCCCCAAAAGATGCAAGCAGGCTTTCCGGTTTTCAAAAACCCTAAACAATAGAAGCACATCTCCCATATATTTTCAATTGCTTTAAAAAAGAAAAGAAATAGTAGTTAAGAGGAAAGGGAGGAGGAATTATTAAAGGGCAAGAAATATCAATTTGCTAAAGAGTTTGAATCAGGTAAAGGAAAGGAGGAAAAGTAGAATGATTATTTATTAATTAAATTGCATGCTCCCCTATTAGCAAAATAGTATCTTTTAGGTTAAGGCAAACATTGAGGTATTACTAAAGTTGAAAGAGAGAACAGGAGCCAGAAAAGAACAAGAATCAACTCCTTCTCTATTGGTCCCAGAGGTGAATTAAAAAGGAACAAGAGGGAAAAAAATTTATATATCAGTAAGAATGTAGGATTAGGAGAAAGTGGAGTAAAAGGAGTGGGAAAGAGTGTCTGAGTTAGAGGAGGGAGGATTGGAAGGTGACACTTATCATAGCAGAGAAAAGAAAATTATACCATTAAAATAGATCATTCGAAGAGTAGGTATAAGAGACAGTGCATTCACAATGGCTTTCTTCTGGAGGGAAATGGGCATAATAGGTGGCTGGCTCCTCTGAGCAGTGGATCCCATAAACTAGGGAAAGGGATTTATGGGTCAAGAGGAGTATTTGGCACTGAGAATGGTAAATTCAGAGAAAGGGTAATATGATGTTCAGAGCATCAAATGATAATTGAAAGGACAAAGGGTAGACCTAGTTATTAAAACTTCTGATCGCTAAGCTTTCCTTGCAACACTGCTTTCTTCATGATATTTCTAACAATAAGGCATGTCAAAAGAAAGGTTCCACACAAAATGAGAGAGAAAATAAGTGAATGAATGTATAAACAAATATATAGATAAGGGGAAGCAAAAATATGATGACATCTAAAAATACATTAACAAGGAAATGACATAGAAGAAGAAATTCAGATTTGTTAGACCAGGAAATACTTTGTGAGGTACATAGAGAAAATAAAGAAGAAAAAATGAAATGTATAACACAATGCACAAATGTAGTAATCTAATTTTCACTAGCCTAGAGGGGATAGATATGAAAAATGAGTACAAAGTAAATGAAAACTTCTTGAAAAAGAGTGCAACAAAAATAATATTACATAAGCTAAGGTTGTGGAGGAGAGGAAAAGATTCTGAATCATGTATAATTCTGAGTGAAAAGGGGGAAGAATGAAAAAAAGGAGTGAGAATGATGAATGAATTAATAAATAAAACAAAGAAATTAATAATTTAAATAAATTCAAGGAAAGTTCAATGGGAATAGAAGGGAGCCTGTGGGAATAGAATAGCATCAAAAGGATATAAGCAAAGTTATTTATAAGGACAGAGGGCTAACTTAAAGGAGGAGGGGCCTAAAAATCAGTATAGAAGAAGTAAGCTTAGCCAATGTGTAACCTAAAGTGTGAATAAATTAAGTAAGCCAATAAAATTTAAAAGGAATGACAGAAATTATAAGAAAATAAAATTCACCAATTTCTTGCATGCAAGAAACACTCATAAAAGGCAAATGTACATATGAAATTAAAATGAAAGTTTGGAATTTTTTATAGACTAATTTTCCAAATAGGCTAGAGTTGAAAACTTATGAACATGAAACAAAAATAAAAAACATATAATATCAAAAGAGATGAAGAATATTATATTGCACTTATAGGTTCAATGAATAGGTTCAATATTGCTATTAAAAATTAAAAAATATATGAGGGGATAGGCTAATTGAATCAGTGACGTGAGAGTCAGGTCTGTAGATGGGAGGTTCTGGGTTCAAATTTGACCTCAGAAACTTCTTAGCTATGACCCTGGGCAAGTCACTTAACTCCCATTGTCTAGCCTTTTCTGATCTTCTGCCTTAGAACTAATACCAAATATTAATTCTAAGATGGATAAAATAAAAGTATATGAACCAAATGGCATAGCATCTAAATCTATAACTGAATTGCAAATAGACAGTACATAAATAATCATACAAGACTTTAGTGCTTCTCTCAGCATTGGATGAATCTAACAGATTTTTTTTTTACAAAGGAAAATGTAGAACTGAAAGTGTTGTTAGAAAAGTTAAATTTAAGGGACTTATGGCATCTTCTGAATGGGGACATTAAAGAACATCCATATTTCTCAGCTTAAAGTAGCATCTTTACAAAAATAGAACTTTGCACACAAAAATTATAAATATAAAAGGGAAGAAATATTAAATATATACTTTCCAGCCTATAGCAATAAAATAGTAACAAATATAAAAAGATACAAAGCTAAAGGAAGATTTAGTGATGATATATTGAATAATATGTCAAAAAATAATTCAAGGAAATAGTATCTATGTGAAAGAAGATGATAATAGTGTAATAACATAACAAATTTGGGGGTAAGGGGCATGGCTACAGCAGCCCCATAAGAAAAAAATATATCTGAAAGCAAAATTATTATTAACAAAAATTATATATTAACAAAATAGAAAATATTAATGAACTGAGTATGCATATTTTAAAACTAAAAAACCAACAAGAGGCAAAATGTTATTATGGATAGGGCATTCAAATTAGAGCTTCTTAATAAAAGTTGGCACTTTTAAGAGTAGTAAAATAAAAGGCCTTTAGCTAACCCATTTTCTTTTTACAAAAAGAGGCAGGAAAAATGAGATGTTGGACTCAATGATCTATAAGGTCTTTTCCAGCTCTAACATTATGGGTACCAGAGAAATAACAAAATATGAGGCAAAATTCCTGCTTTTTAAGAAGTTGATCATTTAAATAAGAAGTTGATATTTATCTAGATAATTTGGTCCAAAAATATTCCACATGAATATAAATTATCAAAAAGAAGGAATGGTTTATTATATTTAATTGACAAATGAGAGATTGGATATTTGAACCTAAGGAAAACGTACCATGTTTAAAACTTCAAGTGGCAATAAAATTTAAATAATAGTCCATGAGTATGTTTTCTAGTGTTTCTACATCTGCTCAATCTAGTTCTAGAGACTCCCCAGATTTATGTAGAGTTAGAATTGCCTCTTCCCTTCACTTCTACTCCCTTTCTTGTCCATGTCTCCTCTATGATTTTTCCCCTTTCCTCTACCTCCACCTCATGATCTGCCCCCCACCCCACTCAAGACCAATGGGGAAATGATTCATTTCTTATTTAGTTCAAGACATTTTGCTGAATCCTTTGGGGAGGGGTTTAAATGTAGAACTGAAAAATGTAGAACTGTAGAAACCCAAATCTTTGGTGGATAAGGTTATGAGATGTGTTGAATTTTAGAAGAATTTTGAATTTTAGAAGAAAGTAGATATAGGTAAGGTAGGAATGTTGACTTTTGAGGGAAGAGTAGATCCAGAAGCAAACAAAAGAGACAAAAAGAACAGCAAGAAAGAAAAAAATGTAGCTACAGCAAAAGTAAAACAGAGAGACTTTAGGCAAAGACACAGGTCAGAAATCTGAAAAGAGAGAGTTATGGAAGATTGCAAAAGTAAAGCAATAAATCAAAAAGTGCTTATCGGGTTTCCAGTATGTGACTAACACTCAATTCAGTGTTTTGGGATTGCCTTTATCCACAAGATGATGTGAAAGGTGCCAGGCCAAAATAGACAATGTGTGGTGAATAAGTAGCTTTGACTTACAAGAATGTTTCTTTGGGAAATTTACAGAGGACAAATTTGCACAACCAAGGTTAGATAGAGTAGAGCAGGATCATGAGGTCATAGATGTAGAGATGGAATAGACCTCAGAGGGTATCTAAGACAATACCTTTGTTTATAGATGAGTAATCTGAATCTCAAGCAGATTCAGTGACTTCTCCATAGTTGCAGAGGCAGTGCCAAGAGGGAAAAAAAGATTATTCAAAGCCACATCCAGTGATCTTTCTACAGTGCCATAAGTATCTTGTGAACTGTTCTGTGCAGTTCAGGTATCACTACTACATGAGGATTTCCTTCCCAGCTATTAAAGTTCTTCACCTTTGACTTTATTTCATATCTCTTTATATGTGTTTCATATTTGCTTATCTTTATATATGTTATCTTCCCCCAAGGAAACGGAGGCTCTTTGAGGGTGGGGATTTTTTTTGGTTTTGTCTTTATATGCCCAATTATTAGCACATTGTAGGTCCTTAATAATTGTTTATAAATTGAAATAAATAAAATTTGGTCAGTGGAGGTTGAATATTCTAACCTTCTTGAGATCAGGGACCATATCTTATACCCATATCTTACACTTTTCCTCTATTACCATACTTAATATGTAAAAAAGGACAACAATTGGCCAGTCCATTCAATCATTTATCTAAAAAATATGTATTTATTATTTACTGTTTAAAGGCTATAAGAATTACAAAAAGAAAAAGTCTCTGTTCTCAAGGTACTTATACTTCAATTGGAACTAAACCAATTGATAATAGGATTAGTCCAACATTTTTTTATGGCTCACATATTTGAGTGGACCACAGTTTCAAGATCACAGTTTTCCTGATAGTTACTCAGTCTTTTCTGTTGATTTGGTAAGCATGGTGGAAGAATACTATGTAATGAACTTAATGTTTTACATTCCATGGAGTGGTATGTGTATAAGTAAACCTTCAACTTGTAAGGCAGCACAAGCCAAAGCTATTGATTAGTATAATGTTATCAAGTAATGAGTTTATTAATGTTTCTTTGTAAACCTTTGACTTTGGTGGAATTGAAATCATTTATAATCCTCTCTCAATCAAAAAAGGCTTTCAACTTTCTTATCTCTTTGAAAATTCAATTTTTTTCTTTTTATGTAACAGTATTATTGATCAAGTAAGCATAAATATCAATACCAACATGTTTAATCCCTTAAATAAGCACTTCCCATGGATTTTAGAGATTAGTTGAATAGTTTAGCATTTAGAACAAGGAGATCAGTTATTAGATAATCAGTGAGTGTTACTAGAGAAGCATCCTAATCCCACTATATCATATATTGTCTTGGTTCAAAGTGAAAATATTGGGATCAGATTTTCAGTTCCTTTTTCCCCTTTTTTTCTCTACAGGCTTGGAAATGGGTTTTAGGCCCCATGGTCTTGTATATGTGTGAAAGGATAATTAGGTTCTGGCGATTTCAACAGAAAGTTGTCATTACTAAGGTATGTATGCAGCTTTATGTAGGAATAAAAGCCAGAGTGTAGATGAAAAATTTTTATTAGCCCAAGTTTTAATTTGCCATTTTTATTGCAGAACTGTCTATAATTTAAAGGCTCATCTTCTGTTCTAATAATTGCTTGCATCCTGAGCATCTTTTAGTGTGACTAATTTTATAGAAGAGAAGGTAGGTCTAGTGATCAGAACAGTTTACGGAATTCTGCCAATGGTTTATGAGGCAGTAATAGGGATTCCACCATATTTCTTTTCACTTCAACTTCTTTTTCTGAAAAATACTTATACTTGCTACTGGAATGACATTTTTGACTTGGACTATGAACTGGTCTCATCTTTACCTACCTTCCTGCTCCTACTCTACAGACACAAGGAAGCATCACTTTTTTTGTTTTTGTACAAAAAGGAATGTTTATGATTCCTATTCAGAACCACCTGACAGATACACAAAGAGAGTAGTTTCTTTGAGATCCAGAAATTGTAAGTAAATATTGAATTTTTTCTCCTCAAAGGCTAGAGAAAACCTAACTGTAAGAGTTCTCACATAGTCAAACTCTCTTTGTATAAAACTCTCTTGCATAATATATCCAAGTAGTCATTAAACCTTTATTTGGAAATGTCATTGGAGGAGAGGGAACCTATTCCCTTATGAGATAATTTCATTTTTGGATGCTTATACTTGTCACAAATGTTTTCCTTATTTAAAGTCTACACTTACCTCCTTCATACATAACTCATTTCATCCTTTGGAGCCAAGCCCAAGATCAAGAACATAGTTTTAGGACTTGATGTGACTTCCCATGTCATTTTTTTTCCAACACCCTCATTGTTTTTACAAATGGATAAACTGAAACCCAAAGATTTTAAGTGATTTGCCCAACTTTAAGCAAGTATTAAATAGCAGTGTTGTGATTTGAACCTAGGTTTTTCTGATTCAAAGTTTAGCATCTTTTCTTTTACAGATAATTTGTCTTTCCTTCAAGTCTCCTCCTCTCTCAGTTAATTATTCCCATTCCTTAAACTGATGATTATATGATTTTATCTGAGTATTCATCACTCTTCTGGTTATCCTCATTTAAATGCTTTCCAGCCTATCAATGTCTTCCCTAATATGTAGTAATTAATCCTGAGTACCATACTCCAGATGTAGACTGACCAGGGTAGTATATGATGGCACTATCTTCTCCCTAGATCTAGATATCATTACTCTTAATGCAGTCTAAGATTGCATTCACTTTTTCAAATACCATATTATAATCTTGCTATCCACTAAAAACCCAGCCGTCCAAGTTATGCATTTGAAAGTGTTTTGTTGAACCCAAGTGTGTATGCCTATGTTTATTTTTATTAAATTTCATCTTCATAGACTATAGACATAGACTTCATAGACATAGATCAAGTGTTCTAGGAGGTCAATATATTTGTGGATTCAGGTAAAGAAAAACAAATATTGGTGCCACATTGTCCTGAAACCCAAAGCCAAAACCAGTAACTATCTGTCTGTCTATGTAGACTTTTGGGTCAAAGAAAAGACAGAGAGAATACAGAGTTTATTTCCCTTTGGAGTTTGAGGAAAATACAGTGTTAGATTGAGCAGCATGATTAAGAAGAGTTAAAGGTTGAAAAATGCAATTTATTTAATAAAACTAAGTAAATAAAAAACTAAAAGTAAAACCAAATTATATTTAGATATAATTTGTATAAATATGGGTTTTAGGTTATCATTATTGCTATGTAATAAAGAATTCTATTTTTATAAAAGGAATATATTTGCAGTAGAAAATCTGGTTAATCTGTAGTTGATTTAACTCATTTAAGCACATCTCTGGGGAAACCTAAGAATGTGCGTCATGTAGCCATAATCTAAGAACTACTTTCACCTAGCTAGGAGTTACTCACATTATAGATTGGGTAACCTACTTAGAAAAAAATAAACAATTTCATTTCTTTTTCTTCTTTTTGAAAACATAAACCTTTAAAATGATTCTGAATGCCATAACGAGTTAAAAGCACCTTATACCTGCCTTCACCAACCACTTCATTCTTTCTTTCCTATAATTAAACTTAAATGAAAAGGCAAATTACTATCTTGTCACGATTTAGGTGGTAGCTCATCCGTCTGAAGTCCTGGAACTTCAAATGAAAAAGCGTGGTTTTAAAATGGAGCCTGGACAGTACATCTTTTTGCAGTGTCCTTCCATTTCCCATTTGGAATGGCATCCTTTCACCCTCACCTCAGCCCCTGAGGAAGATTTTTTTAGTATACATATACGTGTGGCAGGTGATTGGACAGAAGCTTTGTTTAAGGTTTTTGGAGCAGAAGAAACATCATTTAAAGAGCCCTGGATGCTCCCAAGGTTAGAAGTAAATTTCATTTTAAAATGCATATGTATATATGAATTAAAAATATTATCTTCAATATGTAAGATTACAGCAATAGAAAGCAATAGCCTTCACCAAGGTTGTGCCACTTATTAGCTGTGAGACTCTAAGCATGTTATTTAACCTCTCTTGGTCTCAATTTCTCCATCTATAAAATAGGCATAACAATAGCATTTACCTCTCAAGGTGGTTATGAGGATCAAATGAATTAACATGTGTAAAGTACTTTATAAACTTTAAAGTGTTACATAAATATTAGCCATTATTATCATCCTTCTGGCAGTTAGATTAAGAATCGAATTTGCTTAATGTAACAGATGTCACAGTATAATTTATTCATTTTTGATATGATCTCATAAACAATATGTTAAGTTTTTAGAGATTAAAGTACCATTATCATGGGAAATGTGTTACTGGCCCAGTTTTCTCTGATGTAGATAAGGTGCAATGATTTCCCTGAGACCAGACTTTGTAGTGTATTTTCAAGAAATCCAAATGAATGGTTTCCATTACGCTTGAATGACATACAATATACCTGCTCAGTTTGTATACACTAAATCTTCTGATTAAACAAGTGAGAAAGGAAGGGAATTGCATTCCAAAAGGGCAATATAGGTCTTCCAACTCACCTTAGTTCTTCTGCTTTTCATTTGGCCAGCTTAAGATAAAAAGAACTTATTTCTCTAACCTTGATTCCATGGACACAACTTCCAATGACTACAAAGCGAGTCCATCACATAGGAGAGACAGGAGGTGCCAAAATAAGTCAATATCTGTCCTTTCACCAATTGAATCTGCCCATAACGACAGCCTCATTGTCACTACAAGGAAGCAGCCCCATACATCTTCAAGTCAAGTTTCAACTCCCCAAATAGAACAATCTTAAACTCATAGGTTTGGTTTGGTTTTGCTTTCTTTTCTTTTCTTTTTGGACTGAGCCTGTTATTTCACTGGTTTTATGAAGTTCCTAGCAATGAAATTCCTTGACTGATTACTCAGCTATGCTCTTTACCCTTACATTAAGTAGATATTTGAGAGGGGGAGGGAATGGACTAAAAAAAAAAGCATCCTTAAAATCACATTTCCTGCTACAGTTCTTGAATATTAAATGGTATTTTACTTTGTATCTTTAGACTGTCAGTGGATGGACCATTTGGAGCTGCTGTTACAAATGTTTTTCACTATCAAGTCAGTGTGTGCATTGCTGCTGGAATAGGAGTCACCCCTTTTGCCTCAGTTTTGAAATCTATATATTATCAAAGTTGTGCTCCACATACAGAGCTGAAACTGAACAAGGTATGGAGAAATCATTCATGTAGACCTTCCCTGGGTAAAGTGTTCAGCCTCCTTATATCATCTGCAGATTCTTGGGGAGGATTTTAATTAACTACAAGGGATAAACTCAAGGATCCTTAACTATACTTATGTTCTTAAAAATCTCCATTCAGTATTATATTTATGAGAAGGGTTATGTCTAATCTTGTTAAAGATGACAAGACATAAATTTTATTGCTCCAATGCCATTATAGAACATGTAATTGCTCATCTTGGTAAAATATGGACATACGACAATTGGCTGTGTGAAGAGACAGCAGTTATATCAAGAGGCAACATTTCTTTGCCAGGTTTGGTTTGAAAATATTGTTGCAATATTGTAATAATGTCTTCTACTTGTGAATCATGGAAAATAGTTAGTCACCAAAGGCTTAAGGTTTTCATATTCCCCATTTCCAGCCAGCTCCTCCTCCCCACTTCCAAACTTCCCTTAATGGTATCACCATCCTCCCAATCACCCAGGCTCAAAGCTTCAGAATTGACTTTGATTCTTTTCTCTCCCCCTACATTATGTCAACTGCTAAATCCTCTCAAATCTTCTTGTGATATATTTCTCAGCTCTGACTCCAACTTTACCTCATTTTTTTCCATTTATAAAATGAAAAAGTTGGACTACTTAATTTCAAAGACCCCTTTCAACAATTAAATACTATGAATAATGAAACCATTATGGTGGTTTCAAACCAAATTAAACATTATGATAGCTCTAAACCAAATAATAATGAAACCATCATCCCAGGGATGCAGGACTCATCCTCATGTTTGCTCACCTCTTTGATTTCTTCTTCCATGTAAGACTTCCTAGATGTCCTATGGATTCACTTAGTCATATAGAGATATGCAACCTGTATATATATAAATATATATACACACACACAATACATAGCGAGGGTGACTGTATGCAAAGCACCAGAACAAATATTGCAGAAAATAACATAGAAATGTATCATCTCTTAAGCAATTTCATGAAATTTGGCCTCTCTTTTCTCCAAAAAAGGTCAGATTTTAAAAATTGCTTCTCAGAGCTCAACAAAACACAAACAGATAGCACTTTACTGAATTGCAGCTTGACAAAGTCAAGAATGTTTGTAGTCATTAAAGATGAATGAGTTAATGAGTAAATTTAAAATATTTGTTATAAGTCTTACTATGTGACAAACCTATGATGATGATCCAGTTTTCTTGAGCTTTTGCATCTACCAAATGGTTTGTTGTCAAGTGAAATCCAAAAATAAAATAGTATGAAGGTCTCTAATCTTTGTCATCTGACACCAGTATAATGATGTAATTCGGCAATCATTTCTAGCTCCATTTCACATATGTTCTGCCAAGAATTTACATAACCAACATTTTGGCCACATAAATTCTTTTCTTTCTCAGAAATTTAAAAAAAATCCTGAATTTTCCCTTAACTGCCACAAAGACTAAAGTCCAGAAAGAACTAAAGATAGTGAAAATGCTAAGGACAGTAAAAAGAGTTTCTTCTAGTATGTTTAAATGGTGTATTGAGAACAGAACTTAAACCAGTGGGTAGAAGTCACAGTAAGGCAAATTTTCTATCAATTACAGTTTTCCCAAAAGGGAATGAGCTATCTTCAGAGAAACACAGAATCTCAAAATTGGAAGAAACATCAGTGTCCATAAAGATCAATCAATATTCCCAAAAGAAATACTCATGTAAACACACTCAACAGTAGAGGTCTAACTTTGTTTGAAGACCTCCAAAGAAGAAGAGCCCAGTACCATTTAAAGTAATCAATTCTACTTTTGGACAATTCTAAATCTTAGAAAATGTTTCCTGATATCAAGTCTACATTTTTCTTTTTATAATTTTTACCCAATTCTCCCAAGTTTGCTTTTAAGGGACTTTGGGAACAAATATGATCCCTCTTCCACATGACAACATTTTAGCACTTGAACATAGCTATCATGTTCCTCCTAAGACTTTTTTCCTTAGGCCAAATATCTCCTAATTCTCATGGGAAATTATCTCAAGACTTTTCACCATCCTAGTTGCCATATTCAGTTAATAATGTCCTTCTTTAACTGTGGTACACAGAACTGAACATATACCCCAGGTATGATCTGACCAAGGTAGATAACACAGGGCCTTCCCCCTCTTTGTGTCTATAAGCTATGCATATATGCATGAAGTGCAAGATTGCATTAATTTGGGGGGGGGCGTCATATTGCTAATTTATTTTGAGTCATATAATGAATGACATGATAAAAGACTGGATAAAAACATAGTAGGTATATGGTACTGGGGGGAAGAGGGAATTCCTTCATAGGATAGGAGATTAAAATATTTGACTTTTAAGGTCCATTCCATCTCTGTGAAGCTCCAAACTCTGGTGAAAAACACATTGGCTCTTGAGAGCAAAGACTTTGGGTAAAGTACCAGTTTTCTCTCTTACTAATTGTGAAATGACAAGCCATTTCTTTCTCTATGACCCTGAGTTACTTCATCTGCAAAATGAAGACTTTAGACTAGATGACCATTGAGTTCTCTTCTAGTTCTAATATTCTTTTGTTTCAACTTTAGCAAAATTATTTACAAAAGAAAATCCCCTTAAAATCATCCAAAGTTTAACTGCTACCCTTTTCACATAAAATTCTTTTTCCTTGGCTCAAATTTAAGTCATCCATCTACCTGCAAAGGTCCTCAGGATACTGCAACACCAACAAATATGACTTTGCTGGCAGGCAATGATGCAGAATTGATGCATCCTTAAGAATAGCCCTCATTTGTGGGGCTCTTGGGAGAGGATTTAGAATGGCAGGGTGGGTTGACATAGAATGATTATGGAAATATTAGAGCCCTGAGAAAGGTATATTAGAACTGTCAGGTTGTAAATTACTAGAATCATATGTTATGGCTAAAAAAAAAAAAGCTTAGAGATCTTCACATCTAACCAATTTATTTATCTAACCATCTACGTTTGCTCAGGGATGCCAGCATCTGCCTTGTTAACAGTGAAACTCAAGACAAGAATATTCAGTTCATTTCAATTCTTCAAGTATTAATTAAACACATACTGTGTGTCAGACACTGTGCTAGCAACTGAGGATCCAAAGACAAAAAGAAAAAGTCCCTGCCTTCAAGAAGCTTACATTCTATTCCAAGAAAACAATAGCAACAGATATTTTATTCTAACCTGTTAGGTTTATATGCAATAAATGCAAAATATTTGTAGTAAGGGGAGGAGAGATCGTTAGCAAGGAATAGGGAACTGAAAAGGCATCATCTAAAAAGGAACACTTGAGCATGGGCTTTACTAGCAGTAGGTGAAGTGATTTATCCAAAGTCACACACTCAGAAATCATCGATCTGGGATTAGAATCCAAGTTTCCCAAAATTGTCCAAGATTCATTCATTATAAGGTGAGGGTCTCTCGTATTGACCAATGTCAGTGAAAACCTAGCTTTGGTTGCCAACTAGATGAAAAATTACACACGTAACCTGCTTCATCACAAGCTAAAGCATTTGGAAAAGTTTATGAAGCCCCCCACCCCCTTTTCAGCAACTTGGTGTTTGTTTGAGTACAGCTATCATTAGGCTTATATAACTAATATTTGTCAGGGACGCCCACAGGCTCTCGCAATATAAATACTATTCCTTCTCCTTAGCTGCCAGCATCTGTATAATTTTAAAAGTTCAGCATAGCAAAAGAAGTACATATTTATCTAACAGCTTCTTCACAATTATAGATCTGGGCTATAGTTTTCAGCTTGTTCCCTTCTGTAACGAGGAGGGGAAAGAAATGATGTGGGGGTTTGGAGCTGGAATGTTAAGGCTGGATGCTGGGCTGCAATTAGACTGGATTTTTTCCCTCCGTGTGTGATGCACAGGTTGGAACATTAAAAGGCAGTAATTTCTCCTAACAACAAAGCCTCAACTTTCAAGTCTGAAGTCGAAACCTGTTTCCCAATGCCAGTGTTCTCTCAGGTCTTTAGAGCAGCAAATTGCCACCCCCTTCCACTCCCTCACCCTCCCTGCCACACCACCCTGTAAACCTTCAAAATAAAACACAGGAGAAAATTAAATGGGCTGCCTGCCACCTTCCCGGAGTCTCGTAATAGTACCCTGTATTTGAAGCTGCCCTTGGACTCCTGACTATTTTTTTTGGCTGCCCAAGAGGACAGAATACATACTAACCAGTGAGGAGCTAATGATGACTTGCAATGGAGAAAGTGAAATTAAGCTGCCATGTTATTAAAAGGACATTTTCAACAGCAGCAAGAAGGGCCAACTTTTTTTTTTTATGAGAAGCGGGACTGTAATGCCATGTTCCTTTGAGATGAAGGAAGGAAACACAGGTAACTGAAGAGCATGGTGGGAAGCTGCAGAAGAGAAGAGGAGAGCCAAGGGGGACAAATGCCCTGTAGATATTAGAAACTCCTCCACTCCTGTCTAGCATGTGTGATTAATTCTGCTTCACACTCAATTTGTGAAAAGAGCACTTGGAAATAAATTTAGGCCAGTTTACTTCTGTGAGCCATCAAAAATGATGGATGAAATGGGGGAGGAGGCAAAAAGGGGAGGGCTAAAGTGGAGATTACTGACATAAGTATATTGGATTACCATTTTTTGAGGTTCCCTAGATGCTAAGGACATTTGAGTTGCTGGAAGTATGACAGATGAAAAAAATATATCATGTTTTCTTTATTTCCTCAACTACATATGCATATGTGCATGTGTATATTTGCATTTATATGTATATTATATATATATATGTCCTAGTCAATGATTTCAATCAAAAACACAATAGATTATCGAAAAGAAAAAACCACATTTCTTCATAAATCATCTTCCCTCATCAGTTTGATAATATATAATTGTGATAATGCATATTTATTTATTGTGCATTCCATGGAAAATGGCCTTTGGGTTCCTAACTTAATCTGATAAACAGATAATTCAAATAAAAAAAGGCAGCAGGGGCCAGTGGGAGCCAAGGAAAGAGACCACAAAAGACAAAAATCCATAGCCTACTTAGATATATTAATAAAATAAAGGAGGACTTTCTTTTGTAATGAATGAAAAATGTCTTTAATTTAATCTCTTTAGTCTGAGAAATTATTTACACTCCTTTGCCCTCACACTCGAGCTCTGCCTCCTGCTGGAAGGGATCATCTGTACTAATCATGTGTGTAGTAGCAAATTGAGTTGGTGTTGTCCAGGTTAGAAGATGCATATAATAATACCATCTGTAGCATCCTTCATGGGAGGACCTCAAACCATTTCAGCCTGTATATTATTCCTCACAGTTGCCTCATTAAGGAGGTGGCAAGTGTGATTATCTTTAATTAGGATAAACTGAGGCATAGTAAGCCTTGCCCCGGGTCATGGAACAAAGCGGTCGTGCAGCTAGAATGTAATCACAGTCAGCAATGTCCAGAGCCTCATATTAAAGCTAATGACTGTGAAAAAAAAGTCAAAAGGACTGAAGACTGTTGAGAGAGGCTAAGCGAGGTCGTGTGTGCTTAAAATGAAGAACAACTTTTATAATTTTATCTCTTCTAAGAGCCCCAGAAAGAATAAGCCACCACTGGGAGACTCCTTCCTGTGGACAAGCCTCTTTGCCACTGAGAATTTCATACTTGCTCAACTGACCCCAGGCTGTTTTAGCAGAGGTGGCCTGTTAACATGTTAAAGTACACGCACTTGGAATTCAAAGGGAGCTCATTATACTGAACTTCAAACTTTCAGGAAGGCTGGCCACTCATTTGCTTTACTGGACCTGAAGGCTGGCCTCGAAAGATATTTTTAAAGTCTATTATATAGGGGAGGGCAGAACCTACTGGTACAGTAATGATAGTGCAGTCTATCTCTATCAGACATTGAACAGCCTGGAAAAGAGGAAAGGAAAGAAGCTGAGATGACAGATTCAAAGATGGAAGGGACCTAAAGGTCATTCGTCCATCTGCCTCATGTTATCATTGAAGAAACTGAGGTCTGGAGAGGTTAAAGGACTTGTCACCATACTCAGAAGATGTGCCAGAGTGAGAACTTGAATCTCGATCCTCCGACTCCAAAACTAATATTTTTCCCACTATCTCTTTTGGAAGATGTTTTAGAGGTGCTTCTCAATCTAGGAGTCTTTGCTGTCTTGGAAACTCAATGATTCTGGAATCATGATATTCCATAATTTATAGATAGATGCCATTACCAGAATAAGTAGAAATCAACTTGTAACAGCTAAAATATATTTGTAAAGTGGAGCGATGCCTCATCATGGGAGAGTTCTTTGTGGTGTGAGGAAGAACAGGTAGAAGATCTTAGAATTCAGTCAATTACATTAAACAAACAAGCAAAAAAATCATACTAGCCAACTCAATGGTGCATGAACTCAATATTGTCTAAATGGAAACAAAGAGCCTCCCTAACACTAACTTCAAAAGTTTGAGGTGGCCTCCCAAATTTATATGTCTTCCTTTTAATCTGCTATGAATCAATTATCCAAAATCCTAAGCCTTTTCAGAATTTATTCATATTCCCAACCTTTATAATGAATCCAATAGTAACATTAACCCTCAACTATTAATATCTCATTTCTTTTATTTGTCCTAATTCTTCAAGTCCAATAGTATTTTCCCATGTTCTAGTATAACTTTCTGGGAAAAGTTATTGTTCATGATTTTGTAGATTTCCCTCATATGTTACTGTTGTACCTGGAACTTAAAATCAAGAAAGGGAGGGAAGGATTCAAAACAGTGTAAAAGACTGTAAAGGTTTAGAATCAGGAAGTTTATAGGAAAGAATGGAGTATTTTTTGGAGAAGTGAACTAAATCTAGAATGAGCATTTATTAAGCACCTGCTATGTGCCAGGTGCTAGAAATAACACGATCTCTGTCCTGGTGTGGCATAACATGTACACAAACAAGTAAATAAAAATGAATTTGATGAGAAATTCTAAAAATAGGAGGAATTGGAGGTTGGGGGATCTCACAAAGAATATGTTCAAGTAAACCTTGAGGGAAAGAAACAGATTCCTAGGGGCAGAAATAGAGTAGAAAGGGAGGGAAGGATTCAAAACAGTGTAAAAGACTGTGCAAAGGTTTAGAAACATGAAGTTTACAGGAAAGAATGGAGTATTTTTGGAGAAGAACTAAATCTAGAAGGAGATCTTGTAGTCAGTTTGTAAATGTCTTTAAGAGACAGAGGAGTTTGCAATCAAGAGGGACTCACTGAATTTACTTAATAAGAGGAAGAACATGGTCAGAACATGCACTTTAGAGATATCAATTTGGCAACTAAATACAAGATAGATTGGACAGCTTAATACAGAGAAACCAATTATAAGACTAATGCAATAATCCAGGTGAAAGGTGATGAACTAGGATTCTGCCCATATAAGTGGAAAGGCAGGCTTTATATTATTTTTCAGCTGTTTCCTTAGTATCAAAACTTAGTGTTTTACTGATCATAAGAATAATAATAACAGTAATATAACATAATTGCTGAATTCAATTTAAATTCCAAGGTCAGTCACTTTCTTCTTGTATGACCCTGAAAAAGTCACAACCTTTCTGGATCTCAGCTTTGTCATCTGTGAAATTGGGATAATATTACCTCCTAAGGTTGTCGGGAGGACAAAAGCGGGGAGAGTATTTTGTAATCCATTTAGTCTGGTGAAAATGTCAGTGAGGAGAAAAAGGATATCTTTTCAGTTTTCATCTTTTTAGATTAAAAAAAAACAACCATTTTGTTCTTTTTAGTCCATATTCATGGAGAAGGCTTTCTTCCCAGAACCCATTCTATATCAGAGGCATTGTGCCTTTCTTAGAATTTAAGGATAAGAATTGTCTTTCAGGACAGAAGTAGGACCTTGTAGTTGTTCATTGTGTATTCTCCTGAGAGTGCACTAGCAGAGCCTGAATGAACCACTCTACTAAACTTGCTTATATTGGACTTACTGTGGCATATTACAGCATTTTAACCAGGAGCTGAGCAATACAACTGGCTCTGGATGAGCAAGTCTCCCCTTGCAAGGGACACAGCCCCATAAAATGGAGACTCAAAGATGGATACCCAAAGGACAAACTTTTTATGGATTTTTCCTCCTTTGTAATTCTAGAGGAAAGGAAAACAATTAATTCATTCTTTTAGCTTTTTGTGTCCACAATGTAAAAGAATGTCAGGTAGTAAGCAAGATATAAAAGTCAATGGCAAGGACCCTACCCTCAAAGAGTTTTGAATTCAGAAACGAGCAATAGAAGATATATACAAATAATGATAGTACAAAATAAAAAATTATAAGAGAAATATGAACAAAGTACAATGAAAATTGATAGGAGGGAGAGATCATTTCCAGGTGGGAGGGTTCAGAGAAGGACATAGTGTTTGAGCTGGGGTTTGAATAATGAATAGATTTTAAAAGACCAAGATGGGATAAGGGGAGTCCAGGTATTGGGAATATCACAGAGTCACGAAATCTTGAAATTTTAGAGTTGGAAAGGACTTCTGCAGCCATCTGGTTCAACCTGTACATGAAATACATCTGTTATAACACACCAAAAAAGTAATCACCCCACTTTTTGCTTACAAACATTCAGGGAGGGGGGACCCACCACTTCTTGGGGCAACTCGTTCTGCCTTTGGATAGGTTAAATAATTAGGAAGTTTTTCCTGACAGCAAACATAAATTTGCCTCTTTGTATCTTCCATTGATTACTCTTGGCACTGCTTTACAGGGTCCAAAAAAAAAAGAAAAAAGAAAAGGAACAAGTCTAATATCCCTTCCAAATAACAGCCCTTCCAATACTTGAACAGAAATAGCATGCTCCTAGTTCCCTTGCTCTGTCTTCTTAAACCAGGGTGTCCAGCACTGAATGCATTATTTGAAATGAAGTCTCCCCAGAGCTCAGTACATTGGGATTATCTCTTCCTGGAAGCTAGATCCCTCCTAATGAATGACAAAAGGTATGGCAGAAGCAGGAAAACGTGGACTCTGTTCTATGGGGTGGTTATTTTACCCACAGTATAAAAAGAATGGAAAGAACACTGAAGTAAGGTAGGTTAGAGTAATTTTGTGGAAGACTGAATACTAGTCTAAGAAGTTTGTACCTTCTTTGGTAAGTGATTAGATAATATTTGACTTCTATAAAATACTGTCCAATAATTCAAATGTTTCCATTGATGAAATGCTCCATTTTAAAAGTCAAATAGGTTCTGTGGAGTACCTCAAATGTATTAATATTGAAATGTATACCCCCCAACTATGGCATTCTCTCTATTTGGTGGTTCTGTGTTAACAATTAAAAGAACTCTTCTTGCCCACCCTCCTTGGGACGTAAGTGGCTTAGTTTCAAAACTGTGGCTTTGTTTAGGTATGACTTAAATTAGGTGGCCTTTGATGAAAATTGGTTTTCAAACCACATGTAGCTTTGAAGAACTAAAAGTGGCTTTGAAAACAAATATGATGTAGTAACATTTAAAGGAAGGAAAGAATATACTATTCAAACATTGTATTTTTAAATGGCTCTGTCATTTTGCAACTGAGATTCAGAGTCTATAATTCCAAATAGAGAATTGTCATTTTTTTATTGGTAGTTGTTGATAGATAATGCAGTGGATAGAGTGCCTGGCATGGAATCAGTTCTAATCTTGTCTCTGACAGTTATTATTTATGTGACACTGGGCAAGTCACTTAACCCTGTTTGCCTCCATTTCCTCATCTGAAAAATTAGTTGAAGAAGGAAATGGCAAAAACCACTCAGTATCTTTGCCAGGAAAACCCCAAATGAGGTCACAAAGAATAGGACACATGACTGAAATGAGTGAAAATAACAATCACAAAGTTGTTGATTATAAACAATAGAAAATAGAATGTTCCAGCTGGACAAAGACTCTAGAACCAAAAAATCCAACTATTCAACTTTAAAGAATTCGACACTGAGGACTAGGAGATGGGGAAACAAAATAGGCAGGATCACAAATTATTCAGAAAGGACATAGCCCTAAGAGACTGATGTATAGGGGTAGTTTTAAACTCTGGCTACAAAGGTCAATAGTGCAAGGAAATAATAGGAACAATGGTCATAAGACAAATTGGTGATTTTTCTTATGTACTTCTCCTATAATGGTTTATAAAAAAAATAGTACAGCTCACATTTGCCATTTGCATGGAATGATAGATCAGTTTGTTCTGGAATTCTGAAGGAACTGCTAGCAGGAAACACAGTCCGTGATGGACTTTTCAAAAGGCCATTAAGATGGAGTTAAGTCCTGTTAAGTGTAGGGTAATACTTCAATCCAGAGGGCTTCACGAGCACACACATTTTAGAGTGTGTTTGCACACTGCCAAAATTTTAAGTACTTGAATTAATGTGTCTGACCCCAGTTCTTATCCTTTGGATTCTTCATGTTGCCCATATACTCTTCTACTTGGTTCTCCAGTTGCAATTGGTACAGACTGTAAACATGCTTGATCTCTATTGTGCCAATGTCTGATGATGTTATTTATCAAAGAATTTGTGCTGAACCATTGAGCCTATCATGTAAAAAGCTTATGCCTACAGGGACATCAGGTTGTCTCAGATGAAAGTCATGAGATTACAGAACTGGAGATAATTATTAATGGTCATTTCCCAGTTAATGAAAACTCCAATAGTTGTGCCACTGAACAGTCCAGGATTCAGGAGTTTGGGGTGTTGGGAAAGGGGGAAATCAGAAGATAGGGTAGTCAGAAATGGCATATTGATGTACACAGGTATCACTTGCCCAATGAACAACTGTTTGGATCAATAAGCAAGCAAATGCAAGCAGAATGTTCCTTCAATTAAAACTTGAAAGGACCTAATGGTTCAATTAAATATGGCAAATGCAGTTGGCATATAGTGGTTACAGTCTGTCTGTTATGCAAAATCTAAGGTTCACACAAAGACCTGAGTCAGACTTCCAAAACATCTGTGGTTCAAAGGAATTAACTTGGCAAGATCACAAATACTCAGATATGATGCATTATAATTAGTAAAATATAACAATATATTATGACATAACATAAAATGATTATTTATAATGTGATATAATAATAGGAACTGAGCCTAAGATTTCATTGCTCTTGGTAAGTCTGCCATGAGGAAATTGCTCCCTACTTTTCATTCTCACTTCTTTATATTCTTTCTTCCTCACCTTCCCTTTTTCCCTTCCTCCTTCCTTTCCCTTTCTGTTTTTCTCTCTATCCTGTGATGTAATATAAAGTAACATAACATCATAACATGACATGACAATTTGAGATGGTATCATATGATGTAAAAAATGATATCATGTGGCATTTTGTCACATGTATCATATTACACTGTTAAATCACATTTTATGTTATATTATGTTATAGATATTTAGTAATCACACATAGTCCACAAAAATACCATCAAGGTACTGAGGAAGATTGAAAATATAAATAAGAAACAGATCTTGCCCTCAAGAAGCTGATCATTTTGTAAGGGGATATGACATAAACAAAGATAGCTGTAACAACAACAACAACAATAATAATAGCTAACATTTATATATCACACACTATGTGTCAGGTGCTATGCTAAATTTATTTAATTTATTTTCTGATTTGATCTTTACAATAATATTAAAAAAGAGGTACTATTATTATCCCCATTATATGGAAACTGAGGTAAATGGAAATTAAGTGACTTGCACAGGCACGGTCACACTGTTTTTAAGTGTCTGGAGTCACATTTGAAGTCCAAAATTCCTGACTCCAGGAACTCTGCCACCTACCTGTGTCATATTATATTCTATAACATAATCATTTCATAAGTCACATAACAAAGCCCTATGTGAGGTTAGAAGGCTTAAGTTATCATTGACTTGGGTAATCAAGAAAGATTTCAAAAAGAAGGTAGCATTTGAATCTATAGTTTGAAAGTATATACACTAGGAATTCAATCTCTAAGGAGTCATTCCTTTGAAAGTTCAATGTACCTCATTATTCTATTAATGATCATTTTTAGATTAGTAGTCTACTTTTCCATGTGGGTACCAAACATCCCTGAACCTCAATGTCACTGAACTCGGCTGCTTTTTTCTACAGATCAGATTTTGTGTTTATAAAAATAATTTGGCATTGAAATATACAGATCAGAGTTATATGTACACACACACACACACACACACACACACACATATATACACACATACTCCTGCACATATACATGTCCTCAATCCATTGTTGATGGAGCATTATACAAGACAAAATGTTGGAGGCATTATGAAACAGTTATCCCTCTGCTAACTTGGGTTTCCCTATCCATTAAAGAGATTAAAAAGAATCAAAGTAAATGCCCTTTTCCTACATCCAACTTTTCTTTTCCTTTCCTGCCTGAAGCACTTGTGCTGAGTCTGTTCATTTTCTTTCCATTGCCTCTTGAACTGAACAAGCTCAAGCATCACCCAGAAGGCTTTGCATCTGTCAATTGCAAAGGAAGAAATAGCAAGTTATTGTAAGGAGGCAAAGAAAATAAAAAGGATTGAGAGACCCTAGGGACACACACACACACCCACATGCACATACACGAGGTCAAGCCATGAGAAAATAAGGATAAAAGTTAAATCTATTTGGAAAAGAAAATAAAAGAGTTGATGTGGTTTAATGTCATGGAATTTTTTATGTAAGGAAGATTAGGACAGTATTTACAATATTCAGTTGTCTCAGTTCATTCATAGCAGCAGAGGATTCAAAGCTGAAAGAAATTTGAGAGATCATTTGGTCCAACCCTCTAATTTTTCACAGAAGGAAACCGAAGCTAAAAAAAAAAAGAAATCAGATGAAGGTTGGATAAGTAACTGGAGTCAGGACTTGAATTCAAGGAGCTTTCTTCCCCATCACATCAGTGTTTTCTTTATTTTAACTGCAAACTGAGTGTTATCCTTTGTAAAGCAATGATTCAGCTTACCGTTCGTAGACTTTTTTTTTTCTTTTTGGGTTTCAAAAAATCATTTCTCCCTATTTTTAAAACATTTATTTATTTATTTTTATGAGCATTTATTATCTCTTTTCCTTTCTTGCCCATTAAACAGTAAGATAGATAGATAGATAGATAGATAGATAGATAGATAGATAGATAGATAGATATAAAACTGTCATAACAAATACATGTAAATTTTAATATAACAAACAAGTTAATTTATTAGGGAAATAGACAAATATGCCCAATTCAGCAAATCAAATTCTCACATTTATTATGTCCAATTGTGCATTTTAAGTTTATCATCTCTTTGATAGCAGATAAGTGCTGTGTTTCTTTTTCAGTGCTCTAGGCTCATGATTTATCATTGCACTGATTAGTGTTCTAAAGTCTTCCAATGCTGTTTATTTCTAAGGCATTTTTATTTTAAAAATTGTTCTAGTTTTGTTCACTTCTATTTGCATCAGTTCATAGAGGTTTCATTAGTTTCCTTTCAAACTATCTATTTTAATCTTTCTTAAAGCAAAATAATATTTTGGTATATTCACATATCATAATTTGTTTAGCTATTTTCTAAAATATGGGCACTTAGTTCCCAGTTGGAGCTAGCTGGAAAATCTAGGCTTAATTTCTTTTTAAAATTCTATCCATGGGGCAAATAAAGGACTCAGTGGATAAAAAGTCATTCCTGGATATCCTAGGTTCAAATTTAGCCTCAGATACTGTCTAACAATGTAACCCTGGGCAAGTCATTTAACCCTAGTTACCTAGCTCTTGTCACTCTTGTACCTTGGAACCAATACTTAGTATTGATCCTGAAACAAAACGTAAAGGTTTTTTTTTTTTATTATAACCTTTACTGAGTGAAAGAACAAAGAATAGAATAGTAATTTGCAAAGTTATAACCATTGCATATAAAACAAAATGTCACCACAAAAAGGGTGCCACCTAAAATATTGAAGCTAGAGAAAAGGGGGGCAACTCAATGGGTATTTTGTGCACTTGAGATAGTAGAGATTTTCCATTTCCAATGAGAGAAATAAAGAAATGACTTAGTTTAAACTGGAAGTAAAAGAAAGACAATGGGGATAGTGATTTCTTTTATCAAGAATAGATGTAATAGCTCAGTCTTCTCCAGGTATTTTAAGATTACATTTATATAGGGCATCTCTTTCCCTCTCCTCCCCACTAAACTATATATATATATATATATATATATATATATATATATATATATATATATATATATATATATATTTACAAGGTAACTTCATGTTCTTTGAGCCTTGCAGTCCCAGCATAGTCCTATCATGTGAAATTTACCAATGAGCAAACTGAGACTGAAAGTGGTTCGTTAACTAACTCGTAGTCACCCAACTAGTCAGTGGAAGAGTCAGAACTTCGAGCCCAGTTTTCTCACACGGAGTCCAAGGATCCTCCAAACCCCAAATGTCAACATTTAAAAGATAGGCACTCATCCCAAGGGGAAAGTTTAAGTGCAAAGAAAACAGGGGAAAACAATCGATATCTGTGTCCCTTTCGGCTGTGTTCATCTGAAAACAATAGCAGACAAACCAAACACTTTCTCCAGCAAATTGATGCCACATTTTGTTCCATGGCATTTACTGAATGGAGAGATTTTGCCTACAGTTTAAAAAAAGGAAAAATCTTTGAGTTGCATGATGTCAATAGACATGCATGCACATACACCACCCCCTAGATTTCATGGATGCTGATTATGTCTGGCTGAAGGGAAAATGTGAGTCCACTGAGGCTTGTAACTACAATTATCATAACCTCTGTTCTCCTGGGGCTCTTGCTGGTGAAGTGGATTAATACACAAGCCTTTGGATTCCCTAGAGGCCTGAGTTCAAATCCTGAGCTTAGGTCATAAGTAAAGATTAAGGTAGTTAATGTAATGTTTTATCTCCATCTGGGAACATTGCAAAGCCATTGCATAGTTTGTTATGATTATTAATCTTTGTTGAGGAAAAGTACAAGATTGAATTTAGTAAATTGATCTTCATGTAGAGGCAAAAGCCCAAATTCTAGGCATTCCCTGAATTCATTCTTGGCTTTTTTCAAAGGAAAAGTGTTTTTTTTTTTTCTAAAGGCATTCAGGCACACTGAGATTGTTTCTACATTGGCACACAGAAGCATATTATTTGCAAAACATCCCAATGTGGACTAAATGTGAACAGAAGGATATGTTTGCTGCTATAGGCATAGATAATTACTAAGAGCATTATGAAAAGACTTCCTTATCCAATTCTCTGCTTTTTTTTTTTTCCTGACAGGTTTATTTCTACTGGATTTGCAGAGTTCCATGTGCCTTTGAGTGGTTTGCTGATCTTTTGTTTTTGCTGGAAGCTCAGATGGCTGAGAAGGGGAAAACCAATTTTCTGAGTTATCATATATTTCTTACTGGATGGGATGAAAATCAGGTATTCATGAAACCATGAAACCGGTGGTGTGCTAGTAAATATTTAATAACCAGTTCTCTGAAAAAAAAGTACACAAACTTTGAAGTTTAATCTCCATTATTAACATATTCTCAAATACTTTTTTTTAAGACTAGACAATTGACAAAACAATAAATCAAGCCCTGATGTGGAGGAGTTAGCCGATTTACAAAGTGTAATTGCTCATATTGAAAATTTAACAAATAGGTCAAGCTAGTTGGTTTGAGCTGGCTCCAGAACACACATTACTGAAACTGAGTAAGCCAACTTGATTTTCTAGACTATATAGGTAGTGAATAGGAATAATCCTCCCCCAGCCAAAAAAAAAAAAAAGGAAATATACAGGAGAAAGAATTAAAGAGCCAGCCTCTAACTCAGAAAAACCTTTGTTTAAGTTCTTTCTCTTATACGATTTGGCTGTGTGACCTTAGACAAGTCACTAACTCTTCAGTGTTTCAAGCAACTCTCTAGGATGAGAAACTGCTGGACAGGTATTGATCTGCCTTGGTGGAAGTCATTAGGATAAAATCATAATTCAAGACAAAGCATGACTATATCTATATAATGATCTGAAGATACAAAAAGATAATTCCATTTAAAAAAAAGAAGAGAGAAACACAAGTTAAATGTTAAGAAAAACTCACTTAAACAATGAGAATTTAGAATTTACAACTAACATTAATTAGAAAAAGAAAAGGAAGATTCCAGAAAACACACTCCCTGTGACGATGAAAATGTTGGGTAGTGGAAAGCAGTAGTAAATTTTGAAACACTGGATTAAATTTATCATGTAAGACTATATTGTCCACTTCAAGAAGTACACTGGACCCCACGTTCCTAATGCATGGTTGCTGATTTCCTGAGTATCTTTTTGGGGCATAGCGGTGTCCAGGGAGCTAACTGTAAAGGTTTCAGTTGGAAACTCTCAAAGACTTACCTTCAAAATATGGATTGCAAAAAGGTGAGAGCTTCAAGAGAGAATAAATTTTTAACACTTGATTAATTGAAAAATCTATTGAGAACCCTCTCTTTAGGCATTCTTATAAATTGTGTGCATGTTAGTAATCTAAAAGAAGAAAAAAAATTCTGTGTTCTATATATTTGTAAAGAGCTAGGTTTTGATTTTTACTAAATAGAATAGATACCAAAAGATGCTAAAAGGTTTTATATCAATAATAGTCTTTTAGTGTTGGTAATGCTGAATGATGAATATTATAACATAAACCATTGCTTTTTTCTCTTTAAATGGGTCTTATCAATGAACCAATTATTAGGTTATGGATTGTGCTATTCCAACCAGTATTTTGCAGCAGGTGGTATTGATATTTACTTCCAAGTAAAGTGTGTTAGACCCAAGGAGATTTGCATTAATAACTGCGTTTGTAAATGGATTCTCCATCTTTCTCTGGGGTTGGCCCCATGGAGCAACACTTTAATTTGGCTCTATGCTTTTGCAAATGAATGAGAGTTTGCTTACTGGTCTACAGCTAAATGAATTTTTATGGTCTGTTTGCATCCCTAGTTAAATATTGTGATTCCTTGGCATTATGTTGAAGTTAGATTTCATTGGAAGCCAAATTTCACACTTCTAGATGAGTTAAATAATGTTAACTACATTTTCTAAACAGTTTTTCTCGTTCATTTAAGTGGCATGTGAATAAATGGGATTTTTGATCAATAATATAGTTCCTTCATATTTGCAGACAATTACATAGTCACTGCTTTACATACATAATTAACTCATTTGATTCTCACAAAATCCCTAAGAGATAGGATTGAAAAGCTACTAATCTTATTTTATAGAAGAAGGACTGAGACCCAGAAAGGGGAAGTAACCTGTCTAAGATCACACAGTGAATAAGTAGATGAGCTGGAACTAAAACCTGGCCCTTTAACGCTAAGTATATTGCTATTTCCAGAATCCTAGGCTTCCTCTCACTTAATAATAACTTATGCTTAGATAAGGGTTCATATTGGTACATCTTGATACAGAACTGAGTTTGGACTTTGTGCAGTAATCCCCAACATTTTTCATTTGATGACAAGTTTTTGATGTCAAAATAAATTAGCACACTCCCACAAGGTAACAGTTGAACTATCCATTTCTGTTAATCAATGAAATACAATGGGAATCCTTTGTGTACACATGGATCAGATTGATAGGGCTCTCAAAATAAATCATTGCTGACTTCCCTTCACCTAGGTACTCTCAACCTACACATTAGAAAGTCATTTCTCTTCAAAATCTTATCATTCTATATTTGTAATTGATCTTAGCAGTTAAATACATTGGGGTTGTGTCTAATAGCAGTGACTATTTTGGAATTGTGAGTGTCTCACTGCTTGATTTTCAACACTATTGCTACTACACTTGTAAAGGCACAGTATGACTGTTTAGTGACTACTTATTTTCTGCATTCCTCTGAATTTAAATTAATTATTTTGATAATTTCCTTCTTGATAAAATTGGAGACACCTAAGGTTGACACACAATTGGGGAATGATGGACAGGATAGAAACTGGTTTTACACAAAGTCAAACATCCAGGAATTAAATGGCCCTCTTAAAAATAATTGTTTAACTGAATTTAACCTTTGTCCTGTCTTTTAGGTCACAAACTAGAATTACAAAAAGTCTTGCCATGGTTACTGAAGTTACCAATCCACAAAAATAATTCACTCACTGAACAATTTAAAAATAAGCATCCTTTACAATTGCCTTCAAGTTAAATCATTAATTATTCTGGGAATATAGCTGCTTTAAAAGCTGTATTGGACATTTTGGCTCAATTACTGGGCAGATGAGTCATTTTGTCAGTACAGTCAGTCAGTATGTCAACAAACATTTATTATGTGCTTACTATGTTCTAGGCATTGTGCTAAATGTGCTGAACCTAAAGAAATATTTTTTAAAGTTCTTATTTTTGCTTTAGTAAAAAAAATGACTAAATTCAACTGGACATTACAAAATTCAGTTCCTTATCTATATCTCAAAAACTTTCTTAATTTTTAAATAACCAAATAAATTCCTGATGTTTATTAAGAACTTGCTATAAGTAAGGTATTTCACTAGATTCCAAGAGGAATTATAAGACATGATCCTGTCCTTGAGCAGTTTTTAAAAATCTACTTGGAATAAGACATATACACAGGGAGAAAAGTTAAGGAAAAAATTTAAGGTAGTATATGTCAATGGATTTCTCTGATCAAATAGCTCACTAGCCAGGGCACTCACTAGAGAAATGCCAATTACAAACCATTCATGTATTCTCATACTATGCAATTTTTGCCTGTCTCTTCCATAAATCTATGGTGTATAGCCTCCATTTTGAATAGCTAGGCTAATGGTATTTGAATGGCCATAGATCTCAGTGCAATTGGTATAATGTCAGCATGTGTAAGAACATCCCTGTCAATGGGAAATCCATGTCTAGCTGGATTTTATACAGGGGATTCTCCATGATAGTGGCAATATACAAGTGCTAAGTGAACATGATAAGCAATATAGACCAAAAGGAGAGCATTATGAACTAGGCTGAGGAGGGAAATTTCCAGATGAAAAGTATTCATAGGAGAAGATCGGATTGGAGAAGAGAATATTTAACAAGGAGAATCATGTGTACAAGAGTACACAAGATGAGACAGAGTAAACCACTATGACTGAAATAAAAAGGTAGGAAAGAGAAAAACTAGTGAAAAATTTGGTGCAAGAAGTTGAGTAGATTTTGAAGGTCCTTGAAAAACAAGATAAGGCATTGGACCTTTATGTAGACAATGGGGATATTTTAAAGTTTTTACATTTGGAAATAACATGATGAAAGTAATGTTTCAGTAAGGTTTATTGAGTGACAGTATAAAGGACATATTAATGTGGGAAGAAATAGAAGAATGAATATTGCTTAGGAAGCTATAGGCACAAGGTGATGAGAAATTGTACCAGGATGGTATAGGTTGGAATAGAAAAATGACACACATAAGAAATATCAAGGTGGAGGCATCACATAGACTTAGTGACTTGATTGGTGAATCAATGTGGTGAAGAAAGTGAGAGTCAAAGATGACTCTCAAGGTACCTGAATGATGGAGGACATGGACCAAAAAAAAAAGTGAATCAAGAAAAGAAATTGACTTTGAGAGGAATTAAGTACATTCTGTTTTAGCCATAATGATGGATATGAGGTAACAATGAGATAATAAAAAGGCAAATGTCCAGCATATAGAAATATAGGATTAGAAACTGGGAGAGGTATCTGGTCTAGAGAGAAAACTTTGAAACACAAGTTTCGTTGTAGGTATGATGGATGGAATCTCTGCATGAGAAAGTCTAAAAACAGAAGATTAGATAGTCCAAGGGTAAGTCTTAGAGCACATTCATATTTAGAGAGCAGAAGGAAACAGGAGACAGAGGAGGAGAGATACAAGAGCCAGGATAATATGAAAGCCTAGAGATGAGCAAGTGCAAGAAGAAAGGAGAGACCAAAAATTTTAAATGATTTATAAAAGTCAATCACAGAAAAGAACTATTGATATATATTGATTAGAAGTATCAATACTAAACGTGTGCACCAAATATTATAGTATCCAAATTAATGAAGGAAAAGCAAAAGAAAGCTAAAGGAGTTACAGGTGGAAATTGGTAACAAACTTGTAAAAGAGGATTTAAATCTTCCCTTCTTAGAACTGGATAAATCTAACCAAAATAAATTTAAAAGAAGTTAGAGATAAATAAAATGTTAGATAAGTTTGATACAATAGATATATATAGAGAGAGGACTGTACAGAGCTAGAAAGTAACATACCTTTTTCTCAGTGGCATATGGTACTTTTACAAAAATTCACCATATATTAAGATAATGCAACAAATTATATTTAATAAATGACTATACAGTCACAGAATAAAAATTAATCAGACACTAAATAACTTAATCTTAAAGAATGAGTGGATTAAATAACAAATCATAAAGCAGTAAATAAGTATATTAAAGAAAATTATTATAATGAGACAACATATCAATATATATGGGACATAGCAAAAGCAGTACAGGAAAATTTCTCTCTTTAAATGTTTATATCCATGAAATAGAGAAACAGCATTTCAATGAATTAGATATGCAATTTTTTAAAAATATAAATAGAACAATTTTTTAAATTGCTAATTCAATACTAAATTGAAAATGCTAAAAATAAAAATGAGATTAGCAAAAAGAATGTTAGAAAATTATTGAATTAATATATAAAACTGAGTTGGTTTTAGGAAGAAACAGACAAATTAGATTAACTATTGATTAAGAGAGAGAAGACAAAATCACCAGCATCAAAATTGAAATTTTGGTTGAATTTACCACTAATGAAGATGAAATCAAAACAATTATTAGGAATTAATTTGCCCAGTTATATGCCAACAAACTTAATGACTTAAGTGAAATGAATTGATACTTACAAAAATATAAATTGTCTATACTAAAAGAAGAGGAAAGAGAATATTTAAATGAAACTATTTTACATGTTGTAAAAGAACTTCTTAAGAAAAAAAGCATCGGGACCAGCAGGGTTTACAAGTGCATTTTACCAAACACTTAAAAATCATCTAATTCAATTATTAAATAAATTATTTAGAACAATTGGTAATGAAGGAGTACTACCAAACTCCTTTTATGAAACAAATATGATGCTGACACCTAAACCAGGAAGTGAAAAAACAAAGAAAGAAAATTAGAAGCCAATTTCTTTAAGGAATATAGATGCAAAAATCTAAATAAAACATTAGCCAACTGACTATAACAATATGTAACAAAGGTTACACATTATAACCAAACAAGATTCATACCAGGTATGTAGGCATGAAGGTTTAATATAAGGGAAACTATTAAAAATAATCATGCAAATAAAAATCATGATTATATAAATAGATGCATAAAAACACAATACTCATTCATATTAAAATTATTAAATAAAAGGTATTAGTGTACTTTTCCTTAATACATATTAATACATATATTTAAAACCATCAGCAGACATTATTTTTAATGGGGATGAGTTAAAGACTTCCCTACATACCAGGAGTAAAAACCAGGATACCTATTATCAAAAATATTATTTAATATTGCACTGCAAATGCTATAAATTGCAAGAATATAAGAAAAATAAATTGAAGATATCAAAATTGGCAAAGAAGTAATAAAACTATCTCTTTATACAGATGATAAGGTGACATATATGGAAAATCCTGGAGATTCAGCTAAAAAAATAATTAAAAGAATCAATAGTTTTAGCAAAATAGTAAGATATATAATAAACCCACATAAATCATCAGCATTTCTATATATCACTAACAAGATCCTATAAGAAGAGAAAACAAGAAATTAATTTAACCATAGAAAGAATAAAATGTGTAGGAGTACATTCTTCCAAAACAAGTCTACAAACTACAAGAACTTAATTATAAAATACTTTTTATGTAAAGTCAGAGTTAAATAATTGGAGAAATAGTCATTGTTCATGGGTGGGCAGAGCCAATATAATTAAAATTACAATTCTATCTAAGCTAATTTACTTATTTAATCCCATGCCAATTAAATTACTAAAAATTATTTTTATTGTAATAGAAATTTATAATGAAATTAATTTGGGAAAACAAGAATATTGATTAAAAGTATCAATACTAAACGTGTGCAGAATATCAACAGAAATAATAGAAAAACTTGAAGGGAAAAGGTCTAGCAGTACCAGATTTAAAACTATATTATAGAGAAGTAATTATAGAAATTATCTGGGACTGGTTAAGAAAGAGAAAAGAAGATCAATGGAACAGAACAGGTATATAGCAAATAATTGTAAAAGATTATAGTAACCTTGTGTTTGGAGGATAAGAATTCACTATTAGGTAAAAATTGTTGGGGAAACTGGTGGCAAAAACTAGATATAGATCAATATTTTACATCATTTATCAAGATAAGATCAAATTAAGTATATGACCTCAGTATAAAAGAATATATAAACAAATTAAAACAAAGAACATATCATCTATTAGATTTTTGCATAGGAGAAAACTTTTATGAATAAACAATAGGTAGCATTAGAAAATGTAAAATGGATAATTTTGGATTCATCAAATTGAAAATTGTACAAATAAATATAATGTAGCTAAGATTAGAAGGAAAACAATAAGTTGGGAAATTTTTTTTATAGTTTCTTGGATCGAGGTCTCACATCTAAAATATATAGAGAACTTTGTCAATATCAGAATATGAGCCATTACCCAATTTATGAAGGGTTAAAACATATAAATAGACAGTTTTGGATGAAGAAATCAGAACTATATATTAACTATATGAAAAATTGCTCAAAATTATTATTAATTAGATAAATTCAAATCCAAATAACTATGAGATATCCTCTTATAACTATAAGATTGTATGAAATGATAAAAGGGGGAAATGACAAATGTTGGAAGAGATGTAGAAAAATGGGAACACTAATATATTGTTGGTGGAACTGTGAAATGATCCATCCACTTTGAAGAGCAATCTGGAATTATACTCTAAAGAGTTATAAAACCTTGCCTAACTTTTGAACCAGTAATACCACCATTAGGTTTATTTCCTAAGGTGATCAAAGAAAAAGGAAAGGAAATTATGTCCTAAAATATTTATAGCATCTCTTTTTGTTGAGGCAAAAAACTGAAAATTGAAAGGACATCCATTAATTAGGAAATGACTCAACAAATTGTGGTATATGCTTGTAATGGAATGCTATTGTGCCATAAGAAATGAAAAAAAAAAAACTGGAAAGGTTTGTATGAAGTGATGCAGAGTAAAATGAACAGAACAAGGAGAATGTTGTTCACAGTAACAATAATGTATGATGATCAGCTGTGAATGACTTAACTATTATAAACATCAATCATTCAGGACATCTCTGTAAAAATTAAAATGGGTTTGACAAATATAAGAATTTTAAAAATTGTTGTGGTTGCCATTTATAATAATTAAAAATTAAATTTTGAGTCTGTTAGTAGCTTTAGTAGCTTTAGTACAGCAAGGTAGAGATAATAAAGGGGGTAATGTAGGAAAGAGATAGAAAATATTGCCAAGCTAAATTAACTAAGTCTGGATCCGAGTGCCTCACTAAAGAGAGTGTCCCACTGAAGACAGGAGAAGAGCCAAAGAGCCAGGGTCTCTGGCCAGGGTCTCCTCAATCCAATCAAGTCACTAAAGCCGAACTCCTCAAGCCACCAAAATTGAATCCAAGGCAGAATTGAATGCCTAATCAAGTTGAGCCCCACCAAACTGAGCCACCAAAAGACAGAGCTGCCAAAAGTCCTTAGCCACCAAAAGAGACAGAGGGTCTCAGAGGCTACTGGTTTCATGGGGTTTTCTCCATACATCAGCTATCCCCGTCATATCTCAGGAATCAGTTTCTTAAATTGCCTGGCACTGCCCAGGGGCCAGTGACTTTGGATTCACCTTCTGTCCTCTGAGGGTGTGAACTTTTATCAAAAGGATTCTCAAGTTCCTGACTGATTTAAGTTAAAAGGGTGGAACACTCCAAGTACTTGATTGATTAAGTTAAGATAAAAAAAAATAAATTCCCTTTCACATCTCCAAGGGACTCATGATGAAAAAGGATATCTACCACCATCGAAATGATATCCACCACATCAAGATGGAGTCAAAATACAGATTGAAACTTAAAATTCTTCCCATTATTTCCTCCATGAATTTTTCTCTAATGAAAACAATATGTGTCTTATTTCACAACAAGAACAGGAAAATATGAATTATATGATAACATGTTCAACTATAAACTATATCATATTACTTGCCTTCTTGGAGAGGGAAAGGAGTAGAAGGGAAGAGGTAGAAAAAGAATGAGACAGATTGGGGCATAGCTAATGTGAAAATGTGTTTCTTTTGGATAAGTATATTTATTATAATATATTAAATATTTATAACAAATTATATATATATATATAATGTTACAAATTATGTTACACATATAAGAAATAAAATAAATGGTAACTCCAAAAAAGGAGTATACTGTTTCATCAGAGACGTTGAGGTAGACAACATATTGCAAGAAGTTAAGTGGCCTGGTTGTGAAGAAAGAGTGACAAGTAATGCAGAATATATATTTGAGCCATTTAACAGTAAAAGCTTGGTGCTTACTTCTACTTAGCTTTGATTTTCCCCTGATGAGAATGCCTAATAATGATCGTTTTTTAAATATTGATTATGGATGATGAAATATGGTCCAATAGATGGGGTACTAGCAAGGTACTCAGAGGACCTATATTCAAATATTGCTGCTAAAATGTACCAACTATACACCTGTTATCCCAGATAAGTCATTTAAGCTGCCGAACCTTCAATTCCTATGACTAAAAAGGTGTTAGAATCTGAGGTCTGAGTCCTTGAAATTCATTAAATCAACAGTCCCTTACTTTATACTTAGGAGCCTTTCATTATCCAAATAATTATATCATGCTATGATTTTTTTTATTTTAGGCTGCCCACATAGCTTTACACTGGGATGAAAATGTTGATGCAATTACTGGTCTAAAGCAGAAGACATTCTATGGAAGACCTAACTGGAACAATGAGTTCAGACAACTAGCTTACAACCACCCCAGGTAGGGTTAGTTTATTGACTATGCATATTCTGCCTCTCTCTAGATTAATCTAAAGTGCTCTTTAATTTGAAAGTCATTGGATACTAATTGTTTAATGCATGTCATTGTTTCTAAATAAGACTCTTCTCTCTGGAGAATATGTACTTCATCTTTATCAGAAAATATCAGAGTTAAGGTGTCAAAAAGTTAGTATTTGCCAACTTGTTTTGACTAACTCAAAAATCTTCCCTCTTTATCAGCCCAAACTCAAATTTTTCAAACACCCTAATTTAAAAATATTTCTTACCCTGCATATATCTTTAAGAATTCGCCAGAGAATACAGTTGTTCCTTAATTGTTATTAAATTAAAATATCCAGTTTGGTTGGGCTAAAAATCTAACTAGAGCTTCTTGCTTTAAAAGTCTTAATATCAAACAAGGAGTGATAGATCATCATTTATACTCTTATCTCAGTCTCTGTTTTTCAGGCAGTAGAAAAGTCAGAAATTGTGAATCATTTAGTGTGTTCTTTGGGTAAGATACTATTTTTGAAAATAAAAGTATTCTACCCCGAAGTTTCCAATTGTTCAAAGAAATTATCTAGTTTTCAAGAGTAAGCATGTGGTCAGAATTTTCATTATATAGCATAGGGTGGGGGGGAAATCCCTTTCCAGAGCAAATAGACCTTGGAAGTAATTGTGTAGTACATTCCAAAGAAACTATTAACCAAAAGATCCTGGATTCAAATCTGGCCTCAGATACCTCCTAGCTATGTGATCCTAGAAAAATAACTTCCATTGCCCAGCCTTTACCACTCTCCTGCCTTAGAACCAATACACTGAATTGATTCTAAGATTGAAGAAGGTAAGAGTGTGAAAAAAGAAACTATTAAATATTTTGCTACTATGTTAAAAATAAATCCAGTCTATGGAGCCAAATTTCCTTATTCAATTCATCCCAATTTTACTTAATTGTCATCATCATCATCATCATCATCATCATCATGAAGCATTTAATTTTTTTAATTATGTGTGATGTCATAGTAGTTGCAATCCAAAGAAGACACTAAACGCTATCATAGATCCATTGACACTAACTCCTTTCCATAGGACAGTATATCCTTAACTAACACAGTCATTAAGGTAATGCATGATTGCATAGCATACTATTACCTAAAAGTCAATGGAAAGTTAATTTAATCAGTGTAAGAGTATATAATTCAAAGGATCATAAGATTGTAGAGCTGGAAGAGAACTCATGAGCTGCCCACTCCAACTTTCTCATTTTGCAAGGTAAGAAAATGAGGACCTAGGACTTGTTCACAGTTAGACAGACAGGAAATTTCAGAGGTATCCTTCGAACCAATTGAGCAGGGGCAAAAATGAACCTTAATAATACCATGCCCAAACTGGACAGTCTTGTTTTCTAAAACTGAAAAGCACCTTAATAATTCAGAGTGTGGGAAGGCAGTCAACTCTTTCCTGGCTGATTTAGGAAGGCTTCATAGAGAATTTCAATAATTATTTAGATTTCATAAAAAAAATAATGAGTGGTTTGGATGGTAGTGAAGGGACAAGGAAAAGATATGAAAAGGACTAAGAAGTAACAGCAATAAATAAGTCTTTGAATAGATATGCTAACACAAATAGAAGTCAGGGTAGAATCTAGGCTAAAGTGAGAAAGATAATTGTCCAATAGGAAAAGTAAAGATATTAATGGATGTGGGACTTATTACTGAAAAGGATTTTGGACGTCCTGGCCTCAAAGCCCCTTATTTTACAGATGAGGAAGCAGACCCAGAGCTTGCTTTAGCAAAGCAAGTTAAGCTTTAAAGCTTCTTCAACCTTTGAGGGGCAGAAGTAAGTCTGGCCAAAGTAATCGGTTAAAAAGACCACTTTAGTAGTAGTGATGATGATGCACTATAGGGGAATGGTGGTTAAAGTGGGAGATTTGTCCAAATAAGATTTGTGATTCTTCAGCTGAGAGCTGTCAAGTAAGTTAACTAGCCTAATGCAATCACAGTGGGAATAGAGTTGAAAGGGGGCTGATAAAGGAGATGTGAAGAAAAATCAGTGTCAGGATATAGCTAATCAGGTGTTAGTAAGGCACAGAAATAAGTCGAAAATTACTCAGAGATTGCTGATGAGGAAGAACAGAGGGGATGGTGCTGACAAACAATGGGCAAAATGAGCACAGGGGGCATCTTGGAGGAAAGATAAATCGGTTTGAACTGCAGTGGTTGTTTAGTATATAGTTTCTGTAGAAGGAGTGGGGCTTGGAAAAGCTAGCGTAATAATGCCACTTTATGATGGTTCAGCTGGCTTCATCTTTTATAATTTTCACCTTATAGTCAGAGAAAAAAATCAATTGCAAAAGCATTTTATAGTCACTTCTCAATTATCAAAGAGTGGGTTTTTGACACTAAGCTTTTGATTCTTTTCTTTTTCCACATAAAAATCTTGGCTTACAATTCATGTTGATGTTATCACCTATGCCTCTTAGAAATGTCACTTATTGACATCTTACATTATCTCTGCTAACTTACCTTACATGCAGCCTGCAGCACGGTAGGGAAGTCTCTAAAAACAAAAACATTTAATTATCTCCCTGCCCAGGAAAGGTATGAACCAGAAACAGAGAGAGCTGAGAAAGAAAAAGAGAGAGAACAAACGATGGAATTATGAACTCTGCCCAGCTGTTGTTTTGTATGGTTGCTAAGATGCAATTTTATCTAACCCCAGCATGAAGTAGTCAACAAGAAAGAGGGGCAGAAGGACAGGTGAGAGGATGAATTAAGAGTTTTATTCTTGGGGCAGTTAGGTTGTTCCGTGATTAGAGAACCAGGACTGGAAATGGATGTCCTGGATTCAAATTTTGTCTCAGACACTTCCTAGATATATGACCCTGGGATAATCACTTAGCCCTAATTACCTAGCCCTTACTCCTCTTTTTAGTATATTTAGTAACAATTTTAATATGAAAGGCAAGGTGTTTTTTTTTAAACCCTTACCTTCTGCCTTAGAATCAGCACTAAGGCAGAAGAGTGTTAAGGGCTAGGCAATGGGGGTTAAGTACAGCTAGGAAGTGTCTGAGGACAGATTTGAACCCAGGACCTCCCATCTCTAGACCTGGCTCCCAATCCACTGAGCTACCCAACTGCCCCAGAAGATAAGAGTTTAAAAAGGGGGGTTCTAAACTTTCCTGGATAGTATTCAACACCATTATTTTGTCTGAAGCAAAATCCTAGAACCTCAGATTTTCAGATACAATTACCAAAGCGCACATTTAAAAGCCAAATACAATTTTTTGAAAGTGTTTACTCTTTAGGATTGTGTGTGCTTATTCTCCTAACCAATGGCTTGGATAATAAAGAGTTGACCCTTTTTGTCACCCCTATTAGCTTTATAATGTTATGTTAGCTTTAGTAGAAAGCACATGAAAGCTGGAAATATTTTTAAGATATATTTTTCATCCTATATGAAAAGGGTATTTTTAATGATCATATTGAATAATCATTTAACCCACAGTTACATAATGCTTTAAGGTTTGCAAAGTATGTTATATATATATATTTACATATATATATAATTTCATTTGAACCTTACAACAGAGCTGTAATTTTAAGAAAAGCCTATGCCACTACATTTTACAAATTAGGAAACTGAGTCTCGGAAACTAAGTGATTTGCCCAAAGTTAAAAAACTAGTTAGTGTCATGACCTGAATGGTTCACAGTATTCTCACTGGTGAGATGCATTTTACCAGAGCTCTGCTATTCCAAAGAGTAAACAATTTATCTATCAATCCATCTATCTTTTGCCTTCTTATTGATGTTTCTAATTATTCCTTCCTGTTCCCACAAACTTGACTGAAACTTTCATCCTGCTGGAGTCATCTCATTTCCCCCACTCATTAGGAACATTTTCATCAGAAAGGTCTATTTGCCCTTTCACAAACTCTAGTGGAGTTGAGTGCCTTTCAGCCCAATAACCATGTAAACTTCCTCAGCTTCTTGATAAAGGTCTTGATATCTTCCAAAACAGATGGAGGCCCCAGGGTTTGAATTTCACTTAATGCTTTCACTATGGCATATTTCCTAGCCCAAGAAAAAGGATTAAGATTTTAAAAAATTTTTAACCTTTGAATTTAGACCTCTGTTGCTTACTAGACAATTTCAAGTGCCAGTATAATGAATAATAGACACATGTAGGCAAAAGTCAATTGGTGTTTTATCCCTGGAATACCAGAGCTCAGAAAAAAAGTCATCTCACCAATGAGACAACTAAGCATCACCCTTCAGAAAGACAATGACCCCTTTAAAATAATTTTGTTTTCTGCTTTGTAAAAAGAAGATTTATGTTTAATGAAGCTTTTAATGAAGAAATCTCGGAAAGAGAATGCCAATAAAATCTAATTTTTAAAAGAGAAAATCTAATATTTAGAAGTATTTCAATATCCTGGCCTTTGTCCAGATATAAATGAAACACACAATCCAATTACTGTTCTGCACAAAGGACAAAGTCACATTAATTTTCCTCAAGATGGTTATTAAAGAGATAAACTGTATTTTTTTCTTATTATGTCAAGGATATGTTTGTTCCCAATCATACTTGGCTACTCTTGCAAGACTGGTCTCTTCTGTCATTAGCTCATCTCTATTGGCAGAGATAGGTCAGTAGGAATTGGTGGATTTGTTAGTGGTCTAAGAAAAGAGCCTTTGTTCTTGAGGGCCTTTGAAGTGAGAATCTCAACCATTTCTATTCATCACCAGAAAGCTAAGAATCCTTTTGACTTACTCTTTTAAAAACATTTACCTGTTCACTCAAAGCTATGGCTTACTCTTTCTCCCAGAAGAAAGAGTTAAATAAAAAGAATAAAGGAAAAGGGTAGAGAAAACACTTTTTTTAGAAGATGAAAACCAGAACCAAAAAAAAAAGCTCGAAGGGAAGCAGATCAAAGAGAAAAGTGCCAGCTACAAAAAGAAGCAGAAAATTGCAAAAATAACAGTAATAGGGAAACAAATTGATGGACATCAAAATGAATACAAATAAGGAAAGAGGAAGAAAAATTAAAAATAGATGAAAGGCTGAAAAGAGAAAAATCTGACAGCTTATACTTTTGTTTTTGTTTGTAATTAATTTTCATAATTATTAAGGCTTCGATATGAAAATAGAAGTATGCTAAAAAACATTTCAGCACACAGAAAAGGTATATATTAAAAAACAAAGTCAATTTGCTGCCATACCCACACTAATATCCATAAGGCAACTTATGCATTATAAAAGATAGATGATAGAAATCTTCAGGAAATAACTCAATACAAGAACAATGAAAAAAAAATCTCTCCATAATTTGGCATGAGGAGACAAACCTCTCAACTGTGAACAAGCTAACTACATGGTGTTGGAAAAGAACTACCACCTCTCCTGGACTCAGTTTCCTTATCTGTAAAAAAGAAAAATGTTAAACATGATAAACTCTGAAGTCTTATCAAATTCTGAAATGCTACAATTTACTCAATGTATTAATATCCATAAATGTGAGGCTGGAGCAGCTGGGAGGCAAAATGAAATACTGCCAGGCTTGGAGGCAGGAAGCCTCATCTTCCTGACTTCAACTTTCGCCTAGCTTTGTGACCCTGGGTAAGTGCCTTACCCTGTTTGTCTCAGTTTCCTCATCTGTAAAACAATCTAGAGAAGAAAATGGCAACAAATTCCAGTATCTTTGTCAAGAAAACCCCAAATGGGGTCACAGAGAGTCAGACATGACTCGAAACTACTGAGCAACAACTGTATTGTCACCTATAGAAATAGGTATTCTTTATAAAAATCAAGATTGAATTTCACTTTAGTGAGCTTTCTGAATATGTTTTTCATGCTTTTGACAAATATTTAGATTGGCAGGCAGAGTAGGTCCCAAGAAAAGAAAATGATTAGGAACCACATTTTTATAATTTTCAGTTATCTCATTGATGAGAACACTCAGGACATATTCCTCAACCTTCAGAACTTGTGGTTCTGTTGTTTTTCATGAACTAATCTTTGATTATTTTCATTCTTTTCCTTTTTTACTTTAAGCATTATTTTATATCTAACTACTTCAGACATGTCTAACACTCTACCCAACCTTAGCAGGGGGCAAAATGCTGAATAATTAATTATCATAAAGCATTTTGTAATATGATATATGGACCTATTTTTCATAATTCACATAAAAATATCTTTCTTTTTATCTTTCTAAAAAAAATTTCCAGGTGTTTTAGGGAAGTCATACAGAATAGCAGAATGCCACCATCACTAATTCTTAAATACAAGTCATCTGTTTTCAGTACCATTTTACTTTTTATTATTTCAACAAGTATATCTTAAATACCTACTGCACATATAGCATTTTTGCATCATTATGATCTCAAAGGATTATGTCTAACTCAAAATAATTGTAATTTTGTCTTTCAAAAATTTCATCTCTTCCTATAATTCTTGAAAAATTGAAATGTATATTTTCTCTGGCTACTTTAAATAGTGTTCCTAAAATGAAACTATACTTTTTTTTTATAAGAGCATTTAAAAAATTTTAAAGTTATTATACATGCATCTGATAAGAATTCATTTGGGATATAAGATTATGTTGCCCTACAAAATATGTCAATATTGTAGAAGATAACAGAATATGCTACATTAGACTCGATTGTCACCAGTACAACAAGCTTTGACCATATCCCCAACTTAGTCTCCTCTCTGATCTCTGTTTACTTCTATTTAATCAATATCATTGTCAATTCTAAAAGTTTTCTGTGTGTTTCAAATACAGAGAATACTAACAAAACAGATCCACAGGAATGCATACCTGCAACCAAGACAATTTCTTTCAGGAATAAATAGTCTTTTGAGTAACCTACAAGAACAATACTATGGAAAATCTTGACCAAATGGCCATAAACAATAGCTCTTTTGAAACCATTCCATTCTCAGTACCCTTCTTACTGCTATACAGTATCTCTAATTGGGCATCTGAGATGTCACCTGTATTATCTGTTGCCTTGTACTCAATAGCCCGGTGCATATATGTTGGCTAGATTGTTAGCCCAGTAATTCATCTCTTCAGAGCTGTTTATCTAAGCAAGTGTTCTGGGACACCTTTTCTGGTACATTCAAATATGTTATCTTCCAACATCAATTTAGGGCCTTTAGCTTAAAGATCCCAGCAATAATTGAAAATCTGAGCTAGGAGAACAGGCAGTGGCATTGAACCTATTGATGGTGGAGATAGGCTTGTGGGTCTTTAGACCCTAACAGGTTTTAGGAACTTGGCCCTAATAATGAGCAACAAAAGCTTTAGAGCTGAGAAATATTGATTTGGGATAGTAGTAGCAATGAAGGAACACAGAAAAACAAAAGGACTTTCAAAACAAAATGGGATTTCAAGAATCTTCTGCACAATACAAGTTTCCTACATATAAAAGGAACCTCTCCTATGGTTACATAGGCACACACTCTGATATTGTTTTTCTGCAACAATTCTCACCAAATCATATATGATTTTCTTTCACGAATTAACAATCATCCATTTTCCCACCTAGAGAGTACATAATTATCTTCTAATCAATGTTTCAAAGCATCTTGTCCAGAGGTTAAAAGAACTATTGTTTGTATTGCATGATCCAATTATTTTAACCATTAATTACAGCAATGAACTTCCACTAAGCTATAATTCAGTTGCCTTATCATGGCATGAAGGCAAGCAACTCAAAGTCATTAAAATTTATGCCAAAGAAGCATAAACCTCAGTAGAAATACCAAGCTGGAAGTGCCTGACCAGATTATGGGTCTGAAATTGAAGGGCCAGTCTGACTCAGTTTAGAGGAGGTCTTCATTAGATCCTTGGTCATGAAATGTTGAAATATCTTGAACACAACTCTTTTTGTTGAATGCCCATACTTTCCCCTAGAAGTATATAGTCAGTTTTGATGGATAGTTGATCCTTGGTTGAAAACCCAATTCTCTTGCCTTTCTGAATATCATGTTCCAGACCTATGGTCCTTTAGTGTAGAAGCTGCCAGGTCTTGTGTGATCCTGATTGGTGCTCCTTGGTATCTTAATTGTCTCTTTTTGGCTTCTTATAGAATTTTCTCCTTAGCTTGAAAGCTCTGGAATTTTGCAATTACATTTCTGGGAGTTGTCTTTTGAGGATTTAGTGTAGAGGGTGTTCTATGAATTCTTTCAATGTCTATTTTTCCCCTTGTTCAAGAACATCAGGGCAGTTTTCTTGGGTGATTTCTTGTAGTATGATGTCAAGATTTCTGTTTATTTCTGGCTTTTCAGTTAGACCAATGATTCTCAAATTATCTCTCCTTGCTCTGTTTTCCTGATCTGTCATCTTCTCAGTGAGATATTTTGTGGTTTTTTTTTCCTATTTTGTCAATCTTTTGACTTTGCTTTGTTAATTTGTGCTGTTTTGCAAGATCATTGTATTCCAGTTGCCTAATTCTGATCTTTAAAGACTGGTTTTCCTTTTCAGTTTGGTCTATCCTGCTTTTCATGGCTTCCAGCTGTTTCTCCAATTGGGAGTTCTTGTCCTTTAAACTGTTATTTTCTCTTTGAACTATTTCCCACTTCTCTTGCCAGAAGGCTTCCATATTTTTGATAAGCTCCAATTTAAATTCTTCAAGAGTTTGTGGACAATTTCCATTTTTTGGAAGGTTTTGGGTTTATTTGAATTTTCTCCTCTATTTCCTCTGTAGCCTGAGTTTTTCCTCCATAAAAAATTTCCAGGGTCAACCCCGTCTTCTTGTTTTTTTGTTTTGGTAGAGGGAGGTTGTAGCTTCTAGGCACAATTTGCCATCACTGTGGAGGTTTTTCCTTCCCTTTTTAGTCAGAAATCTGAGTGATATGGGCAGGATCTCTGTGTATGGAGTTAAGGAGCAAGGATTTTGCCTAAGGCAAGCTCTTGAATCTCTACAGCTTCTACTGTTTGCTGCCCTTCTCTGTGTTATCTTCCCACAAGTGCCCAAGGTCTGGGCTCTTCAGCTTGCTAGGGTTTCAGGTGTAGCTGCTCTCAGGGGTAGGTCTTTAGTGGTCTTAGTCAGCTCCCAAGGACCTAGAGGTGCCCCTCACTCACTCGCTGATTCTGGTGTGCGCTGGCTCTGACTCTGACTCTGTAGGAGGGGTGGGGGAGGGTAGATCAGCTCACGTTTTGATAGGAGCTTTTTCACCCCCTTATAGCGTGGAAATGCCCAAATCCCATGTACCTTCAATTCTGCGCCCTACTGTAAAGTCCCTTCATTCTTGTGAATTTGTTTTTTTTGATCTTTTGAGGTAGTCTATATCGCTGGGTGCTGAGGAGAGGAAGAGTCTTGCATCTAGACTGCCACCATGTTTACCTGGAAGACCATGAACACAACTCTTGAAAATCATTTTCTAAGGGGTCTGTTTTCTGTCTCAATGAAGGGGACCCCTACATGAATGTATGTGTGAATCCTTTAGTATTCTAAATTACAATCAAATCCAATCTATAATTTCAAATGGAATTAATTTTCTGAGTGTATTTTAAAATTGAGATATAGGGCTTTAGAGAACTCAATTTCAGAAGGCCATTTCAGGCACTCAAAGAAATTTTGTTGGTCCACTTTCTAGTTTCCTATATTGTACTTAGATTTTACTTTCATGTATCATACTGGCTCCTTTACTTTATCTTGATTTTCCTACAAATAGTTTTATTTCTTCTTTTCTCCTTCCACAAACCTTCTTGTGATAAACATTTTTCTTCACTTAGTGCCCAGTGATGAATTTGTCCAGCCCAAGAAACTCATAATATTATGTGTGTGTGTGTGTGTATGTGAGAGAGAGAGAGAGAGAGAGAGAGAGAGAGAGAGAGAGAGAGAGAGAGAGAGAGAGAGAGAGAGAGGGAGGGAGGGAGGGAGGGAGGGAGAGAAAGAGAGAGAGAGAGAGAGAGAGAGAGAGAGAGAGAGTTTATGTAAGGGACTTTGATGAGTTCAACCCCATCATTTTACAAGTGGGGGAAGTCCCAGAACCCTAGAAAAGTTGTAATTTTCCCAGGGCCACACAGCTACTAAGTGTCTTAGGTGGGACTTGACCCCAGGTATTTCTGACTCTATGTCTAGTACACTCTCCACAATACTACACTGCCTTGCCTTCCAAATATTAACAAGGACATGGAATGGTTTTGATTGCCAATAACTAGAGGCAGTATCTACATCACTGAAAGTACTGATGACTAAAATAGTGATGCTGAAGTATAAGCAGACGCCTATACTGCCCATTTCAGTGCAGAGCCTTTCCTCTTCCTTCTCTTCCATCTTCTCACTTTGTGGACTCCATTGTAAACCACAAATGTGCCCCAACCTGTCCCGACACTAGTGGAACTTTCTGGTTATCTGTCCAGCATCCCTTGCTCTTGCTGCTGATCCCACTATGTCAGAAGAAAGTGAGGGAGCCTCCAGTCTATTGGGAAGACCCCCAGGATTGAACTTCTATGAGGACTGGGACATGAGTGATCTGGCAAGAATGGGCTGCAATCTACATCGCTGAAGGGAATTCTCAAAGGAGGGAGGTCATGTATCCATTTGAGTATTCGAGAGCCCCACCTAGTGGGCAATATTAATGGTAACATTAATCCATGCATCATTTCCTCCCAGAGAAATCTACAGAACAATTTTGATGCAGAAATCTCCGTGTGTGAATACCTGTTTTGAAATGTGATTTTGTGTCTTTAAATATCACCACAGATTGTTTTTTTCACGATTTGCTTAGGAGCTGAAGAAAAAAGTTAAAGTGTATCAGAGTGAATAAAATGAGCTTCTTTTCATTTACAGATAAAAGGAAAATATAGAACTATGTCTGCCATTTAATTGGAAGTTGACTAGAACCATATTGTATGAATGAATTTTATCTCACCCATTGTTTTCAGGAATTTAAAAATACTTTCATGTTAATTTGGGTAAATGTGTCCATCTGGTTTCACATTTGCCTGTATGCACACCCTTCATTTCTCATTTGTACATGTGCATAATGCTTTTAGTACCACATTTCAAAAAATTTAGCATTCAGATTAGGGCACATGGGAACTCTATTGACAAAAATATCTTCAAGTTCATTTACTTTAACTCTTTTAATACTCAATTAAATTATATTCAGATATTAGATGAATTATATAATAGTTGGGAGGGGAGACACAATAGATTCACATATAAAGTAGATTCAGTCTCATTATGTAAAGCCTTGACAAAAAAGAGAGAGAAACTCAAAACCCAAGATTTATAAACAGAAAAAATGTATGGATATGTTTATATTTTATTTTATGTTTTTCTGGATTACTGAAGAAACTACTTTAGCTGTTCCCCAAGTCTACCCTTTTTATGTGCTAGAAGAAAGAAGAAAAGAAGGCAAGAGTTTAGACCTCAGTGTTCTAAAGAGACTCAGCAACATTTGGACCAATCTTTAACTTGCAACAAAGGAGGAAATAACATGAATTTGACCCTAAAAGCTACTCTGTTCTGTCCAACAGTATAATGAAACATTATTGAGGTGTAATTGTGGGCACTAATGAAAGAATACATTTTGAGAAGTTAGAAATCAATGATACTGGTTCTAAACAGAAAGATATAGTAATAGAAGGATAGTAACCTCAATATACTATTAAAACAACTGACAACAATAATCCCCCAAAGGGTGTTTTATAAAATATAATAATGTGACAAATTATTTGGGAGAGTATCTAGTTGTAAAAAAAAAAATGCCCAGAAAAGATTAACCCACAGTTGGGTCTACTGTCTAGTCCAGAAATGTACTTTGAGTATGTAGTCTTTGTGTCTTCTTTCTAAGTCCCCATAAATCCAAGGGAAAGCTTCTATTTATTGATTTTATTTGCAGAATGCACTCTGGGCATAGAGTAATTTGATTTTTTTTAAATGGGGTTTAGAGTCTGTCTTTCCAGGCATATAACTTACCAAGCATAAAAGCTAACACATAAAAACAAACATACAATTTAAAGATAGGGTGCTCAAGGCAGTAGGAGCTAGGAAGCCTGAGAGTCGGTAGGATTACTCCTGAGCTTACCAAGCTCCCATATATCTGTTGGATTTAAATCTCCTGACATACAATATTTTGAATCTCATCTGTCCATAGCAAGGCTGAAGTGTTTAGGGGAGGGAGAGAGAGACCTCTGAGAACAAGATAGATATTTAGCCAATGTAGAAGTGAAAAATTGAATTTTCTTCTTCGTTGGTAGCATTTTTTATTATTAAATTCCAAAGACAAGACTTTTAACAGGTTTAAGTACTTTAGTAGCTCATTTAAATTTTGTTCTCTCCTCAGCAAAGTCAGCAGCACTAGACAGATCAATGCTGATAATGCTGCATCTATTCCAGAGTCTTATGGATTCACATAGATCTACAGCTTTTGGACTGTAAACTGAAGAATGATGCTCCCTGTTTCTACATTTCTTTTACCAAGAGCCATTTTTTAAAAATTCTAAGTAATCTTGGGCAATTCAATTTTATTGGAGGATTTCCCCCTTTGCTAAATTCTTTTGAGGGGTCTGTAGTACTTGTCCATGGGCTCATAAAAGGAAGGCTACCACATCTGTGCTATAATAGCTTTGGGGAGGGTTTTCTGCTTAATGAATCATAGTATTTATTCATAAATTGTTATCTGTCTGTGGAAAAACATAAATGCTATAGGTGGGTGTGTTGAAGTACAGGAGGTGATAAAAGGATAATAGTAATAATAATAGCTAGCATTTGTATTGTGCTTGAAGGCTTAACAAAGCACTTTGTGCATGTTATTTCATTTGATCCTTGCAACAACTCTGTAAAGTAAATTCAATTGTTATCTCCATTTTATAGATGAGGAAATTTAAGATTAACCTAAGGTCATACAGCCAATAAATGCCTGAGACAGGGTTTAAACTAAAGATCTTGGTGACTCCAGGTCCCATATTATATCCATTCTCACCTAACTGCTCCTACATTTAAGCATTGGTTCCAGAAAGATAGGGAAATGCTGAATTTTCAACTTTTGTATATAAGGAAGGCCACACCCATGCACATATTGGGTGTTTAATGATTTGTTGAAGGAGTGTTTTAGGTATAGAAATAATCTTTGTGAATATACAAAAAATGGAAACATGACCAATAAAGTTATGGAAGAACTACCTCTAGTTTGACTAGAACAGAGAAATTGTGAAGATCTGTGAAATAAATTGGGAAAAGTAACTTAAAGCTAGAATGTGGAACAACATTTATGTGTACATCTTCCTGATCATTTCTAAAATTTAAAATTAATATTTATGTGGTAGGTAGCAGAAAAGTTGTAATATCTAATATCTCTACAAAAAGTCAAAATTCTAAGAAAATATGAATAACAAAGAATCTATAAATACATACAGAATGCATACATATGTAAGATTACAGTCATAATACCCAAATCCAACCAACAAAAATTCGCTTTATCACTTGATAAATGAAACTAGCATGGTTAAGTTCATTGACATCCCATTATAGGAGGATCAGTTGAATTTGCTGTGGATGCTTAGACTGAAGAAGAGAAGGCTTTGGAAGAACATGATAGATAACTTCAAGTAACTGAGGGACTGTCATGTGCAAGAGAGAGCCCCAGAGATAGACTAAGGATCAATGAGTAGAAATTACAAAGAGATTGACTTGGGTTCAATGTTAGAGAAAGCATCCTATAACAATTATAGCTATCCAAAGAACAAGGATTGGCTCAAAAAGATTTTTAAGGAGGGGCTAGATGAACATTTCTCAGATATGTTTTTGTAGGAATACTTTTGGGTATTTTTTTGACCTGGATGGCCAATGAGATCTTTTTCAACTTAAAAATTCTGTAATTCTTTGATACCATATAATAATACCCATAGTCTTTGGATTATGGAATGGTGTATAAACTACAGCATTAAATGGAATGATGTAGCTACAAAATGCAGGGAAACAATTTGAATAAATTCAGTTCTCCGCTCATTTTTAAACACCCTTCATGCAAGAGAGTGAATATGGTAGGCACTGAAGATACAAAGATAAAATTAAAAACAGCCCTATCTTCAAGAAGCTTCTACTTTGTCTTAATGATGGCCAATGATCTGAACCTTGAATGAAATGAGTGGCACACAATCTAGACTGATATCTAGCATTTTAAATTAATGTAGCTCATTTGAAAAATGAATCTAGATTCAGAAAAGAGATTATGCTTATGATGTAAAAATGAGTCACCACTAAAATGTATTTTGTTATATAAATATAACTGTTAGCATTATAAATAAAAACACTCATATATGTATATATAAATGCTAAGGTTGGCAAAGTGCTTTCCATATTTAACCTCATTTGATCTTCATAACAATCTTCTGAGAGAGATGCTTTATCTCCATTTTCTGGATGGGGAAACTGAGACTTAGAGGTTGTGATTTGCCCAAGGCCAAACAGCTGGTGAGGATCTGAGGTAGAATTTGAACTTCGGTTCTTTCCTAACTGCAAATCTCACACGCTATGCCCTAAGCCACCTAGCTGTCTCAATATTTTTATGCAAGTCCTGGGGAGAGAAAATCAAAGATTATTAAGCTCTGCAAATAGTGACTACAAATCCAAACTATAGAATAGCCATTACTTATGCATAGGGAGGTAGTAGTCAGTCCTGGGAGCCACCAATATATATGACTAAGCATCACCTTCAGTGGCGTTGCCTTTGAATCCAAAAATCAATAATGGACACATGCAGAACTAGAGCTTCTATATGAGGTACTATATGTCAAGAGTGAATCAATCAGGAGAGCTCTTGGTGAATTTGACAAGGCTACTCTCACTTTGGGCTGGTTCATGGTGCTGGTGTTCTCACACTCTCCACAGATCTTGAACTTGCTTTCTAGGATTCTTTTCATCTTTCCCTTATGTACTTGTTGACTTTTGGTCTTATTGTATTGTGTATGGAAAGCCTAGTGACAAAGCACCAGAAAAATAAACTTGTCTACTCAACTAACATTATACCAAATGTTTAAATATACAAAGAAAAAAGCTGGGAACTTGTTAAAAAGTAGTAGCATTATTTAAATGTACATATATCTCTAATAACCTCAGGCTATGGCACTTTGTAATAAAACAATGGCTTATTCCAGTCCATTTCATCCCTCCAAGTCCTATCTGGGCAGGGAAGAAAGTAGAAACTGGCACAGAGAGCATATATTCCTTGGAACAACTTTATTGAATCAAATAGTTGTCTGTGTTAGTGGGCATCTTTTTCTTTAAAAAGAATTTTCTGGAATTTTGCCATAGGGATGAGGACTTTTCAAATGGCAGTTAGAATTGAGAGAGGAAATTAGTTTAAATGTACTGTAATTATAAATTACTGTAATTACCTTTTGCAAGTTACCTTTGAAAGCAGGGTTGGAAATTGTGTTGAACCATCAGTTCTTGTCACAGATGTCATGTCCTGGAAGTAGTCCCTTTTATTAATGAATCTCGGAGGTATAATAATAATTGGAATACAGTTAAATGAGGAAGAATGTGTTGAGACATATACTGGAATGAATTGGGTTATAAGAACTTCCTTGCAAAAAGCCAATTATTGCAATAATAAAGAGTGGTATTTGAGTAGTTGCTCTGGGTCCTAAAATTTTCCATATAGAGTATCTACCATGTTGGGAGTCTAGATCTTGAGGGTGCCATAGAAATCAATGAGAAACATTCCAAAGCAGGGTAGCAGGAATCTGGACTCTGTGAGGGTTGCAGATGCTCCTAGAGATAAACGAAAATATGGCCACTATGTTTATTAAAATTTCTAATCCCATGACCATCATAGACAACTGGAACCATTTTAACAGTAGCCTTCTGTATCAGTAGAGAGTCATTTACCTGGTATGACTTAGGGGACAAAAGAAAGGCCTCATTATTCCAAGATATCCCATAAACTCTGATCTAGACGTGGTCATAGTCAATAGGTCAAGGGCACAGCTGTAATTTAACTTGTGCCAAAACAAAATAATAACTTTTAAAATTGATGCCTCTGTGTTCTCTGTGTTTATCATCGTATCTAGGACAGAAATTATATTTAATAAAACATTCGAGTCAAATCAACAAGTATTCATTATGTGTCTGCTATGTGCCAGGCAATGTACCAAACAGTGAGGATACAAAAAGACAATCATTCCTTTCAAGGAGCTCACAGTCTAATGGGAGAAATAACATGAAAACACCTACATACAAATAAGATATATACAGAATAAATTGGAGAAAATTCAACAGAGTGAAGACATTAGAATTAAGGGGGAATCAGGAAAAGCCTCTTGGATAATGTAGAATTTTCATTGGGACCTGACAGAAGCCAGAGAAGCCATCAGTAGATGCTATGTCTTGTGAAAGGAATAGCAAAGAACCCAACATCACTAGATTACTGATTATATGAGTGTGTATATATATATATATATATATATATATATATATATATATATAAAGAAGAATGGAGCAATAGGACAGAACCATTTATAAAGGGCTTTGAATGACAGGATTTTATATTTGGTTCTAGAGGTGAGTTTCCTCCAGGCAGAAAATCACACTCGGGCTCTCCATCATTTCTCCTTTCCCCTTAAGGCAAATAGAGACCAGAGATAGAGACTGGAGTGGACAATAGAATTAAATTAAATTAACCCTACTTTTCCACATAAAAAGTTAAGTAATTCCTCCTAAAAGAGTGATTACAATTAGTAATACTTGTTTCTATTTTTGTACATTGGAGTTAAGGGGGGGAAGGAATGTTTTAACAATTTGTAACTAGCATTGTCATTTGAATTTGAACTGAGTTTTGTTGTCTTTTAGAAATCATTATGTCTATTTCTGTAGTCACTATGTTTTTTCTTCTTTCTTTACTGTCATTTCTTATGAGGCTTCTCATGTTTCTCTAACTTTTTCCTTATTTATTGGTTCTTACAAGCCAATAATATTCCATTATATTCACATCACAATTAGTTCAACATTCTCCAATTATTGATAATTTTTCCTGCTTTCATGTCACTGATTTATTTAGTCATTAATTCATTGAGTATTTATTAAGTCCCTACTATGTAAAAGATATTGTCCTAGGCATCGGGCATACAAAAACAAAATATCCCTTTCTCTCAAAGCGTTTACATTTTATAGAAGTGAAATTACATGTGCACAATCTTAGGTGTGCATAAAGCATTGGTCAAGTATGCTAGCATATTAATGCTTGAATTACCAATTATGTAATAGGGACTTCATATGCATGCCTTTGGGCATCTGTCAGTACAAAATATATACAACAAAATTCATGGGGAGTATTAAACACTTGGAGATGAAGAAAGATTTTGGGTAGTCTGGAGAGTTTGAACTGAGCCTCAAAGGAGAGGCAGAGACAAAGAAGAAGTGCATTCTAGGCTGGGGGAACAGTCTATGCAAAAGGAATAGAAAGGGAAGGTGTAATGATATATAAAAGAAGACCCATTTGGAAGGAATGTAGCATGAATAATGAGTAGTAATCCAGACTGGGAAATCAGTCTGGAAAGATATTTTGGAATTAGATTGCAAAGAATTTGAAATACCAAACTGAGAAGTTTATTATATTCCATTCTAGTGGAATGGAATTCTTAGATAGCCACTGAAGGTTTTGAAGAAAGGGAGTGACATGATTAGACATGTGCTTAAAGAATATCAATTTGGATTCTGGAAGGCAAGGTGGAGAAGAATTACATTGAGGGAGAATGGAAATAGAGAAACCAATTAGGAAAAACTGCTCTGTTCTGAGTAAGAGGGGGATGAAGGCTTTAATCTGAGATAGTTGCCTTGTGAGTTAAGGTAAGAAAATAGTATGAAATGTCATAAAAGTAGAATTGACCAGATTTGGCAACTGACTGTACATTAGGGGTTGAAGGTAAAGGAAGATTAAGAATGAGAACACTCCTGGTCCAACATTCAATACAATGTGTCATTCAATAATACCAATTTGACAGTGGCAATTGCAGTGATTCATCATGAAGTCTCCCTTAGTTTGCTCTCTCTCTTTCCCTTCTTCAACAATGCAAAAATAATAATATGGTGAACTAATCTATGACATCATCAAAACCCTACTTCTTCCTTATTTTATGTATTGGATTCTGGATCCCCAAACATGGGAATCTAAGGCTTCAGGACAGCTACTGCCTTCCTGCTTCCACAACTCACTAGGTCTAGTTCCCAGTTTTTGGCAACATGAAATATTTTGTTCTTTCAGATGTACAAGTTAAACCATTAAGATCTAATCATTTCAGCAACTGTTTTCTTTTAGTCTCTTTTTCTTTCCATTCCAACATCGAGTATTGTCCTTTCACTTTGTCCTTCTAAAAATGCAAATAAACGAGGAAAGAAGCACACATTAAATCAATAATTCCTTAATAGGAATTGGTTTTTATCAAATTAGTTTCTTCTTTGTAATGACAAGAGGAAACCCAGAGCATAATTGTAGAAAGACTAGGAGCCTAGGGAAAAGGGAAGAGAGGAGAAATAGAGAGATGAAGAAACCTCATCTTCTTCACACTATAAATAACCCCGAGCAAGATTTGGCTCTTCTAACATTTCTCCTGTTTTTGTCTTTACTACAGCAGTAATATTGGCGTATTCTTCTGTGGACCCAAAGCTCTCTCCAAGACTCTTCAAAAGATGTGTGTCTTATATTCATCAGTTGACCCTAAAGGTGTTCATTTTAATTACAACAAAGAAAACTCCTAAGTCATATTTCAAAATTTGTCATTGTATGCCTCTACACTGATAACTTGATATTGATATGATATTTACATGATTACATTGAATATGTTTTTAATAATGTGTATGTCTTCCTCTAATGGAGACCATCTCTGCAACTTTTTATCTTGTGTGATTCTTGTCCATGACTTCCCATGCATCTCCACCCAACATACTAGAGACCTTACTCTTATTCTTTTAGCACAGTTGCTTTTAATTGTCCCCACATAATTGATCTACCTCCTTCATGGCTACATATGTTCTTTTCTATATTAAATGACTTCCAACAAAACACCAACCCTAGAAGTTTTCAGGATATATATATTCAAGGTACTCTTAGCATTGTCTATTTGGTTACTAATAATTTTGACTCTTTTCAGATAATATTGTTCCAAGTACCAAATTCATAGCTAGATAGAATCACAAAAACAATTATTATGAGTGAAAGGAATATTTGTATCAGCAAGCAGTTTAAAAGAATCTCCACTTCCAACTCAAATCTTTACCCACCTACTTGGTGCAAGATAGATATTGCTGAACCAACTCAACTGCCCATTTTGCTGCAAAGTACATCCACTTTGTTTCTATGCTATGGATGGTTGGACCAATATCTTTCATATAATTATTAACTCCAATAAAAAAGACTTTATTTGAGGACTAAATGCAATGAGTATAATTTAGTGTGAATGGAGCATTCAGAATTACCTTCAATAATAAACTTTTGGTTTAGGGGGCCAAACCTTCTAAGGTGTGTGTGTGGGGAATTTATGTCCATATGTTACCCTGTCTTATACCTCCTATGAAGTTAATAATAATAAGATTGTTGAACATAATTACCCTCTAAATCAGACCGACACCCCACAATAGTCTTTCATTATTATTATATAAGCATGAATGGCCCCTTATTTGAGGCAAGTCTTAAAGGATATATTTTATTTATTAAATCAAGTGCATGGGAAAAATAAATAAATAATATAAGTAGCATATTGTGCATTTCACAATCACTGTATGACTTTAAATATATTCGAGTATAGTCAGAAGTTCTTCTAAGTGACTGTTGAGATTCCTTCTGGCTCAAAATCTATGATTCTGAACAGCTATAGTATTAGCAGAGGAGGGAATCTTGAAGATCTCATTCAGATGTTCTTAACCTTTTTTGTATCATTGATTTTAGGTGTTTCTGAGTTTCTAAACTTTTTCTGTGCCACCTGCTGGCCTTTGTGTATCATTTGAGGCTTCCACAAAATGCCCCCAACATTCCCATTCAATTTTTTATGCTGACTCGCGATATATCAAAATCATGATGGGAAAAGTCATGATGAGTACTCCTGTATATTGAAAGGAAATTATCAAGATGTTCTTAGAAAATAAGTTTACAGACTCCATGGTGAGAACCCCTAATCTAATCAACTACTTCATTTTTTAGGAAAGGAAACAGAAGTCCCCAAAATTGTTAATTATTAAGTGATAGAGCTAGTATTCAAATCCATATCCTTTGACTATAAATCTAATGCTCTTTACACTTTACCACACTGAATTGTCTATTCCATTCTCATGCTTTCATCAAAGATTTTTAATGTAAATGCACAAAGCAGTCTCAAAAAGATGTTTATTGAAATAAGAAACATATGGGTTCTTAGCTATCAATGTGATCTTTTTGTAGTTGAAGCACCATCTGCATTATTTCCATTCTTTTTAAATCTTCTGCATAGAATCACATAATCTCAGAGTTAGAAGTGACCTGAGAGGTCATATAGTTCAATCCATACCTGCACAAGAATATTCACAACATCACTGACAACTAAGCTTCCAGTCTTTGTCTGACGACCTCAAATGATGAAGAAATCACTTTTTAATTGGACAACCTGTTTCACCTCAGGATAATTCTATTTGCTCAGTGTTTTCCTTATTTTGAACTGAAATCTGCTTCTCTGAAAATTGCATCCATTGTTCCTAGTTCTATCGCCTATAGAGTGGCACATATTCCATCTCTTTTCTCTACGAAAGTCCTTCAACTATTTGAAGGTAGCTACAATTTCCTCTCCAATCATTATCTAAACTTAAATATTGAATTCTTTCAATTGATTATCATATAGAATGCTCACCCATCCTCTAATCAATGGTTGCTCTCCTCAAGACATATTCTATTATGTTAATGTTCTTCATAAAATGGTTCCCAGACCTACAATGTCACTCTAAATGTGGTTTCCACAGGGCAGAGTTAAATGAGACTACTCACTCATTATAGACACTACTTCACAATAGGTCTTGTCAAACTATTGATTTATATTGAGCTTTTTTATATACAAATAACTATCTAGTCATAACATTCCAATCCTTTATTCTCATAGTTGATTTTTCAAACCTAAGTGTGGGTCTTTATATTTATCCCTACTAAAATTTCAGCTAGTTAAGATCTATTGATTATTATAATTTATTACTTTTTTGTATCCTGACTCCATTGTTTAATGTGTTTAGCAATCCTTTCCTACAGATTCAATTAGTATTTTTCTATGACATCATCCAAGTAACATAAAAATTTAGCCAAATGGTTCCAAAGATGATTCCTGGGACACTCTACTAAAGACCTTCCAGGTTGACAGTAATCTATTAATCAATATTCTCTTTTAGTCTAGTTATACTAGCAGTTCCTAATTCACTTAATGATCATCTAGCCTGCATCTCTCCATCATATCCATAACAATATCATTAGAGATTTTGGCCAATTGCTTGTAAATAACAAGGTATATCATATTTGCTATATTCCTCTGATGTATCAATTTAGTAGTCCTGTCACAAAAGTTAACAACTTTCTGGCATGACCTTTTCTTGATGACTCTATACTAATTCCTAATAAACATTGCTTCCTTTTCTAAATCCTTTAAAAAAATATCCTAGAATTTTTACAGAAAATAAAGTGTTTTAGCCAACTATAATTTGAAAAACTGTAAGATATAAAGGAATAGAATCCTAAGTCTGGACCATTTCACTTGGTTTCAGTTCAACCTCAGACATTTCCAAGCTAGTGGTCTTATCCTTTCTTTGATATTTCTCTTGCCCCGCCTGCACAATATAGCTATAAAAAGTCTTTTATAGAGTCTTCCCCATTCATTGCCAATTTCATCTTCTCCTAATACTATACATCAAAGGCCATGTTACTCTTCTATATATGACACCAGTTAACTGTCTTTGTTTCCATCTCTTGAACATATCTTTACTACTCAGTGAGTTTCCTGTGCATTGGCACATTTCTCATGCAATAGTTCCTCCTTTTAGTCTTTATCAGCAATTCTAATCTGTACCCTCTTTGCAACTCCTACTCTTGAAGACCTGTCTGGAACAGTGGGAGCTAAAATGACTGGTCCCAGGTCACACAGTTCATGTCAAAGGAAGAATCTGAACTCAGTCTTTCCTGACTTCAGATCCAGTGTCTTACCCACTTAGCCATTCTGCCTTTCCTTAGCTAATGCTGAACCACAGATAACCAGCTTTTGTGTGCAGCCTTCAGGCATGAGATCCACCTGTTTAACAGTAAAATATCAAGACCATGCTTTCTGAGTCTCTAAATGAGAATGTCATATGCAACAGAAGCAAAAGCCTTCCTGAAATCAAAACAGATTACATTTATCACATCCGCCTTATCTTTGCGGTCTGTCACTCTATTGTAGGAGGAAATTAAATTGCTTCATATTATTTTCTTTCACAAAACCATGTTGGCTGCAATGTAATGCCTTGAGCTCTTCTAGATGATTGGGAATTGGCGATTTCTTTTGCAATCTTCCCAGGTACTAGATGTCAACACTGTAATTTCTAGGTTCATCCTTTCTTTTCCCTTTTTTAAAAGAAAACCACACTTGTTTTTATAAGCCTCAAAGATTTCTTCTATATTCCATATTTTCCTAAAAATGATGACTAGGGGCTCTATGGTAATATTTGTTCATTCCTTTATGGAGTGAACCAATAAGGTGTGTTATCAAGGTATGTGGATTTGAATACAAACAGGTCTTGAAAAGATACACATATGGAAATATAACTATGTATTTCTCCATTTCCATTCAACTCTTCATTTGCTATTCTCAGCTGAAAATTACTGAAGTCACATTTTGCATTTGATCTTTCTATAGAGAGAAATTAAGGTATTAATAGCCTTTCTTTTTTCACTCATTACTATCTTTTCTTCCCTTTACAATCAAAAGAATTTTTTTTATTTTTGTGCTAATAACTTGTCCAGTCCTAAATATCAGTGGCTGCATTGTTTTATCTTATTTCTGCTACTTTCTTTATTCCTTTCTCGCCTCTGGTGCTTATTTTGTGACCATCAGCAACCATGGGATCTCTGAGCCTAGGTTTTCTCATCTATTAAGAAGGAATAATAGTGCCAGCAGTTTCTTATGGTGTGTTATGAAAATCTCACAGGTTTGTTATGAGAATCAAATGAGATCATGTGTACAAAGTGTTGTGTAGACCTTAAAAAGCTATAGAAATGCCAACTATTAGCATGTCCTAAGGTATGATCAAGCTCTGCTTGTCAGTGGAGGGAATGTCCATATCAATAAAATCACTGTCCTTTTGAAGTTACATTCTATGACCAGCCCACTTAGATCTTCCCTGTCCCCTAGCTGTTTGGGGGAATTAACCAAAAATATTCTTATTTACCCTCATTCTAGTTTACATCTTTCATCAACTTCATCATTTTATCTCACCTTCAACTTAAACTCATAAACTTTCTACCTTTTCCCCTGTCACCACACCTTATGCTACCCTAATTTGGCTGGGGTGACCAGTCCTTCTCTGCCTAAATCTAAGTCTTCTGACTACAAAACCAATGATCTTCCGCTGTGCCAGTGGACTGAGCTTCAGCTTAATAGAAAGAGAAGATCCACTCAGATGGTATTTGAAAACACTTTCAATAACTCCAGCCTACAGAATGCTGCAACAATGTGTGTATGCATATGTCTATACATGTGTCTGTGTATGTGTATGTATATGTAATATACATCTATGTTTAAATATGTTGCAATTTTATTCATGAGATAATAATCAAATATAGCCCCAAGATTATCCTTATACTCAATATAATAAAAATATAATAATGAGTCAAATATTGGGCAGGAAGGTAACCTCCAAGTAAGTGTGGTCTATCCCAGAACCCATGATTTCCCTGTTATACCTGGAATGTACTCCCATCTAACCTCTGGTTCTTAAAATTCCTGGCTTCATTCAAGATTTAGTTTATATCCATCTCCTTTAGAAAGCCTATTCTGATTCCCTTATTTGTAGTGTGGTCTCTCTCCCCAAAAGAGCATCTGCATAATTATCTGTTTATGTGTTGTATCTCCACATTGAATGTCAGATCCTTCAGGGTAGAGATGATTTTTTAAAATTTCATTTTTGTATACTAGCACTTAGCACAGTTCGTGGTATATAACAGACTTAAAAAATACTTGTTGAATTGGAGAATGAGGAGGGGGAATTTGGTTGATAAGAAATCAGGCTGCCTAAAAAATACACACACACACACACACACACACACACACACACACACACAAATATGTGTTACAGTGGATAGGGCAACAGGCTGAGAGTCAGGAGGACGTACCTTCTTGAGTTCAAGTCTAGTCTCAGACACTTACTAACTGTATGATTCTAAGCAAGTCACTTAATCCTGTTTGCCTCAGTTTCCTCATCTGTCAAATGAGCTGGAGAAGGAAATAGCATACCATCTAATATCCTTGCCAGAAAACCTCAAATGAGGTCACAAAGAATCAGTCATAAATAAAGCAACTGAACAAGTGTGTATTATATTCTTAAATATTCAAAAATGAGGTGTTTTAGCAGTGATACAAAATACCCTTCCACAAATCAACTCACTTCAGGATCATTTAAAACAAATGACTTCTTAACCTCTGCGAAGATACATAGGATCACAGATCTGGAACTGGAAGGAACCATAGATCCCTTGTATTCCAATGCCCTCATTTTACAGATTTCCTTTGCTAAACCAAAGGGCCCCCAAAGACTTTTTCACACATCCAAGGGTTCTGGTAAAGCATGTGGGTTTAGTTATAGAGAAGCCTTTTTTTCCCCAAACATCATATATGGAAATCCTCACTATGGCGGCATCTGAAAACCCTAGCTCCCCACACCAATAATCAAAAAATGGATCTCTCTTGGGCTTCTAAGAAGTCTAGGATCAAAGGGAGTTAAAATGTCTTCCCCTCTCCACAGACTCCTTCAAAAAAAAAGAGCTGGTGATTCAAAGCACCCAGGATTACACCATTATGAATTTAAGAACTTTCCTCTAGGGGGATGCCAGGAAAATACACAACACGGTCATAGTGACACGTCTTCTGGTCATCAACTTAATCTGGGGTGCATTTCTAGTATATCTCCATCTAGTCTCTGACCTCTTGCCCTTTGCTGCAGATCTTAGCTTTTTTTTTTTCTTTAAATTACCCTTCTGCATTTCTCTAGCTCCTTCTCCATTTTCCCAGTTCGCTGCGGCTATGTAACCCTCTTGCCCCAATCTCTACCATTTATTATTTAACTTTGTACAGGCTGCTATGCAACTGGTACAAGAAAAGAATTCCAAAATGATGTTATATTATTGTATTTAGAACCATGCATCTTTGTTTTAATATTGCTTAAGTTTGGTTTGTTTGGGTTTTTTTTTAAATGTCTACCTTTCGGGAATGATTAATGTGATGCATAGAGGAAAGCAGCAGAGTGAGTGGAGAATTAGAGCCTGTGCCAGTTCACCTAGAGGCATTTATCTTTTATTTTTTTCCCTGATGGCTGTGCTGAGCCTGAGGGTAAGCTGACACTTTTTTTAAAAAATGAATTAAGCTTTATTTTCTGTGTATGTGTGTGTGTGTGTATGTGTGTGTGTGTGCATGTGTGTGTTGAAACCTTGAAGGGAATGAAGAATGTGTGGAGCCTCCAAAACCAGCTGCCATTGCATGAAAGAGAGAGGTGACAATTTCCTGTAGATTCAGAATGATTGTTTTAATGGGGCTGGATTGGAGGTAACAAGCACAAAGATATTGCACTGCCAGGGAAACAGGAGCTTTTCTCCCCTGGCCTCGTGCAACATGATGTAACATTTAGCTTCTGGCTTCACATGGCATCTCTTGGCTGCTTTGATTTATTCTCACTTTTGCAAATCACTGTGGTATGCTACCAGAGATGCATTTAGAGCCCTTGTTATAGTTCATTGAGGAGCAGAGCTGTTATCACCACCAGAGGAGAATTTCACTTGTATCAGGGGTGAGTGACCTAGAAGAAAAGGGAGGAAATAAAAAAAGAGCAGGAATATAGATGTTATGCTTGGATGGAATTGTATTTACCTTGATTGAAAACTCTTTTATTATGAACACAATTTGGATCCAAATGGAAAATAGAAATATTGGGCTCCCTGCCTTGCCGGGAGTGGCACTGAGCACACAGCAGCTGCAATAATGTAAGTGCATATGTAATGACTGTGTTATTGTGTTTATATATGAAAACATTATACGCAGTCAAACGAAATGAAAAATATCTTCCTGCATGTGCCCAGTCAGCTCCTTTAGCAGAAAGTGCTCAGAGGCATGGAGAGCACCAAAGGATAAACAGAATCTAAAATGCAATAGGAACTGTCACCTTCTCTTGTGTGGGAGCGATGTAGCAGTAGCCCACCTGTAAAAGGGAAATTTCAGTGGGAATCTGGCATCTTCAGAATATTTTCTGTTCTATCCATTATTAAGAGTTAATAAAACATAATCAGCCACCCAGGTAACTATAGAGCTCAGGTAGTATGTGCTAATGGCATGGGAACATGAAGGGGATCACTTTCCAGTCCTCAAAGTGTTTATATACACTTTCTCTTCCATTCAAATTGGCCTGCTAGCCATGCCTTGCATGTAACATTCCATCTCCTTCTTCCTTTCTTTTTCAAAAAAATTCCTTCATGTCTGACGTGTGATTCCTCCTTACTTCCTTCACAGAGTCCTTCTCTTCCTTCCAAGCACCACTCAGCTGCCGTCTCCAACATAAGACTTTTCCTGATCTAACCCTATTACTTTCATTCTCTCCATCTTGAAATTGCTTTCCTTTGTATATCTCTTATTTACTCATTTGTATGGGCAGCATATCTCTTTTAAGAACACAAGTCCTTTGAAGGCAATCACTATTTGATTGCATCTTTCTATCCCATGGCCCGAGTGTTTGGGGCTGGTTCTGATAGACCAAATTATCCTTCAACAGTGGAACAAAATGATTTCCTTCTAAGTCATTTAACAGGTAACAAAAAGAGACTTACTTAGTCCATGCAGGATAGGCATTGAGGACACCTTAAGTTGATATGATGAAGGGAAGTTATCCTCCCTGACTTGCTTCAGAAAGGGCATCTGGAGCTCCTCATGGCAGTCTCATACTTGGGCAACAAATTATGCCAACAGCTTGAACCTTGAGGATCTTGAATCAATAGAGCATAGTTTTAATACTTTTTTGAGGAAAAACTAGCTTAAGTTGCATACAAGTTAGAATGCTGTATCTACAATGAAAACAGTGCTTTGCGTGCAGTTGGCTCCTAATTAATGTTTCTCTCATTGAACTGAATGTGGTTGTAAAGGGAAGACAAATACACAGAAGCAACTGACAAAACAAGGCAAAATGTAATTGTGAAAAGAATTGTGGTATAGAAAATACATTTTCTATGCAATATATTTTAGGAAGTCAATTATTTCTTTATTATAAGGTACACATATTTCCTGACAAGTTCAATCCCAAAGTATCAATTTCTTCTCAAATTTTCTTCAGGTCAGGAAAGTATTATGAACCTTGCAGAAAAATAAATGGAGGATGGCAATATTTCTATCACAGATTACAACCGTCCAAGAATCTCAATGCCAATTGGAATTTTTACTTTCAGTTCAATAGTACACCAAATACTTTTGCTCCTTTGCCTTAGTGTGTCCGCATAGAATGAAGTAAGGCAAAGGCTACAGAGGGAAAGAACTATGTCATTTTCTATCTTCCAATCATCTTGGTGTTTTGTTGTTAAGATGGTGGACATGAAAACCTATAATTTCATCAATGAGAGGTGGATGTGAAGAGGAAATTCCACGTGTTAAAATTCTCTTACACCAATGTAAATTGGCAGCTTTTCTATAAAACAGTCATAGAAAATTCCCCTACTTAGAGACAAGTGATGGAGCAGTAGATAGAGCACTAGGACTGGAATCAAAAAGAGTTGAATTCAAATATGATGCAAGATAACTAGCCATGTGATCCCTACACCAGTCATTTAATCTCAGATTCCTCGACAGTAAAATGGGTATGATAAGAATAGCACCTACTTTTCTGGATTGTTATGAGAACCAAATGAAATAGTATTTGTAAAGTGCTTAGTATAGTGCCTGACACATAGTAGGTGCTTTATAAATCTTCATTCCTTTCTGTCCACCTAGAAGGATAAGTGACTTGCTAATAGTCATAAACAAGCACATGTAAGAGCAGAACTTAAAGTTTTCCTGACTTGGAGACGAATCTTGCACAATAATGGGTGCTTATTAACTTAGTTGAAACAATCTCAATCTTCGGTAGCCCATCTTGGCTGCAACATCTTTTCAATGACAACCTACCTTCAAAAAGTAGCTTAAAGAGTTTCGTGAAGGAAATGTGATCTGCAAAGGAAGTAAGTCTAGTCACTGATTCTGAATCTAAACTGGAGGATGAAGAGGAATAAGAGATGGCTGCATAAATGAATAACCAAGTAATAATTTCTAGGAATATTTTTAAGCATTTAAACAAAATCCAATAGAAAAGAGTGTTTATTCCAACTTTTCAAGGGCTATTACCTGACTTCTCTTATATTTGCTTTACAGTGATATTTAGGCCAGGGACAAATGCTTTTTTTTTTTTTGCATGACTATCAAGTCAACAAGCATCATAGTAAGTGTATTCTTCCTATCATAAACAGCTACTTTTGAATCACCATATTTTTCATTCTGATATTAGTAATTTTAGAAAAAAATCTCCAACAGAAAAATCCATTAGGAAATGTGCCCCTTTTTTCTTAGATATCAAATTTGCAGAGGATAACCAACTACCAAGAGAATTCAGTTTTGTCTGGTGACCTACAGGATAGATTGCATTGTTTCTGGAAAAATTATCAGTAGAGTAGTATGTCACTTTTTTTTTCCTATGAAGGACCTCTCTAGACTACCATTAATCCCAGGAAGCTTCAACCCTACTGTCAGGATAATGTATGAGCAGAAGCAGAAAAGGCACCTAACATTGTAAGTGAATCACTGAAACCAAATCCAAAAACTAAATCAAGACAAAACCAAAAATCTGAAGACAAAATAGGCTGAAAATATGAATATTAACATGAGAAATGCAAAATAAGTGGGCTCTTCATGACCACATCAGCTGTTTACGTGTTGCTTCCTCAATCAGAAGATGAGTTCCTTACAATCAGAAATGGGTTATTTACCTTTCTTTGTAAGCTGCACAATGAGTAAGGCATAGAGTAAGTGCTTAATAAGTACTTTTTTAGTGATTTATTGAGTGATTGAAAAAATGTATATAATTTAAGATAAGAAAGACAGGAAGGGGTAAAACAGATGAGAAAGAGATGTTAGAAGTTCAGTCAAATCCCCTTCCTATTGCATCATTGCCAATGACTAGCCCTCTAACAGGTCATGGATCAAACTAGTTGATCCCCAAAGTGGAGCTTCTGTGGAACAATGCAATGGGGGGAAGAAGTCTGGCTCATATGTAGACACCATCAATTCGCTCATATCATGTCATCCACATGGAAGACACGAAGGACTTCTATGTAGGAGAATTATGAGGACTGAAATGTGTGTGGACATTCTGAGTTGGCCTACTACATGCTTAGAAGGTACTTTTTTTCCCCATTGGCCTTGTAGCCAGATCTGTTAGATGCCTGAGTCAGCAGCACCAGACAATACTTTGTCTGCATTCATGTCTGAGGGAACAAGGTGGCTCTTTCATGAATGGTTTATTGAGATAGAACCATGCTTTAGGAAGAAGAAGCCATGGAGCCTTCTCCCCGACTCCTGCAGACTATGTTGCCTCTAGAGCAGCAGGCATGGGTCTTTTCTGGGTTTTTTATTTCTTCTTTTTTTCATTTTGGTACACAGATCAGAGTCTCTTATCTAGCCTGGGAGTCTTACGTTATGGGCATCCAGGAGTGCAAGAATCAGTACCAGGTATTATAGTCCTCCAATAGCAATAGGATCAAGGACCAAAGGGTCTGTGCCTCCATCCCAGCCAAGGGCTGTAATTATGCCAGGTTTAGATGTGAAGTTGGTGGGACCAGTGCCATTTAGAAATTGAGCTATCACCCTAGTGCAATTATCAATAATATGAAAATAGGTCTTGATCAATGACACAAGGAAAACCCAGTGGAATTGCGCATTGACTACAGGAAGGGAGTGGGGGGAGAAGAGGGAAGGGAAAGAACATGAATCATTTAACCATGAAAAAAATCTTCTAAATGAATTAATTAAATAACATTTTTCAATTAAAAAAAAAGAAATTGAGCTAAATTATGGACCTAATACCAGCCTGCTTCTTTAAAAAAAAAAAAAAGCATTTATTAAGTGCTAGCCCATTACACTAAATAGAAGCAAGTAAGACAGCTTTCTTTCTAATGGGAGGGGGGAAATGTCAAACATAAAAGGAACTAGGGAAGAAAGAAGGCAGGGACTATATGCATTGGCATGATTTGTGAATGCCAAAGTCTCCTGGTAGTCTAGTTCTGGATAAGTTAGAGCAGACAAAGGGTCCCAGGGGCAGAGGCACAGTTGGCTGACACCAGCCTACTTCTAAGAAACTTGTATAAGGAAGAAATTATACCCTGAGGTATTCTGGGAAAATATTTTTCTTGATGTATTTTTTAAATAATAATTAGAATATCCTAAAAGTTTTTTCTTGCTATATCTTTGAAATAAAGATCTCTTTGTAGAAATGATTTGATAAAAAGTGGTTTAATGGACCCAGGTTATTAGTTCCTGTGGGTCCCTAAAATGGAAGGGAAACTACTAGTAGAGACTAGAGACTAAATGATAGCAAAGAGACACCCATCTTTATTTCATATTTATATACCACATTAAGGTTTATAAGATGCTTTCCTCCCCAACAACTTGAATTTGCATAACTCATAATATTATTCCCATTTTAAAGATAAGAAAACAGAATTAGAAAGTTTGACCTAATTAAGTGGTAGATCCAGAATTCTAACTCAATCATGTTGGTTTCAACTGCAGTGCTCTTTCAACCACAAAACATTGCCTCTCTCTATATAACACTCTATAGAGTGTTATAGCCTAATAGTTTGCATATTTGCCTTACAGTTTACTTGGAAATATTCCAAATAGAAAAAGATAACAAGATAACAAGGGAATACATATTTTCTTTCAAGTTTTCTCTGGTTATTATTAATGATGGAGGGGCAGATAGGTGGTACAGTGTTTAGAGAGCTAGGCCTGGAATCAACAAGACCTGAGTTCAAATCTATCCTGGGACATTTCTTAGCTGTGTGCCCCTGGAAAAATCACTCAACCTTGTTTGCCTAGTTCTTGCCTATCTTAGAGTTATTACTAAGAAAGAAGATAAGGGTTTCACATATAGACATAATAGTATATTATTATTAATATATAAATATTATGTATTGATAATATTATTGATATGTAATATATTATGTATGTTTTACCTATTTAGTGTGTATATTAAATGATGAAATGGTTCAACATTAGGCTAGTAAATATTTAACAATACAATATCCAGGGAGGTAAATGTACCCATGAAATATTTTAAGTTTAATAACATTATTAGTATTTTCTCTGTCACTTTTATAAGTCTAGAAAATCAACAAAACAGTAAATTGAATCCTGAGTTGTAGTATTGCTAATTTCCAAGGCACAACTGCTCTTACTGAAAATTTAACAAACGGCTCTTTAGCTGGCTCAACCTGGCTCCAGCACCTGTTTCCACTGTTCACATCTGAATATTCCACTAGGGAAATCTTCACAAGCTTAGGGTAGATACCCCTAACTCACTGATGGGTTTGAGTCCTATCTGTTATGGTCCACCTGATTTAGTCTCCCTATTACGATGGTTTTCCTGGGTTGTGGCCACTCTACATGCTACAGCTTCTTGGAGCCACAAATGAGAGCTGAGGGGCAGGTAGACACCAAAGGAGAAAAGCAGCCCTTACAAAAGGGCTCAGCAAGCCCTCAAACCAAAGGTACTCATATTCCCTAAACACCCTGTAGACTTCAAATCAATTCAATAAGTATGTCACAGACCATTTGATCTTTTGTTTTGAAACAATGTCTGGTCAATGATTTCTCCCCTTTCCCCTTTTGCTCAAGAATGGTTTTATCTCTGATGTCTGTTGGTTTCCATTTCTCACGCATTCTAGGGCAGTGGCTAGCAAGAAGCTATGTATTACCTGTTTTTCCACTCCCAGACCTATACTCTGAGATCTTTATAAGTGTTTGTCACACCTATCAGAGTGGCTAATCTGACCAAAAATGAAAATGATAAATGTTGGAGGGCATGTGGGAAAATTGGGACACTAATACACTGTTGGTGGAACTGTGAACTGATACAATCACTCTGGAAAGCAATGTGGACCACACCCAAAGGACCAAAAAACTATGCATCAACTCACCAATACCCCTAGTGGATCTGTCTCTCAGAGAGATCAGAAACAGGAAGAAAGAACCTACAAAAACATTTTAACAGTTCTTTTTTTGTAGGAGCAAAGAATAAGAAATTAAGAAGGTATCTATCAGTTAGGGACTGGTTAAACAAGTTGTAGCATATGATTGTAATGGAATAATATTGTGCCATAAGAAATGACAAATGGGATGAATTCAGAAAAACCTGTAAAGATTTATATGAATTGATGCAAGATGAAGTGACCAGAACTAGGAGAAAAGTCTACATAACAACAGAAATATTGTACAATGATCAACTGTAAAGGACTAAATAATTAGCAGCAAAACAAGATTCCAAGATAAATCCAAAGGACTCATGATAAAAAAAAAAATGTTATCTATCCATAAACAAAGAAGGAGCTTTTAGAGTCTGATTGCAGATTAAAACACACCATCTTTCACTTTATTTCCTTGATGAATTTTTATTGTATTGTGATGTGTGTCTTGTCATAGCATAAGAAATATGGAAATACATATTGAATGAAAGCACTGGTATAACCTATATTAGACTATTTTACCTCAAGGAATAGGGGAAGAAGAGGAAGAAAATCTGGATTGTAAAATATCAGAAAACAATTATCAAAAATTGTTTATACATATAATTGAAAATTTTTTAAATTATTTTTTAATTATAATTGGTTGATAGTCTTTAGGAAGAGTGAAAAAGAACGACAGTGTGTATGTGGATAACTCACTTCAATGGCCGAATTAGGATGTGTAGTCATAGAGGTTACCTTTATGCCTTTGGTTAGATTTGGAACAAGTTTTCCAGAGTCAAAAAGCTCGTACCTCAGAATAGGCTTCATGGCAAAATAAAGAATAAAGATATCGTTATTTGTTTATAGTCAGAATTTCTGATTTGACTTTTCATTTTCCAGAGTCCATCTCCAATCTCAAAAACAAATAAGGAATAAGGAAAACAGATTAACATTCACATATAGCTTTTTAATTAGTATATCATACATATAGAGAGATATCTTCAGTTGGTCTCCTTTGTAATGTTTTACTTAACTACAAGAATGTCAGATTTCTGTGATCCTGGTTCTGAGATATCTAAACACCAAATTCAATCCTCTGGTGACCCTTGGCAAATAATGATGAAAATCCTCAGGTTGAAGACTTGGCTACCAAGGCATTTGTAATTTTGTTTGTTTGGGAGAGGACTCCCCAATTGTAATTGATCATGCATGGAAGATTCTGGAAATACATTGTCATTAGTGCATAGTAGTCAATATATTAAAGTTATAGAGATTCTATGATTATTATAACAATTAGGAAAAGGCTGATTTTTATAAGAAAGCTTTTCAGTACCCTGTATTCTGGTCACTGTGGATTCAGGCATGTATAATGGTGGTGACACTGAGATTCACTATAATGTATTTGGATATCTCTTGAAGTAGGCAGAAGAATTTACTGTGAGGGGGGAAGAGAGACATTCTCGTAACAACAATAAACTATTCTGTCAGGTATGGGTCTGAGAGTTATGGTTGACCTTTCATAGTTATGCTGGGACAAAATTCCCTCAGCTCTGTACTTACTCCCTTGATCCTGTGTAAAGGTCAGAGATTTTTTGGAATAGCCAAACTATGCATTACAACTTTCCATTATTCAAGAACTATAATAGTGAGGTCTATGGTCTAATAGGTGAGAAACTTGCCCATTCAAAAGAGACAAGAAGAAGAATTGGGTCTAGGTTGGAGGATCTCATCACTACTTTCAGACTACTGCCTCCTTGACCTTCCCAGCAATCTACATCAATCAGGCACTGAATTAAAATACATAAATATCTTTGTCAAAATCAAAGTGAAGTCATAGGTAATAAACAAGGCAAATTTATAGTCCTCACAGGTCTCACACAGCAATTCCTACTGCTTATGATTAAGGTGGGAAACAATTCCTTTCTTTTTTTTTAACCCTTACCTTCCATCTTAAAATCAATACTGTGTATTGGTTCTAAAGCAGAAGAGTGGTAAGGGCTAGGCAATGGGGGTCAAGTGACTTGCCCAGGATGACACAGCATGAGCTATCTGAGGTTAGATTTGAATCCAGGACCTCCTGTCTCTAGGTCTTGCTTTTAATCCACTGAGCCACCTAGTTGCTCCCTAGGGTACAGTTATTTCCATCTTAGAATTAAGTCAACAGTCTGGCTCTCAATTCACTAAATCATCTACCTGGCTCACCAAATCACTCTTAAACAAATAAAAGGCAAGTCTAAATAACTGAAGAACTATTCATTGTTGATAGGTAAAAAGAGCCAGGGACAACTAGTTGGTACAGTGGATAGAGTGTTGGTTCTGAATTCAAGAAGACTCATCTTCGTTAGTTTAAAGCTTCTTCAGATACTTATTAGCTGTGAGATTCTGGGAACATCACTTAACCCTGTTTGGTTCACTTTCCTCATCTATAAAATGAACTGGAGAAGGAAATGGCAAACCACTTCAGTATCTTTGCCAAGAAAACTCCAAATGGGGTTATTAAGAGTCAGATATGGTTGAAACAATTGAATAACTACAACAGACTGAGGAAACATAATATAAAAGAAAATATCACCTAAATAAGTTTAGTTCATCAGTACCCTAGCTATCATTTGTACCATCAAAGGATTATTTTTATAAAACTAGAAAAATAAAATTCATCTGGAGGAACATATAGTCAAGAATCTCAAAGAAATTAAAGAAAAAAGTAGGAAGGAAGGGAACTTGGCACTATCAGATTTCAAACACTACTACAAAGCAATAACTATCAAAACAATTCAATATTGGGCAAGAAATAGTGGTTGAGCAGTGGGGCAGATTAGGTATAAAATATATCATGCAGATGAATACATTTGTCTAATGTTTCATAAGCCCCAACATTCCAGCTATTAAGACAAGAAATAACTCTTTGATGAAAACTGTTGGGAATACCAGTCCAAATGAAATGAAGTATAGCCCAACATGTCACATCATATACTAAAACAAGCTCCAAATAGGTATATGACTTACATAGAAGGTTGATAACAAAAACAAACTAGTACAAGGAAAAAGTTATCTGTCAGAATTACAGAGAATAAAATGGAAAATGTTGAAACTATATTTTTTTTATTTTTACAAACAAAAGCAATGGAACTAAAATTAGAAGAGAAGTACAAATGGAGTGGGGAGAATCTTTGCGACAACTTTCTCTGATAAAGATATATAGGGAATTTGTGAGGGGAGAAAAGATTAATAGATATGAAGATTATACAAAATAAAGATCATGTGTTGAACATACTACATACTTCTCAATATCCTTTTCTTTGGTGTAAAGTAGAAAAGAAAGGGAAATACATAAAAAGATAGGATGAAGAAAAAAGCACAATTAACTATCATAACTCTAAACATGAATGAGATGGACACACTCATAAAAGAAAACCTGACCAGGATATTTAAGAAAGCAGATTCCAACAATATGCTGCTTAAAGAAGAAATACTCTTGAAACATAAAGATTCAAATAGAATTAAAATTTGAATCAGGAGCAAGATCTATATTACTTTTAAACAGAAGAAGTAGTAATGTGATCTCAGACAACAAAATGAAGAAATACACTTGATTAAAAGAGATAAACAAGGAATTTACATTAGGATTAAAGGCATCACCCAAAACAACTTAATATCATCAATGATGGTGCTTTTGCCTTTTGTATTGGAACAAGGAGCTAGCAATAGTATTCCCCCCCCCAAAAAAAAAGAAATAAAAGAAAGTCATTAGAACATATTTTTAAAATACAGTCAAGCAGAAAATCTCTGAAAGTATAATGTTATACTTTTAAAGTGAAAAAGCAAGCTATATGTAATGGAAAATTCCTTAGTTTATATTTGGTTCTTTTTTTCTGTTCTACTTTATATATGTAAAAGTTTCTTTTTTGGCATGTGTTAAATTCTTAATTTTTAAGAAATTTCTAGAAAAAAAAAGACCTTGGCTATTTTCGTGGAATTATGACAAAGTTTTATTTAATATAACATATTGAAGAAACAGGAGAAAGACTTCCATATTTTCCTATTATCTCTTTTTTTTCCTTCTCTCCCATCCAGTTGGCTGGACCAAAAGGAAAAGAAGGGGAAAAAATTGCTCAAATTGGGTTCCAATTCAAATAATTCTTTTTTAAACTAAATCCAACTTTATTAGGAGCTGGATTCATCACATTTACACATACACATGAAAAGTCGAGAAAAACAAACATTTTTGCCAACACACACATTCATCCATGCAAAGAAAAATAGCTGCATTTTCAGTTAACTTTTCTGGGATCCCTGCCAGTTCTTATAAGTTTTCCTACACTTTTAGAGGGAGGAGGAGAAAAGAACTGCCTTATCTCTAAGTTTCTTTTTGCATTGCAGGTTCTTTGCTCTAAATGAGGGTTGAGCTATTCTTGTCATAGAAACAGTTAAATTCTAAACTAAAACAGTTTTTTGTTTTCATTTTTAATTTTCCTTTCCCCTTTTCTCCTCAAAAAAGCAGGTAATATGATATAGTCATATATATATATATATATATATATGTTAATATATATATTCTCATATAATACCTATTTCCTATTCATCATGTTGTGAAACAAGACAAATTGCTTACTGTAGAGAAAAATTCATGGAGAAAATAAAGTGAAGAATTATATGTTTCAATGTTCATTCAGACTCTGTTCCTTCTCAAGTGGTGGATATCCTTTTTCACCATGAGTCCCTTGGAGTAATCATGGATCCTTTTATTTTTGATAATGGTTTTTTATTGTACTTTATTACTGTCATTATGTACAACCTTCTCCTAGTTCTACTTACCTTACTTTGCATCACTTCATATAAGTCTTTTTCCAGGCTTTTTTTGTGACCATCTTGCTCATCATTTCTTGAGGGACAACAGTATCTATTACAACCTTGTACCATTCGTTCAGCCACTCCCCGATGAATGGACATCCTTTCAGGTTCCAGTTCTTTGCCACCATAAAAAGAGCTTCTATAAAATTTCTGTACAAGTTGGTCCATTTCCCCTATCTTTGACCTCTTCAGGCTAGAGGCCTACTTGTGGTACTGATGGGTCAAGGGGGATCACCAGTTTTATCGGTTTTAGGGTATGTTCCAAACTGCTCTTCAGAATGATATCAGTTCAGTATTAGTTCACAATTCCATCAATAATTTATTAGTTTTCCAATTTTCGCACCCCACCTCCAACATTTGTCATTTTCCTTTTTTTGTCATAGTAAGCAGTCTGATAGGTGTGAAGTCATACCTCAGAGGTTTTTTTTAAATTTGTATTTCTCCAATTAATAGTGACTTGGAGAATTTTTTATATAATTAAAGATTGTTTTAATTTTATCTGAGAATTTCCTGTTCGTATCCTTTCACCATTTGTCATCTGCAGAATGCTTTATAATCTTTTAGATTTGACTCCATTCTTTATATATTGAAGAAATTAAGTCTTTGTCAGAGAGACTTGTTATAAAAAAATTTCCCAAATTTTTTCCCAGTTTTTGTTTGTAAATAAAAATGATTTAATTTCATGTATTCAGAGGTATCTATTTTATATCTTATGTTCTCTATGTCTTATATGGACATAAATTCTTCATCAACTTGATAAGTAAACTATTCTAGGCTCCTCTAATTTGTTAATGGTTTCACCCTTTATTTCTAAATCATGTATCCATTTTGACTTTACCTTGGTACATATCATGAGGTGTTGGTAAGTAAATTAATTGGGGTACAATTGTCATTTTTATTATATTGGATCAACCTATCCATGAGCAATTAATGTTTTTCCAGTTGTTTAGATCTGACTTTATTTGTGTGGAAAGTCTATTGTAGTGGTAATTATATAGTTCCCAAGTTTGTCTTGGCAGGTATTTTATATCATCTACAATTATTTTAAATGGGATTTCTTTTTCTATCTCTTCCTGTTGGGCCTTATTAATAGTATAGAGAAATACTAATCATGTATATATGGTTTTATTTTACATTCTTCAACTTTGCTAAGGTTGTAAGGTTTTCCTCTAAGATTCTCTAAGTATACCATCATATCCTCTGCAAGGAATGATAGCTTTATTTCCTCATTGTCTATTCTAATTCCTTCAATTTCTTCATTTTCTCTTATTGCTATAGTTAGAATTTCTAGAACAATATTGATTGGTAGTGATGATAATGGGCATCCTTGCTTCACTCCTGTTCTTATTGGGAAGTCTTATATAAGTTTACTATTGCAACTGTTTGCTAATAGTTTTAGATAAATGCTACTTATCATTTTGAGGAAGGTTTCATTTATTTCCAAATTCTAGTGTTTTTAATTGGAATGAGTGTTGAATTTTGAAAAAGCTTTTTCTGCATCTATTAAAATAATCCTATAGTTTCTCATTGCCTCCATTTCAAATTTAACTCAACTCTAATGAGTCAATTTCAAGACTCTAAAGCATGCAATAGATTCAAGTTAACCTTCATTCAGGCATTTTTGTTCAATTCTTGATATATTATAGTATCTTACACATATAGGATGAGCCAGCAGGTAATATCCTGGGGCTAGAATTGCCTCACAATATAAATGAAATCTAAGCCGGCCTGAGAGTGGGGAAATTCCCTATAGGTCTATGATAGTTATTATCTGTATAAATATGTGTATATATGCATATGTGTATATATATATGTGGAGGGAGGGAGGGAGGGAGAGAGAGAGAGACAGAGAGAGACAGAGAGAGAGAGAGAGAGAGAGAGAGAGAGAGAGAGAGAGAGAGAGAGAGAGAGAGAGAGAGAGAGAGAGAGAGAGAGAGAGAGAGAGAGAGACAGAAAGAGAGAGAGAGAAAGACAGAGACAGAGACACAAGGACAGAGACAGAGAGAGAGAGAGAGAGAGAGAGAGAGAGAGAGAGAGAGAGAGAGAGAGAGAGAGAGAGAGAGAGAGATTGGTTCAAAGGAGGTAGGGCATTGGATTGAGAGTCAGGAATATCAGACTGAGTTTAAATCTTGCTTCAGAAAAAATACATGTGCTCCTCTAGGCAAATCATTTGGGCTCTATAAACTTTAGTTTACTAACTTTTAATAAGAATAGTAAAAGCACCTTTCCTCCCATGATATTTGCAGAGATCAAATAAATATGTGTAAAGTTCTTCACAAATCTTAAAATACAATAAGAAATAAAATTAAAGCACTAACATAGCACTTTTAGGTTTGCAAAGCATTTTACAAATATTATTTGATTTGAACCTCAAAACAACCTTGAGACATAGATGCTATTATCTCCATTTGTCAGAAGAGGAAAGTAAAGTAAACAAAGGTAAATGATTTGCCCAGGGTCACAGAACTACTTAGTATCTGAAGCTGGTTTTAAGCTTAGATCTTACTGACCTCAGGTCCAGCACTTTTACATAGCTGCTGGATAATTGAGACCTCTAAGCAATGATCCAAGGCTATTACATTTTCATTTGAAGGAATGATACCATTTTAAATTCCTATAAGTTTCAACTCAGCTTTGTCAGTGATTATGAAATTAGCTCTTACTTTTAATGCAATAAGATCTTAGACCTATAAGGAGACTTTCCAGTTCTCAGAAGGAATCTAATTTTCATTTAGTTCAAACCCTTATGTTGTGGGCCAATTCTAGCTGCAGGCTATTTCCCATTGGCCCATCTTAAGATACTCCATTATATGATGTATTGAACACAATTGTTGAATGAATATTAACTTGTTCTTTGGACATATTAGATGCAATTTAGGTCTTTCTGAAACCAAGTCCAGTATTTTATTCAAAGCAATATAAATTAAGCTATTATTATAGAATGGGGATTATAATGCCTACATTATGTATTGTACAGGACTATTGTGGGAAACAAATTATATGCTGCATGTATAATGCTTTGAAAGCTTTAAGGCACTATGTAAATGCTAATTATTTTTTATTAACAGTTTTTGGTACTCTAAGGATAAGCCTAGCTAAGTACGGAAAATCAGGGTGGACATTTGATGGCAAAAGATGCCAAGTACTGAATTCTACAAACATTAACCTAATTATTAGTAGTATAAATGTGAGGTTCTTATGTAGTGACAGTAAAAAAAAATCCATAATACAAGGAAATTCTTTTTTAGGGAAGGTTATAGATTTTAAAAAATGACAGAATTTTGTATTTCAAAAGTACTAAAGATTCCAAGACATAAATTCCCTACAAGTATTTGTATGGACTTTGCCTGGAGGAATTCACTGAAAACTCCACTGCCTACCAAAGTATTCAATTCAACTTTTCAATGGTTCTAATTATTAAATTTTTCATTATATCCAATCTAAATTCAGCTCCTTACAACTTCCACTATTGAGTCTTATCTCTGCTAAGAGAAAACTTCTCTTTACTTTTGAATAGCATGTCAAGAAGGAGAAATTTTTATTTCATGAAACATCATATTTGATTTTTAATTAATCAACAAGCATTTATGGAGTACATGCTATGTGTCAGATAGTAGGATAGGTCATGGAGATATAAATACAATCAATAAAATAATCTTCATTCTCAAGTCTATCTGGGGGAAGTAACATGTACACATATAAGAATATATAAAATAAATGTTTAAGGCATTATCCTTTTCATATATGGATATTTTATGTGCTGAAAGGGAATAAAAAGAATATTGATATGAGAAAAGCAGCTTGAGAGAATTCAGAATTGTTTGGATAAAATTTGCTCTCAAATAAATGTACTTAGATGATTTCTTTGAAAAAAGTCAAGAATGATAACAGAGATGGAGGTGACTGAATAGCAGGGTAGTCTACTCGTTTAGATGTGCCAGTTTTTCAAGTTTTTGAGGCTATATCTGATTTTTAAAACTATGCATTAATTATAGGGAAATGCATATTTTGTCTATTTTGTGCTATAACTGATAGAGCTGTGGATTAAGCTTTTTCAACCTGAGTGATGGGTCATTTGTGATCACTTCATAACGAAGTCATCATTTTTGAAGCATTAGAGGTAAGGTGTTAAGCATGGGAAGAGTTAGAAGAAATCAGAGAAAGAAAACACATAGAAGAGAAGCTGCTCACAGAAGCCAAGACCTTGGAGTCCAAAACAACGAAGACAGGAGGCAGGACGAAAAAGCAGCTGTTCTGAGCTGAGACAACTGAATAAAAAGAAGTTTTTCAAATGTTTTGCTGAAAACTGAACGGAATAGAAGGCAGATATTGTTTTACTTAGAACTGATTGGATGGAGAAATCTTACATTAGCTTTTGGTGTCATCCTCAGATTGAAAGAGGAAAAACCTCTCAGGGGTGTCTATTGACATTGACATTTTCTGGCCTCTTTAGTTTAATATGGGCAGCCAAATAGTAGGATGGATAGAGTGACAGTTCTGGGGTCAGGTACACTCATCTTCCTGAGTTCATATCTGGTCTCAAACACTATGTGACCCTGGGCAAATCATTTAGCCCTGTCTGCCTCAGTTTCCTCATCTGTAAAACTAGCTAGAAAAGGAAACTAGAAACCACTCCAGTGACTTTGCCAAGAAAACTCCAAATGTCACAAAGAGATGGACACAACTAAAATGATTGAACAACAAGTAGCTTAATATAGGGTAAAGGAAAATGGAAAAGACAGTTATTGTAGTTGTTTTCCTGGGAGCCAAATTGATGAGATGAAAGGACTTGTTGCTGGAAATTGCTTGTATAAAACAAAATTGGCAGAGTAAAGAGACAGCAAAGCTAGTATGTATTGTTTTAGTGTTAGATAAGGGAAGAGACTTAGAAAGCTGCAGACATCAGGCTAAGAGTTGCTGTTTCAATAAAAGGCCATGAGGATAAAAGGTTTTTGCTAAAAGATCATAATACTTTAATAAGGGCCTTGCTAAGGATGATTATGTGCAAAAAATCTTGTCACTGCTTCAGTAGCCTAAGAGCAGTGGGAAGCAGCTTTGAAAAGCAAATAATATTAGTTGTTAACTGCTCCCTAAAAGGGAAAATCAACAATACCCAGACCTGGAGACCTGTTATAATTAAAAATTAATATATCTACCAGTTATTATTTTTCATAAAGTTTATTAATACAAAGGGTGGATAAGCATGAAGTTAAATCTCTTTCTTACTCGAAGTTCTCAAACTATGTGCCTCTATTCTATGGGCATCTTTCTCTCTATTCCTCACATCTCTCCCTGCCAGAACCACCCAAAAGCCCTGAAAGGACCTGGCCCTTTTTTTATATTGATATTCAGGAAGTTCACAGATGTTCACAGACACAAACCCTGGCAAAATTGTAATATCTGAAAAATGTTGACAGACCAGGTCAGCAACCAGGAAGGGGAGAGGATGAACTTCCCTCAACACAGTCCATTTTCCTTCTTTGTTCTATCTTTCCCTGGTTTGGATATTAGGGCCATGTTTGTCTTATAAAGAGTCTAGTTATAGTGCTTTCTTTCTCAGCTTTTGAAACTATGTTGTATAGATTGGGTTCTAATTATTCTGTAGAAGTTTCATAGAATTCTCCAGAAACCACTGACTGAAGCAAGAAACATTTTCTAAATTTATAAACTAAAAACAAGAATAATTATAACATTTACTCAATAGGAAAGGAGGCAAAACCTGGAGTAATCAGAACATAACAGTTCACCCACAAATATTCCAATGCATACAGACTCTCCATCCCACAGACATTGTATATTTGTGTAAAGGATTTTGTAGAGATACAAAAAGCAAGATTTAACAATTAGTTGGAAATATGAGATAAAACAGAGTGAAGAATTAAATTATAAGACAAATTAAAAATTTGGGAGTCGAGAAGAACAGTAATACCATTGTGAGATACAAGGAAGTTTGGAAGTGGGAGTGGTTTTATAGGGAAAGAATTGAGTTCTCTTTTGGATATATTAAATTTTATGGCTCCTAGAAAACAGTTTGACATGCCCATTAAGACAGTAGGTAGAAGATGGCAGCTTAGCAAGAAGCAAAAGTTCAGACCTCGTGGAAGACCCTTCCTTACCAATACAGACTGAACGCTCCTAGGGCAGCAAAATTCAATCTGAACAACAGGACAGAAACGGGGAACCCTCCTTCTGGATTCAAATCAAAAGGTAAGCCCCCCCAAAAGCCAGATTCCAAGAATACTCAGGGCTAAGGGGAAGGCAGAGCGAGGTCCCAGGACCCCTCCCCCACAAACCAGAGGGCCGAGCCCCCAGCAGCAGCGGGAACCTCTGAGTGGGCAAAGGTGCTGGTTTGCAGGGTTTACCTTGTGAGCAGCAGGGCGCCAGGCTCAGAGCATCCAGCTTGGACAGCAGGGAGGAAGCCAGGGAGAAACGGGCCCTGGCTGGGTCCCTCCATCGGGCTCCAGTCTCACCCTTGCCTCGGGCACATCCAGACCAATCCAGTTGAACTAATCCCATCAGAACTCCTCAGAGTTTAGGGAGGTGGGCAAAGACTTGCAGAAAGCAGAGAAGCAGCTGGAGAGAACTGGAGAGAGCCTGGGCGGCCCAGCCTTCCAGGAGTCTTCAGAGCCTCAGTGCTTCATACCACATACAGCCCAACCCAAATGAACTCAATCCAATCAAAAGCCTCCAGAGGACAGGGAAGCTAACATTTATCCCCTAGAGACTGTACCAAGAGATCTGACAAAGCTCCAAGAGGGGAAACTGACAGCCCCAAAACCAAAACAAAATGAAAGGAGCAAGAGCACAGCCAAATACGGGGAGGAAAGAAGGGATAAACTTGAGCAAACAACAGAAAAAGAAGAAAGAAATTACAATAGACAGGTTCTGCACAGGTAATGAGCAAAGAGCAAATGAAACAGGGGGAGGACCCAGCAAAGGAAAAATCAGAAATCCCAGCGAATTGGATACAGGCTTTGGAAGAACTCAAAATGCAATTCAAAACACAATTAAGAGAGGCTGAAGACAATTGGGAAAAGAACTTAAAAAGTAAGATAAGTCATCTGGAAACAGAAAATAGTGTCTTGAAAGCCAAAATCAACCAGCTGGAAAATGAAGCAAAGGAGATGAAAGATGAGGCAAAGCAAATGAAAGATGAGGTGAAGAAGATGAAAGATGATCTCTAAAGAAAATCCAACCAAAAGGAAAAGGACAACCAAAAAAACTAAGGATGAAATCCAGTCTTTAAGAACCAGAATACAACAACTTGAATCGAGTGACCTCACAAGGCAGCAAGACACTATAAAACAAAACCAAAAGAATGAAAAAATTGAGGAAAATATGAAGCATCTCATTCACAAAACAGAGGATTTAGAAAATCATTCAAGGAGAGACAATTTAAGAATTATTGGCCTACCAGAAGACCATGACAAAAGAAAAAGCCTGGACATTATATTACAGAAAATTATTAAAGAAAACTGCCCTGAAATATTTGAACAAGAGGGAAAAGTGGAGATTGATAGAATCCACAGATCACCTCCTGTACTTAATCCCCAACTGACAACACCCAGGAATGTTATAGCCAAATTCAAGAACTATCAGACCAAAGAAAAGATATTACAAGCTGCCAAGAAGAAGTCATTCAGATACCAAGGAACCACAGTGAGGATAACTCAGGATCTGGCTGCATCCACACTGAAAAAAAGAAAGGCGTGGAATACGATATTCCGGAAAGCAAGGGAACTAGGTCTACAACCAAGAATCAACTACCCAGCAAAACTGATCATATTCTTACAGGGGAAAGTATAGTCATTCAACAAAATAGAAGAATTTCAAGAATTCATAAAGAAAAGACCAGACCTGAACAGAAAATTTGACGTCCAAGCACAGAACTCAAGAGAATCATCAAAAGGTAATTAAAAAAGAGGGGGGAAAAGAAAAACATAAAAAAATTTTAAGAGACTCAATAAGTTAAAACAATATGTATCCCTATAAGAAAAGAGGTCATTGGTAACTCTTAAAAACTGTTGTTATTAGATGGGCAGCAAAAAGAAGTATACTTAGAGGGAACAGCAACAAACTGTATAGGATGAAAGGACAAGACATAAATAGGTATATAGATATATGCATGCAAAAATACATATGCATGAGTATGCATATATATAACTAGAGCTTAAAAATAGGTTAATATTAAAAGAAATGGGAAAAGAAACAAATGGGGGGGTAAATTTATATGTCATAAAGAAGCTCATGGTGGGAGGGGGTAGAACATCAATACACTGGAAGGGTAAAGAGGTCAGAGAGAGGAAATACTCAACTTTTACGTGCTTTGAAAGTGACTCAAAGAGGGAAAAACAATCCAATCCATTGGGGGCAGAGAATAGATTTGCACCCTATAGGGGAGTAGAAGGGTAACAAACGGTCTGGTGGGGAGGGAAGCAGTACAAGAGAGGGAGGGAGCGGGGGTTAATTTTAGAAAGATTACAGGGAAAATAAGAGGGGGGATAAATAGGGAGGGGGATAGAAGGGGAAGTAAAATAAGGGTGGGAACAAGGGGGACTGTTCAAAAGCAAACATTGGTGTAGAAGGAAATAGTGAAAGAAGAAAAGGCAGGTAAAGGAGCAGAAATCAAAATGCTGGGAAATACACAGCTAGTAATCATAACTCTGAATGTGAATGGAATGAACTCACCCATAAAACACAGGAGAATAGCAGAGTGGATTAGAGTCCAAAACCCTACCATATGCTGTCTACAAGAAACACATATGAGAAAGGTAGATACACATTGGGTGAAAGTAAGAGAGTGGAGCCAAATCTATTGGGCATCAACTGACAAAAAGAAGGCAGGAGTCGCAATCATGATATTCAACAAAGCCAATGTAAAAATAAATCTACTTGAAAGATATAGGGAAGGTAATTACATCCTGATAAAAGGCAGTATAGACAGTGAGGAAATATCTGTACTCAATATGTATGCACCAAATGGCATAGCATCCAAATTTCTAAAGGAGAAACTAGAGGAGCTCAAGGATGAAATAGATAGAAAAACTATATTAGTGGGAGATCTGAACCTTCCTCTATCCGAACTAGATGAATCAAACCAAAAAATAAATAAGAAAGAGATAAGAGAAGTGAATTAAATCTTAGAAAAATTAGAGTTAGTAGACATGTAAAGAAAAATAAATAGGGACAAAAAGGAATATACCTTCTTTTCTGCAGCACATGGTACATTTACAAAAATTGACCATGTATTAGGGCATAAAAACATTGCAAACAAGTGAAAAGAGCAGAAATAATAAATGAAACTTTCTCAGATCACAATGCAATGAAAATAATAATTAGTAAGGGAACATGGAGAGGTAAATCAAAAATTAATTAGAAATTAAACAATACAATTCTCCAAAACCAGTTAGTTAAAGAACAAATCATAGAAACAATTACTAACTTCATTGAAGAAAATGACAATGATGAGACATCCTTTCAAAACCTATGGGATGCAGCCAAAGCAGTACTCAGGGGGAAATTTATATCCTTGAGTTCATATATTAACAAATTAATGAGGGCAGAGGTCAATGAATTGGGCATGCAAATTAAAAATATAGAAAGTGAACAAATTAAAAATCCTCAGATGAAGACTAAATTAGAGATCCTAAAAATCAAAGGAGAAATTAATAAAATTGAAAATCAAAGAACTATTGATTTAATAAATAAGACTAGAAGCTGGTACTTTGAAAAAACAAATAAAATAGACAAAGTACTAGTCAGTCTAATTAAAAAAAGGAAAGAAATAAACCAAATTGACAGTATGCAAGATGAAAAAGGAAACCTCACCTCAAATGAAGAGGAAATTAAGGCAATCATTAAAAACTACTATGACCAATTATATGGCAACAAATATGGCAATCTAGGTGATATGGATGAATACTTACAAAAATACAAATTGCCTAGACTAAAAGAGGAAGAAATAAATTACCTTAACAACCCCATTTCAGAAAAAGAAATTGAACAAGCCATCAAAGAACTCCCTAAGAAAAAATCCCCAGGCCCAGATGGATTCACAAATGAATTCTATCAAACATTCAAAGAACAACCAATCCCAATATTAAACAAACCAATTGACAGAATAGGCCAAGAAGGAGTTCTACCAAATTCATTCTATGACACAAACATGGTACTGATCCCAAAGCCAGGCAGGTCAAAAACAGAGAAAGAAAACTATAGACCAATCTCCCTAATGAATATAGACGCAAAAATCCTAAATAAGATACTAGCAAAAAGACTCCAGCAAGTCATCACAAGGGTCATCCACGATGACCAGGCAGGAATGCAAGAATGGTTCAATATTAGGAAAACCATCCACATAATTGACTATATTAACAAGCAAACTGACAAAAATCACATGATTATCTCAATAGATGCAGAAAAAGCCTTTGATAAAATACAACACGCATTCCTATTGAAAACACTAGAAAGTATAGGAAGAGAAGGGCCTTTCCTAAAAATAATAAACAGTATATATCTAAAACCATCAGCAAACATCATTTGCAATGGGGATAAACTAGAAGCCTTTCCAATAAGATCAGGAGTAAAACAAGGATGCCCATTATCACCTCTATTATTTAACATTATACTAGAAAAACCAGCAGTAGCAATTAGAGAAGAAAAAGAAATTGAAGGTATTAAAATTGGCAATGAGGAGACAAAGCTATCACTCTTTGCAGATGATATGATGGTTTACTTAAGGAATCCTAGAGAATCAACCAAAAAGTTACTCGAAATAATCAACAACTTTAGCAAAGTTGCAGGATACAAAATAAACCCGCATAAGTCATCAGCACTTCTATATATCTCCAACCCATTTCAGCAGCAAGAACTAGAAAGAGAAATTCCATTTAAAGTCACCCGAGACAATATAAAATATTTAGGAATCGATCTGCCGAGAAAAACACAGGAACTATATGAACACAACTACAAAACACTATCCACACAGCTAAAACTAGATCTAAACAATTGGAAAAACATTGATTGCTCATGGGTGGGATGAGCTAACATAATAAAAATGATAATCCTATCCAAATTAATTTACTTATTTAGTGCCATACCCATGGAACTACCAAAAAACTTCTTCACTGAATTAGAAAAAACCATAACTAAGTTCATTTGGAAAAACAAAAGATCAAGGATATCAAGGGAAATAATGAAAAAAAAATGCAAAGGAAGGAGGACTTGCAGTCCCAGATCTCAAACTATACTATAAAGCAGTAGTTATCAAAATAATTTGGCACTGGCTAAGAGACAGAAAGGAGGATCAGTGGAATAGACTTGGCGTAAATGATCTCAGCAAGACAGTTTATGACAAACCCAAAGATCCCAGTTTTGGGGACAAAAATCCATTATTTGATAAAAACTGCTGGGAAAATTGGAAGACAGTGTGGGAGAGATTAGGTTTGGATCAACACCTCACACTCTACACCAAGATAAATTCAGAATGGGTGAATGACTTGAACATAAAGAAGGAAACTATAAGTAAATTAGGTGAACACGGAATAGTATACCTGTTAGACCTTTGGGAAGGGAAAGATTTTAAAACCAAGCAAGACTTTGAAAGAGTCACAAAATGTAAAATAAATAATTTTGACTACATCAAATTAAAAAGTTTTTGTACAAACAAAACCAATGTAACTAAAATCAGAAGGGAAGCAACAAATTGGGAAACAATCTTCATAAAAACCTCTGACAAAGGTTTAATTACTCAAATTTACAAAGAGCTAAATCAATTGTACAAAAAATCAAGCCATTCTCCAATTGATAAATGGGCAAGGGACATGAACAGGCAGTTCTCAGCCAAAGAAATCCAAACTATTAATAAGCACATGAAAAAGTATTCTACATCTCTTATAATCAGAGAGATGCAAATCAAAACAACTCTGAGGTATCACCTCACACCTAGCAGATTGGCTAACATAACAGCTATGGAAAGTAATGAATGCTGGAGGGGATGTGGCAAAGTAGGGACACTAATTCATTGCTGGTGGAGTTGTGAATTAATCCAACCATTCTGGAGGGAAATTTGGAACTATGCCCAAAGGGCGATAAAAGACTGTCTGCCCTTTGATCCAGCCATAGCACTACTGGGCTTGTACCCCAAAGAGATAATAAGGAAAAAGACTTGTACAAGAATATTCATAGCTGCACTCTTTGTGATGGCCAAAAATTGGAAAATGAAGGGATGCCCTTCAATTGGGGAATGGCTGAACAAATTGTGGTATATGTTGGTGATGGAATACTATTGTGCTAAAAGGAATAATAAAGTGAAGGAATTCCATGGAGACTGGAACAACCTCCAGGAAGTGATGCAGAGTGAAAGGAGATGAACCAGGAAAACATTGTACACAGAGACTGATACATTGTGGTACAATCGAAGGTAATGGACTTCTCCATTAGTGGCAATGCAATGTCCCTGAACAATCTGCAGGGATCTAAAAAACATTATCCACAAGCAGAAGAAAAACTGTGGGAGTAAAAATACCGAAGAAAAGCAACTGCTTGACTACAGAGGTGGAGGGGATATGACTGAGGAGAGACTCTAAATGAACACTCTAATGCAAATACCAACAACATGGAAATGGGTTTGAATCAAGAACACATGTGATACCCAGTGGAATTGCGCGTGGGCTATGGGAGAGGTGGTGGGAGGAAGGGGAGGGAAGAAAAGAAAATGATCTTTGTTTCCAATGAATAATGTTTGGAAATGACCAAATAAAAATTAAAAAAAAAAAAAAGACAGTAGGTAAATAGGTAGTCCAGTAGTCCAACAGGTAGGGTAGGACTGAATCTCAAGGGAGAAACTAGGGCTGGAAATACAGAACTATGAATCATCTTCATAGAGAAGATAATGAAAACAAGGGGAATTGGTAATGATACAAGTAGAGAAGAGAGAGAGAATAGGTTTCAGGACAGAGTCTTTGGGAACCCTTCTAATCAATGAATGTGATATGGATAATAAATTAGCAAAGGAGAATGAGGAGCAATCAAAATTGACGAGAGAACTGAGAATAATGTCATGAAAAAATAATTAATTGAAATCTGGCCTCAGATATTTCCTAGCCATGTGACTCTAGGCAAGTCACTTAACCCTTGTTGCCTATCTCTTATTGCTCTTCTGTCTTATAGCCATTGATTCTAAGATGGAAGGTAAGGGTTTAAAAAAAACTTAATAAGAAATAAATAAACCTAAAAATTAAAAATAAAACATTTTTAATCTGTTTAAAAAATTTAATGAAGAAATAATAGCAGCACACACAGCAGAAAGATCAAGAAGGATTAACGAAGAAAGACCATCTGAATAAAGACTGAGGGGAAACAACCATCAGATTTGATAATTAAGTGATTAAATTTTGGAGAAAATGGTTTCAAGTTGTGTAATGAGGTCAGAAGCCAAATTACAAGGGACTGAAGAATGAACAAGATCAGACTGTCTCAGTAGTATGAGAGTGGCCTGGTTTAGGCCTAAGGAATCAGGTGCAGTCCAAAACAGTTTAGCATCAGTATGACTCCAGTTGATCTTGGAATAATTTTGAAGTGTGCCTTTGGAACAGACCTCAGCTCTTTGACTGAAGAGAGGGGTGGGGTAGAGAATTTCAAAGCAAAAAACTTGTCCCACCATACTGACTTCATTCTGTCACTGTCTCCTGGGTACTATACTACAAATATTTCATAAGTTATTATGATTAATGAAATTTAAAATAAGAGCGATGACGAATTTGCATGATGTTAGTACTTTGACAGACATATTTGAAAACAGCAAGGCTTTTTGAGACTGAATAGAAGTCTGTGTCCAGAATTTTAAAAAAAGGAATGAGTAAATCACAAGTGCAGAAAGGGACTAATGAAAAGGGTCAACTGATCCAGACCAGTCTGTTAGTTCAAATAGTTCAAATGGAAATAGACAGTTTACATAGTCTTCAGTAAGCAAGTAGTTACGAGAAAAAAAATAACAAGCAATTATAAAGTAAAACCGTGAAATATCAGAACAGTGACCCTGTGTCATTTCAGAGAGTAAAATCATGGAAGCTATGAATTAGAACAAGTATACTTGGTGATTAAAAGACTAGAGTTGTAGTAAGTCCACATTTTTAGAGGCTCTACACCAATCTCACCTCTAACTGAGCAGAATGGAGCATAGATTCCTCATCCTTGACTACCCATTCTCCATCATTCCTATATTTCATCCATTTTGAAATCTTGTAATTTCTTCCTTGACTACAGCTCTCCTGTGCATTTCACTCCCTCTACTCATACAACTCAAAACTCAATTCAAACCCTCATCACTTTTTCCATAGATTATGGCAGAAGCCTCCATTTCTCTTGAATTTCTCCCCACTTCAATCCATCCTCAACTCAGTTGCCAAGGTAAATTTTCTAAAGTATTCTTAGAAAAGCTCTCACCTCCAAGATCAAATATAAAGTCTTATATTTAAAACTATTAATAATTTGATCTCTTCCTACCTTTCCAGATTTATTGCCTATATTTTATCCTCTTCTACATGCTCTAAGATCTAGCACTATTGGCTTACCTGCAATTTCAAAAACAGACTCCTCCATTTGCTATGTTTATACCTTTGTACAAAAGGCTGCATGGGGGCTGCCTCCCATGCTTTGGGATGTTCTAACCCCTCACCTCTGACTCTTACATCCGGAACTTTATTTAAGTCAATTCAAGGGACAGTGAGCTAGGACAGTGGATAGAGTGCCCAGCCTATAATCAGGAGGATCTGAGTTAGAGTCTAACCTCAGATACATCCTAGATGTATGAGCCCTTACCTTGGAATAGAATAAGTGGTACCAATTTAATTATTTTTTAATTTTATTTAATTAGTCAATTGAGAATATTTTTCCAATGGTTACAAGAATCATGTTCTTTCCCTAACCCTCCCCCAACCCCATAACCAATGGACAATTTCACTGGGTTTTACATGTGTCCTTAATCAAAATCTATTTCCATATTATTGATGTTTGCACTAGGGTGATCATTTAGAGTCTACATCCCCAATCATATCCCCATCGACTCATGTGATCAAGCAGTTGTTTTTTCTTCTATGTTTCTACTCCCACAGTTTTTTCTCTGTATGTAGATAGTGTTCTTACTCATAAATCCCTCCAAATTGTTCTGGATCATTGCATTGCTACTAGTAAAGAAGTCCATTACATTCAATTGTACCACAGTGTATCAGTCTCTGTATACAACGTTTTCCTGGTTCTGCTCCTTTCGCTCTACATCACTTCCTGGATGTTGTTGCAGTCTCCATGGAATTCCTCCATTTTATTATTCCTTTTAGCACAATAGTATTCCATCACCAACATATACCACAATTTGTTCAGCCATTCCCCAATTGAAGGGCATCCCCTCATTTTCCAGGTTTTTGCCACCACAAAGAGTGCAGCTATGAATATTCTTGTACATGTATTTTTCCTTATTATCTCTTTAGGGTACAAACCCAGAAGTGCTATGACTGGATCAAAGAGCAGACAGTCTTTTATCTTTTTGGGCATAGTTCCAAATTGCCCTCCAGAATGTTTGGATCAATTCACAAGTCCACCAGCAATGCATTAATGTCCCAATTTTGCCACATTCCCTCCAACACTCAGTACTTTCCTTTGCTGTCATGTTGGCCAATCTGCTTGGTGTGGGGGGTTACCTCAGCATTGTTTTGATTTCCATTTCTATGATTATAAGAGATTTAGGACACTTTTTCATGTGCTTATTAATAGTTTTGATTTCTTTATCTCAAAATTGCCTATTCATGTCTTTTGCACATTTATCAATTGGGGAATGGCTTGATTTTGGGTACAATTGATTTAGCTCTTTATAAATGTGAGTAATTAGACCTTGATCAGAGGTTTTTGTTATGAAGAATTTTTTTCCCCAATTTGTGGTTTCCCTTCTAATTTTGGTTGCATTGGTTTTGTTTGTACAAAAACTTTTTAAATTTCATGTAATCAAAACTTATTTATTTTACATTTTATAATTTTTCTAACCCTTGCTTGGTCTTAAAATCTTTCCTTTCCCAAATATCTGGCAAGTATACTATTCTGTGTTCACCTAATTTAATTATAGTTTCCTATTTTATATTCAAGTCATTCACCCATTCTGGGTGTGTCTTGGTGTAGGGTGTGAGATATTGATCCAAAACCAATATCTCCCATTCTCCCTTCCAATTTTCTGAACAGTTTTTGTCAAATAGTGGATTTTTGTCCCAAAAGCTGGGATCTTTGGGTTTATCATAGACTGTCTTGCTGAGGTCACTTACCTCAAGTCTATTCCACTGATCCTTCTTTCTGTCTCTTAGCCAGTACCATATGCTTTTGATGACCATTTCTTTATAGTATAGTTTGATATCTGGGACTGCTAGGCCACATTCCTTCACATTTTTTTTCATTATTTCCCTTGATATCCTTGATCCTTTGTTCTTCCAAATGAACTTTGTTATGTTTTTTTCTAATTCAGTAAAAAATTTTCTTGGTAGTTCAATAGGTATTGCAATAAATAAGTGAATAAGTTTGGGTAGGACAATCATTTTTATTATGTTAGCTCATCCTACCCATGAGAAATTAATGTTTTTCCTGTTGTTTAGATCTAGTTTTAATTGTGTGGAAAGTGTTTTGTAGCTGTGTTCATATGCTTCCTGTGTTTGTCTTGGCAGATAGATTCCTAAGTATTTTATATTGTCTAGGGTGATTTTAAATGGAATTTCTCTTCCTAATTCTTGCTGCTTGGAAATATATAGAAATACTAATGACTTAGTGGGGTTTTTTGTATCCTATAACTTTGCTAAAGTTGTTGATTATTTCCACTGACCTTTTAGTTGATTCTCTAGGATTCTTTAAGTAGACCATCATATCATCTGCAAAGAGTGATAGCTTGGTCTCCTCATTGCCTCTTTTAATACCTTCAATTTCTTTTCCTTCTCTAATTGCTACTGCTAGTGTTTCTAGTATAATGTTAAATAATAAAAGTGATAATGGGCATCCTTAAGTTTCACTCCTGATCTTATTGGGAAAGCTTCCAGTTTATCCTCATTGCATATACTTACTGATGGTTTTAGATATATGCTATTTATTATTCTTAGGAATAGGAATGACTTGTAATTTGTCAAAGGCTTTTTCTGTTTACATTGAGATAATCATGTAATTTTTGTTGGTTTCCTTTGTTTTAATATGGCCAATTATGTGGATGGTTTTCCCAATATTGAACCATCCTTGTATTCCTGGTATAAATCCTACCTGATCATAATGAATAACCCTCATGATCACTTGCTGGAATCTTTTTGCTAGTATTCTATTTAAGATTTTTGCATCTATGTTCATTAAGGAGATTGGCCTATAGTTTTATTTCTCTGTTTTTGACCTGCTGTTACGATTAAATTTTATGGGAGACTGAGGCAGATAGAAATTAGTTTCTCTCTGCAAGGAGTATTATAATTTTTAGAGGTTTATTAGAGATTAAGGATTAAAGAAAATACAGGATAAGAAACATGTGCCTACGCCAGAGGCCTAGACAAAATCACCTCACAACATGGAAGAGACGCCTCTGCTCCAAAACGGAAGTCCAAAAGAGACCCCGCCTAAGGGGAAGACCCTTAAATAAAATTTTGTTCTCATCCCAGGTGAGAATTCAGTGAGATTAGAGGGCATTCTGGGAGCTAGCAAGGACTCCTGGGGAATGGAGTCCAGAGTTCAAATCTCAATTTTACATTCCCCCGTATGATCCTCTGGGAAGAAGTCCCTCCCCCAAGGATCATAAAAACATAATCAATTTAAAGATTACAATAATTTGAGGATAAGAGAAAAAAAGAACAAAACCAATAATTGCTGGATGCATTGACAGAAAGCCAGTTAGGGGGCAGTCCCCTTTGGCATGAAAGTATACATACAAATAAATGTTCAATCAACCACACCCAAAGTTCAATTTTGTGCAACTTGTGGTCTGGAGGCTTCTTCATGGTGGCTTCTCCAACAGTTCAGTTCTGGATTCAGAGAGGTAGCATCTTCTTTACCTAAAATTCTTCTCAAAAGGAATTTAAACTTTGCAATTTAAATAATATTTTTTACATTCCCCCCATTAAGAGGGTGATTAAAAAAACAGGATCACTTAGGGATGCATGGCTGAGGCATGAAGTATTTGAATTAATTGGCAAGAGATATTAAAAAGATATCAAAAAATCAAAAAAAAAAAGAGAAAAAAATGGATGAAAATATAGACCATAAAAGTCTTATGTGTAAAAATTCCAAGTGAAAAGAAAAATAAATCTATAACAGGTCCTTCCATCAGGGCCCAATCAAAATGATCTAAGCAATGATGCATTTATCCAGTCAATAGCCAGGACTACAGAAAGTTACCACACTATGAGAGGCAGAAAAGGGGACCAGATAATAGAAGCCAAGTAGCAACCAAGTTTGGGGATACTCATCTGTGAGTATCTTCAGAATGAGTGTGGATACAAGGAAAGCCTATGTCTTAACACATGTTAAACATAGTAACCTTGAGTCTTCACACTAGGTTCAAGACCTTTGTATTGGCCTAGAAGTGCATCAATCCATCCTGGATTGGCTTTTCTTTGGCTCTGTGCAATGGCCCTGTTGTGTATATCTTGTCCTGGAATCAGACAGAATTATTAAGCAAAGTCCCATAATTTATTTAAATAATTAGTGGCATCGTTTTTATAGTCACAAGCTTTTTGGGCATACTCTGACAAATGTATTTCAAACTTGTAGTACTGAAAAATCAAAACTTTAATGCTGGTGACATGTGCTTTAAATATAAAAAGGAGAGAAAAAACTGAAATAGTATATTGCACATGCAAGAAAAATATAATAATAAAAGAGCTTTAAAAAATTCAAAAATGTAGCTTATAATCATTGACACTCTGTGTCAGCTAAGAAAATATAAAATACAAGGCTTTCTCACCAAAAATGAGATCCATTTCCTCTTAATATCTGGCCATGATCACTGTGAGTAGAAGGCAAATGAATTGAACAGTAGTACAAATATGTAGGTATCAAAATCCCCATAATTCTCAATTGCCCAATTAATTACAATAGCAAACAAACACACTATCATATTTCACATAAGTTGCTGCATGGCATTTTTTAAAAGCCTATGAATTGATGGATATTTGTCACAAGTTTTTACAAACGTAGCAATCTTTCAACCTTGGTGATAAACATATTTTTAAACAAAGTAAAACTCATCTTGGGTTAAGAACATAATCAAGAAATCTAGAGATCATTCTGGTAGAAGTAAAATAGTGAGCTGAAGAGTATAAATAAAGGGATGCTTCTTTTTTGGAGGCTTATAGGGATACAAATGCCCTGAGATTAACTGCCCAACTTCCATTCACATATTTAGAAATGCGGTAAGGTTGGGGGTTATAAAATGTATTTCACTTCTGCTACTATTGACCTTACCTCATGGTAGGGGCAGGCAAAATAACCAGAGATTGTTAAAAAATTTCAAAAATCATATTTAAAAAACCCTTAAAATCATTTGAGATATTTAGCACATTAAATTTTCCAAAGGTTTTATACAATTGTAACCAGTTCTGAAGTCCATCCATCCTCTATGTGGCAAAGGCAAAAATAGAAAAAAGCTGTTTTGTTTGGTTTTGTTTTTCATATATGGGCTTATTCAGTAATATTTGTTCAGCACAGTTATAGGGGAAAAAACAGAATTTAACAGTAGTCAAAACTCAGTACATTCAAAATAAATTCAATCAACCTTCAGTGTAACATAATAATATTGAATCCAATAATATATGAACTTAAAATCACAAAGTTATATCTTAAAACAATCAAGAAAAATGCAATAGAGTACAGAGATTTTTTTTAAATAAACCATTGGAGTCTGAAATGCCTCAAAATATAGTCTCTAGTCCCTTTTAAGTTCTTTAGGTGTATTTTTGTTGTTGTTGTTGTTTGTTGTTTTTAATTATCCATTTAGATGCCTATTGTCCAAAGGGAGAGTAGTAAGGGCTAAGCAATGGGGTCTGAGCGATCTGCTCAGGCCCCACAGCTGGGAAGTATCTGAGGCCAGATTTTAACCCAGGACCTCAGGTTTTTAGGTCTGGCTCTCAGTTCGTTGAGCCACCCATTTGCCCCTTCAAAGTTAAAGTTGAATCTTTGGGCTGAATCTTCTCCCTGACAGGCAGGTGAAGTGAATGCTATTACCAGAAGAGTCAAAAGGTATCCTTTTAAACAGCCCTTTGCTATTAAGGTTCCTGCTTGAACAATATGTTTCTTCTCTCTCTCCCTTTCTCTCTCCCCCTGCTCTGATACTTCCTCCTGCCCCAGTCCATGTGGAGCCCAGGCCGCTCACATGGAGCCAATACACCCCCCACTCCCGTTTTGTTACCCATCAAGGATCTGGGTTTGTTGGGCATGCAGGCCACCAGGTGATCCCAATCTTAGTTGAATCAGGTCTAGATCGGGGGCTGAACGCCCACAGGCAAAAGGGGCTGAGCCGGGTGGGGTGGGCAGCAAACGCAACAGGTCTGGATCAAGCAGCAGCTTTGCGAGGGTGAAAAAAAAAACCTCGGGCGAGAGACAGACAGCTGGGACCTAGAGCGCAGACAAGCAGGGCCTGGAGCTCGGGCACCAGGTGAGAAGCCAGGAGCAGAAGCAGGAGCCGGAGAGGGCCACAGGCAGGAGCTGATCAAGATAGTTTTCTAAAAAGGTATCTTGGAGAAATGTGGCTTAAAAAAATTCTAGGCACTAGCTATTAAAGATTAAATCAGAAGATTGAGATATTTTGTTTTTTTCCCGAAGTGGTTACACCAACTGCTACGATTAAAATTTAGGGGAGACTGAGGCAGATAGAAATTAGTTTCTCTCTGCAAGGAGTATTATAATTTTTAGAGGTTTATTAGAGATTAAGGATTAAAGAAAATACAGGATAAGAAACATGTGCCTACGCCAGAGGCCTAGACAAAATCACCTCACAACATGGAAGAGACGCCTCTGCTCCAAAAACGGAAGTCCAAAAGAGACCCCGCCTAAGGGGAAGACCCTTTAAATAAAATTTTGTTCTCATCCCAGGTGAGAATTAAGTGAGATTAGAGGGCATTCTGGGAGGTAGCAAGGACTCCTGGGAAATGGAGTCCAGAGTTCAAATCTCAATTCTACACTGCCTAGCTTTGGACTCAGTACCAAATTTGTGTCATAGAAGGAATTTGGTAGAACTCCCTCTTTGCTTATTCTGTCAAATAATATGTATAGTATTGGGATTAGTTGTTCTTTGAATGTTTAATAGAATTAATTTGTGAATCCATATGGTCCTGAGGATTTTTTCTTAGGGAGTTCTTTGATGGCTTGTTCAATTTCTTTTGTATTCTATTTCTTCTGTTAATCTAGGCAATTTATATTTTTATAAATATTCATCCATATCACCTATATTGCCATATCTATTGCCATGTAATTGGGCATAATAGTTTTAATGATTGCCTTAATTTCCTCTTCTTTAGAGGTAAAGTCTCCTTTTCAATCTTGGATACTGTCAATTTGTTTTTTTCTTTCCTTTTTTAATTAGGTTGACCACTCTATTTTATTTGTTTTTTCAAAGTACCAGCTTATAGTCTTATTTATTAATTCAATAGTTCTTTGACTTTCAATTTTATTAATTTCTCCTTTGATTTTTAGAATCTCTAATTTAGTTTTCGTCTGATGATTTTTAATTTGTTCATTTTTTAGTTGTTTAATTTGCATGCCCAATTCATGGACCTCTGCCCTCCCTAATTTGTTAATATATGAACTCAAGGATATAAATTTTCCCTTGAGTACTGCTTTAGCTGCATCCCATAGATTTGAAAAGGATGTCTCATCATTGTTATTTTCTCCAATGAAATTAGTAATTTTTTTCTATGTTTTGTTCTTTCTATGATTTGTTTCTATGATTTGTTCTTTAACTAATCTATTTTAGAGATTTATTTTTAATTTCAAATTACTCTTACTAATTGTTATTTTAATGCATTATGATCTGAAAAGGTTGCATTTATTATTTCTGATCTTTTACAATTGTTTGTAATGTTTTTATGCCCTAGTACATGGTCAATATTTGTGAATTTACCATGTGCTATTGAAAAGGTGTATTCCTTTTTGTCCCTATTTATTTATACAAAAATATCTACTAAAAGTTCTTCTAAGATTTCATTCATATCTTTTGCCTCTTGTTAATTTTTTGGTTTGATTTATCTAGATTTGAGAGAGGAAGGTTCAGCTCTCCCACTAGTATAGTTTTACTATCTATTTCATCCTTGAGCTCCACTAGTTTCTCCTTTAGAAATTTGGAAGCTATACCATTTGTTGCATACATGTTGATTAGTGATATTTCCTTATTGTTTATACTGCCTTTTATCAGGATGTAATTACCTTCCCTATATCTTTTAACTAGATCTATTTTTACCATGACTTTCTCATATATAATGATTGCAACTCCTGCTTTCTTTTTCTTAGTTGATGCCCAATAGATTTTGCTCCATCAACTTACCTTTACTCCTTCCTCATGTGTTTCTTGTAAACAGCATATGACAGGATTTTGGTTTCTAATCCACTCTATTTGCTTGTGTTTCATGGGTGAGTTCATTCCTTTCACATTCAGAGTTATGATTATCAGCTGTTTATTTCCAGCATTTTGATTTCTACTCCTGGTCCTGCCTTTTATTCTTTCACTATTTCCTTCAACACTGGTATTTTCTTTTTAATCAGTCCCCCTAATTCCCACCCTTGTTTTGCTTCCCTTCCTCCCTTTCTTATTCCCTTCTTATTTTTCTTTAGGGTCTTTTTAAAATACCACCCACCTTCTCCCTCCCTTGTATTACTTCCTTCCCCACCCATCCATTTGTTACCCTTCTACTTTTCTATAGGGTGCAAATCAGTTCTCTGCCCCAATGGATATGATTGTTCTTCCCTCTTTGAGTCAATTTCAATGCACATAAGAATTAAGCATTTCCTATATCCAACCTCTTTACCCTTACAGTTGTAGTGGAGGGGAATACTGAGAGATGGGGACTGAATAGATGTTACTCCAGGAATCAGGTTGAGGTAGGGGACTGAATTCAAAGACACAACTTCTTTCTTGTTTCTCTCTGCTGGACAGCCCTAATGAAGTCTCACCTAATAGATGGTGCATCACCCCTCCACAAACCTTCTCCTTTGAATATTTCAAATTCTCCCTCCTACTACAAAGTCTGAAGTCAGTTTCTTATAGTTGAATGGTCTAATATATTATCTTTTTGGGGAAAAGAGGAATAGGGAAATTAAAAGGAGAGAGGGAGAAGAATTTCCCTAGCTATGTCCCCTATCTCTGGTTGAAGGCTTCAATTCAAAGTATCTTCAAAGAAAATTAAGATTAACTTTCCCTGTGGAAAAACCAGTCATATGTCAGCTGGGATCTTCACTGGGCAAGACTCTTTTCAATACAGTCAGGTAAAAGAGGATAAAAGTCAAGCACTTCTTTGGCCTTCCTCCTTCAGAGTGGTTGGCCAGAAATAAGTGAAGTCAAGTGGTAAAGTGGCCAGATCAGACCACTGTTCTGGATAACTTTCTCTCCTCTTGAACCTTCTATGGAACTCTCTCCTCCCCCCACTGGGTCTGTAAGGTTCCATCCTATTCCTCTTGAGCTCATTTTCTTTGCATCTCATTTTCTTCAGTCTTTGCCCATTTCTCTCCAATCACACAGTGTATAGCTTTTCTCCCCCACTCCCGCCGTGTGCTTCTTTATGAAATATAAATTTACCCCATTTTTTCTCTTTTCCTATTTCTCTTAGTATCAACCTCTTTTTTTACCTCTAGTTTTATATATATAAATATATGTATATATATAATACTATTCAGGTGGTAATAACAATTTTATGAGTTACCAATATCCTCTTTTCTTTTGGGAAACAAATCATTTTAACTTATTGGGTCCCTTAAAAAAGGTTTTCCCCCTTTTTAATTACCTTTTGATGATTCTCTTGAGGTCTGTGTTTGGGCATCAAATTTTCTGTTTAAGTCCAGTCTTTTCTTTATGAATTCTTAGAAGTCTTCTCTTTTATTAAATGACCATACTTTCCCATGCAAGAATACAGTCAGTTTTGCTGGGTAGTTGAATCTTGGTTGTGGACCTAGTTCCCCTGCTTTCTAGAATATTATATTCCATGCCTTTTGGTCCTGTTCAGGCTCTGGTTCTGCTTATAGATCCCCTCGCACCCTGAAAGGGCCAAGAGGGAGTGAGCAAGTGAGAGAGCTCAGGAGGATACAAGGGCAGGAGCGGCCAACCTCTGGCCCAGCATAAATGGAAAACGTGGAAGGAAGGAAGCAACCATTTCTCACCCCTACTCCTCAGTCTATGGGTATGTTTGCTGATAAGAATTTGTTCCTGTGTACACTTTGCTCAGTGTTACTGCCTGTGTTGATCACCTTCTGGTGTAGCTTCCAGAGATCCCAGAGGCAGCTTTATCAAAAGGACATATTCCGAAAGAGCAAACACAACTGGCAGGATAAAGATCTTTTTAGCCAATAGACCTACTGCTGGTGTGCACCCAGCACATCCCCCAGGGTGCTTTTTGTAACTGTTGTGGGCTATGCACTGGTGAATATTGCCTCAAGAAAGTAGATGGACAATTCCAGGGCAAAGAGATCATGCTTAAAAGTGATAAGATGGTCCAGGACTGCATGTTTCACCACTGGATCTGAGGCAATGTATCTCTCTGCAGTTTGCAAGCAGCAGTGTGGTAACCAGCCCAAGCTCTGCGATTACAGGTGCATTTGTTGTCAGCAGACAGTACATGATGATTGTATAGAAAGTAGCTTAAAGAATGAAAAGTGTGATTTTGGAGAATTCAGAATCATTCCCCCAAGCTATTTGAATGCCATCAATCAGATGCATAAAAATTAAAAAAAAACTGATTATGGAAAGCTATTACTCCTACATTGATTAAAGTAATAGGAAAAGATTCTTGGTTTCATGCATCTCACGGAAAACATCACTACACCCATGAGAACACGCCAAAACACAACTTAATGGGCGCCCAAGAATCCATTCAAACATAGATACCCCAAGAACAACCCTTGATAAATAAACATAGAGGCCATGAATCCAACAAAATTGCACAAGAGAGATACTAAGCAGAGACAGTGAAACCAAAATAGAATAATGCCCAAGACAGATAGTATAAATTTGGGTTAGTTAGGTGAGGGAGGATTAGTGTAGACTGAAACACAGGAGAAGCAATTCCTCGCAGAACCTGGGAGTTTATTTGGGCGGATTTAGAATCCCTTAGAATTAGTAAACATAATATATATATATATGTATATATATATATACAAATCTCCATCTCAAGCCCAGACTAAAATATCATTAACCTCTACAATTAATCACATAGTAATAGAATAATTGCCTTACAATCACACATTAAGAAAGATACTTACATTCAATATATTAAAAAAAAATCTCACTTGCACACATGAAGATGGCACAAACATCCTGTATGAAATTTTACTCACATGTATCAACATATTCACTCTTACATGCACACACACATTAATCTTATACACATGCATTATCCTGAAGATCCAGACACCTGAGATTGCCTTTCAAGGTGAGACGACTGGCAATTATGTATCCTGTAAAGGTAAAGACATCTTAACAAACTGGAAAGAACTTTGACCCAAAGACAGTATGGGGAATGAACGTCAGGAAAATGGGTTATGTAAGATTAATCACCGATCACGTTAACTTCACGTATAGGGAAGTACTTTCACATTCACATTGGAATAAATATGTATCCACCATGACATATCTAGAACACAAACAAATTTCATACTGACATTAAGGGCTGTGCCATAAATAAGGAAAACCCATAAATTGTATATCTGTAAATAGATCTTTAGTACCAGAGGATGTTATATACATATAACATGTAACATATGTAAATGTGTAGATTATTCAGCCATATGCATAGGTAGCATACTAACAATCTGATCAACGAATATAGATAAGATAAAAAGGAAAGAGTTAATATACTAACCATTAATAGACAGGGATAGAATAGTTTGGGGTGGAAAAGGGAACACTGTAACTAGAGAGGTAACATAAGGACAGAATAAATCAGCTTTCATTAGATATAAGTTAATATATATAATTGTTATGAATTGTTACATTGGAATTAGTATTACATAATGCATATGATAGTTCAATTTTACTTGAGTTAAATTTTATATTGATTGCAATAGGAATGATCTTTGTATTAAGAAATTGTAATATTTTTAAAAATTTTGTTGGCACATAATCCTAACCCTCTTCCCACAAAGCATTTTGTTTTTAATTGGTGAGGAAAGGTTTTCAGAGGTCTGAACTTTTGCTGCCTCTATGCTGCCATCTTAACTCCTCCTCCCCTTGGTATCAATTTTAAGATAGAAGGAAAAAATGTTTGTAAGTCATCTCAAATCCCACTTCCTTTAACTGACCTTCCTGGTCCTTCCTTCCTTCATTCCTCACTTAGTTCTATCCCCTCTCAGATTACTTGTCATGTAATCTGTATATATCATATGTTGGTCTAGTTATTTGCATGATGCATCATTCAATGTATATTCCCTGAGGGCAAGGAAGTTGTTTGTTTTTTTGTTTGTTTGTTTTTTACCTTTCTTTGGTTTCTTAGCACTTGGCACAAAGCCTAGCACAGAGTAAATGCTTGTTAAAATAACAAATTTTAATATAAAAATTTTAAATATGTTAATTTAAATGCTTGTTAATAATAGATGTAAAGAATGTTATAATTGAAAAAGAATACAGAGGTCATCTAGTCCAACCCTCTCACTTTATAGATGAGGAAACAGACTCAAGAATGTTAAAGGATATGCCCAAAATCATATAGATAGGTGACAGGATAGTGATGGAGCCAAGATTCAAATACAGATTGTCTATTTACACCCTAGTCTGATGCACATTTCACTATACCAAAGAGGATAATATAATGAGAAAATAAAATAAAATGGACTCCTGAGAAGGTCTTCCTATGACCTAATGCTACACTGCCAATAAGGATTTCTCTAAGAGGAGGGAACCAACTGCATATGATCAGATCTATCTTTTGGGAAAATTAATTTGATGGCTGAGTTGAGGATAAACTGGAATGGGGAGCAAATCAAGGCTAGAAGACTACAGCCAGCTATTGCAAAACAAGCATGAGGTGATAAGAGCCTAAATCAAGATGGTGGGCCTGTCAAAGAAAACGAGAAGTACATGAGAGATGTTATCAAGATAAAATTTACAGACTTTAGCAACAGATGGCATATTGGGGTTGAGAGACAGGGATAAAGTGAGGATAATACCTAAATTGTAAGGTTGGATGACTAGGAGGTTGGTGCCTTCAATAGTAAAAGAGAAATTAAAAAAAAAAGGGAAGGGCGGGGGGGAATGGATTAATGATTAATTAATTATTTCATTTTGGACATGTTGGTTCTATGACTCCCATAGGATATCCAGTTTGAAATGTCTAGTAAGTAGTCAGAGATATGAGTCTGAAGCTCAGTTGTAGAACTTTGAATCTACTATGGGAACACAACAAAGAATTAAGAAAAAAATCACCCAGACACCAATAATAAGATACATGGTAAGTATGAACAGGCTATACATTACAAATAAGAAATTATGGAAAACAGTGAAAATTTTCATCACAGAACTAGATGAATGAAAGATGGACTCATTTAACTCATCTGGTTCTTTTATGAACTCTTTCACTGAAGTGACCTATGACTCACAGTCATATAATAATTTCAGTACATGACCCTCTGTCTTTAGTCTCTCACCTCTAAAATCTATCCTCCACAGAACAGTCAGATTAATACTCCTAAAACATTTATATGATTGGGCCAATCCCATACTCAAAAATCTTATATTGTAATTCTGATAAAATACAAACTCAATCTGACATTTAAAGTTCTCCCCAAACTGATTTCCATCTACTTTTCTCATTTTATTTCAAATTATTCCTGTTCATTTATTCTTAAATTCCAGTCAAACTGGCCTTAGAGCTGTTCCCCATGAACAACATTCCATCTGTTGTTTCAGTGTCTTTGAAAAAAAAAATCCACTGCTTCCTACCTCTACTTCATGACAGCTCTACTTTCCTTCTAATCAAAATTAAATTGCCTCAGCCTCCATAAGTCCTTTCCTGATCTTCCTTGTTATTATATATTCTCTCTCTCTCTTGAAATTGTTTGGTATTACTTTCAATATACAATGTATGTATTTGCCGGTTTACATATTATTCCCACCCCCAGTAGATTGTAAGTTCCTTATGGACAGGAATATTTGGGTTTTTTTTTTTCTTTTTATCCCTAAGGTCTACTGGAGTATCTTGCAAAGAATGAGAATTTAATAAATGTTTGTTGAGTTGAATTTTTAACAGATCAACTATACAATTACCACACAGTGGAAGACAAGATAAAGTAAAAGTCCAAGTAAAGAAGACCTTCAGTTTTGTGGAGACTGTAAGCTCAATGCAAATCAATGCTATCACATGATATCCAAATAACGTTATGTGATTTTAGGCTGCATTATCAGATTCAGTGTCCAGAAAGAAAGAGTTGATTTTCAAATTGTACACTGACTTGTGTTACAAGGGAATCACTTTAAAAGACTGATATATATTAATTTAAGGTCGCCAAGGAATCAGCTATGTAATTCCTAAATGAAAAACTCAAGTCAGCCGTCAGCCTTTTTTGGAGTTTAATTACAATAGGAGTAAGAAAGGAATTAGAGATAGAGAGAGAAAAAAAAGGGGAGAGAAGGGAATAGGGCTTAAATACCCCTTCTGTTTAGGCTGGGCCAAAAGGCCCAAGCCCTTAGATAGCTGGGGCAAAGAAAAGAGATCAGTCCCTATTACTCACGTGTCCAAAATGGAGAAACAGTCTCAGAGGCCCCCACCTTCAGCTTCCTTCAGAGCAAGCTTCCTCAGAGCCCAGGAACCACACCGCTCAAAAACTCAACCCCTCTCCAGTCTCCAGACCCTCCTATCTTTAAGGACACCATCCAAGTTGCCTCCCCTCAGTCCTCACATCTACCAATCACTCTTCATCAATTTCCCTGTCAATGGAGGCTCTCGCTTAACCCAGGACCGCCCAGAGGTTTCTGGCTTTTGCACATGTCTGTTGAAGGTCATATTTTTCAAATGATTAAATCTTTACTCCTTTGTTACAGCCCTTTCTAAATCCTGTTAACTTGAGTATGGTAGAGATTAGAATAATTAAATTTTGATCTAGGCTGCAGCCCTTACTCAATCCTATTAGGACTGAATAGGGTGGAGTATCTCCATTGTATCAATTCTAAAATCAATCAAGACTCAAAGAAATTCCTGTTCTATAGGTCAAAGTCCTTTCCATTGTTCAGCAAAAGGTTTCTGTCCTAAAGTAATCTTAAGAAGGGAAGAGAAGGAACCTCCCATGCCAATGGAGTTCCCATTCCAATAGACTATCAGTAAGAAATTTTCCAAGTATGAAATATCCCAATGGTGAAATTTTCAACAATTATAAGTCTAAGGAAATTTGAGGTTTACAATTGCTATATCTGAAGTATTGGGTTTTAGGTTATGCCTAAAAGTGCTATACAAACAATGGAAGGTAAAACATGGTAACCAAGAGAGGGAGGGCTCAAATCCAAGCTATACAAGAATCAAAGAAAGTAGGATTGTTCCATTTTGAGAAAAATTTTGGGAAAAATTTATCTGTCTTCAAATATTTGAAAGGACTGTCAAATTTAAAGAGAGATTAGACTTTTCCAAAGAGTGGAACTAGGATTAATGGTTGAAGGATAAATTCATAGATTTTAGCTCAAAATAAATGTCCTAAAAACCAGAAAGATTTGCAGGAACTGATGCACAATGAAATAAGCAAAACTGGGAAAACGTTACACACGGTAAGAACAATATTATAAGATGATTATCTGTGAAAACTTGGCTACTCTCACCAGTACAATGATCTGGGACTATTCTGAAAGACATGACAGGGAATGTTAGCTACCTCCAGAGAAAGAACTGTTGGCGTCATCTTTCACATCAATGCATTTATGGTTTTATTTGGGGGTTTTGGTTATGTCTGAGGGTGCTCTTACAACAATAACAAGATGGAAGTATGTTCTGCATAACAACAAAAAATAAAATTTGAAAAAAAACTTCCTAAAAAACAATAAAAAATGTGGAATAAACAAACTAAAGTGGTTTTCCAATCAGAGCTCTTTAGGAGAGTCTATATCAATTCCTATAGGGGATTTGTATGGGGTGATTTTTGTTTAGGAATGAATTAGACTGTTAGGTTTAAAATGGGATACGATATCTTCTTTATGGCTCTGGTTGTTATTGCTGTAACAGCAGTTGAGTTGAGGCCCTGTATAACAGGTTTGGGCCTAATAAAAAATGGTTGAAAGTAACAGTACTTGGAGACAGCTTGTAAAAACAAAAAGCCTCTATTTAATATTAAAGGTTTAGGAAAGGTAAGGATAGATGACAAAGGTTGAGGATAGGATCCCTAAATCTAAAAAGGGGATCTAATTTATCCTACTCCCAAACTATACCCCACAAGGGGCCTCTTCTGCCTGAAGACCAGGCCTCCTCTGATCTCCTTATTCTATCAGTAAACCCCAAATCTATACTAAATAATCTATGCTAATTAGTATCCATATATGTATATATATATATATATATTTTTTTTTTTTTTTAAATTCACTGCCAACTGTCTGTTCTCTCTGGGCCTAGTCAGGCTTCTTGGCCTAGTCAGGCTTCTGGCCTGGTAGGTCTAACCAGGCCTGCTCCACTCTGTAACCACTCAGAGGGAAAGGAAAAAGACAGGTTTCTTTCTTCTTATCTGTTGGTCTCCTTTCTCCAGCTGTTCTCAAACACTCCAAGTTTTTCTCTTCTCCCAACTGCCACTCAAGATTCCAGGTTTTCCCAGAGAGCAGATTTTTTTTAACCTCCTGCCAGCGCAGATTCACAACCCAGAAGAAAAAATTCAGTTGGACCCCCAACAGACTTCCAATTCCTCAAGATTCTCCACCAGGAATCTTTCCCCAAGATTCTAACTGGGTAAAACTCCTCTCAGCAGTTTCACCTTGTCCTTAGTTTACCAAAGCCAAACCTATTTAATCCTAATAACTTCCCCCATTCAATTCTAATTCAATCCAAAGTGATTTTCCAATCAGAGCTCTTTAGGAGAGTCTATATCAATTCCTATAGGGAATTTGTATGGGGTGATTCTTGTTTAGGTATGAGTAGGACTAAATATCCTCTAGAGTTCCTGCCAACTCAGAGATTCTGTACTTGAAAGATGGAAATTTAGACTAATTAATAATAAGGTACTTCAATTATTCATATGTTGATTGGTGATTTCTAAGATGAGATTCAGAAGTTTTGCCTAAAACAAATTCTTAAATAAGTATTTTAAGAGCCCAGGAGGAATGGAAATCTTTGTATTGTCTCTGAGTAGACAAAAGGAACTGGTACAAGAAATGCCTGTGGGTGAAACACTTTAATAGTGATCATTGTACAATCAAGTCTAACAAAGCCAAAAGGATACATAATCTAGTTAATTTAGTATAGAAAAGGAAATTGTGATAGAATGCAGGAAGAAGTGGGAAAATTTTTAAAGAAATGACTTTTAAAAGTCATGTAAATGAAAGCTAAAAACTATTTTTAAAGAACCTTGTTCGAAACCCAAGAAAAATGTGAGGTACAGACTAAAGAGACAAAACAAAAACCCAGCCATAATTAATTGACAGAATTAAAATGTCAACCAAAAAGTAAAAAAAGATGTCTTTTAAAATGGAAACACTAAGCAAAGGGAAGCTGGGGACCCACAAGTACAAAGAAAGAAGAAAACAAAACAAAAGAAAATTCAAAGAGGATCTTGGTAAATCTTCTAAAGTTAGTGACAAACAGTCATAGAAATAGAGAAGAAAATCAAAAAGCTAACAAGAGCATCAAATGGACCATTTGACAAACATGGTACATGTGTATCATCAATAGGCAATAGGAAGACACCGAAGACATTTCAGCATGAGAATGCAATAGTCATAATGGTACATTAGGAGTATTATTTTAGCAATTATGGAAAAGATGGATTGGAGAGAGGAAATAATGAAATAATTAACATAATTAAGAAGTTATTGAAACTGTTCAGTTGAGAAATGAAGATCTGAACTTGGGTAGTGAACATTTGAAGAGAGAGAAGTTATCAGTTGCAAGAGATGTATTGGAGGTATAATTGACAAAATTTGTTAACTGATAGAATCTGAAAAGGAATAGTTAAAGTGAAGTTGTGAGCTTAAACTATATAAAAATAATTTATTCCTCAATAAAATTGAATATGTTTAAAAGAGGAATAAGTTTATGGATAAAAACAATCACTTAAATTTTGAACATGTTGATTTTGACAGATTATCAGAATATTCAAGTAGAGAAATCTAATCAGAATTTAGCTTGTAATGAAAGTATTGAATTCAGGAGGGAGACTAGGGTTAGCTATATAGATTTGTGAGTCATTCACAAAGGAACTGATCTTAATGTGTCATTTTTTTTGGTTCTTTCACCATCTGGGGAACTCTTTTCTATATGCACATCTATGTTCATGCTAAAATGTGGACCTGAGAACTAAACACAGAAATTAAGATGTCTGCCAAGGGTAGAGCAAAGTTTGAGCATTATCTTTCTCATTCTGGACAATAGATATCTCTTATAGCAACCTAGGGTATCATTAATGTTTCTGGCTCTCCTGTCATTCTGTTGGTTCATATTGATTTTATAGAGCTTGAATTCAATACAAGTTCTTTGAGGGACAAAACATCAAAGTGGATAAAAAAGAACTGGCATAAAATGAATTTAAATTTTGTAAAAGACTCATATAAGAGTCTACCTCCAAGTATGTATTTTTAAACTGAGTCAAGTTGGGATTTGGAGAAATTTTATTATACTGGATAGCAAATTGACAAAGACAGAGAAAAGGGGTAAAGATTGCTCACAATAAATAGTTCTTAAACTAGAGTCTATGAACTTAAGATACACATATAGCTGAATTTCAACATATTTGGTTTTCTTTGTAATACTATGTATTTCAATTTTCTGCCAAAAGGGCAACTCTTTTTCTTTCTCTCTCTCTCTCTCTCTCTCTCTCTCTCTCTCTCTCTCTCTCTCTCTCTCTCTCTCTCTCTCTCTCTCTCTCTCTCTCTCTCTCTCTCTCTTTCTCTCTCTCTCTCTCTCTCTCTCTCCCTCTCCCTCACACATACACACACACACACACACACACACACACACACACACACACACACGTTTAAGAATGCCTGTATAGATATCAATAGATGTTTCAGGAATGGATTAATTTAATATTTTTTATAAATTTTTAGAAGACTGCAACCATTGTGAAACCCCCAAATTTTCAGATATCTTTATGCTCCTTTTTGTATTAAAACATTGTAGTAACATCTGCAAGACATAATGGGCACTCAGAAATATGTGGATGGACTGAAAAGTGGCAGGTCAGCTACTATGCACATGTGTGTGTGTGTGTGTGTGTGTGTGTGAAAAATAATGAGATTACTTCAATGAAACTGCTGTGTGATGTGTATAGAGTGTGGGCCTAGACTGGTAGGATGAGTTCAAATTTAGACTCAGATGTTTATTAGCTATCTGATCTTGAACAAGTAAGTCACTTAACTTCTGTCAACTTCAGGTTCCCCACCTATGAAAGAGGGATATTAATAATACCTACTTCCAAAAGTTGGAAGAATAAAATGAGATATTTTAAGCATTTTGCAAATCTTATGACATTATTATTAGTAATTATTATTATCATGCCTATTCAACCCACATTGTTTCATGATAACATAATTTATACACTCTTATCAAACTGAAGAACAAGATATAATTCCATTTGGTGGATTATCCAAGTTTCAAATTAGAAAATAGCTCTAAGAGAACTTGCCCTCTATTGGTGTTTGCCACACTCCATGATTCCATATGACCAATTAATGGCATTAGGCAAGATATTTCTAAGGATCTGATTTGGTAAGAAAACAAAGAGTTTAAAGATAAATAGTGGTAGTTAAGAGAGAAAGGTGGGTTGTGGCCAGATTATGACACACAAAAGAATTTGTACTCAATTTACTAGGTTATGAGGTATCATTGAAAGTTTTGGGTGGATAATATGATCAGAATTATACTTTAGACTATTTATTTAAGGATGGAGCCAAGACAGCAAATTACAGGTTACAGCCCAGTTGAACTCTCTTGACATTCCCCTCCAAACAACTTTAAATTAATGTCTCAAAGCAAACTTTGGACTAGGAGAACCAACAAAAAGATCAGGATGAAACTTCTTCTTGCCTAAGGAAACTTAAGAGGTCCACAGGAGAGGTCTGTTATAGTAGAACGGAGGCCTGTCCTGAGTGCATTCACACAGTGGCAGCAACAGTAGCCACAGCAACAGCTTTTGTTTTAGGAACTCTCAGACAAGAAATGGAAATGGGATCACACCACTATTTAGAAAAGAATATAAGGGACCCATTGCAGAAAGGGGGTATAGAAAGTACTGAATGGCAACTCTATTACACATACACAGTTCTAGGGAGTAGTTTCAAGGCAGAAAGGAGAGATTGCAGTCAATCACAAGGAAGCTGAAGCCCTGCTCACAGTTCCAAGGACAAGAGGAGCACTAGCATTTGCAGTTGCAGGGAAACGGGCTCTTCCTGAGTAAAGTTACCAGAGCACAGACCAAAAGAGCAACAATTTCAGCTCTCTCTCTGGAGCACCTCACCTTGGAAGTACCCAAAACTTGCAGACCTCTAGAACTAGTTCTGAAAACAGCAATACAAAAAAAATACAACAACTGAATTTTGGAACAGAGGCTTCCCACCCTCAAGAGATCAAAGACCAACTTTGACATAAAATTCAAAGTCAATTAAATAGACTGGAAAAAATGAACAAACAAGACAAAAGAATTTGACTATAAAAAGCTACTAGAGTAGTAGAGATAATCAAGACAGAAACTCGGTTCAATAACACAAGACATCTACAAACCAAGCTTTGAAAAAAAGATGCTAATAGGACACAAGTACAAAGAAAGAATTAAAGAGATAAAAGTAATGGAGGAAAAATTCTGGAAAGAAATGAGAGTTCTTACAATTAAAATTATAATGAGACTGATTGGGGGGCAAGAATATCAGTTTATTGATTATATCAGTTTAATGGTTAGGCCAATGTCATAATTGATCTAGAGACATATAGGTCAATGGCCCTCTAAAATGACCAGGGACCACAAATCTTGGTCAGGCAGCTCAATAAGTAGAATTTTTGGAGCTCATCATTCAGCCACTCCCTTGAACATCCCAAGACTTTTCCAATTGGTAAAAAGCTAATTAACAGGTGGTCCATCATAATATCCACCACTTTCTATCCCTAAAGGTGATTGTCACATATTCCAGAAATGAATAATTGTAAAATTCTTCCTACAAGCCAGAATCTATTAAAGTGACACATTCCCAGGGATTCCTGAGCACAGAGAAAATGCAAAAGGTAACAGACTAGATAGAATCACTGACCCAGACCCCAGACACAGAAAAACACTGGCATTCTCACTGATCCTTATATACAAGCTAATATAATATATAAAAATAAATTCTCACAGAGTAATGCAAGAAAATTACATAGAGAATTACAATTTAGTAAAAAGAGACTCAAAATACTGAAGAACATCTTTAAAAAGCAGAATTAACCAATGGAAAGGAAGATACAGAAATTCACTGAAGAAAGTAATTTCTTAAAAGTTAAAACTGAGGGGGAAGCTGGGTAGCTGAGTGGATTGAGAGCCAGGCCTAGAGACAGGATGTCCTAGGTTCAAATCTGGCCTCAGACACTTCCCAGGTGTGTGACCCTGGGCAAGTCACAATCCTCACTGCCTAGCCCTTACCACTCTTCTGCCTTGGAACCAATACACAGTATTAATTCTAAGATGGAAGGTAAGGGTTTCAAAAAAAAGTTAAAATTGGACAAGTAGAAGTTAATTTTTCATGAAACATCAAGAAACAATAGAGCAAAGTCAAAAGAATGAAAAAAGAAGAAAATGTGAAATATTTCATTGGGAAAACAACAGCACTGGAAAATAGATCCAAGGAGAGATAATTTAAGAATTATTGGACTACCTAAAAGCTGTAATAAAAAAAGCCTAGTCATATTTTAAGAAATCATGAGGAAAGTTGCCCTAATATCTTAGATCTAGACTATAAAATAGAATTTGAAAGAATGCACCAATCACCTGAAAGAGATCCCAAAACTGTTACAAACAGCCTAGCCAAAATCTGGAGATCCCATTTCAAGGAGAAAATATTGCAAACATTCAGAAAGAAACAATTCAAATATCATGGAGTCACAGTCTAGTTCCCATAAGATTTCATAACTTCCATGTTAATGGATTAGAGGGCATATAATTTTATATTCTGGAATACAAAGGATCTAAGATTACAATCCAGAGTAAGCTACTCAGCAGGGATGGATATTTATTGAGATAGATGATTTTCAAGCATTTTTGATGAAAATATTAGAGCTGAAGAGCAAAGCTGATGTTCAGACACACTTCAAGAGAAACATCAGAAAAGTCAACATGAAAGAGAAATCATAAGGGATTCAATAAGATTAATCTATCTACATTGCTATATGAGAAAATTACTCACATCACTCCTAAGAACATCATTATTAGTGCAGTTAAAAGGAATTTACATAGACAAAAGGTTTGGATGTTAGTTGAATATGTTGGAATAATCTTCGAAAATGATAAAAAGGTGAGGAAAAGAAGCACTGGGAGAAGAGAGAAAATTTTCCTCACATAAAAGATTGGAAGAACACTATTTTAATGGAGAGAAATTTGGGAGGGGAAGGATAAGCAATGCTTGAACCTCATTCTCATTGAATTTGTTTAAAGAGAGAGGCATATAGCTGTATACACTCAATTGTGTTTAGAAATCTATCTGACTCAATAGAGAAATAGAATGAAAAGGGAATAAGTGAAAGAGGAGGATGACAAAAGGTAGGATAGATGATAAAAGGAGATAGTAATAAGAAGCAAAATAGACTTGTGGACCGACAGGATGAAAAGAGAGAAAAGAATAAATAGAAAGAAATAGGATGGAGGGAAATACACAGTTGGTCATCATAACTATGAAAGTGAATGGGATGAGCTCACTGATAAATAAGAAACAGAGAGTAGAATGGATTAGAAATAAGAATCCAACAATATATTGTTACAAGAAAGACACTTGAAACAGAGACACAGAGTTGGGGAAAAAAAAGATTAAATCAAAATCTAAAGTGCTTTAACTTAAATTTTTTAAAAAGCAAAAGTACCAATCATCATTTCAGACAAAGCAAAAGGAAAAATAAATTTAATTAAAAGAGATAATTGGGGAAACTACATTTTCATTAAAGGTACTATAGACATTGAAGTAATAGCAGAAATTTTTATAGCAAGTTGCTTGGGGAAAGGCCTGATTTCTGAAATATATAGATAATTGAGTTAAATTTACAAAGATAAGAGCCATCCCCAATTGATAAATGGCCAAAGGATATTAATGAGTGGTTTTCAAAAGAAATCAAAGCTATCTATAGTCATATGAAAAAATATGAAAAAATTACTATTGATTAGAGAAATGCAAATTAAAACAACCTCACACCTATATGAAATGACAAATGCTAGAGGGGATTAGGGAAAATGTGTACAGTAATGAACCGTTGGGAAGTAATGAATTGGTCTATCCATTCTGGAGAACAATTTGGAACTATTCCCAAAGGCTGACCCAGCAAAACCAGTACTAAGTCTGTATCCCAAAAAGATCAAAGAAAAAGGAAAAGTACCTATATTACAAATATTTATAGCAGCTCTTTTGTGGTGGCAAAAAAAAAATTGGAAATTGAATAGATGTTCATCAATTGAAGAATGGCTAAGCAAGTAATGGTATGTGGTTAAGATAGAGTATTATTGTACTATGGGAAATTATGGAGGGAGGTCAAAAAATATGACAAGACATATATGAACTGATGCAAAGTAAAATGAAGAGAACTGGGAGAGCATTGTATATAGTAACAGCAATGTTGCAATGATGATCAACTGTGAAAAACTTAATTACTCTAGTTACTACAATGATAAAAAACAATTCTAAAGGAGTCATGATTTACAAAAAAAAAAATACTCTCAACTTCTAGAGAGAGAACTAATGAACCCTGACTGGAAACTGAAGTATGATTTTCTCATTTTATATTTTTTTGCTTTTTTTTTTTACAATTTGAGTAATGTGGAAATATGTTTTCCACGATTTCACATGTATAATTGTTATCTTGCCTTCTCAGTGAATGTAGGAGGGCGTAGGAGGGAGGTAGAGAATTTGTAACTCAAAACTTAAAAACAAAACCATTTTTAATAGAAATAATTTTTAAAGAAAATTTTATTTAGTATCATTTATATGATAATTGGTGAGGACATACTGGAGAGAGGGAGACCAGATGGGATCTACTGTTAGAATCTAGTTCATGATAACCTGAACTGCGATGTTGTTAGTAGTAATGGGGGAAAATAGACAATTCTAAGAAATATCAGACTCAGAAAACGCGATATAATAGCAAACCCAACATGAAGCTCAACTATTGAGGAAGAAAGAACAGCTAAGGCTAAGTAAGATTTCAAGATACAAGGACTGGCAGGGTTTGTTTGTTTTGAGAGAGGGTTGTGAATAATACCCACCACTCCATTCTGTTCTGCTAATTGGTAAGTCTATAGCTATAGCCACCATTTCATTAGGCCGAACCAGGCCTGATTCTACTCATTCTCTAGACTTCTCAACATTGATACTAACAGTCTTGAATTATCACACACACATACACACACACTTTTCATGTATTGTCTTTTATAAATAAATATTTTTATGTATTGTCTTCCTCCATTTGAATGTAAGCTCCTTAAAAGTATTAACTAACTTCTGCTATTTGAATATATATCTTCTGTCCTTAACTTTTCTGGCAAAAAAATAAGCATTAATAAATACCTTATTTAACTTTCATGCAGATAGAGGATTTTTTTAAAAATCTTTAATCTGAGAACACATAAGCTGAGGGAATATAAAAATATATGCTTATTAATAGGGAAATATGTACTTTCTCTAGACTAGTAGAATTAGGGATAAATCTTGGAAACCTAAAAGAAGATAAAGATAAGGCAGAATAATAAAAAAGAGAGTTGGTTTAAAAATCCGAGGAGTTGGGTTCCAATCCTGACATAGTCAATTAGCTTAGGTAAATTACTTAGTCTCCTTGGGTTTTCAGAATCTTCATCTTTAAAATGAGGGAGGTAAAAAAATTTTAATTAAATATTAAAATGAAGGAGGTGGAATACATGACTAAGAAGGCCCCTTCCAGCTCTTATTCTTTTGTTCTTATAACCCTCCCTTTACAGGACATGAGTTTTTGGCACAGTTGAAAAAACTGGACTAAAAGTTAGAAGATTAGTTTCCCTGTCCTAACTCTATCATTAATCTGCTCATTGAAGTATAAAAAAAGTCATTTGGTCTCTCTGAATTTTTTGATATGTCAGAGAAGATCATACAAGAGCTGAAAATCTTTCAGTTCTAAAATCTCTAATTCCATGATTGAAGTAAATGCTTGTGACACATTACCCTGTAAGTAGAACAAGGCAAAATATAAGATTTAAATGAATTCCTATGTGACAAATATGTAATAAAATATAATGAAAATTAGGGATACACTGAGCTACATTGACATATTCCTAGCTATTTAAGTTTAATATTAAGGAATGTTCCAATGCTATTCCACACAAAAAATATCCCTTGATGTCACAATCATCAATATAGGGATGAATGGAATGTGGATATGACTAAATGCAGCATTTATTATAGCCTTTGTATTGTAACTTTCCCCCTCTATCTTATTGTCTTGGCCAAGCATTAGTATCTTTGAGGGTGAGAGTGACTAGATAATTTCAAGATGAGACTGTTAGTTCTGTTTTAGAGAATACAAAGAAGAAAAAATAGAAATTAAATATAAAGCAATATAAAGTTTATAATAGTATGTGAACACAAAATGGTACAACTGTTAAATGGGATACTGTCAAATAGATTAATTAGTTAACATTTGGAAAGTGCATTGAAGAAGAAAATTGCCAAATAAAAACTACATATAGCAGCTAATTTCTCATCTTTTCTAATGTGATGGAGAAAGAAACTAACCAATGAGTAAGTCAACTAATTTTCTGGAATGCAGAGGACCTTCTGCCCCCTCAAGACAAAGGTTAAAACTATTGCAATCAGTGAAACAGCATAATGACCAGCAGTAGTGGAGAGGGGGGGAGTAGCTGGTTAGTTCAGCACTGACTGGGTAGATAGCACTGGACCACTGGCAGATGAATAGCATTGCCCCACTGACATAAAGGCAATTACTTACTAGAGATGTTGAGAGGATAAAGAGGAGGAAAGGCTATTATTAGAACTTTCAGCCTCTAGGTGGGCTGAATGATCTACAAAGGAAAATAAGACCCAGATAAGTGTTCAGGTATATGGAAGGAATCAAATTCCAGTGTATGGTTTTCCTGAGGAGAAACTTTCCAAATGAGAGCAAGCTTTTATATCTGTTCCCAGGAATGTTAGCCCATACTGAAGCAACCAGGAGAGAGGGTGTATCTTTGCATATGTTCCTTTCCTAAGAGTCTGATAACCTGTGTTGATTCTTATTACCCAATGTCTCTATCTGGGAAGATATAAGTGTTCTAGCGAGAGCTAAGTCTGTGATGTTATTGCCTTTCAAAGAAAGATTTGGCTGTTTTTCTAATGAAATTTGTTCTGATACTCATAACAAAGGTATGTTTTAGATCCCAGACATTAGTAACTGGTCTTGTATGATAAAACCATATTTTCTAGAATTATAGGGATGATTGTGAATACTGAGTCAATAACCAATCAATCATTAAGCATTTATTAAGCCTTTACTTTGGCCAAATGCTATACTGGCACCAAAGATTTAAAGACCTAAATGAAAGTTTATGCCCTCAATAAGCACACATTCTATCAAGGGAAATGATTTGTATATATGTGTATATTTAAAATAAACACAAGATAATTTTAGTTGGGATGGCTCTAGCAATAGGAGAGATCAAAGTCTATATAGAGATGGTACTTGAGCAGAGCTTTGAAGTGAAAAAAGAATCTAAATGAGTTATAGCAACTTCTAGAAGTCTACTGTTCCTCACAAATGACTATTTACCAACCTGTTAGAACTCTCTTAGTCCTTAAATATGCTTTGGGTCTCATATAGGAAAACACCTATGACCAGAGAGATAAGATTTTCTTTTGATCCTGGAGGGATGGTTAGAGCATTATTTGAATTTTAAATTATAAGATTTTGAGTTTCAATGAATGGATGTATCACTGCCAGAAACAGGAAATTTAGGAAGAATTGTTTTGGGGTTGAAGGGAGAAGGATGATTACTTTAGTCTTGAATATACTGAGTTTGGGATGGTGAAGATATTCAAGTAGCAATATTCAGTAGGAAGTTAATGTATGGGCATTGTGATAAAACCTGTATACCTATTTGTGTCAAGTCATTAACACAAAAGGTCATTTTGGCACTTAAGCTGTAATTGATACCATGAAGAAACCGTGGGTAGCTCCTGGAATAAGTACTGTAGCAAATAAGATCTGCTCAAGCTGTTCTGTTTGCCAAAAATTCAATCAAGGGGCATTCATACAGAAAGATTTAGGTGGTAGACCTTTAGCATATTTTCCATTTGAGAGTCTGCAGATCGATTACATCAGCATGCCAAAAGTTGGAAGATATAAGTTTTGCTTTGTAATTGTTGATAGATTAACCAAATGGCCTGAAGCTTTTCCATCAAATCCAAATACAGATAGCTTTGTGGTGAAAGTTTTGATTAAGGAAATAATACCTACATTTGGAGTACCACTAACAATAAATTCTGATAAAGGATCGCATTTCACTCATGACATCCTGAAAAGTCTATGAAAATCTAGTAATAACACCAACATATCATGTTCCTTATCATCCACAAAGTTCAGGGCAAGTGGAGTGAGTAAATAAGGAAATAAAGGTTATGGTGGGGAAGATCTGTGCTGAAACTCATCTCAAATGGCCAGAGATTCTTCCCATAGTTTTGTTTTACCTACATAGGAGACCAAGAGCAGATTTACATATATCATCCTATAAAATGCTCTTTGGACTTGCTCTACTACAAGCAAAAACTTGTAAGACAGTCTATATACATCTCTTTTAGGAGGAGACTGTCAACTTGCTTCATACTTAAGTGTTTTACAACAAAGACTGAAAGAATTACATGATATGGGAGTATTAATTCAAACTGGTCCTTTGGATTATTCTCTTCATGATTATAAACCAGGACATATGGTATATGTAAAAAAATTTGCTAAAGCATCAGCAACACAAGAAAGTTGGTTAGGTCCTTACACTATTGTGTTAAGTTTCTCCATCTTCAGTAAAAGTTTTGGGTAGAGAATCCTGGTATCATTGTTCACATATAAAAGTAGCACATGGTAGTAATGATGGAAATGTACAAATCATTGAAGAAGAAGAAAATGAAGAAGAGATTGCAGAAAGTTAGAATCATCAGTCAAATTTAGTCTACAGTCAGAAAGATCAGTAAGGAGAGAACCATTCCTGTGGAAGAGGATAGATGAGGACAATGTAGATGAAGAGAATTCAGGAATTAATGGACATTGTTAAAAGACTGAAAATTGGTAAATTTAAAAGACTGTAAAATTTGCAATGAAGAAGATTACAGGATAAATGGACTAAAGAATCAATACTTTGGGGTAATGTATTATAGTACAAAATAACATAGCATTTATTCACATACAAACACAAATATATTTACTACTATGGAATTGCAGTAGAATATTCAGGATTAAGTAAGATAAGATAAGAAAATTAGATACTGACTTGTACTATATCATACATTACACAACACAAACAACATATGACATCACATATCAAACAAAATTGTAAATAAATATGCAAATATATGTAAATAGGGTGTATAATAGGGTTGTAAATTAATTTTATTGTAGTGTATGTATATATAAAATATGTATAAATATGAAGCATACATGTGTGTATATGTACATATGTATGTTTATTGTTACATGTATTTGCATGAGTGAGTTTAATGTTTGGTTTGATTTTCAGTGTAAAACTTAAGCAATATTGTGTTTTTTGTAATTTTCAAAAATTTTTCTCCAAGTTTAATGTTAATGTACTGCAATAGTAGTACAATTTTCTGTATTAGCTGATTAGAGTATTTTAAGTTTGATGTTTGCATGGAAGTTATGTTCATCTTTTTTCTCTGTTTTGATTTTGCTTCTGTTTGACATTTGTACTTGTTCATTATTTAATTCCTTTTCCTTTTCCTTTTTCCTTGTTAAATTCCCTAGAATAGGTCAGTATTAGTTAGAGTAAGACAGTTGAGTGTAGGTTGTTTGTTATTTTGGCTAGATTTCTTAGTTTAGTTCATCGGTAAGTATTTTAGATTGTGCACAAATACATAAATCATGTTGGAAACATGATTTTTGTTTTGTACAAAAGGGGGGAATGTGATAGGGAAAGGACATTTTGCAAACAAAATGTGTAATACATATGTCAGAGTGATTGACAGGAGCATGTGACTGAGAGTCACATGGGAGCCTAAGGCTGGAGATCTGGGGAAAGGTTCTAAGTCCCAACTATCTGGGCACTTCTCTCCCGGAAGGACCTGAGGTTGGAGGCTTAGAAAAACAGGTTTCTGCTTCTCCTGATAGCAACTGAAGAAAGGAATCTTTTGAACTGGCTGCTGGCAGCTTGAGTAAAGAAGATTGAGGACACATTTCACCACTGGACCTGTTTGGAAAGTTATCAACTGAACATCCTGGCCCATTTGATTGGACTCCATTTGTGAGACTTGGTTATTGGGGAAACTTAACGCTTAGCTTAGAATAAGATAGTTTTAGATAGATTTATAGAAATTGGTGTTTAAGATAACTTGTAGTAATTCTCCTAATGCCTGTTCCTTCCTCCCCTTCCCAACCAATAAACCTGATTTTATTATATGTTTCCCTCTTGTTCATTCCTCATCAAATTCCTATAACAGCATGGAGTTCAGCTGAATAGATATAAATATATATGCAAAATTGGGTAACATCAGGATATAAATGATAACTGAAGCCATGAGAATAGGTGACCTTGTAGGGTACAAAATATAGAGTGAGATCATTGGGCTAAGGATGGAGTTTTAGTTAACAGGTAACCAAAAAATTATAATCAGGGTAATTAGAAGTTGCTCTTTGGTCTTGGTATTAAATGGTTTTGTTACTTGTTTTTCTTCCCTTATCTTCAAATTCAATTCAAGAGTAAGGTTTCCAGGACCTCAAATGGAGTTTTGTGATGAATAGTAAATGAAAAAGGATTTTTAAAAATCTGAGATTTTTGCACATTGTAATCATCTTTCCTTGTTCTCATTCAAACACACATGTTCATTCACTAAATCAATTTCTTTGTTGTGCTTCTTCTTCATGTAAACTTTTATATGAAAACTTGAATCCAACCTACATACATTTCTCCAACCATTGTCAGCCTTTTCTTTTCATTTTAGAATGGAACCTAGCTTCAGATAAATTTTGCCTGACTTTCGCTAAGCCTGTCTCCATAGAGCTCCTCTGCATTCCACCCTCCCTAAGTTACTTATGTCTTAACCTTCCTTTGTTTCTTGTGATTTGTGCTCAGCTCCATGATCCATACAACTCTTAGTTTAGTAAATCAATAACAAGCATTTATTAATTGTTTATTATGTCCTAGACACTCTGATAGATAAAAACCCAAAGAATGAAATCCCTCTTATTCTCAGTAACCTTAACTTCACTCTATTGACAAGTCTAATTGCAAAGAACCACACAAATATCTACATCTTTAGCTGAATGAAAAGAGTGTATGATTTGGAGAGAGATGGGGTTTGGGGTTGAATCCTATTTTTGAGTTACTAGCAAGTTAACCATGAACAAAATCATTTTATTTATCTGATTCACAGTTTCCTCACATATAAAATAGGGGGAAGGGAATGAACATTTATATAGTACTTACTATGTGCCAGGCACTGTGATAAGCACTTTTAAAATGTTATCTTATTTAATTTTCACAACTCTGGGGGGTAGATGATATTATGATCTCCATTTTATAATTGAGAAAACTGAGGCAAACAGAGCTTAAGTGAATTTCCTGGAGTTACATGACTAGTGAGTGTCTGAGGTCACATTTGAACACAGAGCTTATGTGTCCTACCTAATGACAGTATAGTATAGTGGAAAGAGGGATAGGATGGTCTGCCTTTGAATTCTACTCCTGACATATGCTAGCTGTGTCACTTGGGGTAATAATTTAAGGACTCACACCTCTAGGAAACTCTCTAAGATCATTAAGTGCAATTCATCTGCATTGGTAGAAGTTCCTCACTGAGATTTTCAATCCAACAAAATCACAGATCCAATCAAAAACTAATCCTATTTAATAGAATAGTTTTGAAACTCAAATGAAATAACAGATGCAAAGTAATTTTTAGATCTTAAAGCTTTCTATAGTAATAGCAGTTATTCTTAATGTAATTTTAAGAAGGGGAGCAATTGGTGATTTCATTGGTGTGGATGAGAGAATTACAAACTGCATTGCAAGGACTTGATTTGTAAAAAACACCAGGAAGAAAGGATGGAATTCTGCTGTCAACAGGGGATGGGGCTAGAACCTCTAGCCAAGAAAAGCAGATCAGTTGGAGACAGGGTTCTTTCTCTTCTGGCAAGGAGGAGAGAAGAGCATCCCTCTGAGCTCAACTTGTTAAGGTCCTTCAATTAGCTGATGTGAATCAGAACTTTTCATTAGTGAATAGAGACTTTTTCCCTGTGGGGAACAGAAGAGACTATCCACTCAAGAAGAGCTTCAACTGACATCTTATATAACTGTACATCCCTCTAAATCAGAAGTCCAACAGCCTCACTCTATCTCTCCAGAGACTTCGGTCCCCAGACCTGAGCCATCAACCCTTGAGTGGGAATTTAGGATAAAAAAGTAATTGGGGATTTCCTAATTTTTTCCTCTACCCATATACCCTAATTTCCTTTTATTTTCAAAGAATAGTTATTATTACTTAGCAGAGACTGAGCCTCAATTTGTAGCTAAAGGCAAAGAAAGAGAAAGAAACATCTTCTTCCTTTCTATCTATGGTTCTAGGGGAGATCAGGACAATCATCTATTAGGGGAGGAAACCAGAAACCAGAGATTGAAGGGGAACTTTCCTTCTCACCTTTCAGCTCTGGACCTTGGTCAAAACCACTCCCCTTCCCTTGTGTAGTCCTACCTAAGAGAGGAAGTAGTGCTTTCTTTGATCTGTCCCCTCTGACTCAGACCTTCCTAACTTTAGTTCCTGACTCCTCTAGTACATTGGATATATGGAACTCCCAAATGGCAAGGTCCTCCAAGTGAATAAGTTTGGACATTCATCTGTAACATTTAAGGTTCTTAATTTTTTTGGTCTTTGTTTTCTTCCCTTTGGCAAAGCCTGTGAACCTTTTATCAGAAATATTATTTTAAAGGGACAAAATAAAATATATAGAAGTACAAAGGAAACCAATTACATTGAATTACAGATATCAAAATATTTTTTTTTAATTCACAGATCTCAAGTTAAGAAGTTCAGGCATTGAGAGATTTCTGGGCAGGAATTAAAGGTTATTTACCCATAGTCAAACAGCTAAGTGAGAGGCAAAACCCAAAGGTAGGTCTTCTTGGTGGCAGCTAAGTAACTCAGTGGATTGAGAGCCAAGCCTAGAGATAGTGGGGTCCTGGGTTCAAATCTGAATTCAGATACTTTCTAGCTGTGTGACCCTGGGCAAGTCACTTAACTCCCATTGCCTCTCCCTTACTTCCCTTCTGCCTTATAACTAATAATACACAGTATTGATTCTAAGATAGAAAGATAAGGGATAAAAAAAAAAGACAGTCAATCTTGACTTAAGCCATCCCCTATCCACTATGCTGCCTCCTATCTCCTTATTTTAACTCCTGGTACAATTCATGTGACTCATTTTAGTCCTTACAGTGACAAATAGTAGATTACAATATCTAAGTAAATAAAGTAGTACATGTAATAACAGATAAAAATATTTGACTTCTTTCTTGTCCTTCCCTCAATTCTGTCCCCTCTAATTCCCTTCCTGACCTATCAATTTCAATGCCACAAGATCATACCTATTCTGTGGAAATGAGAGAAATTTGCTTTATTTTGGAATAATGAGGCCTTTGTGAAGTATAAATTATAAATTTTTCCATGTGAAATGAATAAGCAATATGCTCTGATTAAAACACTCAATGTGGTATATGATATATCTAGACCATTCCCAGTGAAAGCATAATGTTATGTTATTCATAGTGAGAATATTTTTCCAAAGGAAAAAGTTCATAGACTATACCATTGAAGTTAATCATGCCAGAGTTTGCTCTTAAATATGTTATTCATTCATTATATAAATATAGTGTTGATAATATTGGGTGCACAGTGCCTGGCACATAATAAACATTTAGTAAATATTTGTGAAATTGAATTGATTTGAGACAATGGCCAGGAACTGAAAAAATAAACTTGAAGAGACTTGGACGTGTCTAAAGCGTAGTTTAGAAAATAATTGATATATTTCTATAGACTTTAAAAAAAATAAAAACACTTACCTTCCATCTTGGAGTCAATACTGTGTATTGGCTCCAAGACTGAAGAGCAGTAAGGGTTAGGCAATGCGGGTCAAGTGACTTGCCCAGGGTCACATAGCTCAGAAGTGTCTGAGGTCAGATTTTAACCTAGGACCTCCCATCTTTAGGCCTGGTTCTCAATCCCCTGAGCTACCCAGCTGCCCCCTGCTATAGACTCTACTGATATGTACATAAAAGAATGAATGAATGAATAAATAAATAAACAAATAAATAAATGATTGAATAGAAAATAAATAAATGTAACCAAAGCATCCATCTCTACAACTTTATCATCATCTTACCTCTCTAAGAGTTCAGATGGTATCATCTCTTCCTCTCTACTTATTCCCTACTAGCTGCCCCCAGCACCTTTCTGCCATGTCATAATAGATAGGAAATAGAAATCAGCATTGCCCAAAGTCTAGTAAACTGTAGAGAATTCCAGTATGCTTTCACACTGCAGTTACACAGTGAAAATGTGTGAATAGGAATGAAAAGAAGCAAAAAAAAAAAAAAGAACAAGGTGAAGGGGAAATTGAATCTAGCAAATGCTTATTATAGACCTACTATGTGTAAAGTATTGGGGGATACAAAGAAAAGATAAAATGGACTCTGCTCCCAAAGAGAATATGTTATATTGGGGAATGGGCATGAGAGACAAAGGGGGGAAGTTATTAGGTCCAAAGGATCTGGGTTAAAGATGGCAAAATTTTGAGGTTCAAAAAAGTGCTGGTAAAAGAAAGATTCCTTAGCTACTATCCATTTTCTTGTGAAGTGAGTTTAGTGTGATAGTGAGAGATTGATGTTGTCTAGGGTCAACTCGTGTTTAGTATAGGAAGACTCCATAGAGAAGACTGGATGTTAGTTTTGTTTAAAAGACTGCAAGGGACAGGCTTTGATGAAGTACAGTAGCCAAAGAAATTGTTCTGAGTGAGAAACACAAAAAAGTACAGAGACTTGAAGCAAAAGACATTAACAACAAAAATTCTAGAGGTCATTTTAATGACCCTGAATGTACCACTTTAGTTCTGATAATAGCACCTATTTTCCTCCTGCTGAGGTATATCACTAAGTAGAAAACACTATTTTTTTAAAAAGGCCCCCATTCCTTCTGAACTGATGTACACCTGCTGTGACAAAGCTTGAGAAGATCCCATTTGAGAGGCTGGTGATGAATAGACAATTGAAAAGGAAAAGCCAGGAGGGAGTTTTGCAACCTTATACAACTTGTGATCCTAGATCTCTGAGTGGGGGAAGGGAGGTGTTTTGTGTGGGGTTTTTTAACATTGGTCTGGAAAACAGAACTGAGAAATGAAGTCAGGTTTTTTTAGGCTAACAAATGAGAGAAAAATAAAAATACTTTTAGTTTAACTCCAAAATATTTTTGAGTGAGATTCTAAGTGGAAATGTCACTTTTTAAAACTAACACAAAATTTTCTCTCATATACAAATTATGAAACAAACAAAGCTATTGGGAAGATAAGCTACAGTTTTTCCCTATTGGAATATTGAACTACATAGCTTATATATGAATATTTTTTAATTTTTGTCTTTGTTTTTAAGGCATCATCCAGGTTGATCCATGTGAATAATCTTTTTTTTTCTCTCCATTTAAAGACAGACCAATCTGCTGGCATATGTTCACTTTTCTGAAGCAATATGGGACACTAAATACACATAACAGAGTTTAGTAAGATTTGCATGCTACCATAGCTTGAAAATATGAAAATATGAGTAAAACCATTTAAGTTAATGATTGTGATTCATGATTTGTTGAGCCCACATTACTGAGGAAGAAACATTTCTTTTTAAATGATCATCTACACTCAGACAAAGTTTAAGAGGAACTGTGTTTTTATTTTATGGAATTCAGACCCATTTATAAATCAGCACAAGAGTAGGATCAAACATGGTAAGTATAAAGATTCATAAAATCAAAAATAGTGGGTTTTTTTTTCTTTTTTCATAAAGCTAGAAGAGACTTCAGATATCATGTTCAGATGTCATGGCAAGCAGTTAAAAAAAATTTGTTCACTTGAACATTTTGCTAAAACTTGACCCTGCAAAAATGTATAAAAATTATTACTAGTCAACAAGCATTTTCCATATTTATTGAAAATAGGTAAATATAACATTGCAGAGAGACACAAGGGAAATGAATGAAAATTCCAACCAAGAAAGTTGAAAGAGTATCTTGCTGTTTTAGGTCAATGTCAGAAATCACTTCCTATTTTGAGAAGCCCCCTGTGCTGATGATACCTGCCAGGAAAAATGAGCATTAAATCGGAAGAGGGAGACTGTAAGTGGAATAACACAAGGATAGGATGGTTTCGAAACACTGATTCCCTGATCTCCCTGGTAAAAGAAATATCCTCTGGAGCTAATGTGAACTTTTCTCATCAACTCTTTCAGAGCTTCAGGATACCATTTAGAACTCTGTAAAAGAGTATTTACCAGGGAAAGGCTTGTGCCCTGAGTGGTGAAGTGCTTATTCTCCAAAGGTACTCTATTCATCTTGCTTTACTATAGGATCAAATCAAGAATGCCACAGAATTATGAGGTTAGAAAGGACTTAAGAATTCACTAAGAGTATCTCCTTACTTCTTAACTGTTCTCCACCTAAAAATTCCAAAGATCCCAAACATTTTAAATATTAAAAAAGAATTTATTGTTGTGATGCCCAAAACATATTTGCTGCAAAAGAAAAATTCAGCTACCTTACTGCACTCAAACTCAATTCATTTTGATTATATTTTCTTTACACTTGGGTTTCTAGTCTTGTTATCTGCTTAGCTAATAGCTAGAAATTACTAACCACATGAAAGTATATATCCATTATTACTGCTGATTGAAAAACTTTTTGTTTATTCCTAGATAAGTCCCATGAGGTTTTCTATTTGAAGGTCATTTTACTTTATAGTCCTGAATACACATATATTGAATATATATATATATATACATGTACTGAATGAACATATATACTAAATGAAAATATATACTGAAAAGTATCTATCTCCTTCAGACACATATACACACAAACATACAGAAAAAAGACCAACTTCAGAAAAATAGATTCATCACTCCTATTGTCTTCCTTCACATCTGGACCTCTTCAAACATAATCCACAGGAGCATTACAAAACTGAAAATATTTCAGATTAACTTACTTGTTCATTACAAATGGTAACATGTTTATGGGATCAATAGATTTCAAGTGATAAGGAACCATGTATTTGAACATCTTCATTCTGCACTGAGAAAATTGTGACCCAATAAAACTCATTGAGGTGCCCAAAGTCACACAGTTTACTAAGTGGCAGAGAGAAGATTCCAAGTCTGATCTTCCAACTCCAAATGTAGGTCCAATTCCATTATACCATACTGAGAACTTCAACCCAGTAGATATTTTCACCCATTTACCAAACTTTGTGAATCTATGTAAAAAATTATTTTTTTAGTTAATCATTTTTGGTGGAAATTGGATCAAATTATTTTACAAACTTTAAAGGGCTCTATAAATATTTACCATTATTAGTATTATTGTCTATTATATCATCAGAGTGAGAAGTGTCTGTACTAGGCAGAATGTAAGGTCTAGCTGTGGCATAGATATGTAGCTAAGACTTAGAGAACTATCTGAAGCCCATAAAGATTGTGACTTGTCTAAGATTAAATGGTTAAATAAATATGTGAAGGCAAGATTTAAACGTGGGCTTTCTGAGTTTAAGTGCTGGACATTCTCTTCTATAATGGGGAGAAATTTTGGAGTAAAAGAAAATCAATATCAAAATTGAGAGGGGAGAAAAAAGAAGGGAGAGGAAAAAAAGTTTTTTTCTTCTTGATTTGCCGGAAGGAAAGTCATACCATCTGGATCTATGAAATGCATATGTTGTGCTAACAATATTGTTGCATTTCATTGACTATAACTTCAAGATATGGTCCAATTACTCTGTTATTCTTTAACTGTACAGTTAAGTATGTTTGCTTGATGGAACATCATTAGGTTTTATTTTATTACAATTGATATTGTCCTTAGTTTAACTTAAAAACATGGGTACTTTGTAATTGTTCCAATAGCCAGTTTTTCATCCTTCATTTCCAAGTGGATCATTGACATCACAGAATCATATCTTTATTCAAGCATGAATTGGATTTAAGTGAAGCAAAGTTGAACAAAGTCATCAGCCTCACTCTTTCTTCCAGTCATCATAGTCCAGTGTCAAGACAAATGTCAGAATAAGTAGTGATAATTTGGGAGGTAGGGTCTTAAAAATGTAATTTTGTAATCTTATAAAAACTCTAAGTATTGCATAACTCTTCCTTCAGCTACTTTCATGGCCTTTGGAACAAATTATTCTCATTGGTCCATTACATTAAGAGAAGATTTCAAATTCACAGACAGGTTTAGAGTCTGTCAGTTACCCTCAACATTGTGTGGCCATGACATGAATATTGCAGACCAGTACCATTAATCTGAACTAATCTTCATGAATGGAGAAAGAAAGGTCTAATAAATACCAGAGCAAGTGGCTCCAATGTGAGTATATCAAAGAATCCTTCCTTCTCTTGAATAAATCCATTAACTCTAATAGTAAGGGATTTTAACCTTCTACTCTCATAACTGGATAAATTCAACAACAAAAAATAAGAATAAAGAAGCGAAGGAGATAAACAATATGTTAGATAAGCTAGATATGACAGATATCTGGAAAGAAGTGAATAAGAATAAAAAGAAATATACATTTTTCTCAGCGGGGCATTGTACCTTTACAAAAATTGACCATATATTGGGCCACAAAGCCTTTATAGTTAAATGCAGAAAAACAGAAATACTGCATCCTTTTCAGATTATAATTCAATGAAAATTATATTTAACTAGGGAGGCATGGAAACACAAAAGAAAATAAACAACAATCTTAAAGAATGAGTGGGTTAAAGAGCAAGTCATAGAAATAATAAATAATTTTATTAAAGAAAATTATGAGACAATATATCAAAACCCATAGAATATAGTCAACGCAAGTTAGAGAAAAATGTATATCTCTAGATGATTATATCAGTAAAAATAGATGCAGAATAGAACAATTAATTGGGCATACAACTTAAAAGAAAATAATTGAATTAATAAATAAGAACTGGAGCTGGTTTTAGGAAAAAACAACAAACTAGATAAACCTTTGGTTAATATGGGTGTTTAAAAAGAGAGCAGAAAATCAAATCACTATCATCAAAAAAAATTTCAGTGAAATGAAAGCAAATTTACAAAATTATAAATTGCCTAAACTAGCAGAGGAGGAAATAGAATATCTAAATAAACCTATTTGAGAAAAAAGAAATTGTACAGGTCATAAATGAACCTCCTAACAAAAAGGCATCAGGACCAGATGGATTTACCAGTGAATTGTACTAACCATTTAAAGATCATCTAATTCCAATACTAAATAAGTTATTTAGAACTATTAGTAAAGAAAAATTCCTGCCAAATCCCTTTTATGAAACAAATATGGTACTGATATCTAAACCAGGAAGAGCAAAAACAAAGAAAGAAAATTATAGATTAATTTAATTAAAGAATATTGATGCAAAAATCTTATATAAAATATTAGCTAGAAAACTACAATAATGTATCACAAAGATTATATATTCTGATCAAACAGGATTTATACCAGGTATGCAGGTATATGGGTTTAAGATAAGGAAAACTATTAATATAATTTATTACAGTAATTAAAAGGAGCAAAAATCATCTAATTATATCAATAGATACATAAATGTTTTTTAACAAAATACAACATTCATTCCTGTTTAAAACATTTGAAAACATAGGTATAAATGGATTTTTCTTGGAATAATAAATATATATTTAAAACTTCAGAAAACATCTGAAATGGGGATAATTTGGAAGCCTTCCCTTTCAGGAGTGAAATAAAGATGCCAATTATCATCAATATTATTTAATAGTGTGTTAGAAATGCTGGTAATAGCAATAAAAGAAGAAAAGTAAATTGAAGATATCAGAATGGGCAAAGAGGTGTACTAATGAAGGTAATGAAGAGGTACAGGGGATAGGAAGGGCTGGTACCAGGGAATGGAGGCAGAAATCCAAATGGGCAGAAATCCAAAAGCTTGATTCACAGTTTTCCTTTCCACAGAGGTAATAAAACCATATCTTTTTACATGATATGATGATATATATAAAAAGAGAAAATCCCAGGGAGTAAGCTAAAAAATTAGTTGAATCCATAAATAATTTTAGCAAGTAGCAGGATATAAAATAAACCTACATGAATCATTAACATTTCTAGATATCATTAACAATATCCCACAGGAAAAAAAGATAATAAGAGATACTCCATTTAAATTAACCACAGATAGAATAAAGTACATGTAGGTATATCTGCCAAAACAAATCCAGAAATTATATCAATATAATTCTAAAATACTTTTTATACTGAGCAAGTCAGATTTTTAAATAATCAAATAAATATTAATTATATGTGAGAGGGCAGAGCCAATATAATTAAAATAACATTCCTACCTTTAGATACTATTTATTCAATACCATATCAATTAAATTACCAAAAGACTATTCTATTGAACTAGAAAAAAATAATGATGAAATTCATTTTGGAAAAAACAAAATGTCAAGAATATCAAAGGAAATAATGAAAAAAGTAAAGAAAAGAGTCTAGCAGTACAAGATTTTTATATTATGTTATAAAGCAGCAATTATCAAAACTATCTGTTACTGGCTAAGAAAAAGAAAAGTAGATCAATGGAACAGAATAGACGATCAACAGTTGTAACAGATGATGGTAACCATATATTTAACAATGATCTATGTTTTGGGGATGAGAATTCACTATTTGGAAGAAATTGTTGGGAAAACTGGAAAGCAAAGGATATCCAGGGAAATCATGAAAAAAAAAATGCAAAGGAAGGAGGACTTGCAGTCCCAGATCTCAAACTATACTATAAAGCGATGGTTATCAAAACAATTTGGTACTGGCTAAGAGACAGAAAGGAGGATCAGTGGAATAGACTTGGCATAAATGATCTCAGCAAGACAGTTTATGAAAAACCCAAAGACCCCAGCTTTTGGGACAAAAATCCATTATTTGATAAAAACTGCTGGGAAAATTGGAAGACAGTGTGGGAGAGATTAGGTTTGGATCAACACCTCACACCCTACACCAAGATAAATTCAGAATAGGTGAATGACTTGAACATAAAGAAGGAAACTATAAGTAAATTAGATGAGCACAGAATAGTATACCTGTTAGATCTTTGGGAAGGGAAAGATTTTAAAACCAAGAAAGACTTAGAAAGAGTCACAAAATGTAAAATAAATAATTTTGACTACATCAAATTAAAATGTTTTTGTACAAACAAAACCAATGTAACTAAAATCAGAAGGGAAGCAACAAATTGGGAAACAATCTTCATAAAAACCTCTGACAAAGGTTTAATTACTCAAATTTACAAAGAGCTAAATCAATTGTACAAAAAAAATCAAGCCATTCTCCAATTGATAAATGGGCAAGGGACATGAACAGGCAGTTCTCAGCCAAAGAAATCAAAACTATTAATAAGCACATGAAAAAGTGTTCTACATCTCTTATAATCAGAGAGATGCAAATCAAAACAACTCTGAGGTATCACCTCACACCTAGCAGATTGGCTAACATAACAGCTATGGAAAGTAATGAATGCTGGAGGGGATGTGGCAAAGTTGGGACACTAATTCGTTGCTGGTGGAGTTGTGGATTGATCCAGCCATTCTGGAGGGCAATTTGGAACTATGCCCAAAGGGAGATAAAAGACTGTCTTCCCTTTGATCCAGCCATAGCACTGCTGGGCTTGTACCCCAAAGAGATAATAAGGAAAAAGACTTGTACAAGAATATTCATAGCTGCACTCTTTGTGGTGGCCAAAAATTGGAAAATGAAGGGATGCCCTTCAATTAGGGAATGGCTGAACAAATTGTGGTATATGTTGGTGATGGAATACTATTGTGCTAAAAGGAATAATAAAGTGAAGGAATTCCATAGAGACTGGAACAACCTCCAGGAAGTGATGCAGAGCGAAAGGAGCAGAACCAGGAAAACATTGTACACAGAGACTGATACATTGTGGTAAAATCGAAGGTAATGGACTTCTCCATTAGTGGCGATGCAATGTCCCTGAACAATCTGCAGGGATCTAAAAAACACTATCCACAAGCAGAGGATAAACTGTGGGAGTAAAAACACCGATGAAAAGCAACTGCTTGAATACAGGGGTGGAGGGGAATATGACTGAGGAGAGACTCTAAATGAACACTCTAATGCAAATACCAACAACATGGAAATGGGTTTGAATCAAGAACACATGTGATACTCAATGGAATTGCACGTGGGCTATGGGAGAGGTGGTGGGAGGGGGGAGGGAAGAAAAGAAAATCATCTTTGTTTCCAATGAATAGTGTTTGGAAATGACCAAATAAAAATTTAAAAAGAAAAAAAGAAAAAAAAAGAAATAGAACCTATACAAATTCTTGAAGAATAAGCCATCTCTTCTGAAGGTCTGCGCCTTTTAGTTCCCATTCACTCCTCAGAATTAATGATATGGTCATGGCAGATAATTAATTCATGCAGTCATTCCCCTGGCTGGACCTGCCATTCTCTACATCATCTTTCTGACCACACAGTACACTATCGAATCAAGTTGATGCCTGGAAGAGAACTTTGAGGTCACTGGGGCTGACCTCCTCCTCTAAAAGGCCCCACAAGAGCAGAAACACAGAAGAAAAACAACTGCTTGATCACATGGGTCGAAGGGATATGGTTGGGGATGCAGACTCTAAATGAGCATCCTAGTGCAAACAACAACAACATGGAAATGGGCTCTGATCAAGGATACACGCAATACCCAATGAAATTGCACATAGGCTGCAGGAAGGGTGGGGGGAGTGGAGGGAGGGAAATAATGTGATTATTGTCACCAAGGAATAATGTTTGAAATTGACCAAATAAAAAAATAATGTTATTAAAAAAAGATGAAGACAATAATAACATCTACCTACCAGAAAAAGGATTAAAGTACGTGCTATTTCTAATGAACTCAACATAATGCCAGGCAAATAAAAGGTGTTTAATAAATTTAAAAAAAACTGGAAAGCAATCTGGCAGAAACTAGCTATAGAACAATATCTTATGTCATTTACCAAAATAAGATGAAAATGGATTCATGACCAAGGCATAAAGGGAGAAATGATAGGCAAATTAGAAGAACAAAGAATATATTATCTCTCAGATTTATAGATAGGAAAAAGAAATGTATGAATAAAGAAGAATAGAAAGCATTGTGAGATATAAAATAAATAATGCTGAATACAATAACAAAATTTTTCTACAAATAAAACTAATGTAGCCAAGATAAGAAGGAAAGCAATAAGTTGGGGGGGGAGTTTTATAGGCATTGTGTCAGATAGAGGTTTCATATCTAAAATATATAGAGAGAGCTTTATCAAGTGTCAAGAATATGATTCATTCTATAATTAATAAATGGTCAAAAGGTATTAGACAGTTTTCATATGAAGAAATCAAAGCTACATATAACTACATTTAAAAATTCTCTAAATAATTACTATTTAGAGAAATGCAAGTCATAAAAACTCTGAAATATCACCTCATACCTATCAGATTGGTTAAAACAATAAAAAGGAAAAATGACAAATTTTAAGAAAGGAAATGGAAAAATGGGGACTCATATGCTACTGATGGAACTGGGAACCAATAGAGTCATTTTGGAGAGCAATCTGGAATTAACTAAAACAGTTATAAATCTATGTATATCTTTTGTCCCAGAAATACCACTCCACTTTATTTCCTAAGGTGACCAGGGAAAAACAAAAAGAACCTATATGTTCTAGAAATATTTATAACAGCTCTCTTTTTTGGTGAACTGGAAAGCGAAGTGATGCCCATCAACTGGGGAATGGATAAACAAGTTGTGGCATATGATTGTGATACTACTGCATTATAAGAAATGATGAGCAGGCTAATTTTGAAAAAACATGGAAAAACTTAACATGAAATTCTGGAGAGTGAAATGAGCAGAACCAAAAGGATATTGTATAAAGAAGCAAAGATATTGTTTGAAGAATGACCTCTGTATTTCCACCTCCAGAGAAAGGACTGATAGCTAGAAAAAAGACATAATTTTAAATATTAAGATATCTTTTTGCCAAATGATATCTTCTCTTATGGGGGGAAAGACAGGGAGGGAGAGAGTTAACATGATATTTTAATGTAAGAAAAATAAATAATTAATTTTTAAAAATCTTGCCTTCACTCTATTGACCTGTCCTGAATGAAGAACCTATGTCTTCAGAGAAATTTAACTCTAAGTACCTAAAGCATCATTAGGTATCCTAAAAGACATAATTCACTTTTTGATATTTTGATACCTTAAAAACTCATTACTTCTATAAATTAAATAGCTTAGGTCTTTCATGAAACATAGAATAGCAATTCCATTTATAAAAGAGGATCATTGTACCTGAGGCAAACACTTAAAATGTAGAAACAAAATCAGTCCAGAGTCTAATTACAAGTGAGACCACTCGTCTATTTTATCTAACAAGAAGAGAGTTGTTATTTAAAACTACAATTAGATTTTTGTTATTAAAAGGCTGCTTGTCCATTTCATGTATTATCTCTTCTCTTTTGTTGAAAAATGACCCTTCTGTTAGCAGTAGGAATCACCTATTGCCATTGCCATGTTTTTAATAAATTTGACGTTAAAAAATATTAAAATAACAAGATTCTGGAAAACCATGCTTCTGCAGCAGAAGAGCAGAGATGAAGGCATCAAAAACAAAGGAGAGTATATGTTGCCTTGGTCATAACAGAGTTAAGATACTATATTAGTTCTGCCTGTCATACATTAGGAAGAATATCTATGAATTGTTGCCCATGATGAAAAGGGTGATTAAGAGAGTCAATCAATTAAACACCGTGCTCTTTGAGAATAGGGATATTTAGTATGTAGAAGAAAAGTATTAGGGGTGAAATTAAAATCATCTTCAAAATTTTGAAGGAATTTCATTTGGAAAAGAGATTACCTTTTTTTCTGCTTTGTTCTAGGGCAAAACTAGGAGCAATGGAAAGATGTTATATAGAGATAGATATTGGCTTTTGGTTTGTTCAGTCATTCAGTCATGTCCAAGCTCATGTTCATTGCTTCCATGACACTAACTGACCATTTCTTCCTCTGCCATTCCTTTCTCCTTTTGCCATACTCTTTCCCAAAAGAGTTATTTTCTAATGAGTTCTGTCTTCTTCTTATGTGGCCAAAGTATTTGAGTTTCGTTTTAGCATTTGACCTTTCTTGTCATGGCAGAGGGACTTAAGTATCTCAGTAAAACTGAGCTATACCATGCAGGGTTACCCAAGACAAGCAGGTAGTAGTGATGAATTCTGATAAAAGGTGATCCACTGGAGAAGGTAATGGCACACTCCAATATCTTTGCCAAGAAAATGTACAGTATTAAAACAAAAAAAGATATAGGATGGCTATAAGAGAAAAATTATAATTGTTAAAGCTTCCCAAAAGTAAAATGGGATGATTCATCAGATTTTTCATTACCAAACATCTTCAAGCAAATGATATCCACTTGTTAGGTATTGTGTATAAGGCATTTTTATTCAAGTGTAAGATGGATTTGATAGCCACAGAGGTCCTGTCCAACTCTGAGATTTTGTGCTCTAATTTTGTGATACTATGAGGTGTCACCATAAAAGTCCCAGGAGAAGAGTGGGACAAGCTGCCAACCTGGGTTCAGGAAAGGTGTGAACATTCATTGAGCACAGCATCTGTTCATCTCAGTTTTGCAAGTTACCTAAAGGGTAGAAGCAGACTTGAAACTAAAGAGTCAGATCTCTATGGGATGTTCAACAGAGGGCAGAGGCTTTGAAACATTTGTGTGAATGTACATGGCATATTTCATGGCAAAACTAGGTCCCCCAAGCTGGAGGCAGCTGTCATCACAGCACATGTTATATAAATGATAGTAGGCTTTGATCAGGCTCTAACAAAATATTTATTCATTCAGTTCATTCAACAAGTATTTAAATGCCTATAATACGAAAAGTACTATGTTAAGCAGGTGAAAGGGAGAAAAATATAGATTTGACATAACTACTACCACTTACAAAGATATATATGCATTAACCTGTATGTGAAAAATCAGTTAGACTTTAAGATTTTTATGACTTTGTAACTTTTTCTGTTACTGTAAATTCTATACAGTTTCCCTATAGTTCATAAGGTCATAAATTTAGAGCTGGAAGGGATATCAAGTCCAATTTCTTCATGAGGAAATAGAAGAAGATAGAAGGGAAATGAGTTGCCCAGGGTCACCTAGCTAGGAAGTGTCTGAAGCAGGATTTGAACCCAAGTGTTCTTGTCTTCAAGCCCAGTACTCCATCCACTATTCCATGCTACTTTTTACTATAATGCTACCTAACACTCCAGTACATCAATAGATCTTTCAGCTAATTAGTTATGCTTTATCCTCCAACAGTGAAGCTAGACATTCAGTCATAGCTTTGCATAATGGGTGATTTTTATCCATGTGTTCTAATAAATTCCCCATATGAGTGTCTGCCCAATGGGCTATGGACCTGTGAGCAGACAGGCTTGTCACTAATTGGCCAATTATCCCAAGTCATCTTTTTTAATACTGTTGCTCACCTATTGCTCTAATGACATCCTTCATGTCACTTTTTCTATGCATTTCCCCTTCTGAAAGGATTATAGTCTACTCATGCCTACCTTGTACCTCTCTCTCACCCTTTAAGCTGATCCATAACTTGAGTTCTACAGAAATTGTGGTATTCTTTGATTCACAGTCATTCAGTTGTTTGTTTTGAACTTTAACCAGACCTATTATTTCATTCATGTAAGTAATTCCCATTGAAAAAATATATCCCCCTCTGCAAATAGTCCACAATTGTCTAACTTCTGGTCTTAAAGAATACTAAAGGCTATTATTTGTTTATAGTCACACAATCAGTATGTGACAGGCAGGCCTTGAATACATATCTTCCTGTACCTAAAGTCAATTCTCAGGGGCACTTGGGTGACTCAGAGGATTGAGAGCCAGACCTAGAGATGGGAGGTCCTAGGTTCAAATCTGACCTCAGACATTTCCTAGCTGTGTGACCCTGGGCAAGTCCCAACCTCATTGCCTAGCCCTTACCACTCTTCTGCCTTGGAGCCAATAAGCAGTATTGATTCCAAGATTGAAGGTAAGGGCTTTAAGAAATAAAAAAAATAATAAGTAAATTCTTTATCCTGATGCCTCCAATACCTCAAGGATGTTGGCATTTAAAAAAAAATTAAGATAGTCTTATGTTTCCAGGTGAATTTTTACTATCAGTAAAATCTCTTAGAAAACTTAAAATAGTGATTAACCTTTGTGTCAAAGACCCATTTGGAAGGCTGTGAAAACCTATGGACCCTTTTGATAATAACATGATAAAAATTAATAATTGAAAGAAACACTAAAGTTTTTAAAAAGGGAAAGCCAGAGCCAAGATGGCAGTTTAGTAGCAGCTAATGCTGAAACCACTCTTGTCAATCCTTCCAAACCAATCTTTTAAAAATGCCTCAAAAATACAAGAGTCAAAAACCAACAGTAAGACAGAGTGAGGGGGCTCTCCCACTGACCACAACTTGAAAGGTAGATAAAAAGAGCCAATTTTCATGGAATAAGGGGGAACCAGTAGCAAAAACTGCACACAGATGAGTGCTGATTGACCATGCCCCACCACCCTCACCTACAACACCAGGTTCTGAACCTGGGTATAGGTCAACTTCAAGATCCTGGGACCCTGCCTACACCAACAACAGAGCAACCCACACTTCATACACACCCCTTGAAGTGCCAGGCCCTTGCACCAGCCTACAGTGAGACCCAGAAGTTCATGGTAGTGGGCCCTTTCAAGCCTACTCTGTGGTGAAGCCCTTAGCTCCAGGGCAAAATAACTCAGAATGCGGAGTCCTACAGGCCATCAGCACAGGAGACAGAATCAGCTGCTTTCAGTACTCCCAGTGCATAAGCAAAAAAAAAAAAGCCTGGGAAAATAAGCAAAGAACAAAAGAAACACCTAACCCTAGAAAGTTTCTAAAGAAATAAAAATCAAGGCACAGAGTCAAGACAGAATGGTGAGATCCAGGCAACCACATGTGAAACTTTGAAGAAAAATTGGTCTCAGGCACTGGAACAACTCAAAAATAAATTCAAATATCAAATAAGACAAGTGGAGGAAAAAATGGGAAAAAGAAATTAAAGTAATGAAAATAGAAAAGAAAATCTTAAAAAAGCAAAATTGATCAACTTGGAAAAGAGACACAAAAATCCAACAAAGAAAAAAGTTTTTTAAACAAACAGAATTGACCTAATGGGGAAAAAGGCAAAAAAATCTAATGAAGAAAAAAAAGGTAGAATGAACCAAATGGAAAAGGAGGATCAAAAGGTCATGTAAGAAATTCATTCTTTAAAAATAAGAATTGGGCAAACAAAAGCTAATGACTTCATGAGACATTATGAAACAATAAAACAAAATCAAAAGAAGAAAAAATAGAAGAAAATATTAACTCTCTCATTAAGGAAAAAAAAAAAAACAACTGACCTGGACAATAGATCCAAGAGAAACAATTTAAGAATTATTGGACTACCTGCAAGCCATGATAAAAAAAATTTTTTTAAGCCTGCATATCATGTCACAAGAAATTGTTAAAGAAAACTGCCCTAATATTCTTGAACATGAGGGTAAAATAGAAATTGAAAGAAACCACAGATATAATCCTACAATAAACCCCAAATGACAACTCCCAGGATTGTTATAGCCAAGTTCAAGAGCTCCCAGGCCAAGGAGAAAATACTGCAGTCAGAAAGAAACAATTAAAACATCATGGAGCCCCAGTCAAGATTACATAAGATCTGTCAGCTTCCACATTGAAGGATCAGAAGGCTTAGAATATGACATTCTAAAAGGCAAGGGAACTGAATTTACAACCAAGAATCACCTATCCATCAGAACTGATAATATTCTTTCAAGGGAAAATATAGTCACTTAATAAAATGGAAAGAAATGCTAACTTTTAGAAATTAGTAAAAGCAAAGATGCTATTTTTTTTTTGCTAAATTCAGAACCCACTGAAATGTATCCCTAAGATAAGAACTCTGGCTTAAAGAAAGGCTGTATACTTATCTAAGAAACAATTAGATAATAGAGAAATTGTAATTCTGCAATCACATGACAAAACTGGGCAAGGAGAGCTGGACTAGAAAGAGAAAGTAGCTATAAAAGCAAAAGAATAAGGGGAAACTGTCATATGAAGCCCTGGGGCTCAGGGTAAAAAGAAAGGAGAAGTACTCAAAGAGACAGCCAGAGTATCAGGTTATCACCAACTCGCGCTTTCTTCCCCCCTTCTCTAGATCCAAAAGAAATTGGGAAATTTATACATCAATTCTAGTGGTCAAACTTTTAAGTTTCTAATGTGCACATTGCCCTTTGCTAGGCATTAGAGGTAATACTGAGTTTAGATAAAATAATCCATGTCCTCAAACAGCTTGTACACTGGAAGACACAACATATATACAAATAACTAGTGCAAAATAATAAAGTAAGTACATCAGAGAGAAGCAAAGTACTGTATAAGATCAAAGGGAGGTTTGTCATGTAAAACAAGTAAAAAGTTTAGATATGAAAGAGATTATTAGCTGAAAGGGATATAAGGGCAAATGGTATGCTTCCTTTTTACTCCATTTTCATGGAAAATCATTAGTAGCTTTCATTATTTGGCTTTTACTATTTCCTTACTTATAATTATATATTTCATGTCATCTTTATTTTTGATTGGTTAGCATTTTAGTGTGTTTGGAGATCTCAATTATTATATTACCAATGTGGTATTATATCATGAAAAATCAATATTTTAAAATAGATTGCTAACTTGAGAAAATCAACTTTTCACTGCACATTATACAATAAAGTCTCCATTACCTAGAGATCACTTATCTAGCAACTTCACCTCTTACAACAAAGCCAAGAACCAAGAATAAGTGAGAAGGCTTTTGAACAATTAAAATGGGTCTCACAAAATTCAAGTATTAAAACTCAACCACTTAATTTATAAAAGAGTCCTTGGGTCCTCGTTCAAAGCAATTCACTCTCACTTTAAAGGGGCTCTTAACCTTTTCAGTATCATGGACCTCTTCGGCAGTCTGTGAAAGCCTATGGACCTTTTCCCAGAATAATATTTTCAAATACATATAATAAAATATATAATATTACAAAGGAAACTAAAGGTAGGTTAAAAAAAAGGATGTATTTTTTTCCATCCAAATTTATAGATATGAAATTATGGATCCCTGCTTTAGACAAAGTTTTAATAATAACTACTTGTTTTTATAATTCCTTTCAAATGAACTGTATTACTTATCATGGAATCACAAAAGAAACCTCAAAAAGTCATCTTATCCAGTCATTTTTTAATATATAAATCCATTTACATGACTTTAACTAACTATATATTTCCTTAGGCAACTAGGTAGCCTAGAGGTAAAATGTTGGACTTGGTCTAAGGAATAGTTGAGTTCAAATCATGCTTCTAACACTGACTAGTTTTCTGACTCTAGGCAAGTCACTTAAACTCAGCCTTAATTTTCTTATAAGTAAAATGATGATAATAATAGTACTTACCTTACAGAGTTGTTGTGAGGATCAAATGAGATTGTACCTATAAAGTATTTCACAAATTGTAAAATGCTATATCAATGTTAACTGTGTCATTATTATCTGCTAATTCTCTCAGTCCTATAATTAGAAGTGGCCTCAGGTCATCCAGTTAAGATCTTACCTAAAATAAAAATCTAATCCCAATATCTTGATCAATCATTTAGCATTTCAGTATTATTTAGCACAGTGCTTGACACTTAAGTACCTTTGAAAATTCACTCATTTGTCCATTAATCTGAAGAGCTCTAGAAAGAGCAAATTCATTGTTTTTTTGAGTAGATTCTTCCATTTATGAACATCATTTTTAAGCCTCCACAAATTTCTACTCTGATGTCTCACTTCATCATGAAAGTGGCCCTGGGTCTTCTAAGGCCATGCCTTAAAATATGGCAGATTCTACTGTACTAGAGGGGAATCAGGAACCAAAGCTTGACAGGTCTCTGAGAGAAGGGAACAGATAAAAAGAAGCACTACTTCTCCCAGACAGAGCTGCCCCAGAGAAGGTGAAGTTGGATCTATGTCCAGAGCTGAAGGGTAAGAGGAAATTCTCCTCAGTCTCTGGTTTTTGTTCTCTTCTCTGAATGATTATTATTTTTGACCCCTCAGTACATTTGAAGAATGAGATGTTTAGTAAATAGATCTTATAAATTACAGAAGAACTAAACATCTCATTCTTCAAATGTACTGAAGGGATCAAAGATAATAACAGGAAGTCCCTATTTCTGATTTCGAACTAAATTCCCTTCAGAGGTTGAGGGCTCAGATCTGGGGACCTGGGTCCCTGAGGACCATTGTGGAGTCAGGTTGGTGTAATTTCCTGATATAGAGATACAGTTTTGAAGATATTGGTGGGAAATCTCATAGTCTCTTGCCTTTCCCAAAGGGAAAAAGTCTCTATCCACCTCTTTTGAGGAAATATGGCTAATCTGGGTCTCTTCAGATCATTTGAGGGATTATAGCAGGCTAAGCTCAGGGAAGTTGCTCTTTCCCCTCTCAGTTCAGAAGGGACAAGAACCCTTTCCCAACTTAGCTGGAGGCTCCAGTCCCATCCCCTGTTGTCAGTCAAAGTTCCATTTCCTCCTGCAGTCCTTGCCATGCATACTGCCTCTCTTGTCCACACTACCATGTTGAAAACATATGCAAGATCCCTACAACAGACTATTTGCTTTTCAAGCACCATTCTATCTACTTTCATATTGAAAGACATCATCTGTAGACTAGCAACTTGGTGATGAATTCTTTGACCAAGACAAACCCACAAAAACCAATTACTGTACAAAGTTGTGGGCAACTCCTTTAGGTCTGCAGGAAAAGTGTCAGGGGCTAAAGCAGCACAAATTTCAGACTGGTTATTTACATTAAAAACTTAACTGCTGGTGCTCTAAGTATAAAATAATCCAGTATCCAGTCAATGAGCATTTCTTACGCATTCAGTATATGTCATTACTTTGGACATAGTATTGAAGGAATTAAATCATAGCATTCTTAATAGTCACATTCTAAAAGAAATCAAAAGACAAAAGAAAGTTGCAGGAAGATGATGGGAAGGGAACAAACATCTATACTAAATTCCCACTATGTGGGAATATCATGCCAAGAGCTTAATAAATGTCTCATAATAACACCTACCTAACAACCTTATTAGGTAGGTATTATTATGATCTCCATTTTTGCTATTGAGGGAATGGAGACAAATAGGTTAAGTGACTTGCCCACTCGCATAGGTAATAAGTGTCTAAGAGCAGATTTGAACTCAGGTTTAGTAATTCCTGTATACTACCTACCTGCCTAGGAGTCCATGGGTCTTCTGAAAGAGGCAAATTAAAAAGTTAGAGTTTATTTTATCACAAATCTAAAAGCAACAAGAAATGTTACTTCATGAAGTATCTAGTCATCTCTTTCTGAAATGACTATGATTAACATTTGCAAAAAAGACCCCCATGAAGATAATTGCAACTTACACAACATCAATTGACAAGGATGAAGACATTGAGAAATTCTATTAAGAAATCGGTACTTCAAATTAAATCAACATGTATTAGAAAAGACTTAGAGCTTAGTGGTATATAATCTTTAGGAAACATTAATTATTGATTCTTATGGCTTGGTTTTGGTAGCTTTCACGCTTTTTTAAAATTGATGTTTAGTACCTTAATTAACATTTTAAAACCTTCAACTCTTTGAATCTTCTCCAGTTTCTGTTTACAAAAGTAAATGCTGTTTTCTAAAGATGTAAGGACTCCTCCCTAGTAACTGTTAAAGTAGGTGGTATTTTGGCACTATCTTAGAAAACTTTTGTTTCCATTGGCATCTAGAACATGAGACCTGATGAGAAACAAAGTCAAGCCCCTGCCCTTCCAATACAAGACGAAAGTATGGGCCTTTTTTCCTTTTCTCTTTTTACCACCTCTACCTGAAATTTTAAGATTCTGCCTTTTTTTTTGTAAATGAGATGAAGACACATGAAGGGAAAATCTCAGTCTTCTCCACCTCCTCAACCTTTCCCAACTAACCTGAGCACTACTTTTGACAGGAGAAACTTGATGAGACCCTTGTTTGATTCCTTAGCTAAATATTCTCATTAAAAACTATTCAATAATTAAAGCCAATAAGCATCTATTAAATATTATGTATCTGTCAATCACTGTGCCAGGTCCCGAAAATACAGGCAAAAAATGAAAAAGTCAGGAACTTCAAGTAGCTTGTATTGGGAAAATCGCGTACATTGAAAATTAAACACAATATATGCAAAGCAATTCTGAAGGGAAAATATAAGCAACTTGGGAGATAAGAATAGGTTTCTGTAGGAAGTATCATTTGAACTTTGAAGGAAACTAGGAATTCAGTGAGGCATTAGAGAGAAGAAGAACATTCCAGTCAATATATAATAGTCTGCAAACAGAATGTTGGTAAATGTTTAACATCAGACTCTCAGGGGAAAAAAAATACACACATGCCAGACTTTTAAGTTTGATCTTCATTATGAACATTTCCTCCATCATTTTCTATGTTTTCTTTTTTATTAAAAAATATGTTATTTTCCCAATTACATGTAATAATAATTTTAATATACGTTTTTCAAAATTGTAAGATCCAAATTGTTTCCTTTTCTTTCCCAGTTCAGAGATAGTATGCAATTTGATCTGGATTATGTATGTATTATCCTGCAAAATATACTTCCATATTGGTCATTGTTCATCACTTTCTTAAGTCTAGGAAACAGCAAAGCAAAAAATCAAGCCCTGGTTTATAACATTTACCCATTAAAGATATAAATGCTCATGCTGAAAATTTAACAGTTGGTTCTCCTGACTGATTAGAGCTGGTTCCAGTGTACCTATTTGATTTCTAGGAAGAAATTGTGAAGCAGAATAACATGCAAAAAACCTGAGAAGTTAGCATTCAGCCAGCTTGTGAAGGGCTTTAAAAACGGAGGAGTTGTTTTATAATTTATCCTGGAGAAGAGAGAGAGCCATGCCATCTAAGCTCCTTGAAGAATGTAGTGACACAGACTTGTGTTAAGCAGTATTATCCCTGTTGCCCTAGACCACATTCCAAGTACTCATAAGATGATAAATTTATAATTGGAAGGGACCTTATGGACCATCTGATCTAATACTCTCATTGTATGTATGAAATAACTAAGTCCTGGGGAGGCGAAGGAGTTGCACAAGGTCAAAAAAACTAATAATTGATAGAGCTGGGATTTGAACTGTCTATATCCAAATACAATCTTCAGTATTTCTGCCAAGAAAACCCCAAATGGAGTCATGACAAGTCAGACATGATTGAAAAATGACTGAACAGCAAAGACAAAAAATATTTCATAGGGGGGCAACTGGGTAGCTCAGTGGATTGAGAACCAGGCTTAGAGACGGGAGGTCCTGGGTTCAAATCTGGCCTCAGCCACTTCCTGTGTGACCCTGGGCAAGTCACTTGATCCCCATTGCCTAGCCCTTACCACTCTTCTGCCTTGGAGCCAATACACAGTATTTACTCCAAGACGGAAGGTAAGGGTTTTAAAATATATATATATTTCATAGCAAAAGACACTGTGCTAAGCACTGAAATACAATAAAGACAAAAATAGTACTTGCCCTCAAGGAATTCACAGTCTAATTGGGGAAACAACATGTAAATAATGTCTATATTCATCTTTCTCCAAATATAATTCTTTTGCCATGTTGCTTTTTGGAGAATGCTTTGTCCCTCTTTCAGTGGTGCCATCTAAAATTTCCAAAATGCCTAGATCATGTTCTGCTTCTCAAAACCAGAGTTGCTTTTGGGGAAGAAGATACAACTGTCCCTCCATTAAAGAAGACAAGGGTTCTTCTGTTGCACTACTTCACTCCCTAATACCCAATCACTATTCTCTTGGAACCTCTAAACTTAGTTCAGTCATCTTAAGAGTTCTAGATTATCTCCTGTTAGTTCTGTTCTAAATATAATACCCTGTTTCCTTGGAGTCTTTCTACTAAGTTCCTTCTTTTCTCAAAGTTTCTTGCATCCAGAATCTCTCATGTTTTCCTTGCTCCACTGGCTTCTAAGGGTCTACTCTTCTCATTAATGTTTCCTTGGACTAGGTTCTTTCTCCCAGAGTAGATTCAAAATGATGGGTACTCTGTGGTCAACTTAGCTCCATTTATTCTATACCCCTATCACCTCACTTATTCTAAGTTCAACATACTATTAATTAAAAAGAAGAAAGTATATTACTTTGATTAATTGTGTTAATGTGTTCTCCAAAACAGAGGTCAAGAGTCCACAGAAAAACAAATTTCAGTTTAATGTAAGGAAAAAATTCCTAACAAGTTGAATAATTAAAATGTGAAAGATTATCTCTACCAAAGCACACGAAATACTCACATAGATTAAATTACAAAATGCTACTTCAAATAAAAAACAACTTAAGTAGCTGGAGAAGTATTTGGTGTTCATGACTGGCTAATACTATTCAAAATAAACTTAAATTTTAATGCTATACCAATAAAATTATCAAAGAAATACTTTAGAGTACTCAAAATAATAGCAAAATTTGTTTGGAAAAATAAAATATCTAGACTTTCAAGAAAAATTATGAAAAGAGGTAGAGATGAAGGGAAAATAGCAATTCCAGATCTCAAACTATACTATAAAGCAGTAGTCATAAAAACATTAAATACTGGTTAAAAAATAGGGATAGATCAATGAAACAGACTAGACAAAAGAGAATCAGAAATAATAGAACTAAATAATCCAGTGTTATGGATTATTTGGGATTATGTTCTGGATATACTGGGAAACATAAAATAATTAAGAAAAAAAACCACTCTGTTCAATTCAAAAAAAAGTTGGGAAAATTGGAAAGTAGACTAGCAGAAATCTAGCTTGTACCAACAGCTTATACCATATTCCTCAATACATTCTAAATGAATACATAACCTTAATATCAAAGTTCATACTGTAAAAAAAAATGAGAAGAGAAGTAGATCATATGCTACCACAATGATGGATGGATATATCCTTAACTAAACAAAGGATAGGGGCAATTACAAAAGATAAAATAGATAAATAAGATTACATGAAAATGGAAAATTTATGCACAAATAAAATTAACATACTTGGGAAAGAAAGGGAAACAATTGAATGGGGAGGGTCTTTGCATAAAATTTTTCTGATGAAGAAGTTTTCATCCAAGACATATAAACATTTATCATATATGTAAGATCCAAAACCATTACCCAGTGACAAAGGAGTCAAGGATATGAACAGTTTTCTAAAAAATAAATTAAAAACTAGTAACAATATCAAAAAATAGTCCAAATCATTTGTGATAAGAGAAATGTAAATGAAAACAACTATAAAGTTTTACCTTACATCCTTAAAAATGACAAGGATGATAAAATATGGAAATAGTGTTTGGGGGGATTATAGGAACATTAGGGACACTAGTGCATTGTTGGTGAAACTGTGAATCAGGACAACCATTTTGGAAATCAACTTGGAAGTATGCAAGTAAAGTGACTAAAATGTTCATTCTATTTGACCCAGAGATTTCATTACTAAGCCTACTTCCCAAGAAGGTCATTGAGGAGAAGAAAGTGCCCATATAGGCCAAAATGTTTATAGCAGCATTTTTTTGTGGTAATGAAGAATTGCAAACAAAAAAGATGCCCAATGTTAGGGAAATGGCTAAACAAATCACAGGATATGAATGTAATGGGATATTATTATTAAATTGTAAAAAATTACAAATGTGATTACTACAAAAAAAGCCTAGAAAGATCTACACGAGCTTAAGACAAATGAAGAAGAGACAAGAAAACAATATGCACAATGCCTACAACAATGTAAGTAGAAAGAAAACACACACATAAATCAAAAGTGGTGATTACAAAATTGTAAAAAATAAACCTTCTTTAAAATAATAGATGTAAAAATCTATTCCTGCCCCATCCTTTTGCAGAGGTAGGAAGTCTACAAGTGTCAGGAAGTATATATATAATCAAACTTTTATCAGTTATACTGATTTTTTGCTATTTTGAGTACAGAATTTTATTCTATTGCAGAGGTATTGAATATATTTTTCCTATTTCCTGTTTCCTTTTTGGTCTTTTTATCAGAATTTTATGGAAGTCCTCTATTTCATTAATAATCTATTCCTACACACACCCCCTAGAATGGCACCGAGTTTTGCAGAAAATAAATTAATCTGGTTATAAGCATATGTGCTTTTTTTTCCTTCTGTAATACTTTATATCAAGTTCTCTACTCCTGAATCCTAAAGATTAATGTCAGAAATTTGGAACATGAGGAGTTTAACCCAAAATCTGATCATTGCCCTCTTGGTCTGAGCTCTATTGCCTAACCTGTGTTTGGGTTTGAGTAAAGAGCAAGTTGGAGTTTCAATAGACTTGTTGAACCTGGCCACTATCAGCCACCTGAAACACTTCTGATTCAGAGAGAGAACTTTGGTCTGAGACTCTTGTCCTGGTTACCCCCTCTATAGACTTCATGCTGGAGGTGAGAACCTGTTCCTCTCCTGATGTATGTGATTAAAGAAATTTGGGCAAAGACAAAAATGGATCTGCAAAGCAAGGAGAGCTCAGAACACAGAGAAACCAGAGGATGGGGGAATTGAGAGAGGGAGTTCCATGAAAGTTTGAAGGAGAGACAGTTGGACCCCCAGCTGCCTGGAGTTCATTCTTCTTCTGCTTGATGGTGGTTTGAGGATAGACCACTTCATCCCCATTCTGGCCATTACCTTACTACTTCTACTGTGAACTGAAGGAATAATCAGTCTTGCCCAGAAGAGACCATGGTAGAATTATTGCCAATATTGAAGAAAATATTTCATTTCTCTCTTTTTGAAGAGACTTATCCAAAGCCTTCAATCAATCTTACAACTCAAAAGAATAGGGATCCTTTTTCCTCCTTTCCTTAACTTCATCACTACTCCCTTCTCCCTAAAAAGAATAAAAGATCCTTTAACTAAGGAAATCAGTTTGAAGGATTATTGTTACTAGAGAGAAGAATTAACTTAGCATCTGTGAAGAAACCCTCCATTAGTTGATTGATTGAAGGAAAGGACAGGAAGTGGAAAGGGGAGGGGCCAAGATTCAGTCCCTTTCATTGCTTACTTCCTGGTGTGACTTCTTTTGATTTCCTCAATTACATCTCACCAATTTCCATCTATAGTACAGTATGAAGCACTCAGCTGCTGTTTGCTTCTAAACTTGCTCCTTACTTGATGGACCCTAGGACCCAGTCCTAGGTCTGAAATCACTTCTCACTAAGGAATACCAATCCCAGCCACAGATCCCCTCCTCAGTCCACCCTGAATCTATTGCTGAGTAGTAAGTGTCAGACCTACCAGTTGGTCCCTGTTCTTCCACTCTACAGAAATTTAGATCCTCCTGCCCTGGATCTAGAACCTCATCTTGCCATGATATACAACCTCTATGTAGGTTGTAATGTTCTGCATATGTTCCTGCCAGACTGGGTCCAGTATCCACAGATTTCTGTATGCCTATAGTGAGCCAGACTGGAAAAATGAGTTGTTTCTTGGCTTGTCCGATCAGGATTCGGTTAGATGCATTTTCTAAACTGCTTTGGAGGAAGGAAGTTCATTTTGGGGATGGAGAGAGAACTTCTTGATGCTACTCAGTAACCTCAAATCCACACACCTCAGTAGAACTTAAAAGGGGTGACTTCACTCTCACCTACCCTCTCTCAAACCCATCTGCTGAGCTTTGGATGACAGTTTGAAAGTCTCTCTCTTATATTTCCTATTAGCAGAACAGGGGTTCCTAACCACCTAACAGCTATGGCTACTCCTACATGGAAATGGACACAAGTACTTCCTAAGTGAGCCTGAAATTAGACCTAGGGAACCTGGCTGTCTCTGTGGCTTCTGTGACTTTCCCTAAGCCCAAATGCTCACATAGCTGTCATAAAGGATGGATTTTTCTTAGAGAATTTGACCCCCTACAGGAGAATCAACTCAAGCCAAACCTGGCTTGCTATAAGATATGGACTGCAAAGGAACTGTTTTACAAAATGCATAACACTTCCAGCAGTTCAATGGAAAATGCTTCATTGTTTTAGGTAGCTAACTTCTGAGAAAATATAATAGAAGTTGTTTTAAGATTTTATTAATGAATGTTTATGAATCTTGTATTTTAAACATGCCTTTTGTATGAAGGAAATAACTATCTTAATTTGAAGAACTTTGGGTGCTTTTCTGATCCCTTTTGGGAAAGAGTAGTTCCTTTTGTTATTTCCTCTGAAAGTTTCTACTAGGTTGTCTGGAATCAGGAAGACCTGGGTCCAAATTCTGCCTCAGATAATTTCTGTGTGACCAGGAACACATCATTTAAACTCTGCCTGCCTCAATATCCTCAAGTGTAAAATAGAGATGATAGCACTTACCTTCCAACATTATTGGGGGAAGATGAGATATTTTTAAAGTACTTACCACAGTACATGGTACATGATGGTGCTTAATAAATGTTTATTTTCATTTATAGCCATCTGTTTGTGGTTGCAAAAGATTGGAAAATGAGGGGGTGTCCTTCGACAGGGGAATGGCTAAACAAATTGTGGTATATGTTGGTGATGGAATGCTATTGTGCTCAAAGAAATAATGAACTGGAGGAATTCCATGTGAACTGGAAAAGCCTCCAGGAATTGTGACAGAGTGAAAGGAGCAGAACCAGGAGAACCTTATACAGAGACAGATACACTATGGTACAATCAAATGCAATAGACTTTTCTACTAGCAGCAAAGTGATGATCCAGACAATTCTGAGGGACTTATGAGAAAGAACGCTATCCACATCCAGAGAAAGAACTGTGGGAGCAAAGACACAGAAGAAAAACAATTGTCTGATCACATGGGTTGTTGGGGATATGATTGGGGATGTAGACTCTAAATGATCACCAGTGAAAATATTAATAATATCGAAATAGGTCTTGATCAATGACACATGTAAAACCCAGTGGAGTTGTTCCTTGGCTATGGGAGGGGGAGTTAGAGGAGGGGAGGGAAAGAACATGAATCATGTAACCACGAAAAATATTCTAAATTAATTAAATAATTTTTTTCAAAGAAAAAATGCTCATTTTCTTTCTTCTTTCTTTTGCCTTCAGAAAGCTGAAATTATTAGCAAGCAAATGAATTTATCAGATACCTACTTCTAGCAGAAAATTACAGCAATTGTACAAAAAGATGGAGTTTCCCATACCAACTCTATTCACCCTCTGTGCAGTTAAGGATGGCTACATCATCCTCAGTTTAAGGAAACAGAAGCTCATAGAAATGAAGCTGCTTATGTAAGGTCCCTGAGCTGAGCGAATACTGAAAGGTAGGTTTTCTAATGCCAAGTCCTTTTCTCTTTCTTTTGAAGCACACTATTTCCCTAACAATTTCGATTATCTGGACCTTCAGACTATAGAAGATTAGAAACTGAAGATTAGGTGTAAAAAAAAAAAGTCTAGCATACCAGCAGAAATGAGATTTGACATCTCAATGTCAAAGGAAGAAATAGAAGAATATGAAAGCACATTAGTCTAGGGGTATCTAAGTCTAGAAATGTTTCCTCAATTGCTCCTGAAAGGGAAAGAAGATAGAAAAGGAAGAGAGGAAACAAATAAAATATTTATTACGTGCTATTGTGGGCCAAGCACACTATGCTAAGCATTTTACAAATATTATCCTATTTGATCCTCACAATTCTTGAATTTAGGTTTGCTACTATTCCCAACTTACACTTGAAGAAATAGTGGCAAACAGGTTAAATGACTGGTCCACAGTTACTCAGCGAGTTAAATGTCTGAGGCCCAGAGCTCTATACTATGTACCACCTTCCTCGCCCACAGGGTTGGAATAATGATTTTTAAAGTATCTTCAGCTCTAGATTTAATGATTCTTTGTCTATAATATTACATGAATATAATGTATATAACATAGGTATATAATATTACATTGAGTCATCAAGAAAAGATTAAAAGATATTTTATACATTTTGTTCAGGAAGTCAGGGAGGTATGTAACACCTTTTTAAAAGATTGGTATCCAAAATGACTGAAATGACGTGATGCTTATAAGGGCAAATCTTTGGCTATTCTAAATGACACCTTCCTTCAGGTATAGCTAAGTATTCTTTCAGGGATATCTGAGGTTTTACTGTAACCTGATTAAATAAATTATCTTGCTATATAGAAAATATTGGAATCTACCCAAAATGAGTGGGCATATCTAAATGTATCCTTATTCCTAGAATGAATATGCATATATAGCAGCTGAATATAAGAATTTATATTATGAATATACATATAAAAACTATTTTCAAGTTTTAGCTATTTTCTCTTCCCTAGAGCTTATGGCCTATGGTTTACTTTGCACATTATCCCCCTCCCCCCCCCAACTGCTCTTCTATAGTGTTCTTACTCATCTCATCCGTCACCCTTTAAAGACAACCTGGGATAAAAACCGTTTTTTTTTCTTTTATCCTTTCTTCAAAGGTTTTTTTTTTTCCCCCTCCAGTACTTAGTCTTGAGTCTACTACTCTTCTCATTTTATATTCATCTTTCTTAGAAACACTGGTCCACAACTTAATCCCATATAAATAAAAATACTTTGAATTTTTATTGTGCCTTTCATTAAGGAGACCAAAGTCCTTTGCAAAAATTGACTCATAAAAAAAAAACAAAAAACTTGAAGAAATGCTGGTCCCCACTGGGCTTGTTATCTTTTCTTTCAACTTCCTGCACAACAATTACTGTTAGTTTCTCCAAATCCATGCTTAGCTTGCTTCAGTCTGTTCAAATGTCATGCTTGGTTTTCACAACTCAGACGTTTCCCTTTTATTCACCACATTCTGATGGTTTCTAGCCTTCCTGTTATTCTAAGATTTTTACCTTGCTTCTCAGAACTCTATTTTCATTTTCTGGTACGTCCCTTTGTTTAAATTCTTATAGCCTTAACTATTTTTGCTAAATGCTATGCAATTCTCTTGCCTAAGAACTTCTTTCTTCCTCTCATGATTTTTTTTTCCTTCTCAAAGGTATAAAAATGCACCTTAGAGTTATGTTCTTTTCTACCTTGAAAAACATTTTAGGGTTTCCCTTCTCTCCCTACACTAGACCCGTGGGAAACTTTCACTGGTTATTTGAGCTCTATCATTACAATAACTGACTATTACCATTGAGGATATGGTTGTTCAACAATTTCAGTTGTGTCTGACTCTTCGTGACCCCATTTGGGGTTTCTTGGCAAAGAGAGTAGAGTAGTTTGCCATTTAAGCCAAATTTTACAGGTAAGGAAATGCTGGCAAATACGGTTCAGTGCCTTGCCCAGAGTCACACAGTTATTAAGTGTCTGAAGTCAGATTTTAACTCAGTTCTTCCTGATTCCAAGTCTAGTGCTCTATCCATTGCACCACCTAGCTGAATGTGAAAATGTAAATAAATCTAACATGATCCTTTCTGTAGCAAACCTGACTAAAGTCAAGACAAAGTAAGTACCTTTGAAATTTCACATTGCATATTTTCTGAATTATTGTTCTAATTTACTGCTCCATTTTCTAGAGAAGTTTTATCAAAAGCAGTTGATAGCCTTCCATCTACCTATACTGCCTATGCTAATATTTAATCCTTAATACTAATGAACAAAAAAGTTGCTTAAATAGCAATAATTCACTTTTATACAGTGCTTTGCAAATTTGCAGAATATTTTCCTCATAGTAGGTAGTACAAGTGTTATTATCCTTATTTTACAGATGAAGAGCCTGAGGTTAGGAGTGACTAAATGACTTGCCCATCCATAGACACCAAAAGGATTTCAATGGCCTTATCTCTACTAGTCACCCAGTCAAAGTAAGGCCTGAAGCAATTGTCAAAACCCCTTTTCCTGCTAGAGGGGAGTTCTTGAATATTAAAATTGGGGATCAGAACCCCAGAATGAATGAACACCAGCAACCTGGTTCTAAACTGTTTAATCTCTCCATCCCAATGTCTAGTCCTTTTGACCCAGATAAGAATTCTATTTTTTTTTAATTCACTGGACTTCACTGACTTTGGTACTCTTTACCACAGAGATCAAGCTGACCTGAATTTCTTCTGTCATCTCTTCTTTATTACATTTTCCTCCATAAAAATGTCTTGCCTTACTCTGTTTCTACTGGCTCTATATTCTTGTGCCTCATGTTTCCTTGCACTAGACCTTGGGATCTTAAACATAACTGAAATAATTAAAGATAGACACATAGCTTATAGGTTGCAAAGCCAAGACTGGGGCCCACATTTTCTAACTGAGCACTCTGTATTCTTGAGACTACAGTATGTTGTCTTCTTGAGGAAATAGAAGAGATATCTCCTCTACTGTCCTACATGGGATTATCTTCTCCAACTGAAAATGAAAAATTTACCATTCAACTTATGAACTAGAACAACTGTCACCTATATATATGTAAATATATATGCATATATATATCAAGGTACTAATAATTATATTCATTAGAAAACACACAAAAAGAAAAAGAATGAGATAAAGACAAAATTATATTTGATTCTAGAGTCAATAGGAAGTCAATAGAATCTATTGAGTAAAAAAATGATGTAGTCAGACTTGCATTTCAGGAAATTTTCTTTAGCAAATATGTGGAGGCTCGACTGGAAAAGGGAAAGACTTAGGAGGAAGACCAATTAGAAACTATTGCAATAGTTCAAGAACTAGAGCCTGAACTAAAGTGGTTGCTGTGTTTGTACAGAGAAAGGGCACAGATGCAAGAAATGTGAGGGGGAAAATTGCAGTATTTGATCACTGACTAGTGAATAAAGAAGAGTAAGGAGTTGAAGATGACATCAAGATTGAGACCCCAAGGTAACTGGAGATATTACAGTGATGCTCCTGAAAGCATTTGGGAAGTTCAGAAGAGTGATGGATATGGGGGAGAAAAGATAATGTAAAGAACTTCACTCTGTATCATATAAAATGAAAAGTGGGGTTGGGGTGGAGAGTGGTGGTAATGCTCTTACCTATTACTTACTGCTGTATAAATGGAGATTTTGAACCTTTGGACTTCATCCCCCAGAAGTCCCTTAGTATTTCCCAAAGTTCCTTTTAATCTCTCCACCACCTTGCGAGGTCACCTTTGTATAAGTTCTGAGGCTTCACCTCCCTCTCTCACTTTTTCCTGCAACAGGGCTGGTTTGTTTAGGTAGCTTTTACTCTAGTTGTTATTAATAAACTTTATAAAATATAATACTTCAGTTATTGTATATTAATTTTAAAACCCACACAGCCACAAAATGAAAACAGAGTTAGTCCTCCCAAAAGGTGCTTGATATAGCTATGAGTTACAGGGGTTTTATATAGAGTATATGGAGATGGGTAATTTTTCCATTGGCAATGATACTTATTCTTTCTGTGGGTGCCTGTATAACTAGATTATAACTGTATGAGGGGCTACAAGAAAAAGAGAAGGGAAGTGTGCTAAGTAGAGGAAGGGGGCAGAATAGAAGAGTATTGTGGAATAAAAATAGATGTGATTAACTATCACAAAAAAAAAAGTGGGATGGGAACTAACTTTTTACACTCTGATTGACTGATCACATTCTCCTTGGATTCATAACACTGATTAAATCCTTTACTACACCACCCACTCTTCAGCTCCCTTGCCAAATTTGGATACCACTGGACTAGACAACAATGGATGGAAGCCACTGAAACCAAAAGACCACAATTAAAATATGTAATACCTAAAGGCAATTGATTCCCTTTTATACGTGTGCACAGATCAATTTTTCAGATTAGCCAGATGCAAGACCAGTCCTAAATAAAACTCAAAAGCAGGCAAATTTTGGTACTCTACCAACTTCCTGGCAGGTCCCTGACCTATCCCTATCACAACACCTACCTCTCTAAAGAATTATATTAATTCCATTATTGTTTATCTCTATAAAGAGATCAACTAATAACTAAGACCTTAACTTAACATAAAACCTTTCTTGGAGTATTTTCATTCTAATAGAGGACTCAAATGATTTTTTTTAACTTAAGAATCAAAGACTTAAGTTATAATGGTGTAATCACAAAGGGTATGTTGAATTTATTTGTGGTTGGACTCTGAAAATATAATATGTGGTCGCCAGGGATTTAAATTTCTAAATCCCAAATGAATTACTAAAGTAAAATGAATTTATGGCAGTTTATTTACAATAGAGGGAAGATAAAGATATTAAGGAATGAGAGAGAGAGAGAACTCTGGCTTCCTCTGAGCCAGTTAGAAATTTCTAAGCCCCAGCCAGGGGAAGAGAGTTTCAAGATGATGTGCCTTTCCTGGAGGCTTCATGCCTCCAGAAAGGTGGAGTCACTAAGTCAGCTTTTCACTCACCAATGATGACCATATAAATGAAAAGAAGTCTGGGTGTCTGTCTTCTGGTCACTCCTCGAGTGTCTGTCTCCAGTCTCTCCTCCAACTCTGAGTCAGAGATCTTTCATCCAACTCGAAACTCGAATCGAATATATATCTCCTCTTCTGGTTTTTTGTCCTTTTTTTAAAGAATCATCTTCTCTTGTGTCACCTCCCCTAAATTTAATGTCTACCAATCACAGCAGATGATTTTCTCCAGGACTGCCCACTCTTTACTCACCTTCTTTGGTTAGATTGTATCTTTTTGGGTTACTTAACACCTTTTTTGGGAAGTCCACCTTTTGTAGTTACTTAACACCTTTTGTGGTTAAAATGGGTAGATGTACTTAAAATATTGAGTTATCACCTTTTTGTAGATTAAAATCTAAAAAGAGATTGTGGATTACAATTCTACCTTCACTATAAAAGAAGAGCTAAGTACCTTCATTGTTACAGTCAGGAGATTATAATTTTATCTTTACAATAAAGGAAGAGTTAAATATCTTCATTGTTAAAATCTGGAGATAGCTAAATCCAATCTTCACAGGTAAGGTCATATGGTGGCAGGAATCCCTTCCTGATTCCACCTTTTCTGGACTAGCTGATATATATGTGTGTGTGTGTGTGTGTGTGTGTGTGTGTGTGTGTGTGTATACATACATTATATCATATATTCCTGTATATATATGATAACAAGAAAGGAAACAAGATAGATGAGGCATTGACAGGATTTTTGTTGCTATTTTATTTAGTTCATCAGATTTGGGGGAAGGTCCTAAAATCTTTGAGGCTAGTCCTCTTATTTTACACCTCTTATTTTAGGGATGAGGAAACTGAGGTCCAAATCTGAGGTAAAGCAACTTCTTTAAGATGAGGCACAGTCTGAAACGGTTCTCTAGATCAAAGAATGTGTGGACAAGAATTGCCTTTCCAAACGTCCCTGTCAAGTCTTTGATTAAAAACTTCAAGTCAGGGCATTCCACCTCCAGAGTAGCCTATTCTATTTTCCTGTAACTATTGGGAAGATGTTTTTGTTCTGTTCCCCTGTACAGGAAGCCTAAATTTGCCTCTTTGTAACTTCCATTGCTGTTCCTAATTCTTCCTATGAAAAACAAGACTAATCCCTCTCCCTTGTGACAGCACTTAAAATATTTTATCAGTCCTCCCTTCCTTGTGATTGCATCTTCTCTTTTGAGGAGCTTAAACTTATAGCTCCTCTTATTGTCATTGAGATGGTTAGAAAAACATCAGAGCCAGGAAGTGAGTCCTCTGACTTCAAATGCACTATCTTGCTGTGTTGTTGTTGGTAACCAGAGGAACAAACCAGAAATGCTCAGCATTGAGACTGGTGAGAAGGAAGGGTTCCTCAAGGGTACAAGAGAAAAAAAGTTTCAGGTTATTGGATACAAAATAGGTGCAAATGGGGTGAGAGCGGAAGGTTCACGCACAAAGGGGAAAGCGCGAGGGTTCGGAGGCACTACGTTCCTATTTCCAGAGTTTCACAATTCCCTAAGAACTATAAACCCTTCCCAGGTTGTTGCTCTGAGGAAAGGAGAATTCTGGAGAGAAGGGGGAGGAAATTCACTTAACTGTTATCTGTTTCTTCATCTGTAAAGTAGAGCTAATAGCACTGACCTTCCTCATAGAGACTGTGCAATAATTAATTAATAATCACAAAGCCCTTTGAAAGTAGGAAGTGCCACATAAATGCAAAGCATGATTTCCCTGTGCTCTGTGCTAGCTCCTCTAATGCACATCCTGGTCTCAATGCCTTTGATCTGCTGGTACCACCTGAAATATAGCAAACAATGCCATTTTATCATTAAGCAAATGCATAATGAATACTGTTCATTGTTAAAGGGTTACTTAGCAATATAACTCTTTTTATGCCCCTCGAATGAGGACATCCTCCTGTGAGCAGATTATGTAAGCTAATAGCTCATGTATCAAAGTGAAGGGGAGAAAAAGAACAGCCATAGCAACCAGAGCAATGAGACCAAAGCTTTGGCCCTCAGAAGAAACCTGTTTCCATTCATCACAGGGGAAAGAGAGGAGGTAACTAAGAGGAAAATCGGAGGGGAAGGAGAGCAATTCGGTCAACAAAGGAAAATTGCAAGCGGTTGCCTTCTGTTCCCTTCTACATCCGCGTTCATTTCACTACCCCGTAAATGGGTTCTGCAATATCTGGGAATAAAAACCTTCCATGTTAAGATTTCATCCTGCCATGCAGTGTGTCTCCAGGCCTTCTCTGTTACGCCTACGGAATTCTAACACTCCCTTGATTGGAGGGACTTTTTTTTTTCCATTTTAACATCACCTTTTCTTGAAACTAAGGTAGGCAGATCAAAACGCCTTTATCTTCTCCTTCATGCCTCCTGATGTCTGTTCATCACCACAGAAACAGGCCTTTGAAACAGAATGCATGGCAACCTACCTCGCAGAGTAGGTCATTAACTAGGGAGGAATATTGCTATAATTTCAAAAGAAAGATGTATAACCTTAAAGAGGTACAATCAACTTGACAACTTAGGAAGATCAAAACCTGTTGAGTAGGTTGTATTTTAAAATATTTGAATGGCATGTGTGGGAATTACCATTTTTGAATTTTTTTTCATTTTGCCTGGTTTACACAATAGAAAAACCGTGTTAGCTAATTCTCTTTGCTTTCATTGTCAAATTCTGATTCCTATAACTTAGCAAAAGCTTAGGATATTTGTTAGTTGAAACTGTCAAAGAAATGTGTGAAGAAACTTTCAAAAATCTGAATCTGAAAAATGAACTTAGTTTTATATTGGGGTTTAAAAACCCATTTTCTTTTTAAAGAAAACATAAATTTAGCATCTCGTTTACTAGCCTTATCCCTTTAAATAATCTAAAAGTCACAATTCTCATTTATCCTTTTATGTTTTGCTACATTTACTTCAGGGGTTTTATGTCTATTATTTGGCAGTGCTCTGTTTATCATTGTTCCTCCATGTTGTCCTGTTTTTGCTGACCTGCTTTTATTTCAGCGTTCTTCGGAAAACCTGACTTCACTGTGCTTAGTTAATTCAAACTTTGGGACTATTGGAGGCTATAAAAATCCCTTAAAATGGAACAAGATTGCCATCCAGTGGCCAGACAAGTCTCCTCCATTGTGCTCTCTGATGGTTCTTTTTTTTTTTTAATTTACTTTACATAGAATGTCAAAAGCTAGGTAGAGACAATTTAATCCTGCCTCTTATTTTAGACTGTAGATACTGTAGATGAGGCAATTGAGGTCAAGAGAGGGTTAAAAACCTTTCTACAGTCCTATAATTAGTCAGTGGAAAAGCCAAAATCAGTACTAGTGTGTGTAGACTCTCAGCCCACTTCTTTTTTATGAAATTATAGAATTTTTAGCGCTGAAAGAGAATCAAGAAACCAAGTAGTTCAATTCATCATTCTGTAAAGTAGACATCTAAATACTCAAAATAATTCAGTGACATGCTCAAGGTCATTCAGTGACAGAACTGGGTCAGGAAGCTATGTCTTCATCCATTATACATTTTAATTTGTTTTATTCTAAGCAGCCAGATCATGAAGTAGATAGAGCCTGGACCCGAATTCAAGAAGACCTGAGTTCAAATCCATCTTGTCACAACTTGTGTACTGTGGACAAATCATTTAAACTCTTTGCTTCAGTTTCCTTAACTGTAAAATGGGAGTTGATAATAATACCTGCCTCTCAGAGTTGTAGTGAGGATGAAATGAGACAATATTTATAAAGCACTTAGCACAGTGCCTAGCACATAGTAGGATTTTAACAAATACTTGGTTTCTTCCTTCCTGTGTGACCAGCATGAGTTATTTAACTTCCATGGGCCTTAGTTCCCTTATCTGTAAAATGAAAGAATTGGGCTTGTAACCGTTATTTGTAATGCTATTTCTGTGAGAGGGTGCATTCTAAATTCTAAAGAGCTAATTTAGAAATGTACATTTGGAATGCAACCCATATTTAAATTGGGAACCTTTTGTACAGTATTTAAAACACTCTACAGAGACATCCAAAATGAACTCTAAAGTTTGCCTGTGGCAAATTTTCCCTGCCACTTCTAAATCCCTGAGGGCAACTTACAACCTATTTAGTGGTGCTATCATGGCATGTAGAGAAACCTGGGTTCCTTTTTCATTTCTGACTTTTACTACTTGTGTGGTAGCCTCTCTAAATGTTGGTATCTGAATTATAAAATGAGAGTAATTATAAACAGTAGCTACTTCAGAGGATATTTAGTATTTAAGGGTCTTTGTAAAGCTTAAAGTGCTGATATCAGTTGGTATCATCAGCATCATCATCGTCATCATCATCATTCTTTTTTCTTTCCACCTATTCCACTAGAAGAACAATAACATTGTCATACTCTTCAAAGGTTCTCCTATGGTATTTCACACTCCATGTCATGATGTGAGCATGTGAACAGCAAAATTTATGAGTAAAATAATTATTTTGACCTAAATGAACATGCTACTACTATTATATCAGATAATACAATGAACTGTATCACATCAAATACAAAAGTATGAATTGCTTTAGAAATATATAAGTTCCACTTAGTAAATGTCTTCTTTCAGTACATTAAAGGGTGTCCAAATAGTTACTGAATCCCCAATCATTGAGCATCTTGTTTCTTTCCCAATCTGGGAACCAGAGTCCAATGAACCAAATTCTCTATTATCCAAAGCTGTGGACATAGCTTGACTATCAAAGTGTGTGAGGCTGGATTCAAACTTGAGTCTTTCTAGTTCTAAATTCTGAAATCTATTCATTATGTAGCTTGGTAATTCACTAAGTAGCTTGGTAATAGATTTTTCAACAGGGAACAAGGCCTTTAGTTGGGGGGAAAAGTAGAGGTTGTTTTTCTAACAGCAGCATCTGAGGAAAAAGCTGACTAAGAGGCTCTCAAGTCTAATTTGGAAGAGGGGATGGGAACTAGAGTAATATTAGGTAAGATTAGGTAATCTTTTCATATTCATAGTTGCTTAAAAGTCAGATGTTGGCAAATTGGTTTTCCCAGGGCCACTAACAATTTATGGTTGGCTGATTGGAGATGTAGCATGGTGGTGAATAGAGGCAGAAATATCTGAGTTTATTATATCCCCAATATATATTTATATTTAACCTCTCAGGACATTTAACCACTCTGTGCCCACAGACAAATATTTAAGAATATAAGTTACAAATAATTTCAGATATGCATTGTTAGAGAAGCCACTATCCTGGGAGATCCCTTGAACTTATAAAATCACATCTATAGAACATTCCTCTCTCTACCACCCTCCAAAAATAGTAGCAAAATAATTCATTTTACTTGGGAGAGAGAGTTGGTTAGTTATTCATGCATATGTGTGTGTGTATGCACACCCCTAACAAATATTCTCTTTGCTTTGATAAATAAGAACATTAGCAATTATAATTCGGTAGTCAGAGGAACTAGGTTCAAGTTTTGGCTCACTTACTAGCTGTATGACCCTGGACACATCACTTCTCTGACTTTCAGATTCTTTGGCTGTAAAATTAGGGAGTCAGTCTAAGTGACTTTGAGAATCCTTTCTAGCTCTAAACCTGCCCTCTGATTCTATGAACTTTAATATTTATTAATGTCTCATCTTCAGACATTTCAGAATGTTTTGTTTTATTAAAAGGACAATACAGCAATAACTACAGTATAGCTGGCAAAAATAGAGTCATTATAAGGATGCTTTTTAAGAAGGCCATAAATGATGGAATTTCATTTATAGCTCCATTTGAGTACTAGACTTCTATATCACTTTGCAATACAAACTAATACTTTGTCATGTGAATTTAGTATTTTCTGCATCATTCAGCCTTTTGAACTGGTACGTATAATTGTTACATATATTTCTCTACCAAGTTGGAATCTTGGAGTAAACTAATAGAGTCATTGCCTTTTGATTGAACAAAATGAATATGTTCTAAAACCTGGGAAATGGTAATTGCAAAGTACATATTTGCCTTAAAATTATAGTGATTTTAATTATATCCTTAAGATAATTTTCAAGTGTAAAAATTATTAATGCCTACAAATCAAGAACCAAGGTATAAATAGTTAATATGACAACTGCCAAGTTCAATGTAAGTCTGCAGAAGGAAACTGCCATCATCATTCATGAAAGCGACAGAATAATAAATGATTATGTATCCCTCTGAGTGTACTTGGCACATGTTAGAGCAACAATAAGAGAAGGCTGTGCTAAAAGTTATTGGATTTCAATGCCACAAATATATTACCAAATCATAAGTTAATTCTGCATAGATTTTTTAAAACTTATGATCATAGTCTACCCGAATTATGAAACTTAAATTTTATAAAAGACCAAAAATCCCCAGGATCAACAAAAAGGTCCAGAGTTTTGGTGAGATTGGACAATCTACAATTATTTATTGAGCTCTGGCTACAGGTAAGAGGCTATGAGAGATGTGACTTAGGTAAAACAAGACCCTTGAATTCAATAAATTTATAGTGTACTCTAGAAAGAGAAGTTCAAGGCCAGGCTATGTGTTGTATGCCAGGTTGGTGCTATAGATAATAAATACTATAGAACCTCTGAGGAGATGGAGGTCACTTTAGGCTGTGGTAGTCAAAGAACAAATCAGAAATAATCATTCCTTTTTACGTGCAAGGGTCTATACTAAGTGTTGTGTTGGATAAATAGAAGTTTAGTCTGTAATCTATGCTGAATCCAGATATAAGTGCACCTTAAAAATCAACAAAAATTATAGTTCACACTAAATAATCAATCAGAAATGAAACCTGAAGTGGATGCAAATCCAAGAATGATACCAGTTTCTGAAATACAGGTCTATTTACTTTAAAGTCATTATTTCCCCATGTCTACTTTCCATCCTATTTGTTCAGCTCTATTGGTACAATGCAAGAAGTGAGTCAGACCTTAAGAATGCAAATGAAAAAGAATAAGATGTTCAAATGGCCAATCGATTTATGGGTATTTTTAGCAAATTTTTTGTAGAGTTCCTTAGAGAAGTTTAGAAAAAATTGTAGCTCAAAATATTAATGAGATAGGTAGTTTGGACCACAAAAAATTCAAGGCTGGTTAAAGAGCCTCATAGATCTGTCTAAATTATGTCTCTAATTTGTGAGGGAATGACCACACTGTGCCAGAAACAAACTAGGAAGACAAAACACATACGGACACATTGTAGGAATGTAACCAAATAAAATTTGACACATTTCATATGTTTATAATTTATTGTGCCACCTGATAATTAGTGAAAGATGCTTAGCAGTTCATTTTAGCCCCTATAATTAGTCTTATTTTTACTGGGCGAAATCAAACATTTCTAGTCAGGGTGAAACTGGATGAAAAAGTTCAGGGGTCACTGAAGACCCTTAAATCTGTTACTCTGTTGGAACAGGAGTGACTAAGTCTCCCTGCCTCTTCAGGAAGCAACCTGAGTATTCTGGAAACTGGAAATCAAACTCTTACCACTCCCCAGCACTACTCCTTAGTTCTTTTTTCTACTGGAGAAGAAAGCAAGAGATACTGCTCTTCTTTTTCTTCCTTCTTTAGTTTTCTGCCTTTAACCTGTTTCCTTCATCCCTCTCCCCATTCTTATTCCAGGGTAATACTGGGTACACCAAACATTCCTTTATTTTCCTTCTCAGAGTTGGCTTTATAATATGTCCTCTCCTTCGTTCTGTTTTACTCCTATTGTTTCCTGTGCCTAAAATGTTTCCCTCATCTCTCCTGTCCATAGTGATGCATTCTTCAAGACTCAGTTCAAGTGCCATCTTTTCTGTGAAGTACTCACTGATCCACCCTGTTCAAGTTGATTCCCTCCTCATTTGATCCCCTAGACCTTTACATTCCTTTAATGGACATATTCTAATTTGCATTATACCTATCTGAGTTGTTCATCCAACTGCATATTAAATAGTTTGCAGAATGAACATTCTTTATCCATTTGGTTTTCCCTGTAAGAATTGTTAAATCAACCTTTTTATTTCAGATCTCATTTAGAAAGCTGTGCAACATTCCAGTGTTTGAGGCCATCGACACAATGTCATTTACAAATGTAAGCATCTAAAGGATCTCATAATCTACTGGGAATTTCTCCTCCATTTGGACTCTATGCTAAACATACCCCATGACCATGGCAAACAACTTAAATTCTGAGACCAGTTCATCTTCACTGTCTGTCTAAAATTTCTCTAATTTTTTTTCCAATCGCTACAAAATCTTTATAAGATTTATAAGATTATCTATGCATTCGTTAATATTATTCTTGATAAAAACAGAAGGGAAAAGCACATTTTTGTAAACCATATAGTATATTAGCCACACAACTAAGACATATTTTAAAGTGTGTAAAATAGCACTACCAAAAAAAGACAAAAATATTTAGTTCATTAATGCAAAATGCCACCTTAAAGATTTTCTTCCAAATAATACTGAAAAACCATGTAAAATTCCTTCTAAGATTTAACAATATAAATAATTCCATTTGATTTAAATGATTTTTAATAACATGAGGAAAAAATATGGCAACTTTCTTGCTTAAGATTGCCACCATTGTGGAAGATATTTAGTAATGAATCCATTACTAATAGTAGTAGTAGTAGTCGTAACTACTCATGGTTTCTTGTACATTAACTTGCAGATGCATATGACATTGTCTGCAGTATTTCAATGTTTTCTACATGGCATCCAAAACTACTCTGAATGATTTGATCTAATTCTCTCTATGCAAGAGATTATTTATACACATATACAAACATATCTATGGGTGTATGTGTGTGTGAAGAATGTCTTTTATCTACATTATGATATGCAGGTTGAAAGCCCATAAAGATGCTCAATTAGTACAAATATGCAATTATATTAGACCTAAAATCTAGCTGAAAAGTATATGGAAGACAATGGAAACCTTTTTTTAAATGGGACATTCTGAAGGAGGATATACCAGTATGGCATTCTCAGTGAGGGTTCTTTCAACCCATCCCATGTATCTACTGTGATTTGTTAAAAAAAAAAAATATATATATATATATATATATATGTATATATCTTATTCTCTATCCCCACACAACAGAGGATAAGGAATTCCAGTGATGAGGAAAGATTAAATATCACAGCACTTCATACTAATCCTGGCTCTCATACTACCCATAATAGTGAGATACAGAAGGCATGTGCCTGCAGCTAATAACTCCAGTCTCAGCCATTCACAAAAATTATCATTAGAAACAGAAAGAAGAATAGTGTGTGTGTGTGTGTGTGTGTGTGTGTGTGTGTGTGTGTGTGTGTGTGTTACCTATCAAAAGTCCGGGCAGCTAGGCGACACAGTAGATAGGACGCCAGGCCTACAATAAAAAACAAATCTCTTTCTGAGTTTAAATCTAGCTTCAGACACTTAATAGCTGTGTGACCCTGGGCAAGTCACTTAACCTGGTTTGCCTCAGATTCTTCATCTGTAAAATGAACTAGAGAAGGAAATGGCAAACCACTCCAGTATCTTTGCCAAGAAAACCTCAAATGGGGTCATGAGGAATAGGACACCACTGAAAAAACTGAACAACTTCAACCACCCATAGTCCAATTATTCACTACTTCTTGCCTTAATTTGCATTTTCTAAAGTGTAAGTCATGTTTCCTGGAGTCTGAGACTATTTTGAAGTGTGCAAAGCAATGACCCAAATTATTAGATACTTTTTTCCAAGTCCTACATAAACACATCTACTCATTTCAGTGAAAACAAAATTCAAATAGAAGCCATCCAAAGCTTTAAAAAGATATAAACAGTGAACTAATTCCAAAAGTTAAAAGAGTGAAATAATTATTTAATAAAGCCTTGCAAATTAAGTCAAATTTGAATTTATATATGTTAAATTTCTTAACTCAGGTATAATCTGCCATTATCATAGTCATTGATCAGGATGAGCTCATGGCACTGAAAGTTCTACTATTGTGCTCTTTGCTGCATTTGTACATAAAATATATAAACTCCAAGTTAAACAATCTTTGTATAGAAATTAAAATTATTATATCCATTTCTCAATGTCATAGTAAGCTGGTTTCTCCTCCTGGATAAATTCAAATTTTTAATAAAAACTTAAATAACTCAAGAATGATTATAGATAATTATTTGCATTTCTAAAAGAATCAGTTTAAATTGAATTATCTTAAATTTATATTATTTCTAATTTTCAAAAAGTCAACCATACTTATCCTATCATGCTGGATAATATAGAACTAGAGAAAGTCAACTTGAGTAGCTGAAACAAAAACAAGCAAAGATACTAGAAACAAAATTAGTGTTTAATGCTTTAAGTTTTGCAGAGCACTTTACACATATTAACTAAAATGATCTTCATAATAAATCTATGAAGTGGGTGGTATTTTTATCCATGTTTTCCAGGTGAGGAAACCGAACCGGGGAGAAGTTAAGTGACTTGTTCAGGACTACACAGTATTTGTGGCAGGATTTAAACACATCTTTTGACTCCAAGTCTAACATTCTGTCATCCATAGCAAAGGTATAAACATAAAGTAAAAAAGCTCAGATACATAAAATGTGATCAACACATTTATTATTGGACTTCAGTTATCTTCTTTGTATGAATAACCTAACTATAAACAGCATAGCACATATAAATTTGAAGTGGAATCTTAAAAACATACATGCAGAATAGATTGGCAAGACACAAGAATTTTTCTAAAGGAAGTATTTTGTCTTTAATAAGCAAAAATAAACAAGTAAAAATCATGTCTATGATATCAAATGGATAGTTTGCTTCATAAAAAGTTGCTTATGGAATTTTCAAGTGTAATACCTTCATTCAATTGGGGCCAAAGGCCAAATTATGTTGATACCTCTAAATTATGGTTGAAATGATGTTTAGCAAATGATATGTAAAACAGCTTCAAATGGCTCCATGTTCAGATAATATTCTATAAAGATTTGTCCATATGTCTGAAGACCTTTTCAGGAGATTATTTGAATTAACAATTTTGTATTACAAGTGGATGAAGAAATAGATATTGTTGAGGATATTTATCTGGTTTGGTGTTGTCAAAACTGATATTAGGGAAGATTTCTTACTTTGCAAATCTATTCATGAGGATTACATTAGATTTTGCACTAATAGTCAAAATCAAGGTAAAATGCAAGTCTTCTCATATTAGTTAAATTGTGGTTCTTGTAATTTAGACATTTCATGCTTCAAAGGAAATTAAGATATTAATAATTATGAATAAGAAGCTATATATATTTTTCATATTCTTACATGAGTAATAAACTATTTCTAAATTCCTTAAAAAACTGGTATGACTATATTAAAGCTTTGCAAAGGGAATTTCTACAACTTACATGGCAAAACATGGCTGTTTTCTTCAGACAAAGTACTTCATAGGAGGGGTTGAGTCAAAAGAAATTGATATTTTAAGAGATTATAATAAAAATCAAATTAGACAGAAATTTCCTTTCTAAAGAAAACATAAATTTGGTGGCTATTTTGAAAAAAATGTATACTATAGTAATAAAATAAAACAATATCATAAATAAATAAATGAAATAAACTAATAATGCAAGATGCTCTAATGCATACTCTCAGAAAAAGTAACTTCACATATTAAAAAAATAGAACCATGGAGAACAAATTTATGAAATAACATTTTTAATGTTTTTTAACTTGAAAAATACTTGTACAGCAAATGAAATGGAAGGTTAAAAACCTTACTCATTTAACTGGTCTACAAAATAAATTCTCATTTTGTTTTAAGACCTACATTCTAAATATGTATGATGAAGAACCCATTTGCCATTTCATCAAATATGATCTATTTGGCTTTACTCTATCTAAATAAGAATTGTTGAGTTATTTATGTCAAGGGGACAATTCTGTTGAAGTAGTTATAAAAATAAAATATTTATCTCAATTTGTTATTGAAAAAGAATTTTGATTGAGTACCAATTTCATCAGCACACAACATTTTGGGAATTTTTTTCCCTGAAAAAGATGTCTACTATCACATTGATATTCTTATTGTTTTGGGTTTTATTTACAAGTAGCAAACATAAAAAATATAAGGATTTTATAAATGAACATCAGTGTACATTACATGTTTGGTTTTGAGTCCAGTTTATTTCTCTAGTTAATTTTAATAACTTTTGTAGCTAAAGAAGGAAGCTCACCAAGATAGAGAACAAAATAGAAGAAATACATCATTAACAATATTCAGTAACCCATCTAGCAAATATGCCAATGCTTTTCTTAAAATCCAGCTTGCAAATTTCTATATTCTTTGATGTCAAACAATTGCTTTTGCAAACAAATCACATATTGCTTTTTACATTTTTAACAAATTGATTCAAACCCCATTAAAACCATTTAGAAGATTTTTAGATAGGTTAGAAAATTTTTCCAAAATTTTTAAGCATACTTCTACCAGAGTAAATTTTATATGTGACACATTTATTTCATTTGGGGCAATAAAAACTTAATTTTAAAATGCCTTACTAATCATAATGGATTCATACCACTATTATCTAATATCTCAAGGCATAATATACCATTAGGATGAGGTCCATCATTAATGGCAGTGCATAAATCCATATATCAAGTACTATAACAATTATAATATAATAATAAAATATGATCTATCTTCTCAATTTTTAATTTAGGGGGCCAAATTCTTGTCAGATTTGATCAGATGTTATTGTTTCTATCTCATAAATTGGCTGACAAATGCCTCATTACAAAATCAATGTAACTAAAATCAGAGGGAAAACAACAAATTGGGAAAAAATCTTCATAAAAACCTCTGACAAAGCTAAATCAATTGTACAAAAAATCAAGCCATTCCCCAATTGATAAATGGGCAAGGAACATGGATAGGCAGTTTTCAGATAAAGAAATCAAAACTATTAATAAGCACATGAAGAAGTGTTCTAAATCTCTTATAATCAGAGAGATGCAAATCAAAACAACTCTGAGGTATCACCTCACACCTAGCAGATTGGCTAACATGACAATTATGGAAAGTAATGAATGCTGGAGGGGATGTGGCAAAGTAGGGACACTAATTCATTACTGGTGGAGTTGTGAACTGATCCAGCCATTCTGGAGGGCAATTTGGAACTATGCACAAAGGGCGATAAAAGAATGTCTACCCTTTGATCCAGCCATAGCACTGCTGGGGCTGTACCCCAAAGAGATAATGGACAAAAAGACTTGTACAAAAATATTCATAGCTGCGCTCTTTGTGGTGGCCAAAAATTGGAAAACGAGGGGATGCCCATCAGTTGGGGAATGGCTGAACAAATTGTGGTATATGTTGGTGATGGAATATTATTGTGCAAAAAGGAATAATAAAGTGGAGGAATTCCATGGAGACTGGAACGACCTCCAGGAAGTGATGCAGAGCGAGAGGAGCAGAACCAGGAGAACATTGTACACAGAGACAAACACACTGTGGTATAATCGAACGTAATGGACTTCTCCATTAGTGGCAGTATAATGTCCCTGAACAATCTGCAGGGATCTAGGAGAAAAAACACTATCCATAAGCAGAGGACAAACTGAGGGAGTAGAAACACCGAGGAAAAGCAACTGCCTGACTACAATGGCTGAGGGGACATGACAGAGGAGAGACTCTAAACGAACACTCTAATGCAAATATTAACAACATGGCAATGGGTTCGAATCAAGAACACATGTGATACCCAGTGGAATCACGCGTCGGCTACGGGGGGTGGGAGGGAGGAAAAGAAAATGATCTTTGTCTTTAATGAATAATGCATGGAATTGATCAAATAAAATACTATAAAATTTTTTTAAAAGAGTAGGAAAATTGTGCACTCTAATATTGGTTTTCAATTCATGCTAAGATTCTTAATATTAGTTTCAATATACAGTTTTATTGTAGGAATCTTTTAAAACCAGTTTAGTCAAAACTAAACACAATCTATAAATCCATTTAATAAGGCACCCATAAACTCTAATTCAATAAAGGCAAAGGCATATATAATGGTCCCATTGTCAAGGCCTCTGTATTGTGGAAGTCTCATTCATCTCTAAGATGACATGACTATCTGAAATAAAATGAACACATTCTTGCTTCGCATTCTGTTTAGTAGCAGTTTCATGATCAAACATTAGGAATGATATGATCCTGTTTATATTATGTAAGTGGAAAACACACCAGTGGGGGCCTGAGGAGCTACAGTTTTAAGTAGTAGAGGTATAGTTCCCACACATCAAGGAAACCCTCTAGGATCCTTAGTGATTTTGAGCAGTGCAGTCATGTTCTCTGGGCCTCTCTAGATCTGGCTGCATGAGTACAGATTGGGTAAGTGATCTAACCTAAGGAAAGAAGAGAAAAGTAAAGGTCTGATACCATACTTCACCATAATAGTAGAAAACTTTAATTTCTTTATTCACTTAGATTTTTTAAAACTTAAATAGAAATTCTAATATTTTCTTTCTGAACCTTTACATTCCATGAAAATATGCACTTTTATTTTGCTGAACAGTTAATGTTAAGACAGATTGAATGCAAGGTCTCTTTCTATTTTAAACATGTAGTAGCTGAACCCTGCTACTGGAAATCCTTTATTTGTTTTTATGTTCATATAATATCCAAGTGCTAAGCCATAGGATGACACCTGTTATACAAAGTCTAATTCCGAATTGGCTCCCAAAGAACTCAATTTCATATAAACAATACTGCTCTGGATAACTTGGGAAAGCTACTACTTAGATCAAATTCATGATGCTGGGAACTCAACATCCACACCACCAACTCTGCAGGGATGTCCTTAAGTCTTCCTCCTACTATCAGAAACCTAAGTTTCCCCTTATATTTTCAAAAACTTTAAGAAAATTCTTTTTGCTATTGTGTTGTGACTCTTGTTGACATGTTCCCCATGACCCCTGAGCTTATACCCTCTACAGGTTACAGGAGGTGAATGTATTCTACTTTGGAATGCCTTCATTTAAAATTTTGGAGATCACTGGACTATAGGGCAAAATCCAAAATCCTTAGTCCTGTATATCCTATCTCTAAAGCTGCCAGGAGGTCATTTTTCATTATCACTTGCCTTCATGAATTCTATGTTCCAATTCACCTGGATTTCTGGCTGTTCCTAGAACTTGGCATGCTATCTCCTATCATGACCACTTGCACAAATTATCCCATATGCCTGGAATACATTACCCTATCATCTCTGCCTTTTAAAATTTTTATCCCCATTAAAATTTCAACTGTTTCCTCACTTCTGATTTCTCTCTCTTTCCTCATATTCCCCAACCCAAGGATTATAAACTCCTTGGAAGTAAACACCATTTTGTCTTTATACCTCTAGCGCCTAGCACAGTGCCTTGGACATAGTAAATATTTATTTATATTTATTTTTATGCAATTTTTATTTACTGTTTATCCAAACAACAAGCATAATGAAGGCATTCTTCTCCTAAAGGTCACTGGTTTGATCATAGATAGAGAATTGAGTTAGGAAGATATAAAAGACAACACTATATCATTTGTATAAGTCTGGCTCATACCCTACTTCTGCAAGAAATCAAATATATAGCCATCTAAGTTTGGTCTCTCCTTCTCTCCCTGTCTCTGTCTTGTAAAAGCAGTTTGGGTGGGTAAGTCTGGGAGGACAAGCTGATTTAGATGCAACTATATAGTAGCTTTTAGAGACATTGACATAGCAGTAGCTGAGCATATCTGGAAGTATCTTATATACTTTGCTACAGTTACCAAGACCACTACTGATTCTTCTGCTCTACTTCCACCCATCAATTGCTACAGTACTACATTGCTAAGCTGAATGAATTCATATTTATATAAAGCATAAGATACCATCAATGGCACCTGTTTGTTGTGTTCAGCTACTCATATGTCAGTATCTCTAAAAACTACTCAGTTGCATCTGAATTAGTTCATTATAACTGACTTAACCCACCTAAAGTGGTCTTGCTCTGAGAGAAAATAGTCAGCCACTCTGTGGCTACTTCTCTCTGCTTTGACTTTCTCACTGGAGTGCCTCCATTTGATCATTCTGATTAAGTTCTGAACTTTATCCTTTATTTCAAAATAAAGCTAAAAAGAGGTTAGAGTAGTTTGTAGCTTGTTCTTACATTCAACTTAATTTTTTCAATGATTAAAAATGCAAATATATTCATATCTATAAGTAAATATAGATATTTAAGGCCTAAGCTAATTGTTCATTAGTAAAAACTTTTTTCTTCCCTGTCAGTGAGTTTTACATGTGCTTGATTTTCATTGATAGACCAGAGGTTTTTAAAAATCAGTCTTTATTAAAGGGTCGTACAAAGAGTCTAGCACATTCCCCATCACTTCACCTTATTAGAATATTTAAAAGCAATTTGAAGATCTTTAGGGACAAACAGAAAGCTTTCAAATATTCCCTAGAATAGGGGTAAATACTTTATTTAACAAAGGACTATAACTGTACTGTAGTTCCCTCAGGCAATTACCCTATGTTCATTGCCACAGGCCCCATTTTCCATCCCTACTGAATAAGCATTTGGTCTGGGTACTCAGTTATCTTGTTATTTCCTCCTTCCCTTTAGGTAGGTCATGAAATTCCTTTGTGAACAGTGTGAATCAAACAGCCACTTTTAAAAACTAAATATGTGCAGAATTCAGCCTTTAATGCTTCTCAAGAGCATTGATTCATATTATATGGAATTATAAAATAGTATCAGAAAAGGGCACTTTACATACTATAATAGTCATTTTATAAAGTTCAATTTGGCAATTCCAAGCCACATTTAATTTTCTTTGAAAATTCCCATACGGCATAAAGAAATTGCTCTTTGTGACTCTCAAGACTTTTTCCATGGCTTTAAAATGACAACCTTTTAGAATTAGCACTTTGTCCAAGAACAGGCACTAAATTAATTATGCCAAATAAAATCACATAAGTATCTTCATTAAAATAAATAATAAAATAAAATTTATTTTTTCCTGTAATACCCTTTTGGGACTTAATTCAAATCAGACTATTTTTCCACTCTGCATTGTATTTTGTTATGAATCATTTGTAGTTCTTCATTTTCACTGATAGGTGGGGCTAGTAATTTCTGCATTAATTATAATATTTTAGCATTTTAAAAATCTATATCTAGATGAAGTAGATTCTTTCAGGCTTTAGAACTGATGAAACAGCATAATTTTGTTTTAATGGATAAAAGTGTTTCCATTAGCGTGTGAAGTATATCCCAATAATACTCCCTTACTGATTGCAAAAGCTTTCTGCCTTTTTTTTTCAAATGAAGGCTAAAATAAAACTGTAAGAAGACACTCTTGATGATGACAATTGAATCTGAGGGTGTGATAGTTGCACAGGCTTTCGAGCTGAAAGATAACAAGAAATAATAATTCAGGAGATTCTTCTTTAAGTAGAATTTCTTGTTCAGGCCAAGTATTTATTTTATACTAATATCTATCATAGAGGTTCTTAGCTTAGGTTAGAAATAATCTCCCTTTCCTTCCTTCATCTAAGAGGTTCATGGATAGATTTCAAGAAGTCCATGAACTTGGATGGAAAAAATATTTACTTCTTTATTTTCACTAACCTCTAACTGGAATTAGGTCAATTCAGTTGTTTTTCAGTCATATCTGATTCTTTCTGATCCCATTTGGGTTTTCTTGTCAATGATATTCAAGTGGTTTACCATTTCTTTCTGCAACTCATTTTACAGATGAGAACACTGAGGCAAACAAGCCTAAATATATTGCCCAGGGTTGCACACCTAGTGTCTGAGCCCAGATTTAAACCCAGGAAGATGAGCCTTCCTGACTCCAGGCCTGGCCCTCTATCCATTATGCTACCTAGCAGGATAAGCCCCCAACTGAAATTTGGAATTTCCATCAATGCTTTGACCATCCATAAACCTCACCAGACTGCCAAAGCAGTACATGACACAAAACCAGGGGTCCCCCCGCCTCTCTCTCTCTCTCTCTCTCTCTCTCTCTCTCTCTCTCTCTCTCTCTCTTTCTCTCTCTCTCTCTCTCAGGATAGTAGAATGGCCTATGGCACCAACTTTCAATTTCCTTTCCTGGAAAAAATTAGTCTCCCTTGGAAAACAGTAGAGGATGGAGGAGGGAGTTAGAGACATCTATTCTGCCTCCCTTCAAGCCACACAAGGACAATCCTTGATGCAGGTGAGCGTCTTTACACATGAGGGGTCCATTCTCTCTATATTTGGGGTCCTTCCTGTGATAAGTACTAGGGCTACAAATAAGAAGAGACAGTTCCTACTCTCAAGGAATTTATAGTCTATTGGGGGAAGTTTAAAATGGTGGGAAGGTACCTAGTGAAGAGGTGCATGTTGTTCCCTAGAGTCAAAGGCAAGTAAAGCAACAGATGTAAACTAGAATTACCAGGAAAGCTGTCAGCCCTCTATAGAAGCTTTGGGAAATGTTTGGGATGCCACCTTCCTTCCCTCAACTTGAGTGGAGAGGGAATTGAAAGAGAATTGAGAAAGTCAGAAAATCTATCAAAACCGGAGTCATTCTTCTTGGAGATGGGATTCTTAGCTTATCCTGCAGGGAAGGCATATTGTTCCCTGGAGTCTGAAGCAGAGCAGAACAGCTAATGGGCAATTGAATACTCTCAGAAGTACTCATCAATGTAATTTCTTATGAAATAAGGATATTACATCATATTCCTTTATCAGTTTGTTTGATAATTCTCCATTTGACAGTTGCCCACTTTGTTTCTAATTCTTCAATACCATAAAAAGGACTACTATAATTATTTGTATAGTACCATTCCACCCCTTCTATCTTTGATATCCTTAAAATATATGACTAAAAGTGGTGATCATAAGGTCAAAAGAAATGCAGAAAGTATGGGGGAATCATTCCAAATTGTTTCCCAGAACACCGGACCTACCAATAGCACATTAGTGTCCCTGTTCTACCAACAACCCCTCCAACATATGCTATTTTTATAGTACTGAAGAGTCACTGAGAAACTGCTATTCCAATGAAAAGTGAATTGAGGGGGAGAAGGGAATTAACAAGCATATTTTAAATAATCAGACTAATATCAGTAATGATAGAAAAATTATAAATGTATTTATTATCCAATCAGATGGATTATGCATATTATTGGAATGTAATTATTTTGTTGCATGCAATCATATATTAATGTTTAGGTTATGATTGCCAATAGATAATTTACCCCAGGCATAAACTTTATAATGAATATTTTAATTCTATATTTCAGGGAATTGAATAGAATGCATATACAGCATGAGGCTCCCTCAAATTTTTCCAAAAAAGAGCAAGTACATTCTTCAGAAGGGAGACAAATTTTCATTAGCTAGTCAGAAAGGAGGATGGAGTGGTAATCATTGGGACCAAAATTAAAATATGCTGAAGGAATAGGCATATTTTTCCAGGTCTAAAAGAAACTATGTGTTTCTAAAGAATCCTTATTAAAAATGAAATACTTCTCAGTAAAAATCTCCCCTAATGGGGGCAGCTGGGTAGCTCAGTGGATTGAGAGCTAGGCCTAGAGATGGGAGATCCTAGGTTCAAATCTGGCCTCAGACACTTCCCAGCTGTGTGACCCTGGGCAAGTTACTTGACCCCCATTGCCTAGCCCTTACCACTCTTCTGCCTTGGAGCCAATACACAGTACTGACTCCACGACGGAAGGTAAGAGTTTAAAAAAATAATAATAAATTAAAAAAAAAAAATCTCCCCTAATGACTGACACAAGACTGTCTCAAATTTGGAAATAGGGTGAAGTAGTTAATAATTATATGACCTAGAAGTGTCCCCTCTCTCCTTCAGAGATTCAGTGACAAGAATAACCAATCAAATGTGTAGAATATCCAATAAATATTTTTTAAAAGGTTAGGGGTATAATTGGAGCTCCTAAGATTGATTTTTGATTCATACACTCTACTTTTGGGGGGGGAGATAAATTTTTTGTAAGGTTTTCCATTAGCTTTCATTTAGACTTTAATTCATGTTAGCAATTCAATGAACATTTTATTAAGTTCTTACTCTACAGGAGGTACCAATTTTATCCACTGGGTATATGCCAACCATACCAGAAAACATGCCCTGGAAGTTTTAACACTTTCCATCTCCAAAATTTCTTTTCTGGAACCAAATCAAATGAACTTTCCTCCTGTTCCTGAATCTGCTATATCAAAATCTACTTCCTTAAGACCTAACTCTATAACCTAGTACATTTCAGAAAGAGTGTTTGGGGTATTCAGGGAAGACAAGGACCTCTGGTGTTAGGGTTTATAGACACTTTTCAGAGCTGCTTTTTTCCTTTGGTATCTACCTGTTACCCAGCTCTTAGCTGATTTTGCTTATGAATATTTCTACTGCTTAGATTTTTTTATAATTTTACTTTTGATAGATGAATCTGAATCACAGAAAATTAGAAGGGGACATATTCAAGAGATATTTCAAAGGAGAATTTGATCAGCCTTGGTATCAGTTTGGAGATTAAGGGTGAGAGAGAATGAAGATTTGAAGATGATGCCTAGATTGAGAAACTGGAAGACTGGAAGGATTGTATTGCCCTCAACAGTAATAGGGAAGATAGGAATGGGGATGGGATTTAGGAGGAAGGATAATAAGTTCCATTTTGGACATACTGCATTTAAGATGTCCATTGTAAGGGTTAAAATTATGGTTGAGACTGAATGTAATAATTATATTTGGTCGCCAAGGAATTTATTTTTAAAATCCTAATGAAACACCCAAACTCAGCTGTAAATTTTATGGTGATTTAATTACAACAGGAGGAAGAAAATATTAGAGGGAGAGAAGGAAAGGAGTTTAACTCAGCTCAGGCTGAGCTGAGTTTAAGGCCCTGGAGAGCCAAGGCAGAGAAGAAAGTCAGTCCTTATCACTCACGTGACAGATCAGAAGGAAAGCTGTCTGCGGGGCTCCTCCAAGCTTGAGCTCCAGGATCAAACTGAACTCTAGCCCTCTGCACAGGAAGTCACAAGAACTCCAAAGGCTGTTCTCTACCTCACTTCTTGAGTCTCACATGTGCCAATGGTGGCTCAAGCTTGACTTGGGACAGCCCAGAGGTCTGTCCTTTTTTTGCACATGTCTACTGAAGGCCATTTTCTTAGATAATTAAATCTTGAGTTTGATGCAGACCTTCCTAATCTTGTCAAGCTGAGTAGGGTGGAGAATGCAGAATTTCCAAGAACTGATTCTGTTATTCCAAGTATCTCCATAGTTACTGATCAGGAAATAGCTAAATCACATCTTCTAAAGAATGGTCTGATTAGGGTGAAATAGTTTTAAAATTCACACTATTGAACATCCAATTCCAGATGTCTGAATTCAGTTGGAGATGTGAGATTGGAGATCAGAAGAGAGAATGGGATAGGAAAGAAAGATTTGAGAATTATCAGTATAAAGATAAATGGTAATAAAATCCATAGTAGCTGATGAGATCACCAAGTGAAGTGACTTACAAAGAGAAGAGGGGCTAGCACAGAATCCTAGGGGCAGAATTAGAAGGCGTAAGTAATAAGTGATGAGGGATGAGTAATTAGCAAAGGAGACTGAGAAGGAACAGTTAGAGAGATAAGGAGGTAAACCAGGAAAGAGTGATACCATGAAAACCTAGAGAAAAAGATAGAATCAAGGAGAAGGGAATGATCAATAATGTTAAAGGCTACAGAGAGGTCAAGGAGAATGGGAATTGAGAAACAGCCATTTTGAAATTTTTTTTCTGTTAAATTTCTGCCATGTCTATACTCACAAATTATCTTCCCAGTTGAGGCATTTAGCATTTTTTTTATCTGAACTATTACAATAGTTTCATAATCAATCTCCTTACCTCAAGTCTCTCAAGTTTCTAGGCTATTTTCCACATAGTTGCCAAAGCAATATTATTAAAGCATAGGTCTAACTTTGTCACATAGCAGCTCAAAAAGCTTTAGTGGCTCCCTCTTATCTCTGGGATAACATACAAACTCTTCTGATATTGAATGTCCTTTAAAATCCACATCCAACCTACCTTTCAAGATATGAGTGTATGTGTGTATGTATACATATGTACAAATTGTAAAAATAATAAATCATGGCAAGCTACATAAAAATAGATAGAAAAACTCACCAATACAGGTTCAAAACTGTTCAGATACTTTTGATAAATGTAATCAAAAGTATCTTCAGTGATGAAGTAAAGCTCAAATGTGAACTTTTCTTCAGGGCCAGGCAAAAGAACCCTAAAGAGACTCTTATTATAAAAAATAAAGTATTTATTGAAATATAAAAGGATAATAAAGGATTTCTAATTGTAAGGGATTCTAAATCCAACCAAATAAACTCCCTGGTTCCATAAGGAACCATTTTTCCTGTGTTTCACAGGCTACACTAATCCTCCCTCACCTAACTAACCCAAATTTATACTATCTAAATAAAAACTACCACTATTATCCTTATACTTCACTTCTTAACTTTGTCTTCAAATTATAAAATAGCAAAAGCTAGCTGGTTGAGTCTCAACAAGAATCAAGTTAGGACTCTGAGTCTTAAGAGACTCAGAGTCCAAACCAAAGACCAGGTTTTTCTTTGGTCTTCTCAGAGTTAAATCAATCTATAAAAACCACAATAGAGAGTCAATAGTGTTTCCCAAGTTGGGAAAGGAAAACATTGAGCTCCTTCAGATCTTTCCCTCAAACAAAGTGATGTTACCTCCTCTAGTCCTGAGAGAGAGTCTCTGAGTGTGTGTCTCTGCCAACTGCCAGAGACCAACTGCCAGAGCGAGTAACTGACACAGAAAAATGGTTATAACTGTCAGCAATTGAAATTAACACACTCTCAGCTCTGCTTCAAACTCCACTTCTTTCTCAATCCAGTCACTTTATTTTTTATCCCTATACTAATAAAACAATACTTATTTTCTAATATCATCTTTAGAATATACACATAGATGTTTGTGTCTGTATACTGTAAAAGGGTATTTTTTTTTTCCTTTGTTCTCTGTGAGTTTACACTTGTGAAAGGGAATCCTTTGTTCCCTTTGTCTATTTTGAGTTAATACTAACTTAAGTACCCCTACTGGATTGTGAAGACAGGATTAACTCTCCTTTGTCTACTTTTGAATTGAATCAACAAAAGATTGAACACCCTATTTAGTCCTAGGTGAGAAGCTAGCAAAATACTTAGAGAACTTACAAGTCACTTACTTAGAGAGCTCCACCCTTTTAACTCAGTCCCAAACTTGTAAATCCTGTGATCAGAATTTACACAAGAAAACTCAATCAGCCAGGAATCTATGAACCCTTTTGATGAGTATTCACCCCTCCAGAAGGTAAGAACTGGTTCCCACAAATACTGCCCCCAGGGATGAGCTAGACAATTTGGAAAATTAACCCCTGTGAAGAGGGGAAGGGACAAGAAATGACCATAAAAAGCCATGAATCCTACGGTTTGAGTTAGTCTTGTGGAGATAGTCTCCTGACTGGAGAGAGTCTTGAAGGGATCTTAGCTGGACACTCACTTGGATCATAGGCTTGGAGCTTGGCATCAACTTGGATTCTGACTCCTGGACTACTTTGTGGGATGAGTGACTTCTTTCCTAATTTCTGGAGAGACTAGCTCCCATCTTGGGGGAGGCCAGATTACTCACTACCAGCCTTCCTGGTTGAGAGCTAATTAATCTCTGCCTGGATTAAGATAGGATAGATAACTTTTCTATCCCTTTCACATTTCTCTACCTTATTGTTTCCTTTCAATTTTGTAAATATATTTCTGACTTGAGATATAATAAATATTGGTGACCACATAATTTCATAAAATTATTATCCAACCATTAATTTTCACCTTTACATTTCACACATATACATGTGTATTATACACATGTACAGACTTGTGCATGTACTTACCCCCTTTACACATTCTAGGCAAACTAACCTTCCCAATATTCTATTTAAAATTTCTATACCTTTCTATACAGTCCCTCCATTCTGGGATTCACACCCTCTTTACCTCTGCTTCCTAGAATGCCTTGAAAGCTCAATTCAAGTACTCTTACCCAAATGTGTACATTCTGAACTCCTCTACTACCTGCTTGTGCCCTCTCTATCTCCCAAAGTATATTATTTGTTTACTCTGCATATATTTTTTATATGTGTGTGCATGTTGTGTGTGTATATGTGTGTCCCTTCTATATTCATAGGGATTAGGGGCCAGGCTCCATCCCTGTCATCTGGAAAATTCATATAATTTTTTTTTACTCTCCCTTTGTACTAAAGAAGAAGACTGGATGTTTTCTTTTTCTTTCATGGGACATTTACAGTACCTTACTATAAAATTTGGGTTAAGTATTTGATCATAAGTTATATGTTGGTCGGTGTTAAAATATCTCTACATTTCTGGCCTTTGTGTGTCATTTGCTGGCTTTGGCATTCCTTTTGCAAACTCTAACTTTTTACTTTTAACTTTAAGAAAGAAATTGAGCATATTTATGGTTTTAAAAGATAAAATATGTTAATATATTATACCTAAATCTTATACATTTCTGAGTTTCTAAACTTTTTTCTGTTGTCTACTGGCCTTATTATGTTGTCTATAGCTTCCATAAAACTCTCCAAAAAATTCCATTCAATTTCTTATGACAATCTGCAATGTATTGAAAACTTAATGGCAAAAGTTGAAATGTGAAAGATACACATATGTGTGTATGCATACATATATGTGTGCATATGTAGATAGAAAAAAATGCTGCTTATACAGAAGAATATAAAATTCTTGAAACCAGGGATTGTTCTGTTTTTGTCTTTGTATTCCTAAAACCTAGCAAAGTCCCTAGCATATTGTTGATGTTCAATCATTTCAATTAAATCTGACTTTTTGTGACACCAATTTGGGTTTTTTTTTATAAAGATACTAGTGCTCTGCCATTTCCTTTTCCAGCTCATTTTACAGTTGAGGAAACTAAGGCAAAGAGGGCTAATTGACTTGTCCAGGATCACACAGCAAGTGAGTGTCCAAGACCAGATTTGAACACAGTTCTTCCTGACTCCAGGCCTTGTGCTCTAGTCATATAAATAAATGCGTCACCTCGATACCTCTATATATAGGAGATACTTAATAAATGCTTATTGAACAATTGGTTGATCTCAATCTGCTGAAATCTCTTCCTTCAAGGCATGCCTCAAATGTTACTTCTTCCATGAAGTATTCCCATCTTCCTCAAGCTAATAGTAAATACTCTTTCCTAAAATTTGATAGTATTTTGGATCTGTCAATTTTACTTATATCCTATCTTGATTCATCCTTGTATAAATCTTCAACAATATATTAATATGGTCATAATCTCACACCTAGCAAGTTTCAAATCTCTTGCCTCCAAGTTCTCTAGTTTTTCCCATGCCTCCCGCTTGCCTCTCATAATAATCACTTACATTTGTAGAATACATTAAAACTTATAGAGTGATTTCCTCATATTACTTAGTCATACAAACATTATTCCCCTCTTTTTATAGTAAGGAAACTGAGGCAGAGAGGTAAATAGTGATTTGACCATAGTTACATAGCTGGTGGCTAACTCCCAAAGATAGCACTTCTCCTAATATACCAAATTGTAAGCTGCAGAGGACAAGAAATGAATGTCGTTTTTTTCACCTTTGAATATCTATAAAATAGCAAAGTGAGAAAAGCTTAATGAACTTTTGTGGAATTGACTTTATTAATGTATGATAGTGTAAATAAGTTCATATCTCGGATGGCTGAGCTAATTCTCAGTCTGGTAAATTTTTGTTTTGATTCCTTTCAATGATGGTATTTTTTTAAAAAATTAGGAACAACAAAAAAATAGAAAAAGTTAGTTTCTAATGTTCTTGCAACTACTTTTATGAGGCTATCTTGAATCCTCATCAACAACTGCAGGGGGCAGAGTTTAACCACTTTAGTTTCCTTTCTCTTTCCTTCCCTGACCCTGAGTAAATCAATTAATCCCTCTAGGCTTAATTTTTCTATATTTCATCATCTGCAAAATGAGACAGTTGGACTAGATGAACCAATCAACAAATATTTATTGTGTCTACTATTTTCCAGGCATTGTTACTGTTCCAACCAGTCCCAATCCTCAGACTCTCAAGGAACTTGTACATTTTATTAAGTATGTTCTAATATATGTCTAATATATCTAATAATATTAATAAATGCTTGCTAATTGATTAATTCTAGCACAAGGATCACTTGTAGTGATACCTATAGTGGTAGCCAAGATACAGTGTTTTGGTTTAGATAGATCCCAGGATTGTGAATAGAGCTCTCTGACAGTAAGCTATCATATCTTTTTCAGAAGCAATGACAATATTACTCTCATTATTGTTTCCAGAAGAGTAGGTAGAAAACCAGGGGGGACTGGACAGAAGGCAGGAGTAAAGGTGACATAGCAGGTGGTAAAATGCCTATATCGAGAACCCTGGTGCCCTGGTAGAAATTTGGATGGGATGGAAAACATGGTTTGTGACCACCAAGATATTGAGTTTAGGTCACCTACATACCAGTAAGATGAGGTGACTCAAATCAGGATAACTCATTTCCAGGTAGCTTCTGAGCTCTAAGGTCCCGTACACTTGAAAATCTTTGATATTATGAAACTTTTTGTTACCAGTAGTAGGTGAAGGTTCATGAGAAATGTGGAGATGTAATTAATAGGACCTAGAAACTGATTTTGTATCTGCTTAGTAAGAGAGAAATACCAAACAACAAGGTTACAAACATGGGAAGACATGAAAGAGGCATTCGGTTAAGGATAAATATAGTTTTGTAGCTTACAGGGGCATTTAGCAGCCCCAGAGCACTAGCAGACAAACTAAATAGTAGAAGTTATTCAGGAAATGTGATTTTAGGAACATGGAATGGCAAGTTCTGTGGATACATTGTGGTATTTACATGGAAACGGAAGGGTTAAACCTGGAAATACAGATACTAAAAGGCAAAAAATGAAATTGATATGCTTGGAGAATAGAGATGAATCACAATGAGCCAAAATTAGGTTTAATATGAAGAAATAAGATGGTAAGATGGAGGTTTATAACTAGAAAGCCAGAAATTCAAAGTTGTGGGCTTAGAAGTGGTGCTGTCCTTGGAGATGGTGTGGTTTTAGATGTGCAGCCATGATGGTTTGTGGCTAACTTAGGGTGAAGAAGCATGCCACTGCAGTTGAGGAAGTTGAGATGAGATCAACAATGTTGTGTGTGTGTGTGTTTTAATTGCTTTAGGCTACTCCTGTAATACTTCAATTAGTTTTATTTTTCATCTTCCATAATATGTCACTTCATATTCCTCATCTTACAAAATTCTACTCCATACACTCTAGGCTCATCCTCCAACTCTCATTTCCCATTTTCTGTTTTTGTTGTGCCTGTTACTTATGCTTATAGTGCCTTTCTTCCACCTCTTTCTACTGAGCTCATATCCATTCTGTTATCTAAATTCAAATGGTATGTTGTCCAGGATGTGTTTTGAGCTGGAAGTAAACTTTGTTAGCAACAGCCTTCCACTTAGGAGCTTTGTTTTGTATCTCTACAATGCAGTCATCAAATGTTATCTGTTATGTATATTGGTATCTTAAAGCAGCGACTGGTACATAACAGATATTTTGTTAAAACTGTATGCACAAAGCAGGAGGCACACAGAACAGGAGCTAGAGAAGTGATTATTGAAAAACGCTATACACAAACTACTCTCGTTCTTGGAGCCCTAAACGCATGGCATATTTATCAAACAAAGAGATCAGTAGTTGCAGTAAAGTTAACATCTGCAGCCCCAATACCAGAAAGCAGGAAGGAAAGTGGGAGAGAAGAGGCACAAGTTTTAAAAAGGTCCGTTCCCAGGGAAATTTGCGTAACGTGGCGCCGTTTGCGTTAGGAGGTGGGCTTTCCCGTTCCTAGCATTGCAACTTCCGCCCGCGGGGCGAGGACCCAATTGGAGAGTGTCGGAAACGGGTGGCTCTCTGCCTAGGCCCATTTGAGGAGTTGCCTGCACCGCACTCATGGGTCCCCAGGCAAAGCTAGCTGCTTTCCGCCTCCCGCCTTTGCCTACGGTGGGGGAGATCATTAAACTTTTTGGACTCCGAGCCCAGAAACAGCTGTCCCAGAACTTCCTCCTGGACTTGAGGCTGACAGGTGGATAATGTTACCGTGCTTCCTAGGGTTCCCCAGTGTTTTCAGGCTGTATGGGAAGAGGTCGGGCACGCCGTACGTCTGAAAGCGTGTACGTGCATGTCTGGGGAGCGTGTACACGTCCGGTACGCACTCTGTGCACGCTCGGACGTGCGCGCTCACTCCTGCCTGAGCCTTTCAGCTCCGCTGTTAGTCTGGGCTAGTATGTTTCTAGCCCACGTTTAATGTTGACCTTAAAATATATCAGAACTTAGATATTTTTAGAACTACTCTTGGTCTAGAAAAAAGCGTGGGGATTTTCGGGGGAGAGGGTTTTTTTCCCTTTTTTTTAAATTTCCCAGAAACTTTTTCTTGCATTCTTTGGGGGTCAGGTTCTTCATTAAAAAATTGAGTGGCTGCAATGTGCCTGGCTAGAACTAGAGAGGAAAAAAAGAGGAAGAAAGTAACAACTTTCTAGTTACAATCTCTAAGAATTTGGATTTTATGAGAACTAAGATATCTAATGTGTAGCACAGCGCCAGGCACATAGTACACATTTTTTAAAAGTAGTTATTGAATTGAATCTATTTCTGCGTGATGTTCAGTTTATTCCTGTCATGTAATTTAAGGTTTGAACTTGCACCCAGGAACTTTGCCGAGTGTTTCATTGTTGAAGAAAATCATTACCCTTGGTTTGGTTTAATTTCTTTAGTACCTACCTCTTATTTGCAAGGTTGTTGGATTTTTATTTTATTTCTGAGCTTTCAGCCTTTGGCACTTCCGCTGAGTTGCTTTCTAACTTTTGGCAAGTTGTCTTCCCTGGGTTTCATTCTCAACTGTCAGATGTCAGAATATGAGATAGATGAACTTCAAAGTCTTTTCCATAACTAACATTTTGTAATTTTCTAAGTAATTCCAGAAAGTCTGCCTCTTATTGTGATGAAAGTTTACTATGTTATGCCTGCTAAAAGCACACAGAGCACACAGCAGATATAACTTCAAATTAGTTTCATGTGGATTCTTATTAAATAATTAGAACTACTTTGCCTAAAGGAGGGAGGGCTAGTAAAAAAAAATTGAGATGGGTTGCTAGAGTGGCTTGCACAAATAATTAGCGATTGGAACTAAAACTAGAACATAAATCCCTTAGAACTTTACTAGTAATGTTACCAGTTTCACCCTGCATGAGTATGACTTCCAAATCTTGCCATTGGATATATATCTAACACTTTGACACTTTTTGTTGAAATTTTCTTTCTTTTTTATTTGGTTCTTGTTTTGTCATATTTGATTGTTCTTGAAACGCCTATTTTTTTTAGCTATGTGGTTTTAAGTAGACACAGCCTAAGATGTATCTTTATTCCTCCCTCCCCCCTTTTTATTTTTTAATGTTTTCTTTCTTTTGCCTTATATTCGTATATTGTATTTCATGGAGACTTTATGTGTAGGATACTGAGCTACTTAACTATCTTTTAAGCTACAACTTCCTCTTACATTACCAACATTCATTCATTCATTCATTCATTCAGCAGTTAAATTTCAGACAGCTTGATGTATTTGAAAGTCCATTGGTTTGGAGTGTCCAAAAACCTTGGTTTACATTTTAGCTCTGCTGATTATTCCTATATGAAAACCTTGAGCAAGTCCTTTAACTTATATGGATTAAGGTTTCCTCTTCTGTAAAATGAAGGATTAGACTAAATGGCTTCCAAGAGCCCTTTTGGGTCTAAATGTATGATCCTCTGAACACATATTAAATAAATTGTAGATTCTAGGAATACAAAAATAGAAACAGTCTTCCCTTAAGGATCTTGGGTTTTTCTGTTTGCTCATTTGTGTTTGAGTTTTGATATTTCACAGTTAATTGAACAATCATTTCTTTCTTTGCTGTAAACAGATACATCAGCAACATTTTTATTGGATACAGAATATATGCAAAAGCAGTTTATTTTCCAAGGTTCTTGCATTTTTTGTTCATTTATATCACAAAACCTATGGACCAATAGATATATTCTGCAGATTATCGTTAAGAATGCTATTCCTCTTTTTGTTGGGGGCTATACTGTCATCATTGAAAATATTTAACAATGTATCAAAATTGTGGATCAATTCATTTAGCAGTCGATCAAAAATCAAAATTCCAGACCTATAAACTGATTGCCAAACTTGTTCAGTTAGTTTAATTTTTAAATTATCAAGACTTCCTTCTGCTCACTTTGTCAACAAACATTTGACAAATCTCATTTCATTTCAGTAAACATTAAATGTGACTATGTTTAAAAAATGTGACTTTGCTAGGCATTGAGAATGTAATGATAGGATTTTTTCTCAAGGGATTTACAAAAGCAAGTTTATAAATAACCATGACACAACACAGAGCCCCAGACAAAGTGCTATGAGAAATCACTATAGATTGTCTATGATCATGAATGCCAGAATTATGAATTATTCTGTAGATAAAATTCCCAAATATAGAAATGTATATTTATTGAAAACATAGCATTTATAAGGTAATACACTAGTTTTTCATGAGGTAAAGTTAATATATGCATGAAAAACTGTAATCATAAGTACATAGAAATTTCAAATATTCTGAGATTTATTTCAGAGGAGGAAAAGATTACTTACAGCTGAAGGTATTAGAGAAGATTTCATAGAGTTTCACCATAATTGGGTCTAAAACAATTGGCAGAATTTCATGCGATAATAGATTTAGAGTTAGAAAGGACCTTAAAGACTATCATATTCAACTCCTTCATTTTGCAGATGAGAAATCTAAGGCATATAGTTGGGACTCTAACCTAAATCATCTGATAAACCAAACACTTTTCCCACTCTACCTCATTACTTCAGTTTCAAAGAAGTGAGGTAAATGGGAAAAGCCCTACTTATACAAAAATATTTATAGCTGTTCTTTTTATGGTGGCAAAGAATTAAAAACTAAAAGGATGTCCTTAAATTGGGGAAAGGATGAACAAATTGTGGTATATAATGGTGATGGAATACTATTGTACTATAAGGAGTGATGAACAGGATGATTTCAGAAAGAGCTGGAAAGACCTACATGAACTGATACAGAGGGAAATTAAGCAGAATCAGGAGATCATTCTACATAGTAAGTGCAAGTTTGTGGAATGATCAAATGTGATAGACCTAGCTACTCTCAGGAATACAATGATCTGGAACAATTCAGAGGGACTTATGAAAAAGAATGCTCATCACCTCCAGAGAAAGAACTGCTGAAGTAGGGATGCAGATGAAAGCATATGATTCATTACTTGTATATTTGGGTATATATTTTGATGTTTTGGTTTTATAAGATTATTCACTTACAAAAATGAATAATATGGAAATATGGTAGTAGTCTCTCAGTAACTGAGAATGACAATTGTCTTTGTGCTTTTTCATCTATGGTGGGTGGGGTTAAGATAGATGAGTGTGCACAAAGACACTTGTGCCTGAACGAGATTTAAGTGGAAAAGTCGATGCACAGAGACAGTCCCACTCTCTCGGCATTGGAAGCCTGGGTCCAGTGGCACGAAAAGTCGTTATGCCTGGAGACTTCCTCAACTGCATTGGATGGCCATGTTGTCTTTTGTGCTCCAACACGCCCTAAGCACTCCACAGTGCTTTGCTGCGTCGCCATCTCAGCCATTGAACCTTCTTGTTGGTTTCTTCCGCCTGTTCGGTTGAAGCAGTCTTCACATGCTGGGTGAGCAAAGCCCTGGTTCACCAGGGGTCGACGACCCGATGGCTACCCTCACAAGGTTTAGCCGGTCTGTCGAAGTCGTTGCCCGGAGTGTGGCTGCTGCCGCATGCTAGCAGCTACTGGAAGCCACAAGTGAGAGCTGAGTGTCAGGTGGGGGTCAGTGGCTGGAGAGCTGCCCTAGGAGCCCTCCATATCCAGAGATACTACCCCTCTCTGAACATCCCATACACCCCATATGGAAATATATTTTGCATGATAATACACATATAACCAGAACTGAATTGCTTGACAGCTCCAGGAGGGGGCAAGAAAAGAAGGGAGGGAAACAATTTGGATCATATGACTTCAGAAAATTTATGTGGAAATTTGTTATTACATGTAACTGGTAAAAAAATAATAATTAATTTTGAAAAAAGCAAAGAGATGTGGAATAGAAAATGTTGCAAGAGATTTTGAGGCCCTGAACTAGGTGGTAATAATGAGAATGGAAGTAAAGTAAGTAAAATTGATACTGAAGAGGAAGAATTGACATTACCTGGTGACTAACTTATGGAAGGAAGAATCAGAAAGAACTCAGATGTGTTTCTATCGATATAGGGAAGTTAGGAACAGCAGTTTTGTAGGTAAAGGAAAGAAACACATTCATTAAGTAACTAGTATGTGTCAGGCATTATCCTAAGTGCTTTACAAATATCTTGATTCTCAGAACAATTCTGGGAGATAGGTGTTATTATTATGCCCATTTTACAGTCGAGGAAAGTGAGGCAAACAAGTTAAATCACTTGCCCAGGGTCACATAGTTAGTAAATGTTTGAAGCTAGAGTTGAACTCAGATTTACCCATTTCAGATCCAGCCTCTATCCACTAGTGCCATCCAGTTTATTGATTTTATGACTTTTCAAAGAATAAAATTAAAGTTTATTTTTATTTAGTTTTTGCTTTCTTTTCCAATTCTTCTGTTTCTAGTCTATAGGTTGATTAATCAAGTTTTTCTTATGTACTTAGCATGTGCTCCAAATCCTTAGGATTCCAAAGAAAAAGTGAAAAAAAAGTTCTTGCTTACCAGAGTAGCTATAAAATGTTCTTAGAAGGGAAGGCCCTTAGCCTCTTTCAGTACCAGAAAGTCCTCAGGATACTTGGCAAGAGATATTTGAGCTGAGTTAGAAGGAAACCTGGTACTCTGCTAGTCACTTCCTTATTGGAGTCAACTTTTTTCACTCCAGAAATTCAGGGCCTTTTTATAGTGGCTTCTTGTCCCTTCCCCTTTTCACAAGGGCCAATCACAGCTTCCAAAATGCCCAGCACTGTCCAGGGGGCAGTGTTTGTGGGAACCACTTCTCACCTTCTGGAAAGGTATGAATTCTCATTTCCTGGCTGACTGAGTTGAAAGGGTGAAGAGCTCCTTCACCTACTGCTAAGTAAGGTGTTAAAGTTTTTGTTGATTCAATTCAAAAGTAAACAAAGGAAAGTTACTCCTGTCTTCAGTCTGGTGAGGTACTAAGTAGGGGTACTTAAGTTATTGTTAACAAAAGTGTTAACTCAAAATGGACAAAGAGGTTAAAGGATTCCCTTTCACAAGTGTAAACTTTGACAGAATAAAGAATTCCCTTTTACAGTCCTTAATATATACTTGTATAGTCTGGCAAAACAAATTTCTACATTAGCCATGACCCAGTATGTATATCTCAACATTTTAAGTTCATCTGTTAGTGAAGAGGCTCATGAGTATTTTCTCTTCTTTTTTTTTTTTGGAGCCATGATTTGTCATCAAAGTAATGAGAGTTCTTAATATCCTACAAATTTCTTTTTCTGTATAATATTATCTTTGTATAAAGTATTCTTCATTTCTCTCTGCTTCAATTCATAGAAGTCTACAGTTTCTTCTAAAACTGCCTATTATATTATTTCTTCTGGCACAATAATATTCCATTGCATTACCTCAGCTTATTTAGCCTATCTGCAAAGGGAGGACATGCCTTTGATTTCCAGCATGGGGCTACCATGAAAAGAATTGCTATAAATATTTTTGTACATATTGATCCCTTTCCTCTTTAAAAGTGACTTTGATCCATACTTTTCTGATTATTGTGATTCAGATAACATTTTTGAAATTTATTTGATAACTTAGATTTATTTCTTTGAAAACTATCTATTTATTTATATTGCCTTATAAATTTGAATCAGTTCCTTTATATAGTTTGGAAACGAGACTGTTAATAGAAATTTCCTGTAAAACTTTTTGTTTCATTTACCTTTTTTCCTTCTAAATTTTACATTAGATTTGTTTGTATAAAAGCTTTTTGAAATTTTATATAATCAAAATTATCTATTTATTTTATTGGGTGTGATTTTATTGTTTAGTCATAAATTTTCCCTCAACCTTACATCTTACATTACTTATTAGTAATGCCTTCTTTTCTCCTCTGATTTGTTTGATGCTTTTATATCTAGGACTTCCATACACTTGGAGCTTATCATGGTATATGATTTGAGATGTTGTCTAAACCTAATTTTTGCCAGACTACAGTCCATTTTTTTCCAGCAGTTTTTAACAAGTTGCCTCCCAATGACAGGGACATATGATCATCTTATTTGTCATTTCTTATAGTACATATAATATACAGTATTACAGTATAGAATAATAATATTCCTTTTGTACAAGTAGGTCCTTTTCCTCTATCTCTGTTCTCTTTGGTTCAATTAGTTATTTAAACTCTTTCTTTTAGGGCTCTTTTTTGAAAATGATTGTTAAATGATATGTTTAATATTTCAGGTTTTCTATATTATTGTTGTAGTCAATACATGGGCAATTTTTTGTAAAGTGTCGCATGTAGCTGCGAATGTTTAAATTTCTTTTCTCATTCAGTAATTGCAGGATGTCATCTCTATTTTTTCTGAAGTTTTGTTCTGGTTCTTAACTTTTTTCTTATTTTTCATTTGTTTGGATTTTCTATGTTTGAAAGGGCCTAGATTGAGCCCCTCCCCCCATTAGTATGGTTTTACTAACCTTTCTCCAATTCTATTAAATTTTAAATAGATTTTAATGCTATTAGATGTCTAGATGTAGTATTTATATCGATTCTTTTTTTAAAAAATCCTTAACCTTTTTTTTCTTAAACTGAAAAAAAGAACTAAAAAAATAAAAGAATCTTTAACTGATTCTAAGTATCATTTCCAAGGCAGAAGAGCAGTAAAGGCCAGGAGTCAGGAGAACCTGGTTCCAATCCGGCTTTAGACACTTCCTACTAAACACCAAATGCCTAATCTTTATTGTTTGTGTTTTGGTGAAGGCTGAAGCTGGGCAGAGACACTGTACTACAGGATTCAGGCAGGGAATGCTAAACCAGCAAGAAATGTCCAGGGCCCATCAACCTTAAGTTTTACTTAACCCAATCCAGAATTAAATGGGCTGCCTTGAGAAGTAGTGAGTTTTACCTCCTTGGCAGTCTTCAAGCAGAGGCTGGATGACCACTTGTTAGATATGTTGCAGTTGGATTTCTACCTGGCTACAGAGGTCCCTATCAATTGTCATATTCCTATCCATCTTATGATGTAATGGGATGTTTATTCATGTAAATTGTCCTTTGGAGTCCTTTGTTCTTAGAGAAGGTTTCATGAAAGAATCAGGCTTTTCAGTCATTTCTTAAAGTGGTAGGCCTTTATTTTAACATTTTAATCCATACAAGCAGTAGTTTAAGACAGGTGTCAAACTTATTGAAAGAAGAAACAACTCCTATATGTAACCTAAAGTAGATTAAAATGGAATTGGCAAATACTTAACAAAATAAGTAAAATACAATGCAACATAATCTTAAATTGTGTTTTTTCTAAATCAACATACAGTTGACTAAATCTGTTTCTATTTGAATTTAATAACACTAGTTTAAGAGATATTCTAGCATGAGAGAGAGCAGTTTGCAATCTCTCCTTCCCCCTCCCTCACTGTGGCCCCCCTCAGGCCATAGGGACACTTTGAGTTTGATGCCACTGACATGAGATACCTTTAGGACAGAGAAAAACAGGGGAAAAATATTGCTAAGGCAGTTTGCAATCACTCTTCTTCTCCTGTTCACACAGAGACAGAAAGTCCTGCCAAACTCATCTGACTTCCAAAACAAAGGAGAGCTGAGAAGTTCACTAGATCTCTAGAAAACTGAGTTGTCTTCAAGCTGCTACTAGTCTGAGGGAGGCCTGGAGGGGCCACACAAACAGTGATCCTGGGGAGAAGTTCCTCCTAACTCAGCATTCTCAGCTCTCCCTTGCTTTTCCAGAGACCATGACAGCTGAAAGACATGTACCATAGCTAAGGTTATTTTAGTGAAGAATGCATCATTACTTGGGTACTTGGTTACTGATGGAGTCTACATCTCTATAAGAAGGTAGTGGGGGTTAGATTGTGCAAATGATCATTAACCATTGTAAAGGGTGAATCCCAAATAATAAAATACCGAAGTCAGCTGCCAAATCTTATGGTGATTTAATTGTTATAGTAGAGAAAATTTTAAGAAGAAGGAGGAAAGAAGGGTCTAATACCAGGCAGGAAGATAGGAGATCTAGAAAGTAAGGGTTTGAGTGTGAAGGAGGAAAGAATCAGCTTGACCTCCAAAGAGGCTTAGCTAAGATGCCCAAACCTGAAATCAGCTCCAGGACAAACTCACCATCCAACACTCCAAGATTGACACACTGCCAGCCAGAGTTGTCTCTCCAGGGAAAGAGGCATGAGGCAGGAAGTGATGTCCTTTTATGGACGTTTTTAGATCATCTTTCTGTGTCTCATCTGTACTAATGAGGACCCTGCTTGACTTAGGACAGCCCAGAGGTCTGTCCTTTTTTTGCACATGTCTGTTGAAGGCCATCTCCTCAGACAAATTAAACCTTGAGTTTGATGCAGACCTTCAAAATCTTGTCAAGCTGAGTAGGGTGGAGAATGCAGAGTTTCCAAGACCTGATTCTTTTATTCCAAGTATCTCCATTGTTACTGATCAGGAAATAGCTAAATCACAGCTTCTAAAGAATGGTCTGATTAGGGTGGAGTAGTTTTGAAATTCTTGAGAAAGATAAAGAGAATACATGTGTGTGTACCTGTGTTTTGAATGTGGAAGCTTTTAAGAAATTTTAGAAAGGGGGTGATCCAGAATAATAGCAGCTTACAGCTTTTTTGTTCGCCATTCTTAACACAGTGTTCGTGATGGTGAGTTCGAACTCTGAGCATTTGCTGAGTAGCAGTAGGCCTTTGTTGTTTATTTTGCCCACGCTGTGTTTGCCGAGTACCCCTTTCCATCTTTCATGGTCCTGGCCAAAGCGGGCGTTGTCTCCCAGTAGTATCAGCTTGTCATTTGTGGGCACTGAGTGCAGGACAGCACTCAGGTCAAAGTAGAACTGCTCTGTGGTCTCCTCTGTGCTGGTCAGTGTTGGGGCATATGTGCTAATGAGGATCCAATGGCAGGACCGAATCACCAACCAGGAAGTCCTCGGCAGAGCCGACTCCACCAGCATCGAAGTCCTGGTCCTCAAAACCTAGCTACGATGGTCTGGACACGTCATCCGCATGGACCCACAGCGAATACCAAGACAGGTATTCTATGGTGAACTGTCAGCTGGACTCAGGAAACAAGGCCGACCAATGAAAAGATTCAAGGATCAGCTAAAGTCCAACTTGAAGTGGGCTGGCATGACACCAAAGCAACTAGAACTCGCTGCCTCTGTCAGAAGCAGCTGGCGAACCCACATTAACCATGCTGCCACCACCTTTGAAGATGAGTGACCTCGACATCTTGCCGCTGCACGTGAACACCGACACCACGCCACACCCGCACCTCCCGTAACAATGGCGTCCCAGGCCCCATGTGCCACAAACTCTGCGCCTCAGTCTTTGGACTTCAAAGCCACATGAGGGTACATCAATAGATGAAACTGCACAAAGACAATAGTCATTCTCAGCTTCTGAGAGACTACTGCTACAGCTTTTGTCAAATCTAAAACTGTTTTGAACTATTGCAATTATATTCCTACTATTTTTTAAAAAATTGTTCTAACTGAACAGCAAATAAGGATGAATACTCTATTTTGATCATATGTTGTTTACTAGAGGTATTTTTAAAACATTATTGAATAGATGGGAGAATGGTATAGTGCTGAACCTGGAGTCAGAAAGAACTGATTTTGAAAACCTCCCCAAACACTTATTAGCTGTATGACAGTAGAGAAATCATTTAACCTTTCTTTGCCTTAATTTACTCATCTATAAAGTGGGGATAATAATAGTACCTACTTCATTTGGCTGAGGATCAAATGAGTTAACATGTAAAATTCTTTGTAAACTTTACAATTCTATTCAACGGTAGCCATTATTATTGATGTGAAAATGATCAGTAGAAGAATTTACATACATGTTTCCATTCATAAATTTATAAATTGAAGTCTTTGAGGATGAACATTTTACAAGAGATATATCAACTAAGCTAAACTTTCTTTTTTTTTAGATAAGATTGTACGAAAGACTGGCGATCTGAAAAATGCTCATGTTTATGAAGTAGGCCCTGGGCCAGGTGGAATCACAAGATCTATTCTTAATGCTCAAGTTGCTGATCTTCTTGTGGTTGAAAAGGACACTCGATTTATTCCTGGGTTACAGGTGAGAAAATAGGCTATTTATTTTGATGGGCAAACATTTAATTTTAAGCTTTAGGCTATATAATCTCCTGAGTAAGCAGATTATTTTACCTGAACTTTGATTTATCCAGAAATAGTCAATCTTCATATGATTGTTTTCTTTTAGTCAAAGAAGTTTTTCTTTTAGTCAAAGAAGGGAGTAGTTTTAGGGAGTTGTATGTAATTCCCTTTTAATTTGAACATGATTTAAAAATAACATCCTTAATTAACTGTTTTTAACTACATTTATTTTAGCTTCGTACATTTTTAAGATCAGGGGAGACTTGACTCATTTTTTTTAAAATGGTGCCACAAGTATAAATGCATTTTTTTCTCCAGGACAAGAATTGTGTGGCCTCTTGTTTATAGTACTGTTAAAATGCAATGATATTTACTTCTTTCCCCCTATACACATTCAAGTATTGAGAATGCCAGGATTTACACAGTAGAAATGTTACTTTTCAACTGCTACTGCCTTGCCTAAAATGAGTCCTTCAGTTTTTGGAGAGCTGCATGGCATGGAATATTATTTCTTATGGTGGGTATGAAAGAAGCTCCTGCAGACAGGGCTGATCTTCACCCTGGGAACCCACCAGGGAAGCATACTGGAATGCTCCCTTCACTCTGATATACCTTGGCAGTGATAGGATTGCAGACCGTCTCCAATTTTTTCTGCTTATGCTAAGTTTCTTCCTTAGCAGTCTGATTCTTATCTAGCCAGTTGATTATTTCATTACATTTATCAAAGATCTTCTCTTTGTCTTCATCACCAATTTTGCCTTGGAGTTTCTCATCCTCTACAGTACCTTTCATATTTAAAAGAATAAAATTCAAAAGAATTCTTGGAAGACATCTTGTCTTTTTGCTTCTCATCTCTAATCTTGTTTTTGTCAGCCTCCCAGATCGAATGCTCAATGTTTTCTTTTCTCTGATTATTGATCTTTGTCATTGGTACTAGTGATCTTATTCTCCATGACTGCATTCTTATCCGCAGTAGAAACATTGAGAATGTCATTTGCATCAATACCAAATATGACTTCAGTATGAGGAACACTACTAGAGGTAGGAGATATTCTTGTGAGTTCAAACTGCCAAGAACATTATCCTTTGTCATAGCTCTCTGACCTTCATAAAACAAATAAACATACCATGTTGGTTGTCTAAATAGGTGGTTAAGTTCTACATCTTCTTGGTGGGGATAGTGGTATTGTGTTTGCTCAAAACTGTCATAATTCCACCAGCAGTTTCAATTCCAAGAGAAAGAGGAGTGACACCCAATAGCAGCAAATCCTGTATATTTCTCAGATTTATTTCTGGACAAGATGGCAGCCTTAATATCTGCACCATAAGTAGAAGTCTCCTCAGGACTGAGACTCTTGTTGAGCTACTTGCCATTGAAGAAGTCCTTCACAAGCTTCTTCTGGATTAGGGTGATCTCACTGGAGCCACCTACCAAGATGATGTCATGAAACTGTGATTTTTCTAGCTTGGCATCTTTTAGGGCCTTTTCCACTGGATCCAATGTGCCATGGAAGAGATTAGCAATCAAACATTTGGCATCAAGGACTGTATTGGTGAGGTGCATTGCAATTTTTCTTTGTAACAGTGTCATTTTAATATTCTGTGTTGGTAAAGGCAAGCAGTGTAGCTTGGAGTGGTCCTATTTCTTTGGTCATTTTCCTATGCTAGAAAACTCCTCCACAGGAATAAGTGGTACCAAGATCAATGCCAGCTACATTTGACATGGTTCCTAGGGCACTGGAGGTAGTAGCTGACCCCTCTGGAGCAAAAATTTCTGCTACACTCAGTATCAAGATGACTCCTTTGTAAAAGGCTTGAAGGTTTTAGTTTGGCACAAGCTCAACAGTACCATATGACTTTTTAAAATTACATAATAGCTAAAGTCTTCATTAATAGGTATACAGGTTCAAGGTCAAGGGAGATGTTAGACCACTATATCCAGTACTTATTTTGCTATATATGGAGTTCTACATTCAGTTCTGGTTATCACATTTTAAGAAAAATGAGGCCAGATCTCTTAAGTCAAGTCCATTGTTCTTTCTATTCTACTGGCTTCCTAATGTGAAATGATGTGATGTATATCCTAAATGGTGAAATGAGTTGGCGGTTTGGGGGATTTTTTTCTTATTAAGGTAATGCCTTTGAAATTCATAAAGCTTACTAATCCCTATGTGATGCCTTTCCTTATTTACTAGGCAAGAAGGGTATCACATTCAAAAATTTCCCAAATTAATATTTCCCCAAAGATTTATACAAATGTACACATGTTTTCCTACCAGACAAGTTAAGTCATACACTCTTCAAACACAGGGACCAAGTTTCCTCTACTTTTCTAGCTCTAGACTCTTTGCATCTAATTTAATGTCATGTACCCTATAAATACTTAACAAATATTAATAGAATTTAATTAAAATCAAAAAGCCTATAGCAGTAAGAGAGAAATTTCAAATATAAATACTGGTAAAGATGGCATGCAATTATCCCTATTTGCATTTCACATTATGGTTTACTTGGAAAACCCCAGAGAACCAGGGAAGATACAAGTCAAGGCAATTAATATCTCCATTAAAGTAACAGGCTTTCTTTTCCTACTTCCCTTCTTCCCTTCCCTTTTTCTCTTTTATTTCCTCCCCTCTTTTTTTCCCTTCTTTCCCTTCTCCCATCCCTTTCTGCTATTTCTCTACATTCTCCCTTCACTTCTTCTCTTCTTCCTTCTTTCCCTCCCACCATGTGATTTCAAAAGTGTGGAGAACCCCTAGTAATACACTTCTTCTGTCAGTGCATACCTTTACCTTCCCTGAAAATTATAATTTTAGTGATGCCTTTAGGGAAAAATGAAATACTTAAATTAAGAAAAATCATCAATATTTCTATTTAGAACTTTAAAAAGTGTGGAAATGATAGAAAAATCATATTCAGAACAACTACAAAAATCATACATTATTTTGGAGTTAAACTAAAAAAGATTTTTATATATAAATTTTAATAAAATTATAAAAATAAATGAAATTGAGAATACTTATTAAAGGAATAGAGCTATTTAGTTTCACAGCTGAACTATAAATATACAATAAAAGTAATTATACCCAAATTAATATACAGATTTTGTACTATAGTAAGCAAACTACTGAGGAATGATTTTATGCAACTAGGCAAAAGAAAAAAAATTATTTAGAGAAACAAAATAGAATCTCAAGGTAAATAAAAAGAAGTTAAAATGAAGAGGACCTTATAACATCAAACTATATAATAAAACAAGTCATCAAAATACTTCAATTTGATAGTTAAAATAGGAAAATAGGTCAAAAGAATATATTACGTAAGTGAGACAGAAAAGCAGATGAGCTTAGTAGCTCACTTTTTGAAAAATTTTTTTTTAATTCATGATGCAATTTTTATGGCAACACTTTCTGGGAGAAAAATAGGAAAGCAGTTTGGCTAGAAAAATGAGGTTAGACCAAGAACCACACCATATACCACAATAAGTGTATGTGGGCAAGCAACCTAAAACAGGAAGTTGTGGCATTAAATAATTTAGAGTAGAATGGAAGGGGGTAAATTTCACTCTACTAGTTAGAAAAAGAATTCATAAATAAAGGAGAAATATCCCAAAAGACAAACATGTACAATTTTGGTTATATTCATTAAAAATCATTTATTCAAACAAAATTAGTGCAACTAAAACAAGAAAGAAATATCAAATGGGAAAATTTTTTTCATAAATATTTAACAAAATTCTAATTTCTAAAAGAAAAATGATTTAAATAGATTAGAAGCTATTTCCCTACTAGATAGGGATATCAAAGAATATCAACTTAAAAAAAAAGTAGGCTATATAATCAAGGGGAAGGTGTTCCAAAATCACTAAAAAGAGAGAAATATACATTTGAACAATTTAAGTCTTCTACTTGACCACCATCAAATTAACAAAGGTGATAAAAGAAAGTCAATATTTTGGGACCTGGGGAAGGACAGGCAATCTAATCTTCTGTTTGAGAAGCTATACATTGGTGTAACTTTTCTGGAAACAATTAGAAAAAAATATTTAACTGTTCATAGTTTTTGACCCAGAGAATCTGCTGCTGAGCATATACCCCAGAAAATACTGACAGCAAAAAAGTTTTCATTTTTTAAAAAAGTATTTAATTAATTAATTAATATAGAATATTTTCCCATGGTTACATGATTCATGTGCTTTCTCTCTCTTCCCTCATTTAGCCAATGAGCAATAACACTGGGTTTTACATATATCATTGGTCAAGACCTATTTCCATATTATTAGGATTTGCAATAGAGTGATCATTTAGAGTCTACATCCGCAATTATATCCCCATCAAACCACGTAACCAAGCAAATGTTTTTCTTCTGCATTTCTACTCCCACAGTTCTTTCTCTGGATGTGGACAGAATTCTTTCTCATAGGTCCCTCAGAAATGTCCTAAATTGCTGCTAGTAGAGAAGAGCATTACGTTCAATTGTGCCACAGTGTATCAGTCTCTGTGTACAATGTTCTCCTGGTTCTGCTCCTCTCACTCTGCATCAGTTCCTGGAGGTCATTCCAGTTCACATGGAATTCCTCCAGTTCATTATTCCTTTTAGCACAATAGTATTCCATCCCCATCAGATACCACAATTTGTTCAGTCATTCCCCAATTGAATGGCATCCCCTCATTTTTTAATTTTTTGCCACCACAAAGAGCGCAGCTATGAATATTTTTGTATAAGTCTTTTCTTTATTACCTCTTTGGGGTACAAACTCAGCAGTGGTTTGGCTGGATCAAAGGGCAGACAGTCTTTTAAAGCCCTGTGGGCATAATTCCAAATTGCTTTCCAGAATGGTGGGATCAATTCACAATTCTACAAGCAATGCATTAGTGTCTCAATTTTGCCACATCCCCTCCAACATTTATTACTTTCCTTTGCTGTCATATTAGTCAATCTTCTAGATGTGAGGTGATACCTCAGAGTTGTTTTAATTTGCATTTCTCTCTCAATTTCACCTTTGCAAAATCTCTTTTCCTAAAGCACAGAAGTTCTATAATAAACTCCAGTCACTTCCTATCACCTCTAGAATAAATTGTCAAATCCTATGCTCATCATTCAAGGCCCTTCATAACTTTACATGTTCTACTTTTCCTACATTCTTACCTTATTTACACCTTACTTCCCACCACATACTCTTCAAAACAGTGACACTGACCTGGCTGTGCACAAACAAGACACTCTATCTCTTGACTTCGAGAATTTTCTCTATCACCCATGCCTGGAATGCTGTCCTTCCTCATCTTCACCTACTAGCTTTCCTGGCTTCCATTTAATCCCAACTAAAATCCCATCTATAGAGAGCCTTTCCTAGCCCCTCTTATTTCTAGTGCCTTAATTATTTCCTATTTACCACATTTATAGGGGGTTTGTAAATATTTATTGTCTCCTTTGTTAGAATGTGAGTTTCTTGGGGGCAGGCACAGCCTTTTGCCCCGTTTTGCCTCCTCAGCCTTTAGCAGAGTGTCTGGCACACAGTAGGTACTTGGTAGATTTATTTATTGATTAGTCCACAAGAAGCTGAAAGCCATGTTCTCTCGATATTCACTCTAATTTTGCTATTCCTTTTGGTGCTGCAATGAGTTGTACTTCTTTCTGCTTTTACCATCTGCTGCTGATGGCAGAAGCAAGAGGTGTAGAAAGGGAAGACCCCTAGAAGTATTAATTTTGCTTTGATTAACCAGGCTAAAGAAAGGTTACCAAGAAAGTCAAGTCAGCAAACATTTATTAAAGATTTCTTATGTGCCAGGCTAAGCTATGGGGATACAAATACAAGCAAAATGCAAGCAGACCCAGCCACCAAGGAGCTAACATTGTGATGGGAGAAGTTAAAACATTAAAATACATCCAAAAAGTGAGCATTTATAGAGAAGAGTTTAAGCCCAGAGAGATGTAATGTCTTGGTGTCAGGTGGAGGGGAGGAGAGGGTATTATTACAAGTCAAAATTAAGAAAGAAGAGACTATGAGGATAATGAAGGCTGGCTTTGGCCTACTTTGTGCTCACTAGTCAACCAATAAACATTTATCAAGTACTTACTAGGTGCCAGGTACCAGGTGCTGTGCTAAGTGCTTTAGGAAAGTCTAAAGATCCAAAACTTCTTAAAGGCCTGATCAGTATTCCTCATTGGCACTAGCCAAACATTTGGCCATTTAGAGGCAGGATCAGAAGCATACCTACCTTACCCTAACAGGAATAAATTGCAGAGAGTACATAACACCCATTGCTTTATAATTTATGAAAAATTTTCCTCATAAAAGTCCTATGAAGAAGGTAATAGAAGTATTCATTTTGCATGAGAAAACTGAACCTCAAAAATATTAAAGAACTTGCTCACAATTATAAAACTGGTAGGTTGTGTAGCCAGAATTTGAATTCAGGTCTTTGTTCTCCAGATAATTAATTTCTTCCACTTTTTACATCAACTCTAGATGTATTATTTGATTCAACCTCTCGATTTTAGTACTCACTGATTTTATTGATTCCCCTTTAGATGTTTGTCATCCTTGTTAGATTTGTTTCATTAGAGCAGGGATGTTTCATACTATGAATTTCAATAGTTCTGTGTCATGTACCAGCAGGCATCTAGTGAATATTTGTTGATAGTCTAAGCCTGTCCTTATAGCTGGCAAAATATCCTTTCAAAACTAGAATCCGATGTCCTAATCAGACTACCTTTCCCAAAGTAGTTTTAAGTGGCAGATAGGGAAGGGATAAAAATACGATTTTATGCACTGAGATATTTTCAGGAGAAGCTCCAGCTTTTATTATACAAAGGACAGAAGAAATAAGAGGAAACAAAGGAAATAGTGGTAGATGGAAATGGACTGTAACCGTGTCCTGAGGCAGTTGTGGAGTAATAAATTGAAATAACTTTCAGAGATTCCCTTGACATTTCAGGGAGAAAAATTTAGTAGATTTAACATAGCCAATGGGCAATATTCAATCAACTTGTACTTTGGACCTATTTTTTAAATTTATTTGTTTGTTTCTTTTGGAAGAGCTGCTTTTTGATACATGGAACATGAAATGTTAGGTCTAGGAAAACAGGAAACCCAAAAAGGTTGAAACTCCATAGTTTGGCATTCAAAAGCTCTCCACAATTTGGTGCCATTCTATTTTTCCTGATTTCATCCTACCTCTATCCATGGAAGCTATCCATGGAACCTCAATAACACTTTGTACTTTTCATATAATTGCCATGTATCATTTTGTATTATAGTTTTTGGATGTGTAATATCTCCAAATGGATTGTTTCTTTTCCACAATTTTGAATTTTCCACTTGCTTAACATGGTGTTTTATATGAAGTAGTTGCCTAATATTTCTTGGGTTGAATTGTTATATTAACAAGTTTATTTGTGTTCACTGTATTACCATTTAAAGTGGAATCTTTCATGTTTCCTTTGGAAAATATGATTAATTTATAAAACCTTTGATGCCAGGAACTGAATCTTATACATCTTTTTCCCCTAGTGCTTAAAACAGTCTATAGCACAAGTAACATTTGATAAATACTTTTTGAATTGGAGAAAGCATTCAGAGATGTAAATTCTAGTAAATAACACTAGTTAGAACAAAAGTAAGTCAAGATTACTATCCTGTTTTATAGGTATTTAAATTAAGGTTTAGAAGTTTTGTATAATGTGAACCTATAGCAGACCTGAAATGAGAAACTTTTAGCCATATTACCTGAGGTTGGTTTATCTGAAATAAGTTTGAGATTGAAATGTGAAGATTTTTTAGATATCAGGAAATTAATTTTATTGGTTTTCAAAAAATAGATGCTATCTGATGCAGCACCTGGAAAATTGAGAATAGTCCATGGGGATGTGTTGACGTTTAAAGTAGAGAGGATGTTTCCAGAACACCTTAAAAGAAGGTGGGAAGATGGTAAGTGTTACTTGTGTTTTCTATTTATTTCTTAACATTTATTGTCATTATTATTTCTCTGAATAGATCTTTTAAAAAATCACCTGAATTAAACCAATGTAAATGAGAAAATATTTTATGATTTTCTTCGAAAAACTAGTTATTTTTTCTTTGTTGAAATTTTTTGACTTTGTATGTTCATAACATTGCTTTGGACATTTGTGTTTTTATTCTTCTTCAAAGATACCATATGCCATGTGTCTCTAATACCATGAAAGCATTGAGAAAAATTTCAAAATGTCTGTCACCCTGTTTTTTTGAAGAGTGATAGAAACAAGTTGTTTAGCAAAATTAAGTAATAATCAATTTTCTTGTGTTCCAATCCCAATTCTATAAGTTATATAAAATTATCTAGCTAAATGGTACTCATATTTTAGATGAATAAAAATGAGACAAGATGACTAATGTAGGTAGAAATAAGTTACTATCTGGCTATTGCTCATGTGACTGTTTTGAATTTTACTAATTAATATTATCTTAATTGATTTTAAGGCACTTATAAGTATAAAATCAAAGTTGGTACAAAGTAACAAAACTTGTTTTAAAGGGGAAAAAATACCTATATTGCATAGTAGTTTCAGGACATTTAATACCACAAAACACTTTTGGGTCAATGTATTACCATGTGTAAGAATTTAGAATTTAATTCTAATCTTTGTTTTTTTTTTTAATTTTTCCATGTAAATTTTTGAAGGGATTATTTTGGAAGGCAATTCAAAAGCATATTTTCATGAAACTTTATGTTGGCACAATAACTATCTAGTTTTAATTTTTCCTTAAAATGTGTTCAGAATATATTGATACAATTATCTTAGGCCTTTCTCTTGATTCCAACAGATCCTCCAAATGTGTATATTATTGGCAACCTGCCTTTCAGTGTATCTACTCCACTGATCATTAAGTGGCTTGAAAATATTTCTAAAAGAGATGGACCTTTTGTTTATGGTAGAACACAGATGACCTTGACCTTTCAAAAGGAAGTGGCTGAGGTAAGCTTTTATTTATCCAGGCAACTCCACCAGATCAGATTCCAAATGAAATGTTTTTTGTTTTTTTTTAATTTTCTTTGTTATCAGATGTTTCATCTATATTTGTCAAGTTTTAATGGAACTAGAGGTGATATCAGTTGTTATGGTGCTGACACCTAAATAGACCATACAGAAGGAGGCAGGGAATAGAATGGGTTGGGAGACCTGGGTGTGAATCTCAGCTTTTCTTCATAGCTGTATGATCCTGAGGTCAACAAACTTCAGCCATAAATTTATTGAATTTAAAGTAGAGATGAGGATACTTCTACTACATTGCTTTTAGGGTAGATGCATAGAAGATGCCTTTGAAGCCCTAAATTATTCTAGAATATGAATTATTATCTTTAGAAGTAGCTCATAATTTTAGAAGCTGATGCTTTAACAGAAAAAGCAGGGACATGTTGGGATGATAACAAGGCATTAGCAGATAGTAATAGGTGCATAACTCTTCTTGCCTTGGACTTCCCATGTCACTTTGTTCTGCTCTTTATTGCATTTCTTAGCTCCTTACAAGACTGATAGCTTTATGAGATCTGAGACTGGCCTTTACTTACATAAATTTTGCATTTCCTGCAGTAGCTAGGTCGGCTAGAGGTACTTGATGAAGGTTAGTAAAATGAGTATAAAAGTAACGGGGGGAGGATTTGGATCATTAAGACATTCACTCCCTAGTTGTTAAAATTCATACCATTGTGCTTACTCAAGGTAAGGTAGAAGGTACCTGACAGCTGAAAAATGTCCGCCTCTTCATTTGCACTGGCTTTTGCCTCACCCTGTAAATCTGATGTTTCAAAGCACTTTTTACACACTGTGTCATTCATAGTCTCAATTCACAATAAATAGAGATTATTTTAATTTTACAGTTGGTGAAAATTTAAATGGAATGTCTTAAGCAAGATTAATAGCGAATCTTCTGTTCACTATTATTCACTATCAGACTCTCATTTCATTGCCCTAGCTATCATTCCCTACCCTATGTTCTCTCTGAGCTGGTGGACCATATGAATATTCTTAGAAGAAAACTCTGATAGGTCAATTTGATATGAAAACAGCTGTTCTGCATGGGTAATTATCTGCTAAATCAAAATTTATTACTGTAACATTGATGATTTTCTGATGAAAGCCCTTTGCTTTGAGGCCTTGGAAATTTTAGCTCATCTCAGTTGCTTCTTTTAGTTGGCTTTATTTCAAATTTGGTGCTCCTTGTTCTTAAAAACTTCAGTAAATCTGTGAACTCATCTGTGTGGGCTCTTCCTCTATGTTCTCCATGTTACTGAAACCCATTTAAATTGCATTCTTTGCAATTCTTCAGTATGTCTTACTATGAATCTTCCGCAGGGGCTCACTCAGTGGGCTGGGAGTATTTCATTTTCTTCACAGTGTCATTGAAAAATATAGGTTGTCTGCAAGTTATCCCCTTGCTCTTGCTATGTGTCTAGCCCACCTCTTGTCGTACATTTTTCTGATGACATACTTTAACTGATTTTCCTGCACAATTCCTTCTTGCTGATAGGTTGTGGCCTACTCACACTCATCATGTGCTTCTCTTTGCCTTCCAAGTGACTTAAAACTTTAATTTTCAGATGCCGGTATTCCATGATGCACAGCCATGTAGCATCATAGGAAGAATATTATTTAAAAGGTAGGCCTTCATTTCAAGGAGAAGCTCAAGTTCATTAAAAGCATGGCACAATTTCCCAAAGGCAGAGCAGCCTGCTCTCCTCCAACTCACTTCTGGCCCAGGTCACTAGCCATTTGTAAATTCTGCCCATTCAGCTATATGTCATAGATGTAATAACAGCTATCCTTCATACATTTGTTTTTTCCTTTGTAAGTGGTTTAAAAAACAAAACTCTTTGGGGTGATTATGGATCTAAGAATATTCTGCAGTGTTGTAGAGATTGATGCAATGAACAAAATTCCAACCAGAAATAAGAGTATTTGGAGGATCTCATCATCCTTAAGGAGTCTTTTTTCTACTTCAACTAAGTGCTGTGCATTCTCCAAATAAATTAGGACCTCTAATGGCAGTATTTGGGATGAGGGATCCTTGTATTCAGGGTATTTTAAGAGCAGGAGACTTGATCATTGCCTTATGCCCATTTCAGTTCATCCATTTGATGGCAAATGCTACTTTAAATGAGTAATTATGTGGTAACTGCACTAGAGAGGAGAAAACAAACCTTTACAAGACATATGTCTAAGAGATATTCTTTCTAGCCACCTGGAGACAAGAGTGGGGTGCTGTAGATTGGCATAACAATGTAGCAGTTTTTGATGGGGGTGGAGTGAAAGTTTCAAAAATGACTTCGAAGCATTTCCTTTATGTATAGAAAAAGTCTTAATCTTTACTGTGTTAGAAAGAGAGAGAAGTAGAAATGGGGCCTGGGCCTCTGATGTCATTGGTAGAGGATATTAGAATGCCCTCTTCCAATAACAGTGGTTACAACTTTTCTCCAGTTTATATTGTTAAAGAGTTGTAAAATTGAGTTGCCAAGGACCACACAACCTGTATGGATCGATGTAAGACTTGAATTCAGGACTCCCTGTCTTTGAAGTCTCCTTTTTAACATTTTGTAATTCTGTCCTTCATGTTAGAAATCTCCCATTCTTTTCAGGGATTCTAAGAGAGAAATTCATAGAGAATGAGATAGATAGAGAATAAGTAACTATATCATGCTCTTTGCTTTTAGATCTTTACCTTGCAACTTTGAATCTAATAATTAGTTAAAGAGGATGGGAGTATGGGACTAGAATATTTACTGATTTATAAGGTTAAATAGACCCATAGAGTCTTATTTATGGTACTATGTTTTATGGAGTTATCTGGACTCAGAGGGATGTCTTATCTTTTAGGGTTTTCTTAAGAAGTTAAAATAAACAAAAAAATTAAAGTTTGGTCTTAAAAGATAAGATATATCATCTACAATGGGGATAAACTAGATGCATTCCCAATAAGATCAGGAGTGAAACAAAGATGCCCATTATCGCCGCTATTATTTGACATTGTACTAGAAACACTAGCAGTAGCAATTAGAGAAGAAAAAGAAATTGAAGGCATCAAAATAGGCAAGGAGGAGACCAAGTTATCACTCTTTGTGGATGACATGATGGTCTACTTAAAGAATCCTAGAGATTCAACCAAAAAGCTAATTGAAATAATCAACAACTTTAGCAAAGTTGCAGGATACAAAATAAACCCACACAAATCATCAGCTTTTCTATATATATCCAACACAGCTCAGCAGCAAAAACTAGAAAGAGAAATCCCATTCAAAATCACCTTAGACAAAATAAAATACCTAGGAATCTATCTCCCAAGACAAACACAGGAACTATATGAACACAACTACAAAACACTCTCCACACAACTAAAACTAGACTTGAGCAATTGGAAAAACATTAACTGCTCATGGGTAGGACAAGCCAATATAGTAAAAATGACCATCCTACCCAAACTTATCTATCTATTTCGTGCCATACCCATGGAACTTCCAAAAAATTTCTTTACTGATTTAGAAAAAATCATAACAAAGTTCATTTGGAATAACAAAGGATCAAGGATATCCAGGGAAATAATGAAAAAAAATACAAAGGAAGGGGGCCTTGCAGTCCCAGATCTTAAACTATATTACAAAGCAGCAGTCATCAAAACAGTTTGGTACTGGATAAGAGACAGAAAGGAGGATCAGTGGAATAGACTTGGGGCAAGTGACCTCAGCAAGACAATATATGACAAACCCAAAGATCCCAGCTTTTGCGTCAAAAATCCACTATTCAATAAAAACTGCTGGGAAAATTGTAAGACAGTGTGGGAGAGATTAGGTTTGGATCAACACCTCACTACACCAAGATAAATTCAAAATGGGTGAATGACTTGAACATAAAGAAGGAAACTATAAGTAAATTGGGTAAACACAGAATAGTATACATGTCAGACCTTTGGGAAGGAAAAGACTTTAAAACCAAGCAAGACTTAGAAAGAGTCACAAAATGTAAAATAAATAATTTCGACTATATCAAATTAAAAAGCTTTTGTACAAACAAAACCAATATAACTAAAATCAGAAGGAAAGCAACAAATTGGGAAGCAATCTTCATAAAAACCTCTGACAAAGGTTTAATTACTCAAATTTACAAAGAGCTAAATCAATTGTACAAAAAATCAAGCCATTCTCCAATTGATAAATGGGCAAGGGACATGAACAGGCAGTTCTCAGCCAAAGAAATCAAAACTATTAATAAGCACATGAAAAAGTGCTCTACATCTCTTATAATCAGAGAGATGCAAATCAAAACAACTCTGAGGTATCACCTCACACCTAGCAGATTGGCTAACATGACAGCTATGGAAAGTAATGAATGCTGGAGGGAATGCAGCAAAGTAGGGACACTAATTCATTGCTGGTGGAGTTGTGAGTTGATCCAACCATTCTGGAGGGCAATTTGGAACTATGCCCAAAGGGTGATAGAAGACTGTCTGCCCTTTGATCCAGCCATAGCACTGCTGGGTTTGTACCCCAAAGAGATAATAAGGAAAAAAACTTGTACAAGAATATTCATAGTTGCACTCTTTGTGGTGGCCAAAAATTGGAAAATGAGGGGATGCCCTTCAATTGGGGAATGGCTGAACAAATTGTGGTATATGTTGGTGATGGAATACTATTGTGCTAAAAGGAATAATAAAGTGGAGGAATTCCATGGAGACTGGAATAACCTCCAGGAAGTGATGCAGAGCGAAAGGACCAGAACCAGGAAAACATTGTACACAGAGACTAATACACTGTGGTACAATAGAAGGTAATGGACTTCTCCATTAGGGTCAATGCAATGTCCCAGAACAACTTGCAGGGATCTAAATAACACTATCCACAAGCAGAGGATAAACTGTGGGAGTAAGGGCTGAGGGGAAATGACTGAGGAGAGACTCTAAATGAACACTCTGGTGCAAATACCAACAACATGGAAATGGGTTCGAATAAAGAACACATGTGAAACCCAGTGGAATCACGCGTCGGCTATGGGGGTGGGGAAGGAAAAGAAAATGATCTTTATCTCTAATGAATAATACTTGGAAATGATCAAATAAAAAATTATTTTAAAAAAAGATAACATATAATTGGTATTCTACAATACTGTTAATTTCTGAGTTTCTAAATGTTTTTTGTTGTCTGCTGGCTGAGTGTTGTCTGTGGCTTCTGCAAAACTCCTTCAAAATTCCCATTTAATTTTTCATATTAATATGCAATATATCTGCAGTAGGCAAAGTTGCAATGTGGAAGGGTTACCTGTAATTTTGGTAAATACACACCTCCATGTTTTATACCTCATCTAATGCTTATTATCAGATGATCTTTGAATAGGGTTGTGATATCTTCTAAGGAATATTGAATGATGTTGACATATGCTTGGGAGAAATCTTGTAAAAGAAACATAACATGTAGTTTTCCTCTACTGAGTCTATTACTACTTTGAGATCTTATATTCTCTATATCTTTTGGTCAGTTGTGAGGTGGTAAAGAGGTGGTCCATTCTGCAGTACTGCTAGTGAAAGCCTGTGTATGTAATGATTCTTTGAGCAATGTAATACAATCAGTTCATATGTAGATGATGCTCTGAGATTTTGTATAAATGTGGGAGTAGCTTCAATAGTCATTTAGGTAGACAGCTGTTGATATTTTCTTCACCTTTTTAAAAACAAAATCAATAAGATCCAAGATTTTCTCCTTACTTTTGGTATCTTCCCTTACTTTAGAAACCTTTTAAATCAGTCTCCTTCAATGTCCTCAAACTTGTATCTCCTCTAGCACAGATCTCCTCTCTCTATATATATACTTTTTTATTATCATGCAAAACTCACTTCCATATTGCTCATTGTTTTAAGAGCACACTTATACAAAACAAAACCCCAAAATAAAACCCTAAATACACTGATGTGAAAGGTAGTATGCTTTGATTTGCATCCATCCAACTCTTAACAGTTCTTTCTCTGGAGGTAGATATCATTACTCATCTTTCAGGATTGTCCCATATCATTGCATTGCGGAGAGTATCTTCTATATATACTTGATGGAATCCAGCTGCTTTTTGCATCTTTGCTTTCTTTTGTGAATTCTCTGCTTTCTCTGTAAGTATCTCAGAGCCTGTTATAATAGAGTCAAAGTTCATTTTTCTTGATGAAGAAAATTAGTTTTGTTTTAATGATTTTCATATATCTTTTCTAATTTTCTTCTGTTTTCTGTTTTCATCCTTGAATCACTTTGGGATAAATTTACTTAGTTGGCTATCTTGCTAAACTTTCTTTAGACTGGCTTTTTTCTTTTTACCATATCTTTCTACTTTATGACACAACAGTGGTCATAATCTCTAATCAATTTTCTTCATAATAGCTTACAAATGGGAATCCAGTTTTCTCTTTGATAGCCAACTAATCTCTTTGGTATGCTAATCAAAAATTTGCTGAGTAATGTGCTTTCTAGGATTTTTTTTGTCTCCTTATTATAACAATTTATATTTGTAAATTTTAACTTGGGAATGAAAGTAATATAGTTGGTGTTAATGTCATTTATACGGACATTTCTGGGTTTTCTTCAATAATTTTAGTAATGCAACTTTAAATTATTGATAGGGCATATTTTCTCATTACTAGTCTTCTTGTTCTTATAAATTCAGAAGAGTCAATTGTCTGACTGTACAGATGGGAAACTTGGGGATAATTTCTAAGTAGTTTCTACAGGAGCATGAGAAATAACTAGTTGGAGAAAAACATTTAGGGCAATGTTTTGTATTACCAAATCAAATAGTTTTATATACTAAAAATAACAGACTCAAAGGGATCTTGCATTGTAAAGATAGGGTTTACTATACCTTATAATTTTTGAAAACCTATGTATTTTTTCCTCATTCTTTCTTCAAAGATGCCCTTAATACTAAACTGTTTTCATAATACTTTTGTGGAGATAAGAGAGTAGATATAAGAGTTTGTAGTTATTTATATTTCTCTTTCTTTTTTAATCATGAGCAGGTCCATTTTTTCCTATCAAGATTTAATTTATTCTCTTCTTTCAGATACCTTGATATCAATACCCTTTAAATGACCACTCATAGCAAAGATCTCCTCTGAATACACTTTGTTTAGTCAATTCAATTCACCAAATTTTTTTGTGCTTACTATGTTCAAGGCACTATACTAGGCACTGATGATATAAATAAGAAAAAGAAAGACAATTTCTCCCCTCAATGATCATACAATATAATGGGAGAAAGAGATTCTGGTGAGTGGAGGGGATGATGTAAGAGGTGATGCTGGAGGGAGTGTGCATGGAGGCAACCTATGCAAAGCCACAGGTAGGGAACAGAAGGTAGTGTGTAGAATAGTAATAAGGCCAGTTTGGCAGGATGAAAGATTGTGGGGAGTATACTAATATATAATAATGTTGGAAAGGTAGATTGGAGCCAAGTTGGGAAGAATTTAAAATGAGAAACAGAAGAGTTTGTCTCTGAGCTAAGAGGAAATTAGGTCTCTTATAATAAGCAAGGCAAGTGTAATAGTTAAAGGGATTTGTAGGGAAATGAAGAGTAGACAATGTATAAGGAAGGTTTTGTAACAGGGATTGGAGGGGTTGAAGGGATAGAGGGAATATGGCTGTGGTGAGGTAAAAGGAGAGAAATACCCCTGAGAGAGTCTATCTGTGAAAATTTGGTTTCCCAAGAAATGAGCCACCTATGATAGCCTGAGGGAATGTCTTCTCTATTGATTGTTGTTGAAGATACCCCAGAGCAGGTAAGCAGGACCCTCCTGAGGGACAAACCTCCCCCCAGACCAAGGTCGCTGTAACAATTAAAAGAGTGGTTGGTATAAACTGTGACCGCGGAAATATGGTTTCAAGATATTGTCTCGAGTTAAATCAAATATAAAGTTGTCTCCAGGGAAAAAATATGAAATATACCCAAGTCAGCTGGGTTTTTGTGGAGATTTTAATTAATACAAATTAAGGAATTAATGTAAGGGAGAGAGAGAGTAAGAGGAAATAATGAGACAAAGGGTAGGCCAGCCCAGGCCAGCCTAGGCCAGCCTTGGCCCAAGCCCTAAGAGAGATCAGTCAGTCTTTAATCCACTCACCACAAGATTTGTCCCAAGCAGGATTCTAGTGTTCAGAGAGACCCAGCTACTCCAACTAGTCCGAGCTCCAATTCAGCTTTGGCAAACTGAATTTTCAGCCAGCCACCCAGTTCTCTCAGAGTTCCTTTTAAAGAGAAGTTTCTCCTATGTCACCTCCCCTAAGTTCTCACATCTACCAATCACAGTAGACGTTTTCCAAAGGACAGACCATTCTTAATTCACACCTGAGTAGACTAAAACTTCTGAGTAAGTTCACACCTCTTTGCCCCTTGCAAGTTTGCAAGTTGCTTCACCTTTTAGTGATTAATTTGACCTTCATAGGTACTTAGCACCTTCCTAAAAATAGACTTAGCTTAAGGCTTTTGCCTCACTATAAGTATGAGTTAAGTACTTTTTCATTGTTCAGTAAGTAGTTTAAAACTTTATCTTCCCCTAAAGTATGCGTAAGTATGGGTGGAGTAGAGTTCTCACATTCCTAAGTCCTCTCATTGTTTAAAATGGGGAATGGTCTTAACCAAGTGCTCTGAAGTAGGGTCTGAGAATTTTTAAGATTCACATCGCCCAGCAGAGGTCTGATAAGGATGGTTTATAGTTTAATGGCTTTCCTGAGGTTCAGCTCCTGTCCCCCTGAAATGACAGTCCTCTTATCTGACCGCGGTTATTTAAATAAAGATGAATTTTAAGATAAGTTTGGATTGGGAGGTGTCAGGGAAGAGGGAATTAGGATTTCCCTACATTGGGTTTGAGTCTCTCTCAGCTTTTGGGCTGAGGCCAGGCCTCACAGACTGGAGGAGGGTTTCTTTTATTCCTATCTATGCTAATCTGTGCTAGTTTTCTTAAGTTCAGAGTCTTTAGCAATAGACAGCAAGAGGAAGAAAAGGTTCTTATCTTCAGAGCTGGTTGGCCTGTCTTCAGGCTGAGGCCCCTAAAGACCTGCCTTCCAGTTTAAACTGCTTCCCTTCAATTCTTTTGTCTGATGACATCATCACAGGAATCCAGGTAGAGCACACAGTTGGGAAAATCAGGAATAGAGGCACTTCTATCCTGAGACAGGGAGAGAGCGCTCCTTCTAGTCCGAGGGTCAAGAAAGAGAAACCCAAGACCAATTGTCACTCCCAGAAGCCCCTCCCCCAACTGTAATTCTTGCCAATATCTTCTTCCTAACATTCCAACTGCTATTTGTTCCACCTGAGTAGCAGAAAGTCCAAAACTTGTTTCGATTTTCTTTTCCACACAAGACATGGTCAAACTTATGCTTTAGGAATATATGATAAAGATATCTCATTTGAATACCATCACCTATATTAATGGTAGGCTACATTAGTAGGAGATCTAAAAACTGTAATTCTTAGCACCCATTCTATACTTCTTTGCCACTACTGAAGTAGAAGATAGCTACATAGGAACAAGGGCCTGTATTTACTTTCCTTTTTCCATAGTAAAAGGGTCCATTACCAAGTGGCCAGCTTAGTAACAATGAGTCTCTCTCTACTTTACTAGCCTGGTCCTCAAGAAGCAGTTGACAAAGTTTTCAAGATGGCAAGGTTATATCCATGACGGTATACCACTGAATTGGAACTTTGTGGGGGATGTTACTTGATATTAATAACTATAAAATTCTTCATTAGTTAATACTAAGTAATAAGAATTTTTTGAATATTCACATTATGACATCATTGTGATAAGCACAGGGGACACAAAGAAAGTCAAAAGACAGTAATTCCTTTGAAAGAGCTCACAATTTAATGGGGGAGACAATAAATTTGTAAAATTAAGCTAAATCCATGATAGTTAGGATATATTTAAAGGAGGAAGGCACTAGAATAAAGAAGGAATGGGAATGACTTCCTGTAGAAGAACGCTGTCAGACTCAAATAGGATCAGAGTGGGGAGCTCTGCTGGCTGTATGTTGACTTAGAAAAACACATATTAATGTTATCTATGTATTATCAAATTTAATTTATTAAACATTTTCCAATTATATATATTTTAACTCTTACCTTCCATCTTAGAATACTGTGCATTGGTTCTAGAGCAGAAGAGCGTAAAGGCCAGGCAATGGAGGTTAAATGATGTGCCCAAGATTAAAAAAGTAGAAAGTATCTGAGGCCAGATGTGAACATAGGATCTCCCATTACCAGGTCTGGATCTCAATCCACTGAGCCACCTAACTGCCCCCTCCCCACCCACCAAATACATTTTAATCTCTTTCAAGCTCACTCAGAGATTTATAGACCACATACTGCCAGAAGCCTGGTATTTAACTACTTTTTTCATAAAAGATGAGATTTTAGTTATGACCTTCAAGTCAACTAAGGTAGAGAAGCCAGGAAACAAGAATCATTCCAGGCATGGGGGATAGAAAAATGCCTAAAGCTCAAAGATATGATCGTCTTGTTCATGGAACAGCAAGAGAACCAGTGTCGCTGGATCTAAGAATAAGGGATAGAAGAAAGAATATAAAGTATAAAAAAGACTGAAAAAGTGAGAAGAGGGTGGGTGCTAAGTTATAAAGAGCTTTAAATGACAGAAAGAGAACTTTGTTTATTTCTTCACACTGATTTATTTATTCATTTTTGACATTAAAAATTTTTTGTATTGAAAATCTTCTCCCTCCTTCATTCCCCTCTCTTATCCATTGAGAAAGCAAGCAATATGATATCAGCTATCCACATGAGGTCATGGAAAATATATTTCCATATTATCCTTGTTGAAAGAGAGGAAAAACGGGGATATGATTGCAGATGTAGATTCTAAATGATCACTCTATTGTAAATATTAATAATATAGAAATAGGTCTTGATCAACAATACATGTAAAGCCTAGTGGAATTGCTCATTGGCTACGGGAGGGGGATAGAAGGAGGATAGGAAAGAACATGAATCAAGTAACCATGGGGAAAATATTCTAATTAATTAAATAAATAAACAAACAAAAAGAAAGAAAGAGAAGAAAAAAGGATGGAAAAGAAAGAAAAAGAAAATAAAGAGGAGAAAGAGAGAGAGAGGAAGGAAAAAAGAAATGGAAAATAAAGAAAATGAAAAAGAGGGCTTCAGTCTGCATTCAGAGTTCATAGTTCTTTTGGATAGTATTTTTTCATCATGGGTATGTGGGAATTATCTTGGATCTCTGTCGATGTTGATTGCTAAGTCTTTCACAGTCAATCATCCTTAAAATATTGTTGTTACTGTGTATATATGTTCTCTTGTTTCTCCTTACTTCACTTTTCATCAGTTCATTTACATTTTCCCAAGATTTTCTTAAACTAATCTGTTCATCATTTCTTATACCCCAATTAGTATTCCATCATTATCATTTACCACAATTTGATCAGCCACTTTCCAATTGATAGATATCCCTCAATTTCCAATTCTTTGCCACCACAAAAAGAAATGCTATAAATATTTGTACATATAAGTCCTTTTCCCTTTTCTTTGATCTCTTTGGCAAAGAGACCTACTAGTGGTATTTCTGCGTCAAAGTGTAAGCACAATTTTGTAGCCCTTTGGGAATGGTTCCAAATCATGTTTAAGAATGGTTGGCCTAGTTCACAACTCCAACAGTGCATTAATGTCCCAATTTATCAACATTCCCTTCACCATTTGTCATTTTCCTTTTCTGTCATGTTATCCAATTGGACAGGTATGAAAAAGTACTTGAGAGTTATTTTAATTTAGATTTTTTTAATCAGTAGTGATTTAGAGCATTTTTTCATGTTACTACTTGATAGCATTGATTTCTTGTGAAAATTACCTCTCCATATCCTTTAACCATTTATCTATTGGGGAATGACTCATTTTTATAAATTTGGCTCAATTCTTAGATTTTTAAGATATGAGGCCTTTGTTATAAAAAAAAAAAGCCCAGTGAAACTTTTCCCCTCCAGTTTCCTGCTTTCCTTCTAATTTTGGCTACATTAGCTTTGTTTTACAAAAGCTTTTTAATATCTTGTTATCCAAATTATCCATTTTACTTTCCATGATCCTCTTTATCTCTTGCTTGGTCATAAATTCTTCCTTTGTCTTTAGGTCAGATATATTTATTTATCTTCCCTTAATTTACTTGGTTGTGAGGTTTTTTTAAATTAAGTTCATTTATTCTTTTATTTATTTTTGAATATTTTTCCCTGGTTACATGATTCATGTTCCTTCCCTCCCTTCCTCCCACCACCTTTCTGTAGACAATAAGCAATTCCACTGGTTTTTATATGTCATTGATCCAGACCTATTTCCATATTATTAATATTTGTACAAGAATGATCACTTAGAGTCTATATCCCCAATCATATTCCCATCGAACCTGATCAAGCAATTGTTTTTCTTCTGTGTTTCTACTCCCACAGTAATTTCTCTGGATATAGATAGCATTCTTTTTCACTAGTCCCTCAGAATTGTCCTAGATCATTGCATTGCTGCTAGTAGAGGAGTCCATTACATTCAATTGTGCCACAGTGTATCAGTCTCTGTGTACAATGTTCTACTGGTTCTGCTCCTTTCACTCTGCATCAATTTCTGGAGGACATTCCAGTTCACATGGAATTCCTGTTAGCACAATAGTATTCCATCCCCATCAGATACCACAATTTGTTCAGCCATTCCCCAATTGAAGGGCATCTGTAAATTTAAAAACTATTCCACCCTAATCAGACCATTCTTTAGAAGATTTGATTTAGCTATTTCCTGATCAATAACAATAGAGATACTTGGAATAACAGAATCAGGTCTTGGAAACTCTACATTTCTCCTCCCTTCTCAGTTTAACAAGATTTTGAAGGTCTGCATCAAACTCAAGATTTAATTATCTAAGGAATGGCCTTCAACATACATGTGCAGAAAAAAGGACAGACCTCTGGGCTGTCCTAAGTCAAACTAAGTCCTCATTGGTACAGATGAGGCTCAGAAAAGTGATATAAAAATGTCCATATAAGGCACATCACTTCCTGTCCTTTCCTCTTTTCCTGGAGAGGTGACTCTGGCTGGCATCATGCTAGGCGTTCCAACACCTTGGGAGTAGTGGCAGTTATTTGTCTGGGTTTTGTCAGTGAGTTTTGTCCTTGACCTGATTCGGGTTCAGGCATCTCAGCTGAGCCCCTTTTGGAGTTCAGATTGATTCCTTCCTCCTTCACACTCGAAATCCTTACTTTCTAGATCTTCTAATCTTCCTACCCGGTATCACCCAGGGGGGGGCGGGGGGAGGGGTGGGGGAGAAATCCTTCACCCTTTCCTTCTCCCTTCTTCTTAATCTTCTCCACTATATCAATTAAATTACCATAAAATATGGCAGCTGACTTAGGTATTTTATTATATGCGTTTTTCATTAGGATTTTTATAAATAAAATTCTTGGTGACCTAAATTACTTATACATTCCGTCTCAGCCATAATTTCACCCTTTACACATCCCCTTATTTTTAAAATTTTTACCACAACAATGAACATGGTTATGAATATTTTTGTACAAGTATTTTCTTTATTATCTCTTTGGAGTACAAACCCAGCAGATGTCTGACTGGATCAAAGGACAGGCAGTCTTTTAAAGCCCTGTGGACATAATTCCAAATTGCCTTCCAGAATGGTGGGATCAATTCACAACTCTAAAAGTAATGCATTAGTGTCCAAATTTTGCCACATCCCCTCCAACATTATTACTTTCCTTTGCTGTCATATTAGTCAATCTTCCAGGTGTGAGGTGATACCTCAGTTGTTTTAATTTGCATTTCTCTAATTAGAAGAGATTTAGAATACTTTTTCATGTGCTTATTGATAGTTTTGATTTCCTTATCTGAAAATTGCCTGTTCATGTCCCTTGCCCATTTATCAATTGGAGAATGGCTTGATTTTTTGTACAACTAATTTAGCTCTTTATAAATTTGAGTAATTAGACCTTTGTCAGAGGTTGTTGTTGTAAAGATTTTCCCCATTTGTTGCTTCCCTTCTAATTTTGGTTGCATTGGTTTTGTTTGTACAAAACCTTTTTAATTTACTGTAATCAAAATGATTCATTTTACATTACATATATTCTCTATCTCTTGCTTGGTCTTAACATGTTTCCTTTCCCATAGATCTGACAGGTATATTATTCTATGTTCCTCTAATTTACTTATAGTTTCCTTCTTTATATTTAAGTCATTCAACCATTCTGAATTTATCTTGGTGTAGTGTGTGAAATGTTGATCTAAACCTAATCTCTCCCATACTGTTTTCCAATTTTCCTAGCAGTTTTGATCAAATAGCAAGTTTTTGTCTCAATAGCTGGGATCTTGGGTTTATCTTATACTATCTTGCTGTAGTCATTTACCCCAAATCTATTTTATTGATCCTCCCTTCTGTGTGTTAGTCAGAACCATATTGCTTTGATGATCATAGCTTTAAGATCTGGAATGCTAGACCCCCATCTTGATATTTTTTCAATTATTTCCCTTGATGTTCTTGATCTTTTGTTCTTCCAAATTAACCTTTTATAATTTTTTTTCAAATTCAGTAAAAAAAGTTTCTTGGTAGTTTGATAGATATGGCACTGAATAAGTAAATTAATTTGGGTAAGATTGTCGTTTTTATTATGTTAGCTCAACCTACCCATGAGCAATTAATGTTTTTCTGATTATTTAGATCTAGTTTTAATTGTGTGGAAAATGTTTTGTAGTTATGTTCATATAATTCTTATTTTTCTTGGCAAATAGATTCCTAAATATTTTATATTGTCTAGAATGATTTTAAATGGAATTTCTCTTTCTAACTCTTGCTGCTGAGTTGTATTGGAAATATATAGAAATGCTAATGATTTGTGAGGGTTTATTTTGTATCCTGTAACATTGCTAAAGTTGTTGAATATTCCCACTAGCTTTTTAGTTGATTCTCTAGGATTCTTTAAGTAGACCATCATATCATCTGCAAAGAGTGATAGTTTAGTCTCCTCCTTGCCTATTTTAATGCCTTCAATTTCTTTTTCTTCTCTAATTGCTACTGCTAGTGTTTCTAGTACAATGTCAAATAATAGAGGTGATAATGGGCATCCTTGTTTCACTCCTGATCTCATTGGGAACGCATCTAGTTTATCCCCATTGCAGATGATATTAGTTGATGGTTTTAGATATATACTGTTTATTATTTTTAGGAAAGACCCATCTATTCCTGTACTTTCTAGTATTTTCAATAGGAATGGGTATTGCTTCTTGTCAAAATCTTTTTCTGCATCTTTAGAGATAATCATGTGATTTCTCTGGGTTTGATTGTTGACATGGTCAATTATGTGGATGGTTTTCCTAATATTAAACCATCCTTGTGTTCCTGGTATAAATCCCACCTGATCATGGTTAATAATCCTCATGATAATTGTGAATCTTAAAAATTCTCAGACCCTACTTCATAAGGTGTAATAGTAGAAATTTTAGGCTTCTGGGAGAGGTTATAATATTGTAATGGCTAAAATTGTGGCTACAGGATTTATGTAATATTGAACAATGGCCGCCAAGGAATTTACTTATGAAATTCCTAAAATGAAACACTCAAGTCAGAATGGAGTTTATGGAGGTTTAATCACACTGGAAGTAGAGAAAGGAGAGGGAGAGAAGGAGAGAAGAGAAAAGGGAAAGGGGCTACTCAACCTCTGACCAAGGCAGAGGGAGTTTTAGGCCCAAAGGCCCAGGTGGAAAGAATCAGTCCTTAACTCACGTGACCGATCTGAAGGAAAGGGCGTCCTCCCTCTCCAAGCTCCTAACACCAACTCTCCTCTAGCTCTCTCCACAGGAAGTGAGCGAATTCCAGAGGCTGTTCCCTACCTCACTTCCTGTGTCTCACAAATCCAATGGTTGGCTCTAGCTTGGCTTAGGACAGCCCAGGTGGGCAGTTAGTTATTTCTGATTTGTCATTGACTAGCACATGCCCGTGTAGTGTGGGTGTGCACAATTTTTGGGTGCTAGACCAAGATGGAGACTTTTAAAATTCACAAAGGTTTGGTTAAGACCTTTCCCCATTTAAACAATGAAGGGACTTAGATCAGGAATGTGAGACCTCTACTCCACCCCTACTTAAGCCTGCTTTAGGGGAAGAAACTCCTTGCTGAACAATGAAAAATACTTAAACCCATACTTATAATAAGGCAAAAAGTTCTTAAGCTGTGCCTATTTTTAGATCTAATACAAAAGGGTGCTAAGTACCTGTAAAGGTCAGACAACTTGTGAATTTACGAGGAGCAAAGAGGTGAGAACTTACTCAGAGATTTTTTCAGGTGTGAACTTAATCAAAAGTTCAAGCCTTCTTAGGTGTGAACTAAGAATGGTCTATCCTTTGGAAAATGTCTACTGTGATTGGTAGATGTGACTACTTAGGGGAGGTGACATAGGAGAAAATTCCTTTTATAAGGAGAGGAAAAGCTGAGTCTCAGGAGAGTCTCAGGGAGGCTGGCTCAGCGGAACTCTCTCTGGAGATGGCAGCTGACCAAAGCTGAGAATCCTTGCTTGGACAAATCTTGTGGTGAGTGGATAAAAGACTGACTGATTTCTCTCTTAAGTCTTGGGTCTGGGCTGGCCTGGACTGGCCTGGGCCGGCCCATCTTTTTCTCATTATTTTCTTTTTCTCTCTCTCTTTCTTTCTTTAATTCCTCATTTATATTAATTAAAATTTCTATAAAACCTAGCTGACTTGGGTATATTTAATAATTGAGAATTTTTCCCTGGCGACCACCTTATATTTGATTTAAAACAAGACACTGTCTTGAAAACCATATTTTCTGAGGTCACAATTTACTCATTCACTCTTTTATATGCCATCAGTTTATGTCTTCCACTATTTTAATCATCACGGTTTATGGCATATACTATTTTAATTATTACATAATATACTGGAGTCTTTTTGCTAGTATTCTATTTAAGATTTTTTTTATGTATGTTCATTAAGGAGATTGGTCTATAATTTCCTTTCTCTCTTTTTGATCTGCCTGACCTTGGAATCAGTACCATATTTGTGTTATAAAAGGAATTTGGTAAAACTCCCTCTTTGCTTATTTTGTCAAATAGTTTGTATAGTATTGGGTTTAGTTGTTCTTTAAATGCTTGATAAAATTCACTTGTGAATCCATTGGCCTGGAATTTTTTCTTAGGGAGTTCTTTGATGACTTGTTCAATTTCTTTTTTCTGAGATGGGATTGTTTAAGTATTCTATTTCCTCTTCTGTTAATCTAGGTATTTTATCTTTTTGTAAATATTCATATCACCTAAATTGCCATATAATTGTGCAAAATAGTTCTTAATAATTACCTTAATTTCCTCTTCATTTTAGGTGAGGTTGTCCTTTTCATCTTTGATACTGTTAATTTGATTTCCTTCTTTCCTTTTTTTTATTAGATTAGCCATTACTTTATTTTATTTGTTTTTTCAAAGTACCAGCTCCTACTCTTATTTTTTACTTTCAATTTTATTAATTTTTCCTTTGATTTTTGTGATTTCCAATTTAGTTTTTATCTGGAAATTTTTAATTTGTTCTCTTTCTAGTTTTTAATTTGCATACCCAATTCATTGATCTCTGCTCTCTTTGATTTGTTGATATATGTACTCAGGGATATAAATTTTCCCCTGAGTACTGCTTTGGATTCATCCTATAGATTCTGTTATGATGTCTCCTCATTGTCATTACCTTCAATGAAATTATTCTTTCTGTGATTTGTTCTTTAACCGACCAATTTTGGAGAATCATATTATTTAATTTCCAATTACTTTTTGATTTGCCTCTCCATGTACCCTTACTGATTATAATTTTTATTGCATTATGATTGGAAAAGGTTGTATTTATTATTTCTGCTTTTTTGCATTTGTTTGCAATATTTTTATGCCCTATTACTGTATCAGTCTTCGTGAATGTACCATGTGATTCTGAAAAGAAGGTGTATTCCTTCTTGCCCCTATTGATTTTTCTCCATATATCTTTTTACTCTAATTTTTATAAGATTTCATTCATATCTCTTACCTCTTTCTTATTTATTTTTTAGTTTGACTTCTCTAGAGCTGCTAGAAGAAGCTTCAGGTCCTCCACTAGTATAGTTTTACTATCTATTTCCTCCTTAAGCTCCAATAGTTTCTCCTTTAAAAATCTGTATGCTATACCATTTGGTGCATATATGTTGAGTACTACTATTTCTTCATTGTCTATATTGCCTTTTATCAGGATATAATTACCTTACTATATCTTTTAATCGGATCTATTTTTACTATGGCTTAGTCAAATATCATGATTGAGATTCCTGCCTCCTTTTTCTCAGTTGATGCCCCAATAAATTTTTCTCCAGCCTCTTACCTTTACCTTATGCATGTCTACCTGCCTCATGTGTGTTTCTTATAGACAACATATGGTAGGATTTTGATTTCTAATCCATTCTGTTACCCACTTCTGTTTTATAGGTGAGTTCATCCCATTCATATTCAGAGTTATGATTACCACCTGTGTATTCCCCATCATTTTGATTTCCTCTTTTAATCCTGCCCTTACTTCTTTCACTATTTCCTTCTACATGAGTGTTATGCTTTTAATCAGTCTCCCTTTTCCCCACCCTTATTCTACTTTCCTTTCCACCATGTCCCTTCTTATTCCCCTCTTAATTTTCTTTAAGGTCTATTAAATTCCCTCTCCTCTCTCTTTCCCTCCCTTTTGATATTCTCCTCCCCTCTCCCCACCTTGGTTTTACCTTCTCAAATTCCCTATAGAGTAAAATAGAATTCTATACCCCAGTGTGTCTAGCTGCTCTTCCCTCTCAGAATTGATTCTCCTGAGAGTAAGGTTTAAGTATTACCTGTTACCACTCTTTTCTTCTCCTCATAATAGAATTCTTCCCCTTCCCTTCCCATGTGCCTCTTTGTGTGGTGTAAATTATTCTATTTTTCTTCTTCCTTCACATTTCTCTTCATGTCGTCTTCTATTCCTACCCCCTTAGGAAAAAAAAATATACCTATATATATATCATCTTAAACCACTCTGCTGTTGAATAAATCTTCCATCTACTATGGTAGTGAAAATAGTTCGGGAGAGTAACAAATATCATTTTTCCATATAGGAATATAAACAATTTCACCTTACTGAAGCCCTTAAAAAAATACCCTCCCCCTTTCTTGTTTACCTTTTCATGTCTCTCTTAAATTTTGGATCTGAACATCAAATTTTCCATTTAGTTCTGGTCTTTTCTTTAGGAATACTTGGGAAATTCTCTATCTTGTTAAATGGCCATAAGTTCCCCTGGAAATATAGTCAGTTTTGATGGGTAAGTAATCCTTGGTTGTAGACCCAATTCTCTTGGAATGTCATATTCCAGGCCTTCCAATCCTTTAGTGTAGAGGCTGTCAGATCCTGTGTGATCCTGATTGGTGCTCCTTGATATCTGAATTTTCTCTTTTTGCTTCTTGCAATATTTTCTCCTTAGCTTGGGAGCTCTTGAATTTGGCAATTATATTCCTGGGGGTTGTCTTTTGAGGATTTAATGTAAAGAGTGATCTATGGACTCTTCCAATGTCTATTTTGCCCTCTTGTTCAAGAATATCAGGGCAGTTTTCTTGGATAATTTCTTGTAGTATGATGTCAAGGCCTCTGTTTTTTTCTAGGTTTTCTGGTAGACCAATGATTCTCAAATTGTTTCTCCTGGATCTGTTTTCCAGGTCTGTTGTCTTCTAAATGAGATATTTCATGTTTCCTTCTATTTTGTCATTCTTTTGAGTTTGCTTTATTAATTCTTGCTGTCTTGTGAGATCATTAGCTTCTAGTTGCCCAGTTCTGGTCTTTAAAGACTGCTTTTTAGCTATGATCTTTTGATTTTCTTTTTCAGTTTGGTCAATCCTTCTTTTCATGGCTTCTAGCAGGTCAATTCTGGTCTCCAGTTTATTTATTACTTCATGTGGTTACTGAGTTTCTTTTTCTAAGTGGGAGAGTCTGTCTTTTAAACTGTTATTTTCTTTTTGAACTATTTCCCACTTTTTTTTTTTTTGCCAAGTTTCTTCTATCTTTCTTACTTGGTTCTTGAATTCCTTTTTGAGTTCCTTGAGAGCTTGTGACCACTTTCCATTTTGGGGGGAAAGTTTGGATGTGTTTACTTGTTTGGCACTCTCTGCTGTCAACTCTGTCATCTGCTCTTTTTCTCCATAGAAGTTATCCAGGATCAGAGGCTTTTTCTTATTTTGGGGGGTGTAGTTATAGAATGTAGTTCTTAGATGTTTTGTAACACATTGCTGTGTTAGTTTTTTCTTCCCTTCCCAGCCAAAAGTCTGAATGAGGAGGGCAGACAGAGATATAGAGTGGGTTTGGTCCTGAGGCTATTTTTCCAGTCTCCACTGTGTCTGCTGTGAGCAGCCCCTCTCTGCCCTATCTCTGTGCCCAAGCTCTGCATTCCTCACCCTCTGGTTCCAAAGTCTCACTGCCCTCATGTCAGGGGTAAAATTTTGGGTTGAGACTGAATATATTTTAGTTGGTTGCCAGGGATTTAAATTCTAAACCCCAATGAAATACTTGTCAGAATGGAATTTTATGGTGGTATATTTACAATAGAAGGAAGAAATTGAGAATGAGAGAAAGAGAGAGAGGAAAAAGGGGAGGATAGCTGCCCGGCCTGGTCTGAACCCGGCAGGAGTTCAGAGGCCTCACCCAAGGGATCTCTCCAGAGGCTAGTGACTCCAGAAAGCCAAGGGAAAGGGAATCCCAAGACATTGGCCTTTCCAGCGGCTGTTTCCTCCAGAAAAAAAAAAAAACTAAGGAAAAGGGGATTCATCCTTGCACTCACCATGTGATATTCTAAGGGAAGCAGTCTGGGCCCTCATGCTCTAGCTTCCTCCACAGTCAAGTTCCATCTCCAAGTCCCTCTCACAGGAAGTAATGTGAAATATAAAGGCAGTTCTTTACATCACTTCCTGTGTCTTATATGTAGCAATGGTGGCTTAAACTTGGCTTTGGACAACCCAGGGGTCAGTCAGTTGTTTCTTTGTCACTTTCTAGCACACATAGGTCATAGAGCTTCCTCCTCCGTACTTAATTCTTAAGTAGGGGTATATACATTCCTGGTTGCTAGAATTCTGAAGACTAAGCAAGGTGGAGTGAAATCTAAAATTCACACTCAGTGTAAGTCTGTGGTTTCCTCAGCCAGGCCCCAAGAACCTAGAAATTGCCCGGTGCTCACTCTGACGCTGGTGCTATAGGTAGAATGGAGGAGGGGTGATCTGCTCTCATTTTGGTAGGTATAATTTTACCTCTTTATAGTGTGGTAATGCCAAAACCCTGCCTACCTTCTAGGCTGCACCCTACAATAAGTCGAATGATAAGGTAAGAAATCAGATTATTGGAAGTTAAGATTTTGATTTTTGTCCTTTTAAGGCATTTTATATTGGTCGATTATGAGGAGAAAAAGACCCTTGCTTCTATCTGCAGCCATCTTAGCCCAGAAGTCTGGTTGTGAGTTTTTTAATGCCCTAATACATGGTAATTTTTCTGTGAAAGTACCATGTACATCTGAGAAAAAGATATACTCTTTTATTACCATTTGGTTTTCGTCAAAAGTCTATCATATCCCAATTTTGCTAAAATTCTATTCATTTCTTTAACCTCTTTCTTGTTTATTTTATGGTTAGATTTATCTACTTCTGACCCATTAAGGAGATTCAGTGAATAGTAGATGCTGCTTTTCAGGGCCCTTGTTCCCTTGTGGACAACAATTGTTCTCTCTGTCCTGGAACTTTACTCTATAGTGTATATAGGGAGTGGAATTGCCAATTAGCACTTAGTCCTACACCCAACATTAGCAAATGGGTCCTCTGTCATCATTTTCAGACCAGTTGTCCAGGCCCCTTACCATTTCTGGGAAGAGAGCTCCTTAAGCTGTTGGTGCTTCTATTGCCACCTCCAAGACCCACAGTTTGTGTTGCCACCACATGAACTGTAGGTCAATCCCTACCCCAATATCCCAGACCTCTCCTTCTGACCTCTTAAGTTGTCTTTGGCTAAGAAAATGTCTCATCTTGATCTTTTGTTGGCTCTGCCACTCTAGAATTCAATTTGAGGCACAATTTTTAAATTGTTTAGAGAGGAATGTGCAGAGGGCTTGATTGTAGTGCTTCCTTTCCTCCTTCATCTTGGCTCTGCCAGTAGATGTTCCACAAAAGAGAATTTTGCATTTGATCCTGGAAACAATAGGGAAGGCTTTGGTTATATCTGTGCTTCAGGGAAAATAACTTGGCAGCTGAATAGAGAATGTATTAGAGGGAGGAAGACAGACTTTAGCAGAGTATTGCAGTAGCATAGGCAATGAAGGTCTGCCCCAGAGTGGTGGCAGCCTCAGAATAGAAAAGGGGGCATATTTGAGAGGTGTTGCTAAGGTCAAATCGACAGGCATTGGCAACAGATTGGATAATAAGAGATGATAAATAATGTGAAACTGAGGAGGACTTGTAGGTTGTGAGCCTATAGACTGAAAGGATGGGGATGCTTTCTACAATAATGAGAAAGGTAGGAAATGGGGAGGGTTAGGGGAAATGATAATGAGTTTTGTTTTGTACATGTTGAGTTCAAGATTTCACCTGGTGCAAAATGTCTGAAAAGACAGTTGGAGAAGCAGGTTTGAAGGTTAGCAGAGAAATCGGGGCAGGATAGTTAGATCTGAGAATCTTCAACACAAACATGGTAAAATCCATGGTTGCTGATAAAAATCACAAAGTTATGGTATCTAGAGGAAGAAGACAAAAGGACCTAGTACAGAGCTCTGGGGCACACCTGTGGTAATTAAGGATGACCTCTCTGGGGATCCAGCAAAGGACACTGAGAAGAAGTGGTCTGATTGGTAGGAGAATCGGGAGAGGTATCCTGAATTCCTAGGAAAAAAAGAGTATTTAGGAGGAGAAAGTGATCATCAGTGTGAAAGGCTTCAGAGATGTTGAGAATTGAGAAAAGAAAGGCCATTATATTTGGCAATTAGGATATTATTGGCAGCTTTGGAGTTATCAGTGTAGGTAGAATGATGAGGTAAGAAATCAGATTATTGGAAGTTAAGAAAGAGTACAAAAGGAACGAAGGTAGGAGTGTGCTAGTATAGACAGCCTTCTCAAGAAATTTCACCACAAAGGACAGAAGTGATATAGGACACACAAATAGTGAGGAGAGAAAGATCAAGTGAAGGTTTTTTAAGGATGAGGTGAGGTATGTATATAGTATTCACTAAATATTTTAATTAAATAAAGAAATTTCAGTTCATGCTTTCCTTCCTGAGTTGACAGCCTTTGTAAGCAGTAATCAGCTATGTAATATACATATCAGAGATCTGAAGTGTAGGAAGCTGAGTAAGCTCTTTATCTTTTGAAGTGTTGAAAATTATGTAGACATATCCTTCTTCCCCTGTGAGCTAGTAGAAGGAATTATTGTATCCATTTTACAGACAAGGAAAATATGATTAGAATATTTCAATGACTTACATACTTATAACAATCATCTTTATAGTGATGACTATGACTTGGCTTCTTGCTGTTACTCATTCTTCATCACCATGGTATTGATGTGAATAAGATCCTTAGTTTTGGCATATTTTCACTACACTGTCATTTCTTTATCCACATGAAAAGATTCCCATGAAACTTTTTTCCTATGTTACATTTCTAGGTATAAGATTTTTATGTAGGACTTTTAGACAGTTTTGACACATAATGGGAAAAAAAAAAGTTTTTCAATCTAAAAGCAAGTTTTAACAATATGTACATTTTAGCTGAAATCATATACAACTTTTGCAAAATTTCATGTGAATTTTTCCCATGAAGTTGCTAAATTGTCATTTACCTCACCTCTAACTGTTCTCTTTCATGGAAGTCCTGTTTTGATACATGGTCATGACATCTAGATAGATGACCCTTGGCTTTTGTAGGTGATACCAACATATCACATAAATTCTGACAGGTTCTACCAAGCTGGAATGGTTTCATTTATGAGCCTGGTGACAGCCTTATGTCTGTTAACTAAAAATGAGTTTAATTAAGTTCACAATAGTTCATCATGAGAAGGTTGGCCACCATGGAATAACATTTTTGGTCACAACAACTCACAAAAGTTGTAAAGTTTGGGACAAATATTAAACTGGGCTTTTAAAGTCTTGAGATCATAGGATTTAGAGCTGAATGGAACCTTAAGGATAACCTAGACCTACCCAACTTCCTAATTTTATAGATAAGGAAGTTAATACCCAGAAATGTTAAGTAAACTACTAGATCACACAGGTAACATATGACAGATTTAAGATTCAATTCCAGGTCTTCTGACATGTGACTGTCTGTCTCCTGCACCATTTCATGAAGCCCCAGAGCAGGTGCTTTAATGTAACCAACATAGTGCCAGATCTCTAAAGAACAAATAACCTAATAATTTTCTTAACAAAATCTGCCAAGAAATATGAGGAATAATTACCATAAATAACAATGATTCTTACTTATTGAGGATAATATTAGAAAAGTCTAACTTATAGAATGCTTTTTAAAAGAAATTTAGTTTTATTTCAATTATTCAATCAAAGCTCACTAAAATATTAATAACTACAGGTCTTTGGGGACCTACAATAATAATAAGTAAAAATAATTTCCAGTTGACTATTTGCATATACTCCATATTGCTTCAAAACAGTTTGTTCTTATAAATTATTTGAACATGTTTCCTGTTGCTTTGTTTATAATGTTTATTTGTTTCGTCACATCTTTCTGGATAGAATAGGGGGAAACTTCAGTCCCAGTTGCTGTCCAAATGATTACAAACCCCACTTTGAGATTTAACTGTATGATTAAACTTTGTTGCTTAACTGATCTTTATTTTACACCTAACACACCTCTCATAGGTCTATATTTTCTGCATTAGAGAAGCTTAGCATTAATTTGAAAGTCATCTATCATTTGAGAGTTTTATATAAATTCTAGAGCATTTTGAAAGTTTTAGGGATTGTTTTTATTAGGTATTCATAGAATTGTTTTGGTTATTTTTACAATACAAGTTAAATAGAGCCCTTCTTTTTTCTTGCATAAAATTCGAATACAAGAAATACTGAGCAACATAGTTACTAAGGGACATGCAGATATCTATACAATACTGACATTATTTAATAGAAGCAGAGCACTTTATATTTGAAAAGAATACTAATATACTCCATTTCTCATATTAGAGATGAGGAACAGGTGCTCAGATATTTAATTACCAAATAACTAACCAGAAGTGGCAGAGCAGGGGCCATTTGTGACTCCTACTAAAGCCACATTTTTTTTTCAATTTAGCAAATATTTAAGTGCCTACTGTCTGAAAAGACTGTCTTCCATTCTGTGTACCCAGTAACTTTTAATTCAGTTATGAATTCCATCTTCATAAATTTTATGGAGAAGTCATGAAGATAATATATAAATAACTATAAAATTATTTGATGCTTTTGGTCATTTGTGAGGAATAGTTGAGGCAGATGAGATCTACTGTCTCTAATGTCTACCTGCTGTAGCTTTTCAATGATAGGTTTTATACATGTTTAAAATTATTATGATTGTTGTAGAGAAGAAATAATAAAGTCTTTTTTAGTTCTCTGACCTCTTATTTTTCCATGCTTAAGATATACTGCTCTAAGTTTAGAGGTCAGAAATTTCCTTGTACTTAAAATTAAATAGTTTGGTGTTTCTGACCTTTTGTTGTTATAATAATTTATCCATAGAAGACTTTTGAGTTTTTTGTAGGCTCGTGTATGGCTTATTAACCACCGAAATAACTATAGCCTATAAATAGCACATTAGAAGCTGACACTAAATCTGTAAAATCTTCTATATAGCACTTCACTACTCTTAGATCTTCATTTCTTTATCTAATAAATTAGAATAAATATATATGCTACTTTCTTTTCAACTGGAATGTCTTTAGATTAATTTAAACTAATTATATAAAATCATATATATAAAGATATAATTAAATTCTCTAGGCCTTTGGAGATCATCAGAGGAATATTTTTAATTCCTATTCTGTTATAAAGTATAGGGATTCAAAAAATATTCCTAAAGATAAGACTAATAAGCCAAATTAAATACAATATAATTAAACATAATTATGTGTAAAATCCAAAATTTAGATTTTAAAAATTAACTTTGTAAGTACTAGTTGAACAAGGCACAGTTAAATAATAATTCGTATAATAAAGGCTTGGTTATTTTAGTGTATTCTAGAGACTCATTCTGATTTAAGAGTGTGATATGACAACAAAAAAAGCTAATTTGATCTTAGGCTACATGAATAAAGAATAAGCCCATAACAGAACAAATGATTATCTCCTTGTATTCTCCCTTAGTAAGAGTATGTGTTCTGTTCTGTATTATAGAAAGAGCTAGAGGCTGACCTTGTACCATTGATATATACTGACAATGTGACTTTGAACATAGCACTTAAGTCATACATTGCTCCCTGCCCTCTTGGGCAGAAGAGTTGCTCCTGTGATTTGGTGGAGGGAGTTTTAGCATTCAGCATTCCCCATTTCATCAGCTATTTAGGCTGTTAGGCAATGCACGGGGCCTGGAGTCAGGAAGACAGTTCAAATTCAATCTCAGATACATACTAGCTGTGTGATTCTGAGCAAATCACAGCCTCTTCTACTTTAATTTCCTCATGTAAAATGGAGATAATAGTAACACCTACCTCCCAGAGTGGTTATGAGGATAAGATGAGAATATATTTGTAATGTGCTTTTCAAACCTATTAATAAGCACCTACTTTATTTTTTCAGACTGATCACCAATTTCCCACATACATAAAAGTACACATAAATAATCAAACTTTTATTCTATTTAGTCTGATTGATTTAATTTTGTACTAATGTGGCAGCCACTTTTTTTTCTCCCTAGAGGCTGACTGCTGGTACAGGAAATAAACAACGAAGTCGACTTTCCATCATGGCCCAGTATCTCTGCAAGGTTGATAATTCCTTTATAATTCCAGGACGAGCTTTTGTTCCTAAACCAGAGGTAAGTTTTTAATTACAGTTATTGTTAACAGAGAGAGAGCAGCTAAAGAAATCTACCTCTAGAACCTAACTTACATAGCCATGCAAACAACTCCTTCAATTTTGTTTTCTTTTTAAAAATAAAAATTATAACATTTTTGATTCTCATTATAACTCTGATATATTATTCTTTAGGAAGATAAATCTCAAGCAAAAATATGTCATGTTGGGTTTTTTTTTTGTCAGTACTCCAAGTAAAGTTTTATTAAGCAAATTTTGTTTTTTAAGATAACTCATTCTGAGAGTAACTTATTTGCCAAATAATTTATGGTAAAGTAATTGAATGTTACCTTTTAGATTTTGAATGCTAACATGTTATAGACTACTAAGTGCTAATTTATATATAAAATAGTTCTCAGGAAAAAGAAGTAATGTGCTTTTGCCTTAATATGAAAGACCTAGAATTTTTCATTCACCCTTAAAATTCTGAAATATAAAGTCCAACATCACTAGCATTCCATGTTGCTACCATATAACATTGACTTTTAATTTTAGGTTTCTGAATTTCTCTTCATTCTCATTTTTCATGTCTCTGAGTAGTTCCAAGTAATATGGAACTCAAACTGGATGACTTATAGGTCACATAAATATTCAAATTAACTTGAAACTATAAAACAGGGTCCAGAATTTGAACCATAACTAGGATATGTGTACTACTCATCTAGTGAGAATAGAAACTAAAGGACCATCTAAATGCTACTTCAGGGGGTGGGAGGAGGGAAGGGAAAGAACATGAATCATGTAACCATGGAAAAATGTTCTTAATCAACTTAAAAAATGCAATTTCATCCTCTTGAAATAATCAAATACAGAAAGGCCTCCACCACATTCACTAAGTTGTCTGTAAAGGTGTTAGATCTGGGCAAAAAAGAATGAAAATTCATTTGAAGGATTCCCTTTACAAACAGGCTCCATCAAAATATTAGATTAATAATTGGGTCCTCAGATGTAAAATGAGCTGGAAATGGCAAACCACTCCAATATCTCTGCCAAGAAAACCCCCAATGGGGCACAACTGAAACAACTGAACAACAAATAAGAAGTTACTTATAAATTTATTCTTTCATCATTTTGCTTTCTGTAAAATATTAATACAGATCCTTAATTGAATATAATTATGGAACAAGATAGTAATATTCATTTAAACAGTCTGGTGAGTATGCTTTGAATAATTTAAAAGATTACATATTCATTTTTGCTTTGTATTTTTGTAAATATTTCAGTGGTTGAAGCAGCTTCAATAACTTCTGCATATTTTAAAATTAGGAATCAAAATTTTAGATTTAGTAGGGACCTTAAGATACTCTTATTCCAATGAGTCCCTCTTTAAGAATTATCCACTACAAGAAATGATCATCTACCCTCTGTTTGAAAACTTATAAGGCAGAACCTACTCCCCCTAAGGTAACTCATTCCATTTTTGGAAGGCATTGATTGTTAGGAAGCTTTTCCTGATATTGAACCTAAATTTGCCAATGTGCAAATTTCATCCATTGTTTATAGTACTTCCTTTGTGAACCAAACAGGACAAGTGTATTTCACATTCTCTATGATCAATCTTAAAATAATTAAACATAGTTATTACATTGCCCCTGAATCTTCTCCAGGCTAGATTTCTCCTTTTGCTTCTTGTGGTTTTCATTTGACATGGGTTTAAAGCTCTTCACCATGCTCATTACCCTACTACAAATGCTATTTAGCATATCAATACCCATCCTTAACCAGAAATGAATACAATACCTGAAATGTGTTCTGACTATGACAGAGTTTAATGGGACTCTCAGTTCTTTATTTCTGGATACTATACCTCTGCAAATGCTGTCCAAGATTACATTAGCTGATTTTGGCTGCCACATTATACTGTTGACTCATTTAATTCTTGTGGTCCACTAAAATTCTCAGATCTTTTTCAGACATGCTGCTATCTAACCATACATTTCCCACTCTATACTTGCAAAGTCATTTTCTTTGAACCAAAGTATAAAGCTATACAATTGTCCCTATTAAATTTCATTTTGTTAGTTTCAGCCCAATATTCTAACCTGTCCAGATCTTTTTTGGTTTCTGACACTGGCATCAAGAAGGTTGCAGATTTCCCAATGCAGTGCATTGGGAAATCCCTGTTCAAGTTTACTTCTAATTATTTATGACTAGTCTTTACATCCAGTCATTTGCTAGTTTTGATTCCATTTTAATAATTCTATTATCTACAATGCGCTTAAACATCTTTTCTACCAGAGTAGCATAAGAGACTTTGTTAAAGTTTGATAATTTTTTTAAAGAGAAAGTAAGCTAGTTTGACTAAACCTGCTCTTCTTTCTGATCATTGCTTTCAATGTTCACTATTCATCCCTTTTTTAATAATGATCTAGGATTTTGACGGGAATCAAATTTAAGCTTATTGTTTCTACTAATTTTTTAGACTCTCTTCTCTTCCCTTTTTTGAAAACTAGGATAGCATTTGCCTATTTCCCATCTTGATATATATACATAGATATGTGTATATATATCATTCTTCAATCTTTCAGATATTACTGTCAGTGGCAATCACATCTGCCTATTCTTTTAGCTCCTGAAAATATAATTCATCATTTTCAGGTGCTTTGATTTTTATTGAGGGCAACTAAGTATTCTCTTACTATCTCTTTATTGAAATTGAGTATCAAATCCCTATAGCTATTGTTGTTCTGTGTTTTCCCATCCAATGGCAAAGAAAAATAGAAATAACAAAGAAGTAAGAAATTCTATCTTCTCACTGTTGTAAATTATCATCATTCCATTCACCTGAGCAGCATTCTTATTTATTAAATTGAACTCTAAGATCCCTGGTCCAGCTATAAATCTTTTTAGCCAATGTACAAATAGTGTTCTTCCACAAAACTTAACTTTTAATTCTCTGTGAAAATAAGAAATATATATTTGAAATGAATAATGTTTTCATTCTTTGTGATGATAGTACATTCAGGCTGATTTGAAGTAGATTTCTATTTTGGATTATTCTGAGTAGACCTTGCTTTCAACTTTGTGTTAATTTTAATACTTCTCTGTTTACTACTTACTTGTGATCAGAATCACCTTGTTTTACTCATGACATCACACTGTCTAAAATTCAGCAAAGGGTTGTAAGGAAAATCTTTAAAGGTAAAATGAAAATTATCCCTCTCCATAGAGAAGAATAAAACTCAAACTATTGAAGATCATAAAATAATTTAAATAGATCAAAACAAATAAGTACTTCTGAATTAACACTTTCTCCTAAACTTCCTTTATTATCTGCATATTAGAGAGAGAAATCAGCTCTTCCCTACATTGTCATTTTGTATCTCTCTGAGTGATTATGTTTTTCCCCTAAAAAAGAGCAGGTACAAAATAGAATTTTGCAGATTCCTTTAAGTTCTTTCTTTAGTTTGAGTTCTGATTTTGTCTTTCCTTTGGCGTGCTTTGTATCTATTCTAAATATATCTTACATTTACCTGCTTATTTGTCTTCCCAGTAAGGCAAATGTAAGTTCCTTGAGAGCAGGGATTGTTTGTGCTTTTTCTTTGTGCCTCTAGCACTTAGCAAAATGCCTAGCACAGAATAAATTCTTAATAATTACTTATTTGGTTGATGAAATTCCTAAAACACCCTTCTCAATTTGAGGATTTATTAAAACAAAATATAAAGAATATTCTGAACCTAATTTGATTATATAAATATTTTTCCTTTCTTTTGGCACATTTTTATAAAAGATATCATGGTAAATCCAACCACATTTAAGCAAAATAAAAGAATATCACAGATATCAAAGCAAACTTACCTCCTTTAAAACTTGAAGTATTGTAATGAACTTTTTTTGTTGGATTCATTTGCTTATTTAGAAGATAATGACTAAAAAAAATTAAACTAAAAACATTTTGAAAACTATAGAACTGTCTGTGATTTTCTTAAGAACTAATGCTTTTACCTTTTAATTATTTTCCTCAAAATTTCACTAACGCTAATGATAATATTCATTAATATATACAGTAAATGTTATAAAAATTGTTTTCTTACATGCACAAGCAAAAAATCCTATTTTATTAGCCACAAATAAGTTGTTTTTCCAGTGATATTACTACATTAGTAATTCATCATCTTTCTATTATCATAATCTAATAAATATACATTAATAAGCAACAACAAATATTTCTGTAGCACTTTAAAATAACTGGGAAGTTATATTACTTAAGATTATAAAATTGACTCCCAGACTTATTGGGTTCTCCCAAATCAAGATTATCCTAAATTTCCTTTCTTACCAAACAGACTTATGCAAATCAATTTTTTTTCCCTTTTCTAGATAGAGTTTGACATTTGGTTACCTTAACATTTGAAAGAGAAAAGTATTGTAGTGATAAAAGTCAGCAAGACCTGGGGTCAGGGCCAGCCTCTGACCCATCCTGGCAATATAACTCTAGTTAAGTCACTTAACCTCTTCAATGCCTTAATGCCATCTCTTTGAGAGATTTTTATAGATGCAGAACAGTTGATGATCTGCATTGGGAGAAGGAATTTCCTTTTCAGAAGTTCCTTATACCATTACAGACTTGGACCAAAACAAAATAGTTACATAAAATGCTTTCTTTTATTCAAAGCTTTCATTTTATTATTTTATTTGAGGTTTCTGTCCTTTTTAAAGAAACTAGAAACCTTGTGTGTTTAAATCAGGTCTGGAAATAAAGAATCAATGAATTTGGAAATAAACACTTATTACTTATAAATGACAATATATCTGAGCTTAAATAAAAGAGGTAGAAAATCTAAATGATGGAAGAGACCGAACAATTTCTACAGAAATCATACCTTAATGGAGATAGAAGTAGGAAAGATAGTCCTGTTATTTTTTTCACAGGTAGTAATATCATATAATCTATAGTCAGTGGGTTAAAGGTCCTAAATATTTTCTTTCTTTTGACAACATTTACCAGTTGTTCCCTCTCAGATCTAGCTTGAACTGTTAGGCTGAATGCTTAACAACAGTTGGAAACTTATGTAAACATTTCCTTTGAAATGCAAAAAGAAAGAGGGCCAGAGATACTGAACAGCAGGTGGGGGCTTGGGAGGGACATTTCTGGCAATATCTGAATGGCAGTGACAGTTCTTCAGCGCCTGACATGCAATTATATATTGTGGCTTGAAAAAAAGAACCGAGTTACCATGGCGTTAGAGAATTGGAAAGCCAAAGCAGATGTTACTTCTGGTTCCAAAGCAGGGCACAGAGCTTTCGTCTGAGTTTTAACCCTGTTGAATTCTCAGAATGAAACATCAAAAGTACACATTTTGGAACCTAGTTAATCCACTTTCAACCAATGTTTCAACAGGTAAACTATAGCACTAATTAAGTCAGCAATTGCTTTGTAATCCACATGGAACCAGTTTTTCAAATAACCCTTGAGTAATAAATGTGAAAAGAATCAGAAGTAAGAAAATCTTGAGATTTCAAATAGCTTATTAATAGTAACATACTATATCATCTACAAAAGAGAGTTAAATGTGAATTTGATTTGTTTTTCATCTAAAGTAAAAAAACACACTACTATCATTTCGTTTACCACATATTATACACAATTCTTCATACATAATCCTTCAGGTTGTAGCCTGCATTGTTCTCTGGCTGAGTAGTTCGATGACCCTGCTGCTTGGGAGGGTAGAACCTGGCTTCTTGATGCATTTTTAAACAGGAGGTGCAGAAAATCACCCCTGCAACAAATAGTAGCACTGTGGAAATAAATCCAAGGTAGATAGCTCCTCCAGGTTCATGCTTATTCTGCTCTGGGACTGTTGGGTCCCAAAAATTTGAAATGATCTCCTTTGTGTACCATGATGTAGGTATTAAACCAGATATACCTGAAAGAATAAAACAGATTCCTCCAGCAAAAGTAGTGCGGCTTTTCGTTTCCTTGTCCCCTCCTAACCGGGTACATTTCATGCCCACTGTGGAAATGCAAATCCCCAAGGCTGAAAGTATGCAAGACAGTACCATGGTGGTCCTTGCAGCCTGCACATAGACAGGAAGGGCTAGGATTGAGTATTTCAGTGTGCAGCTGAACATCCCGGTGCTGTACCACGTGCAATCCATCCACAGCCCTTGAAGTTGAATAATAGCTGTAATGATATTTGAGCCCACATTTGCATTTACCTTCCAGTTTGGCAATAGTGTGGCTGTGATTATTCCAGAAATGCCAGATAAGGCTAGAATAAAAGCAAGGAGCTGTAGACCTGATGATGCCATAATGTCGATCTGTCTGTCCCCCTTTGTCTGCCCAGTCTTCTTTGGTAGATACTTTCCAACAAACTGTAGTCGCTCCCAGTGAAAACTGTTACTGACTCTGCAATAGGAAAAAAGTAGGCAGAAATGAGTAATGGAAAGCAGGGAGATGGAAAAACAAAAGGAATGAGTGAACACAAACGCTTACATTTACAGTTGGAGTTTATCTGAAGGCACATCTGAATGTGACCCTGCAGTGAATGAGCGAGCACTCTGTAGAACAGCTGAGAAAGGAGATTCCACAGCTCTCAGAGGCTTCCTTTTCATGCCTACAAGGTGTAGACTTCAGAGAAGTATTGCCTCTTTTGCTTTTCTTCAGGCCTAACATAGCCATTGTGCTTAGAGGAAAGATGTGTAGTCTGTTAGAAAATTGAACTATCTTTGGCCACAATCATATTTAAATCAAAGAATTGAATTTATTATCATGGCTTTTTATGTTTTAATTAGGGGAAATCTGTCACCATTTTTAACTATGTAAAAGATTCAGCTTGAAAATAGTCTTCAGACATTGTAAATAATGAGCAGTTCTAGGATTTACAATGGGCAAGTTTGGGTTTTACAAATTGAAAGTTTTTGACAATTCTGCATTGTGCAAATCTCTTGATACCATTTTTCCAAAAGCATATGCTCATCTTGTCTCTCTTTTACATTTTGGTAATTCTCACAATATTTCATGCTTTTTCATCTTTATTATAGCTGTTATGTGATCTGTGATCAGTGATCTTTTATGTTACGTTGTAATTGTTTTGGGGCACCATAACTTCAGCCACGTAAGATGGTAAAATTAATTGACAAATATTGTGTGTATTCTGACTGCTCCACCAACCAGCCATTCCCCTCATGGCTTTCCTCTTCTTGGGCTTTCTTATTCTCTGAGACAGAAAAATATTAAAGAATATTACATAAACTTAGTTGATAAAATAGCAACAGTGCTTGAAAGGATTGACTCCAATTTTGAAAGAAGTTCTACTGTGGATAAATTGTGATCAAATAGCATTGCATGCTACAGAAAAATCTTTCATGACAGAATGAGTCAGTTGATGCAGCAGACCTCACTGTTGTCTTATTTGAAGAAATTGCCACAGCTACCCCAGCCTTCAGCAGCCACCACCCTGATTAGTCAGCAGCCATGAACACTGAGACAGGACCCTCCACCACCAAAAAAGATGATGACTTGCTGAGAGCTCATATTAGCATTTTTTAGCAATAAAGCATTTTGTTATTATGGTAAATAAATTATTACTTAGACATACTTATACACTTAATAGACTACCTAGAATAAATATAACATTTATGTACTTTAGGAAAATATTCTTACGACTCACCTTATTGCAGTATTCACTTTGTTATGGTTGTCTACAACCAAAGCAGAAATATCCCTGAGGTCTGCCTGTCTGTTCTTTTCTGAGGTTTTATAGGTAAGTTATTGGGGTTTCAGAAAGAAGGATAGGCTAATTTATGGAGAATGAGAGGCACTAGAACTATGATTTCATTGGTGTAGGGAACTCCAAAGTGAGGAAACAACCTCTGTCAATGAAGGTCAGCACCATCTCTGAACTAAGAACCTTAAGAGATCCCAGGGTCTCCTGGATGTGATCACAGCTACTTCTGTCAGAGGTTAGCCCTGATCTCCAGCCTTTCTGACTGAAAAGGTTTTCATCCACTAAATTTTTTCATCCACTAAATCATGCTATCTCCCTGTGAATTACTTTCACCTTTCTCTAAATTGTTCCCTTCTCATATCTAGCAAATTGGCAAAGATGACAAAAGAGAAGATGCTGAGTGTTGGGGGGAATGTGAAAAAACAAACACACTTATTGGTGGGTCTATGAATTGATACATTTTGGAATACAATCTGGAATTAGGAATACAGAGTAACTAAAATGTCTATACTCTTTGCCATAGAGATTCCACTACTAGGCATATTCCTCGTAGAGGTCGAAAGGCCTCATAAACATCAAAATATGTTGAGAAGCCCTTTTTGTAGTAGCCAAGAACTGGAAACTAATTAGATACACAATAATTGGGCAATGATGAGACAAGTTATGAGACATGAATGTAATGGATATTAATGTGTTGTAAGGAACAAGGAACCCAAAAAATACAGAAAAACTTGAAAAAGTTTAGAGGACCTGATTCATAGTGAAGTAACTGGGGGCCCACTGGGTGACTGGTGTGTTGAGAGCCAGGTCTCGAGATAGGAAATCCTAGGTTTAAATCTGGCCTCAGATACTTTCTAGCGGTGTGACCCTGGGCAAGTCACTTAACCCTCATTGCCTAGCCAGAAGGTAAGGAGAGAGAGACAGAGAGACAGAGAGACAAAGGGAGAGACAGAGGGAGGGAGAGTTAGAGGGAAATGAAGGAAGGAAGGAAGGAAGGAAGGAAGGAAGGAAGGAAGGAAGGAAGGAAGGAAGGAAGGAAGGAAGGAAGGAAGGAAGGAAGAAAAGAAGGAAGGAATGAACGAACGAACGAACCAGAAGCAGGAAAACAATGTTCACACTGATTACAGTAATATAAATGGAAAAAACAAACACAAAATGACAGATGTTTAACTCCAAAGAAGGGATATAAGAAGACTCCTCCCTATTGTCTTTTACAGAGATGTGAGATTAACAGTGTGATATACTATAGACCATGTCAAATTTTTTTCAATGTATAGTTCATTTTGTTGAACTGCTTTTTCCCCTTTTTTTAATTTTTCTTTATTAGGATTGACTTTCTGGGAAGGGAAGGATATATTGAGAAATCCCAAAATAGGTCATATAAAATAAGTTAATTAGAAATCAATAAATTGATAAAAAAATAAAAGCTATTAAATTTATTTTATATGTGATATCCTTTCCTAAACTACTGCTTTATTCACTTAAGCTGCATTTACCAAAATTCCTAAAGCAATTAAGTCATTATTATATGCTTATGTTGATAACATATTTCATAATTCTCACATTTGTAAATATGAAGACTGTATACATAACTATCCTAAATATTACTCTCTATACTATAGTAAAATAAGTTTTAAAGCTTATATTAAGTTTTAAAACTTCCTTAAGGCCTTCTTAGGATACTTTCACAAAGTTCTAAAACATGTACCAGAGTGAATCCTTTTTGGGAAATTTAAAAAAAATGACCCCTTTTTCCAGCCTGGGTTAGCAAAGGTGAACCAAGAGATCTATAGAAACTAGGGATGAGGTCTAACCAAGAACAGCTATTAGAGCAATTGATTATTCAGAGTCTGAAAGAGAGGACCGAAGTTTTAAACTGGGGCAGTAAGAGGTACCAGAGGGTCCCTTTAACTAGTGCTAGTTTAGGAAACAAGTGCCTAGCAGCTCTATTGATCATTTTCTGGTTCTGAATCACAGATCTAGGGGAACTGAGAAAGGGACCTGAACCTAGGGGTAGTGGAGTGCAGTGGGTAGGCTCAGTCATGCACCCTAGCTTTGTACTGAGTAAGGAACAAGTTCAAAAGCAAATAATAGTTGTGTGGCTCTGATCTCAGGAGCAGAGGTGGAACTCAGTTCTAATCTTCAGCTCAGTTTGGAGCCTAAAGTAGAAATAACCAGGAATGAAATCCCAGACCAAAAGGGAGTCTATAATTCAGTCTTTATGCACCTTGAGAGCTACCCAGCAGTCTGATAGTAGCTGAGTCCAGCACTTGTCTACTAGAATGACCAGCCATAGTCAGGACAACAGATTTCTTTCTAAGACGGAAACGTAGATCAGAAACTTGCAGAGCCTAGAACAAGTGAGTATACTTAGTTGATCGTATCAATTTGGGAGCATAGAAATCTTGAATGTCTCCAGCCTGAGCTATCCTTGCAGTCATGAAATAACAATGCTTAACTAAATACCCAGGAAGCAGCAGAAGGATTTAAAAGGACAAAACCTTAGTTCAGATAATCTTCCTAGAATTATGCAATAGCCATTACATAATATAAGTTCAAAGTCAAAAAGTAGGCCAGAAGAATTAAGCAAGCAAAAACAGAATCCCACCTTAAAGACATATTATGTTGACAGAGAAGCTTAAGACCCAAACTCAGAAGAAGAAAATGAATAAAACTTCTATAAGCAAAGCTTCAAAGGAAAAGAGTTTGAACACAAACTCAATTACAATTCCTGGAAGAGGCCAGATTTTTTTTTTCATTTTAAAGAGTTAACATGATTTTAAAAAATAAATAAGAGCAATAAAGACTTAGGAAAGAAATTAGTCCTATGAAAGATATAGAAAGGGACTTAACAACATGGTTAAAAGTTTCAAAATGTTAGCAAAGAAAATTATTACCTTAAAATTAATCAAATAGGAACTAATGAATCCATGAGATATCAAGAAAAATTAAAAATAAGTCAAAAGTCTAAAAAAAAAAGAAAATGTAAGGCATCTCATAAAAAAAAAAAACAAATTAACTGCAAAACAGATCAAAGAGAGCTAATTTAAGAATCATTGAAACATCTGAAATTCATGACCCTCTGAGGCAGAGTCAAGATGGTGACTTAGAAGGAGTGAAATTTAAGTCCTCTATGAAAACCCTTCCAGGGGGATACAAAATCAAATACAACAGCACAGGACCAGGGGACCCTCCTGCTCCATTCAACTTAAAAGGTATGCAGAGAAGGTTGAATTCTCAGGTTTAAGGAAAAGAAAGAAGGAAGGGCCCAGGACCCTTCTCCCACCTACTGAGCTGAGACTCTGGCTGTTGCCGGGATCTCAGGGTGAAGGCTCCAGCCTGGAGGGAGTGCCCTACTACCACAGCTACTTGAGGTTCAGGGCTCTGACTACACCTGGCAGGGAGACAGCTTGAGAAGAGGGGCAGAGAGGAGGGCAGCCTAGTCACAGCCTTCAGCCACCACTCCTCCATCTTGGGCCTCTGCCCCTAGAGGTTTTAGCCTCAGAACACATCTAGCTCTGTAGATCAACTCAGCCTGACTTAATCCAGTCTAGCAGTAGTGAAGATAAGAATCCTTCAGGGAACAGAAAAGCTCAATCTCCAACACTCCTCCCCCACCTACTGCTCTGAGACCTGTGGTAAGAATCTGGTTGACAGGGATCGCAGGGCAAAGGCTACAACTGTGACGGAGTACCTTGGTACCATCAAAGGAAGCTCAGGACTCTGACAAAGCAGCTGGCAGGGAGTTGGCTGGCAGAAAGGAAGAGAGGAAGGCAAGGGTAACTCCTTTCAACCACCACATCACATCTTCACCTTCACCTTCAGCTTCTGCTGGCAGCTAGGGAAGATCTGGCCTCAGGGCTCATTAATACTACAGGTCAACTCCATCAGCTTAATGCAGTTAATCAGCAGAGTAGCCCAAACTCATAGATCCTGCAAATAAATAGAGGAGCAAGAATACAGCCAGTGGGGGAGAGAGGAAAAATATCAGTAAACTACAGGGGAAAAAAAAGAAATTACAATCAACAGCTTCTATCCAGGTAATGAACAAAGAATAAATTGAACAGAGGTGGACCAAGAAACACCAAATAAAAACTCAGGAACTCCAGCAGCAAATTGGACACAGGCTTCGGAAGAACTCAAAAATCCAGCGATGAAATTCAGTCTTTAAAAATTAGTATCCAACAACTAGAAGCAAATGACTTCACAAGGCAATTTCACAAGAGTCTATAAAACACAATCAAAAGAATGAAAAGATTGAGGAAAATATGAAATACTTCACTGAAAAAACACAAACCTGGAAAATAGATCCAGAAGAGACAATTTAAGAATTATTGGACTACTGGAAAATCATTACAAAAGAAAAAACCTGGACCTCATTCTACACGAAATTATCCAAGAAAACTACCCTGACATTCTTGAACAAGAGAATAAAGTAGAGATGAAAGAATCCACAGATCACCTCCCGCATTAAATCCCCAATTTACCATGCCCAGGAATGTTATAACCAAGTTCAAAAACTTCCAGACCAAGGAAAAGATACTATAGACTGCTAAAAAGAGACCATTCAGATATCATGGATCCACAGTTAGGATAACACAGGACCTGGCTTCATCCACACTGAAGGACCAGAAGGCATAGAATATGATATTCCAGAAAGCAAGGGAACTGGGTCTATAACCAAGAATCAGCTACCCAGCAAAATTGATTATATTTTTGTAGAGGAAAGTATGATCATTTAATAAAATAGAAAAACTCCCAAACATTCCTAAAGACAAGTCCTGACTTAAACAGAAAATTTTATGCCCAAACACAGAAGTCAAGAGAATCACCAAAAGGTAATTAAGAAAGGGGAAAACAAAAACAACTTTTTTTTTAAGGGACCCAATAAGTTCAAATGATTTGTATTCCTATGGTAGTAGTCTCTCGGTAACCAAGGATGACGATTGACTTTGTGCATTTTTGTGCACAGACACTTGTGCATGAAGATTTAAGTGGAAAAGCCGATGCACAGAGACAGTCCCACTCTCTCGGCGTTGGAAGCCTGGGTCCAGTGGCACGAAAAGTCGTTACACCTGGAGACTTTCTCAGCTGCATTGGATGGCCATGTTGTCTTTTGTGCTCCAACACGCCCTAAGCACTCCACAGTGCCTTGCTGCATTGCCATCTCAGACGTTGAACTTTCTTATTGGTTTCTTCCGCCTGTTCCACCGAAACAGTCTTCACATGCTGGGTGAGCAAAGCCCTAGTTCACCAGGGGTCCACGACGACTTGATGGCTACCCTCACAAGGTTTAGCCGGCCTGTTGAAGCTGTTGCCCAGGGTGTGGCCGCTACCGCATGCTAGCAGCTACTAGGAGCCATAAGTGAGAGCTGGGTGTCAGGTGAGGGTCAGAGGCTGGAGAGCTGCCCTAGGAGGGCAAGAAAATATAAGAAAAGATTATATAGGTAACTCCTGAAAATTGTTATTCTCATCAGGGTAGCAAGAAGAAGTATACTTAGAGGGTACAGTGACAAACTTTATAGGATGATATATCAAAAAATATGTTAAAAATATAAGTAAAAAAGAGGATAATCCTAAGAGAAATATGAAAAGAGATAAAATGGGGTAAATATATATTTCATAAAGAAGTGCATGGTGGGGAGAGGAGTAGAAGACCAATACAATGGAAAGAGGAAGAGGTTGGCAACAGGTAATACTTAAATCTTATGCACATTGAAATTGACTGAGAGAGTGAAGAACAATTAGATCCATAGGGGCATGTCCTATAAAGAAGCAGAAAAGTAATAAATGGGCCAGTGGGGAGGGGAGCAATACAAGGGAGGGAGAGATTGGGGAGTTGTTTAAAAGGCACTAGAGTAAGAGAGGAATAAATAAAAGGAGAGGAGTGAGAAGGGGAGTAACATTAGGGAGGGAAAAGAGGGGAAACTGACTAAAAGCGAAAATTTGGAGGGGAGGATAAGAGAAAAAGCACAGTCAAAGGAGGAAGTCAAAATGAAGGGCAATACATGGATAGTAATCATAACTGTGAATGTGAATGGAATGGACTCACCAATAAAAAGAAAACAGATAGTAGAATGAATTAGAAACCAGAATCCTTCAATATGTTGTCGACAAGAAACACATGAGATAGGTAGACATACACAGGGTAAAGACATACACAGGGTAAAGGAGCAGAACTAACAGGGCTATAACTGAGACAAAGAAGGCAGCAGTAGCAATTATGATCTCAGACAAAGCTATAGCAAAAATAGTTCTTATTAAAAGAGATAAGGAAAGTATTTACATCTTGATAAAAGGCAGTATAAATAATGAGTAAATATCAATACTCAATGTATCTCACCAAATGGTATAGCATTCAGATTTCTAAAGGAGAAACTAAAGGAGATTAAGGAGGAAATAGATAGTAAAACCATGCTAGTGGGGACCTTAACCTTCCACTATCAAAACTAGATAAATCAAACCAAAAAATAAATAAGAAATAAGTAAGGAAAGTGAATGAAATGTTAGAAACATTAGAACAAATAGATATATGGAGAAAAATTAATAGGGATAAAAAGGAATCTACCTTCTTTTCAGCAGCACATGGCACATATACAAAGATTGACCATATTCTGCTGCATAAAAACATTACAAACGAATGCAGGAAAGCAAAACTAAATAATGCAATAAAAATCATAAGAACTTGTGGAGAGGAAGATTTAAAATTAATTGGAAATAATCTAAATAATCTAAATCTTCAAAACTGGGGGGTCAAAGAACAAGTCAAAGAAACATTTACTGATTTCATTGAAGAGAATGACAATGAGGGGGGGAATTATCAAATCTATGGGATGCAGCCAAAGCAGTACTCAGGGGAAAATCTATATCCCTGAATGTGTATATCAACAAACTAGAGAGGGAAAAGGTCAATGCTTTGGGCATACAACTTAAAAAACTAGAAAGAGAACACATTAAAAAATTCCCAGATAAAAACTAAGTTGGGAATCATAAAAATCAAAGAAGAAATTAATAAAATTGAAAGCAAAAGAACTATTGAACTAATAAATAATACTAGGAGCTGGTACTTTGAAAAAAACAAATAAAATAGATAAAGTGATGGTTAATTTAATATTTAAAAAAGGAATAAGAAAATCAAATTAACAGTATCAAAGATGAAAAGGGCAGCCTCACCTAAAATGAAGAGGAAATTAGGGTAATTATTAAGAACTATTTTGCCCAACTATATGGCAATAAATATGGCAATCTTGGTGAAATGGGTGAATATTTTAAAAAAATAATTGCCTAGATTAACAAAAGAGGAAATAGAATACTTAAACAATCCCATCTCAGAAAAAGAAAAATTAAACAAGCCATCAAAGAAGTCCCTAAGAAAAAATCCCAGGCCAGATGGATTCACAAATGAATTCTATCAAACATTTAAAGAACAACTAATCCCAATACTTTATAAACTAAGCAAACTAAGACAAAATAAGCAAAGGAGTTCTACCAAATATCTTTTGTAACACAACTATGGTACTGATTCCAAAGTCAGGCAGACCAAAAAGAGAGAAAGAAAACTACAAATCAATCTCCTTAATGAACATAGATGCAAAAATCTTAAATAGGGATTGGCTTCCTGTCAGCATGGTAACTGTGGGAGGTGGAGTCAAGATGGCGGTGTACAAGCAGCAAAAGTTCAGGCCTCTGAAAATCCTTGTTTAATGATCACAAACAATACTCCTAGGGGACTGAAAATCAAACCCAACATCAAGACAGAGCCACGGAACCCTCCTGTTGGACTAAATTCAAAAGGTACGGCCCCCCCAAAAAAAGCCAGAATCCGAAAGCCAGAATCCGAGAACACTCGGGTTTAAGGGAAGGCATAAGGAATGTCCCAGGACCACTCCCCCCCTCCCCACCTAAAGCGGTAAGCCTCCAGCAGCAGCAGGAATCTCTAGCTGGGCAAAGGCGCCTGTCTGGAGGGTGTACCTTGTGGGCAGGGTTGTGCCAGGCTCAGAGCATCGAACACAGGGGGCGGGGAAGGAGCTAGGGAGGGAGCGCAGAGCGGTCAGCCTGGTCAGAGCAGGGGAGTCCTTCCATATTGCTCCAGTCTTCCAGGAAGTTTTGGCCTCAGAGTATATCCGGCCCAACCTAGCTGAACTTAATGCCATCAAAAGTCTTCAGAGGTCAGGGAAGCCCAAGCTCCAACACCCCTCCCTCACAGACTGCTGGACTTTAATCCAATCAAAAGCCCTCAGAGGACAAGACAGCTCAAACTCCAACACCCATCTGCCACAGACTGCACGGAGAGATTTCCTGACAAAGCTCCAAGAGGGGAGACTGACAGAAAGCACCAAAACTAAAACAAATGAGAGGAGCAAGAGCACAGACAAATTCGGGTAGCAAAGAAGGGGTAAATATGAGCAAACAACAGAAAAAGAAGAAAGAAATTACAATAGACAATTTTTGTACAGGCAACAATCTAAGAGCAAATGGAACAGAGGAGGCAAGCAAAAAAAGAGAAATCCCAGCAAATTGGATACAGGCTTTGGAAGAACTCAAAATGAAATTCAAAACACAATTAAGAGAGGTTGAAGACAATTGGGAAAAGAATTTTAAAACTATGATGTCATCTGGAAACAGAAAATAGTATCTTGAAAGCAAAAATCAACCAGCTTGAAAATGAGGCAAAGGAGATGAAAGATGAGGCAAAGGAGATGAGAGATGAGTTAAAGAGAATGAAAGATAACCTCCAAAGAAAATCATACCAGAAGGAGAAGGATGACCAAAAAGCCAGGGATGAAATCCAGTCTTTAAGAACCATTATACAACAAGTAGAATTGAAGTGAACTCACAAGGCAGCAGGACACTATAAAACAATACCAAAAGAATGAAAAAATTGAGGAAAATATGAAGCAGCTCATTCACAAAACAGAGGATTTAGAAAATCATTTGAGGAGAGACAATTTAAGAATCATTGGTCTACCAGAAGACCATGACAAAAAGAAAAAGCCTAGACATAATACTACAGGAAATTATCCAAGAAAACTGCCCCAATATTCTAGAACAAGAGGGAAAAGTGGAGATTGAAAGAACCTACAGATCACCTCCTGTACTTAATTCCAACTGACAACACCCAGGAATGTTATAGCCAAATTCAAGAACTATCATACCAAAGAAAAGATATTACCAGCTGCCAAGAAAAAGTCATTCAGATACTATGGAACCACAGTGAGGATAACACAGGATCTGGCTGCATCAACAATGAAGGACTGAAAGCCATGGAACATGATATTCCAGAAAGCAAGGCAACTAGGTCTACAACCAAGAATCAACTACCCAGAAAAACTGACTATATTCTTACAGGGGAAAGTATGGTCATTCAACAAAATAGAAGAATTCAAAGAATTTGTAAAGAAAAGACTAGACCTGAACAGAAAATATGATGCCCAAGTACAGAACTCAAGAGAGTCATCAAAAGGTAATTTAAAAAGAGGGGGGAAAAGAAAAACAAAACAAAACAAAGCAAAAAAAAAATTTTTAAGAGACTCAATAAGTTAAAATGATATGTATCCCTATAAGAAAAGAGGTCATTGATAACTCTTAAAAATTGTTATTATAACCTGGGCAACTAGAAGAATTATACTTAGAGGGAACAGTGACAAACTCTATAGTATGAAATGACAAGACAAAAATAGGTATATAGATATATGTATGCATAAAAGCATATACATGTGTATATATATATATATATATATATATACAACTAGAGCTAAAAAAGAGATTAATACTAAAAGAAATGGGAAAAGAAACAAAAGGGGGTAAATTTATATGTCACAAAGAAGCTCATGGCGGGAGGGGGGAGAACATCAATACACTGGAAGGGTAAAGAGGTTGGAGATAGGAAATACTCAACTCTTACATGCATTGAAATTGACCCAAAGAGGGAAGAACAATCCAATCCATTGGGGCAGAGAATAGATTTGCGCCCTATAGGAGAGTAGAAGGGTAACAAATGGACTGTTGGGGAGGGAAGCAGTACAAGGGAGGGAGAGGGTGGGGGGTAGTTTTAGAAAGACTGCAGGGAAAATAAGAGGGGGGATAAAAAGGGAGAGTATAGACAGGGAAATAAAATAAGGGTGGGAACTAGGGGGACTGATTAAAAACAATCATTGGTGTAGAAGGAAATAGTGAAAGAAGAAAAGATAGGACCAGGAGTAGAAATGAAAATTCTGGGAAATACACAGCTAGTAATGATACCTCTGAATGCGAATGGAATGAACTCACCCATAAAACTCAAGCTAATAGCAGAGTGAATTAGAATCCCAAACCCTACCATATGCGGTCTACAAGAAACACACATGAGGAAGGTAGATATGCATAGAGTGAAAGTAAGAGGATTAAGCTAAATCTTTTGGGCATCAGCTGATAAAAAGAAGTCAGGAGTTTCAATCATGATATCTGACAAAGCCAAAGTAAAAATAAATCTACTTAAAAGAGATAGGGAAGATAATTACATCCTGATTAAAGGCAGTATAGACAATAAGGAAATATCAGTACTCAACATGTATGCACCAAATGGCATAGCATCCAAATTTCTAAAGGAGAAACCAGTGGAGCTCAAGGACGAAACAGATAGAAAAACTACACTAGTGGGAGACCTGAACCTTCCTCTCTCCGAACTAGATAAATCAAACCATAAAATAAATAAGAAAGAGGTAAGAGAAGTGAATGAAATCTTAGGAAAATTGAGAGTTAGTAGATATGTGGGGAAAAAATAGGTACAAAAAGGAATACACCTTCTTTTCAGCAGCACATGGTAAATTCACAAAAATTGACCATATATTAGGGCATAAAAACATTGCAAACAAGTACAAAAGAGCAGAAATAATAAATGCAACCTTCTCAGATCACAATGCAATGAAAATAACAATTAGTAAGGGTACATGGAGAGTTAATCAAAAATTAATTAGAAATTAAATAATACAATTCTCCAAAACCGGTTAGTTAAAGAACAAATCATAAAAACAATTTCATTGAAGAAAATGATAATAATGAGACATCCTTTGAAAACCTATGGGATGCATCCAAAGCAGTACTCAGGGGGAAATTTATATCCTTGAGTTCATATATTAACAAATTAGAAAAGGCAGAGGTCAATGAATTGGGCATGCAAATTAAAAAACTAGAAAGTGAAAAAATTAAAAATCCTCAGATGAAGACTAAATTAGAGATCCTAAAAATCAAAGGAGAAATTAATAAAATTGAAAGTCAAAGAACTATTGAATTAATAAATAAGACTAGAAGCTGGTACTTTGAAAAAACAAATAAAATAGACAAAGCACTGGTCAGTCTAATTAAAAAGAGGAAAGAAGAAAACCAAATTGACAGTATCCAAGATGAAAAGGGAGACCTCACCTTTAATGAAGAGGAAATTAAGGCAATCATTAAAAACTATTATGCCCAATTATATGGCAACCACTATGGCAATCTAGGCGATATGGATGAATATTTACAAAAATATAAATTGCCTAGAAGAGTGATTCTCAACCTTTCTAATGCTGTGACCCCACAATACAGTTCCTCATGTTTCAGTGACCCCAAACCAAAAAATAATTTTGGTGGCTACTTCAAAACTGTAGTTTTGCTACAGTTATGATTCAGAATGTAAGTACCTGATATGTATTATGTATTCTCATTGCTACAAATTGAGAAGTTGAGAACCGCTGGCCTAGACTAACAGAGGAAGAAATAGATTACTTAAACAACCCCATATCAGAAAAAGAAATTGAGCAAGCCATTAAAGAACTCCCTAATAAAAAATCCCCAGGTCCAGATGGATTAACAAATGAATTCTATCAGACATTCAAATAACAACTAATCCCAATATTATTCAAACTATTTGACAGAATAAGCAAAGAAGGAGTTCTACCAAATTCATTTTACGACACAAATATGGTACTGATCCCAAAGCCAGGCAGGTCAAAAACAGAGAAAGAAAACTATAGACCAATCTCCTTAATGAATATAGATGCAAAAATCTAAACAGGATACTAGCAAGAAGACTCCAGCAAGTCATCACAAGGGTTATTCACTATGACTAGGTAGGATTCATACCAGGAATGCAAGGATGGTTCAATATTAGGAAAACCATTCACATAATTGACCATATTAACAAGCAAACCGACAAAAATCACATGATTGTCTCAATATATGCAGAAAAAGCCTTTGATAAAATATAACACCCATTCCTATTGAAAATACTAGAAAGTATAGGAATAGAAGGGCCTTTCCTAAAAATAATAAACAGTATATACCTAAAACCATCAGCAAACATCATCTACAATGGGGATAAACTAGAAGCCTTCCCTATAAGATCAGGAGTGAAACAAGGATGCCCATTATCACCTCTATTATTTAACATTATACTAGAAACACTAGCAGTATCAATTAGAGAAGAAAAATAAATTGAAGGTATTAAAATTGGCAATGAGAAGACCAAGCTGTCACTCTTTCCAGATCATAGATCTACTTAAAGAATCCTAGAGAATCAGCCAAAAAGCTAGTTGAAATAATCAACAATTTTAGCAAAGTTGCAGGATACAAAATAAACCCGCATAAATCATCAGCATTTCTATATATCTCCAACCCATTTCAGCTGCAAGAATTAGAAAGAAATTCCATTTAAAATCACCCTAGACAATTTAAAATACTTAGGAATCTATCTGCCGAGACAAACACAAGAAGTATATGAACACAACTACAAAACACTATCCACACAATTAAAACCAGATCTAAACAATTGGAAAAACATTGATTGCTCATGGGTGGGATGAGCTAACATAATAAAAATGACAATCCTACCCAAATTAATTTGCTTATTTAGTGCCATACCCATTGAACTACCAAAAAACTTTTTTTACTGAATTAGAAAAAACCATAACAAAGTTCATTTGGAAAAACAAAAGATCAAGGATATCCAGGGAAATCATGGGGGAAAAAAATGCAAAGGAAAGAGGACTTGCTGTCCCAGATCTCAAACTATACTATAAAGCAGTGGTCATCAAAACAATTTGGTACTGGTTAAGAGACAGAAAGGAGGATCAGTGGAATAGACTAGGGGTAAATGACCTCAGCAAGACAGTCTATGATAAGCCCAAAGATCCCAGGTTTGGGGACCAAAACCCACTATTTGATAAAAACTGAGAAAATTGGAAGACAGTATGGGAGAGATTAGGTTTGGATGAACATTCACACCCCACACCAAGATAAACTCAGAATGGATGAATGACCTGAATATAAATTATATTTATAGTTTATAAAGAAACTATAAGCAAATTGGGTGAATGCAGAATAGTATACATGTCAGATCTTTGGAAAGGAAAGATTTTAAGACCAAGCAAGAGCTAGAAAAAAATCACAAAATGTAAAATCAATAATTTTGATTACATCAAATTAAAAAGGTTTTATACAAACCAAACTAATGCATCCAAAATTAGAAGGGAAGCAACAAACCTGTGAAACAATCTTCATTACAAAAACCTCTGACAAAGGTCTAATTACTCAAATTTATAAAGAGCTAAATCAATTGTACAAAAAATCAAGCCATTCTCCAATTGAAAAATGCACAAGGGACATGAATAGGCAATTTTCAGTTAAAGAAATCAAAACTATTAATAAGCATATGAAAAAGTGTTCTAAATCTCTAATAATCAGAGAAATGCAAATCAAAACAACTCTGAGGTATCACCTCACACCTAGCAGATTGACTAACATGACTGCAACAGAAGGTAATGAATGCTGGAGGGGATGTGGCAAAGTTAGGACATTAATGCCTTGCTGGTGGAGTTGTGAATTGATCCAACCATTCTGGAGGGAAATTTGGAACTATGCCCAAAGGGCGATAAAAGACTGTCTGCCCTTTGATCCAGCCATAGCACTCCTGGGTTTCTACCCCAAAGAGATAATAAGGGAAAAAAACGTACAAAAATCTTCATAGCTGAGCTCTTTGTGGTGGTAAAAAAAATTGGAAAATGAGGGGATGCCCCTCAATTGGGGAATGGCTAAACAAATTGTGGTTTATGCCGGTGATGGAATACTATTGTGCTCAAAAGAATAATAAAGTGGAGGAATTCCATGGGAACTGGAACGACCTCCAGGAAGTGATGCAGAGTGAGAGGAGCAGAACCAGGAGAACATTGTACACAGAGACTGATACACTGTGGTACAATCGAATGTAATGGACTTCTTTATTAGTGGCAATGTTGTGATCCTGAACAACTTAGAGGAATCTACAAGAAAAGCCACTATCCACGTTCAGAGGAAACACTGGGAGTAAAAACACTGAAGGAAAACAACTGCTTGAATACATGGGTCGATGGGATATGGCTGGGGATGTAGACTCTAAATGAACATCCTAGTGCAAACAACAACATTGAAATAGGTTCTGATCAAGGACACAAGTAATACCCAATGAAATTGTGCGTCGGCTGCGGGAAGGCTGGGGAGGGTAGGGAAGCAGTACTGTAACCAAAAAAAAAAAAATTAAATTAAAAAAAATGCTATAACATAAAAAGTTGAAAAAAGAACAGGAAAAATTAACTGAATTTTAAGAAAGACAAAAATAAATTGATAGAGATCTCTGTTCCTCTCACAGTTTTGGAAAAAAATCTAATAAAAAATTAAGCAAAAAATTTTAACTGAACAAAATGCAAGAGAAACTTGTTTAAAAATAATTATTACAGTGGGACCTCTTACAGCTGGGAAGTACATGGAACTTTAATAAAAATTGGTCATTTATAGAAATAGTAAACAGTCTTTATAGATCATGGCATAATAAAAAATAGTAATTATTTCAGGAAGCACAGACAGGTCAAATGCAACTTAATAATTAAATGCTACATTCAAGTCAAAGAACAAATTACGGGAAATAATTTTGTATAAGACAATGTTGAAATAACATACCATAATTTCTGAGATGCTACTAAAGCAAGTCTTGGGGTGAAATTGTTCTCCTTAACATTTATAGCAGTAAAATAGAACTAATGAATTTATATGTGGGTTTTTTTTTATTAGAAACCATACAAATCAACAAAGATAAGGATAAAAGAAAAAATAAAATTATATTTTTGTCACTATGTCACTGTCACAATATATCACTAATGAATATCACTTCAAAAAATTAAATAAAATCCTAACAGCCTGTAGTGATTCATCTAGGAAAACTTTCATTATTATAAAGTTGGAGTTATACCGCCAATGTATATACATAGTTCAGCATTAGGAACAGTCAACATAATTTATTAAATTTAAAACAAAAACTTCTAAAACCATAATTCTCTCTTTTTTTTTAAACCCTTACCTTCCATCTTGGGGTCAATACTGTGTATTGGCTCCAAGGCAGAAGAGTGGTAAGGGCTAGGCAATGGGGGTCAAGTGACTTGCCCAGGATTTCACAGCTGGGAAGTGTCTGAGGGAAGATTTGAACCTAGGACCTCCCATCTCCAGGCCTGACTCTCAATCCACTGAGCTACTCAGCTGCCCCCTCCATAATTCTCTTAATCATTGTAGAAAATACCTTTGACAAAATACACAGTTCATTTATGCTCAAAATCCTACGATGTATAGGCATGGAGGGATCTTTTTTAAAATATAAAAGTATCTAAAACCAGAAGCAAATATCCTTTCCACAGGAGATTTACTAGAAACATTACTAGTAAATATAGGAGTAAAGCGATGATTCTCTTTCTCTCTAATATTATTTGATATATTTCTAGTAATGCTAACAATAGTAATAAGATAGGAGAAAGAAATTAAAACTATAAAGCTATAACGATCGGCAAAGAAAAGATAAAATTACCATGCTGGTTTGTAATATGATTTATCTAGAAAATCTTAGAGAATCAGCACAAATATCAACAGGATTTCTGTATAATAACAAAACTCAGGAAGGAATAATAGAGAAATATTATCCAAAATAGCTATAAAACACATAAGATTTGGGGATATTAATCTACCAAAACCTACAAAATGTTTTTATAGGAAGTTACAAAATACTTAAATAAATAATTACTTCAATAATTGGAGGAATATTTAGTGTGAAGAGCATGGGCTTACCAATATAATATAAATGATAGTACCAAAGTTAATATACAGTTTTAATTTATAGGAATCAGATTAGCAAAGGGTTCTTTATAGGACTCAGTAAAATAATAACAGATTTTATTTAGAGAAACTAAAGATCTAAAATATCAAGGGAAATTTTTTTTTAATATGGCAGTGAAGTTGGAGTAGTACTTCTAAACCTCAAATTAAATCATAAAGTAGCAGTTATCAAAGCCAGTAGCTGTTGGTTGATGAACAGAAAGATGGAGCAATAGAACAGACTAGATGTGGGAAAATAAGGAACACTGAACTGAGTAAACTAGTATTTGACAAAACTTGAACTGTACATTATTGAGGAAAGATCTAATTTGCTAAGAATTCATGGGAAACTGGAAAAGTTTGGCAGAAATTAGGCTTAGATGAATACCTTATAATATATTTCACAATTCAAAATAGATGTGGCCTAAGTTTTAAAAATAACATTAAAAAATTAGAAGTGAGTAACAGATCAATTACAGCAATGGACAGGAAATTTGTTCTTAACCAAATAATGGATAGAGGAATTTTAAAAAACTAAAATATGTCATTTGGATTACATGACATTGAAAAGCGTATGCCTGAAAAAATTAATGCACCTTGGTCAAGAAGATAAACAACAGAATATGAATAAAAAACTTGTATCAAATATCTCAGATAAGGATTTGGTTTTATATATATATACATATATATGTATATATATATATGTATATATATATTTGTACAGGACCAAAAGTTATTACTCACCAGATAAATTGTCTAAGAATATGAATAAATTGTTCTTTTAAAAAAATATTTTAAACCCTTACCTTCCACTTTAGAATTAATAGTATGTATTGGTTCTAAGGCAGAAGAATGGTAAGGGCTAGGCAATGGGGGCTAAGTGACTTGCCCAGGGTCACACAGCTGGGAAGTGTCTGGTCAGATTTGAACCCAGGACCTACCGTCTCTAGGCTTGAGTTGCAATCCACTAAGCTACTAAGTTTTCCCAGAACAAATAGTTCTTAAAAGAATTTCAAACTATTATCAAAAATGTGTATAAGTGTTCCAAATCACTGATAAGAGAAATGTAAATCAAAACAATCTTGAAAGTTTTACTTCGTACCTTGAAAAATTATCAAGGACAAAGAAAGATAAAAAAAGAAAAGTATTTGAGGAGTTTTGGAAGATCAAGACATTAATCCATTGTTAGTATAACTCTGGATTTGTATAATCATTTGGAAAGGAAGTTGGAATTATGGGAAGAATGATTAAAATGTCCGTACTCTTTGACCCATGGTTTCACTACAAGGCATAGACTCAAGGAGTTCATTGAAAAAAAATGTCTGCATATGCATCAAAATTTTTATAGAAGCACTTTTTGTGGTATATTATTGTATATAATTTTAGTTTGTTTATCAATTCTGTTGGTTTTTTTGCTGAAGAATGGTACTAGGGGAAATCTTGGCAATATAAAAACAAATAATATTAATAAAATTTATTAAAAAAAGAAAATATGGAATTACCTACATCAATAAATTAGATATAAAATAACCCTCAGAAGTAGAGGATCTTAACTTGCAGGATTTATTTATGAGAAAAAGTACTTCTTTTAGTGAAAAGTTATATTCCTTATGAAGTACCACCATTAATAACAGCTAATAAGTTCTGATTTTAGATTTTTCCTATATTCAATTTAAATATCTTATGCGATATTGTGCTACAATGACACTGGGTGGCATTATAATTTTGCATTTTTCAAATAAGGCTATTTTTTAAAATTTTAGTAGTTCTGTACTTAATTCATAATTACATTTATAATTGGGTAATTTGACATCATGCTTGTGATAACATTGGACCTTTTCTTTCTTATACATATAGTTAAAAGAAACCTTTAAAATCTTCAAACCTAGGAATTCTTAATCTGGGGACCATGAACTTATTTTTTTTGTTGCCGTGGTAATTTAATTTGGTCATTGTATTTCTATTTAATTGGTTTCCTTTGTAATCTTACACAATTTATTGCATGATTTTATGCATTTGAAAACGTTAGTCTGAGGGGTCTATATGTTTCACCAGACACAAAAAAGTTTAAGAATTAAAGCTCTACATCAACTCCTCATTTTCCAAATGATAATCAAAGGCCAACAGAGTTTAAGAAATTTGCCCAAGATTACAAACCTAGAGAATGGCTGAGCACCAATCTTTTGACCTGTTGATTTTTCTACTGTACACTACATTGTCTTAATCCTGATTTCATACTATAATCTACTCTCTGTTAAATTAGTGGTATTTTTAGTGGTATTTTCCTTTTGTGTATACCCCAGATAGTGGTTCTTTAGCTTTCTGGAAAGACATATCACTTCTGAGGAACAAATATCCCATCATTTTTCTCCCATGTCATCCACTTTCTTTGTCACCACAGTGGGGATAAAAATAATAATAATTCAGTGAATGGATCTTTGAATGATTCATCTGTTAGATAGTGGTTTGTTTTATTAACCATCATAAATAAGCAATTCTTACTCATTTAAAAAGCATAGACATTGTCAAAAGCACAAATAGACATTCTAGGAGAAACTACCTTCGTTATACCCAGTTCTTTGGGAAATACCAGCCTAAGAACAGGCCTTGGGATAGTTAAAATGATTTTGAAACTAGTCTTGAATAGATTCTGTAGTAGACATTGTTTTTTTCCCAAGATGAATACTATAAAACCAAACCATTAATAACCAAGCCTCATTGTTATAGTCTAGTATTTTGGCTAGCATCCATCACTATTGGCTCTCCCTCCAGGGCTGATTGTTTAAAATACTCAGAAAGGTGGTGGTTGTTTTTTTTCTCAAGTTCTAGAATCTGAATGTTCAGATTCAGACCTGGCTAAAGTATGTTTATATTTAGGATTTGCTTGCCCTTACATGGCTCATTTTTGTATTGTCTGTGAACCTTTTCTAAGCTGAAACTAAAGTTGAATGGAAGTGATTTGTTAACTACCTATAGTTTATTCATGGTGAGTATTTCTAAGAATTTGCTTTTCAGTATTCCAAACTGTACTCCACGTACTACAATATAGTAACACCTTTCCAGAACTCTTCAGGGAATGTCTAGGGGCATTTCTGTTATGTTTTCCTCCACTGATCCTTCTTTCTCTTTGACTAACTAAGGAGCTAGATTAAAAGTCCTTCACCCTTATCTGTTGATCTGACCATACCCGATTTCCAGGTCGTAGCCCCAGTTTTGCTCTATTCTCTTGCATTGCTCAGTTTTTAAAATTTCTCAGCCTGTTCACATTTTCAGACGGGTTGTTCATGATAATTAACTGATCCATACTTGGCTCAATGACAGACTAGGAAAACCAGCATAAACAGCACAGACCAAACCAACGTTACAAATGTAATTAAACCCTATTGGCTGCTTGCGATTAGCATAGCACTTACTGTACAATTCCTCGTTCCAACCACTTTGAACAGATGCTTTGAAGAGAGACCTTCTTCTAATACGCAATGCAGTATTCTTTATGTAAAAAGCACACTAGAATTTTTAGTTACATTTGATGAGCATTTTTTCCTCTCTTTGGCAGTACAGCAGCCTTTTCCTTTAAATTTCTGTCAACGACAGAATAAAGACATGCTTTGTTTTTAATGGTGGTGGTGGTGGTGGTGTGGAGAAATACTGTATTAGTAAGCACAAGCAAGAGATCCCTTTCGTTTTGAATAGAGAGCCACAACAAAATGCTTACATGACAAAACCTCTGAATGTTAACTGTACATGAGGATAGTTTTGCCAAGAGAAGGTTTAAAATAGACTTCATTTATATTCAGCTCCCAGTTCTTATGTGAGTTAAAAACTGACTTCTAAATCATGATTCAAAATCTGTCATATTGTCAGTAGTTTTTAAATTTCCCATACCTGTGGTGGATACACTTCAAGACCTTGATTGTACTCTCATCAATCTTCCTCAGAGGAACTGGGCCCCGTTAGGAACAAGGAAGGAAAGCCAACTAAACAAAACTCGCTTTTCCAAAGTGTTTTGAATTGGTGATAAAGCCCTCTAACAAGTTAACTTGCTGTGTAGCAAATAAAGACTAGCATATCAAATTGAGAAGGAGAAACTGCTGATCCTGCTGGAAGATAAATACCAGGTCTCGAGCTCATTTTCTGAGCTGTGGGAGAATTAGGAAAGGGAGGCACGGAGGAGGGCGGGAGGAACTCTTGCAACGCGATTTGTTGGAACCTGAAAATATGAAATGCCTCTGTGGGACTCTTCACTGAGCAGAGGCTATTTAACAACTTACGGAGTTGATTTTAATTTAATATTGGGCTTTAATCATGCACTTATATTCATTGCTATGGAAACTGGTAGGATAACTATTTTTAAAAGCATTCTGTTCTCTCTCTGTGTCTCTATCAGGTGTGTTCCCATATGTAGGGATCATATTTATGTACGTATGTAGGATTCAGCAGTAGAGAAGAGTACCCTCCTCACCTTAAGACCATACATTGGAGAGCAAGAGCAAAAGCAGGATAAATAAGTTTATTCTGTTCTTTAATATTTGAGGTAAAATAACTGACCCCAAAGTCGAGGCCCAGGATAGAAGGTGGCATGGCCACCCAGGGAACCGTATCCTCATGGCACAAGCACACACCAGGTGGGGAGAAAGGACTGGGACCATTTTTTCTCCAATTATTCTATTTGTGATCTGGAGTAAGAAAGACCTTTACTGAGGAGAAAGTTTGAACGTTTTCTTGAAAAGATATAATGCTCATTTCTTTTCCTCAGAGTGGGAAAGTAATAAAGATAGGGCGGATGGAGTGGGAAGAGGATGACAGTCAAGGGAGAAAGAGAACATTCAGTTTGGAGAGTCCTAAGATGGTTGAAGTATGGCCAGGTTATGGAGGAATTTTAGTTCAGTAAGTAGAATGATTAGTAGCACAGTTTAGCACCTCATTATACAGTGTCTCATTTGTCTTGAACTGTTTTTGTATCTCATAGAGCATTGGTTCTCTGACAGCTCAGAAATGGTGAAGTTCTCTAAGCAAAAGTTTGACAAAATGCTTTAGGTAAAATGTTCTAATCACTCTTTAAAAAGCTCCTTTTAGGGGGCAGCTGGGTGGCTCAGTGGATTGAGAGCCAGGCCTAGAGACGGGAGGTCCTGGGTTCAAATCTGGCCTCAGACACTTCCCAGCTGTGTGACCCTGGGCAAGTCCCTTGACCCCCATTGCCCAGCCCTTACCACTCCTCTGCCTTGGAGCCAGTACACAGTATTGATTCCAAGACGGAAGGTAAGGGTTTAAAAAAAAACAAAAAACTCTTTTTAGTAGTACCAAATAATATAAGACAAATTTGTTTGTATCTAACTTTAGAAGGCACAAGAAATGCTTGCTGATTGATTCTGCCATCACTACCTTACACATTATCTAGTAAGATGTATCTGATTACTACCAATAATTGCTTTCTAGTTGTCAATGTTATTGCTTTCAGTTCAGTTCAGCCAACATCAAGTGCCTACTACAAGTAAAATACATCAGAGGTGATAGCTGACCTTATAAGGTATTAATATCGTCATGTTTTTCTTGTGTAAATCAATAAAAGAGAATTAAGTTTATTTCAGGTCATATTTTTGTTTTAAAAATTGAATAATTTAAAACTAACTGTATAGTTTATGAATAATTTTATGATTTTGCTGGAACAATGAAACGAACTATTTTTTGTAATGTGGTAACCTAGGAAACTGCATCAAGGTCACTAGCAGTAACTTAGATTTGTGAGAGAGGTGACAGTACCAAGTTCACGTGTGTTTGTTTCATTATTACCGGCTAAGTATTTTAATACTTTTGCCTTCTTGTCAGTTTCTGATTTTATCCAATCAGCTAGTGGTCACTGAACCAAAAATAATTGTAATTAAATAATAAGACTGTATCTGTGCACTCATTATTTTATACCAGCTCTGCAGAGATGGACCTCTTTTCAATTAATTGTATCATCATAGATTATTGTGAGATTTCTGTCACCTTTCAGTGATCTAACCCAGTCCATGAAAACACCCTGAACTGATAGTTGCATTATGTTCATTGAACAAAAAAGAAAACGTTTATGACTTGTTCTTTGTGGAATCCCTTGGTTCTTCAGGGTACTGGGTGTAAAATACTACTCTGGAGAATCCGGTATAGGGGCAGGCATACAAAGGTGCTTTATGTATATAGTGTCACCTTCTTTAATGAATGTCATTAAATGAACTGGCCCATGCCAGGACCCAAAGTTTGAGAGCTTACCATTTATGTTCCGTATTTAGCCCTGCTCACTACTTCCTCTGAGCCTATTGCTGAACTAGAAAACCAGTCAGTCAACATGTCTTAAGTGCCAGTTATTATGTGCCAGACACTGTGCTATTAGAGATATTAGTTCAAAGTGAGGATTCATATTTAGAATTTCTACTTGTGACTGACCTGAAGTATTTATTTGTGATGCAGCCATTTATAACCAAAAGTGTTAGTGCTAACAAAATTTGCCACAAATTTGGGTTCAACGTTGTTATAGAGTCAATGGATAATTTTAATCATAAATTGTTTAGACAGATTTAGGGTATGTATCTTTTACAGTATTTTATCTATATTCTTAAAAAATATTTAAACCGGATTGAGAGTCAGGCATAGAGAGGGGAGGTCCTAGGTTCAAATCTGGCCTCAAACATTTCCCAGCTGTGTGATCCTGGGCAAGTCACTTGACCCCCATTGCCTAGCCCTTACCACTCTTCTGCCTTGGAGCCAGTACACAGTATTGACTCCAAGACGGAAGGTAAGGGTTTAAAAAAATATATTTAAACCCTCACCTTCAGTTTAGAAATCAAAACTAAGTATTGGTTCCAAGGCAGATATGTGGTAAGAGCTAGACAACTGGGGCTAAGTGATTTACCCAGGGTCACGCTGTTAGGAAGTGTCTGAGCCCCAAAATGAACCCAGGACTTCCTGTCTCTGGGCCTGGCTCACTATTCCCAAAGCCAACTAGCTGCCCCATCTTATAAAAACATTTAAATATTGAAAAAAGGGGCTTGTACAAAGGCCATAATAGATCATACCTTTTTCAAGTGCCTTCTAGCCCTTCCAAGCAATTTTTAAAATATCAAACTTTTATTAGACACAAAATACAAAGAAGGGAAAATAATGGTTGTAATGTTAAAGAAAGTCAATTATAAATAAACAGCATTTTCATATCTGTCACTATAGTTACCAAGCAGCTTCCATGTGGTTCTAAAGAAAAGAGGGTTTCTAATTCTCTCAGTAATGGTGTACTTTTTGTTTTTTCAGAAGCAAAAAATGTGGCTGATAGGGCCTTATAAAACCCAGACACTCATCTGTTCCTAAGTAAGCATAATCTCCTACAAAGGGTCAATTGCATTTGATTTTGAATGAAGGTTATCTTCCTATAGCTAGGATTCCGTTTTAACTAACTTTTCAAGACCCAAAAAGTATGTTCCTACTTGTTCAAAATAGCGCATTGTTATAAAGGCAGCACCCTGCCTTGTATATCATGTCATTTCATTTCATGTTTATGCATTTCATTTCACCAACAACCCACAAAGATACCTCAGTACAGTGTGCAGCTGCTTATTTTTCTTCTCTTTGCTTTTTCAAAAACTAAGGTGTCCTTCCTTATCTGACAACTCTCGTGAACACTAAAATGCCATTTTGAAACAAAGTTATAAGTATTTGTCTAGAGGATTTCATTGTAGAATAGTTGTAACTGGCTTTTATTTCCTTGAGTTATCTCAAGTGCTAATGTAGTATTTTACAAGTCTAGAAGAGATCAAAATTTAAAATAAGAAATTGTGCTTTTGAGAGAATAAATACTTATCAAGAGGCGTTTGGTGCAGTTGTGGGAAATTTCCACGGGGTTATTATTCTCTCTTCACCCAAGATTATACAAAATCCCTTTTTCTTTCTTTCAATTTAGGTGGATGTGGGAGTTGTTCATTTCACTCCCCTGGTGCAACCACAGATAAATCAGCCATTTAAGCTGGTGGAAAAAGTTGTTCAGAGTACTTTTCAGTTCAGAAGGAAATACTGCCATCATGGGATTGGGTAAGAAATTTCTTCTTTGTGTTTTTAAGTTTTAATAGTGTAGGTAGTAGGCAGAGAGAAACAAATTGTAATCCATCCCTTCTAACAGCAGAATTCTTAAGTCAACAGTATTGTTATACGGTTTTGAATTTCAAGCATCCATTTGAATTTAAATACCATTTATAGATTATTTCTATCATACTTAGCATAGACTTGTCCAAAGTTCAGAATCACACAGGATTTGGTGACCATCTCTGTATCGTTGTGTATATGTATATATATCAGTTCTGAATAGCCACCCATTTTTAAGAAGCTAAGCTGTATGTATCACGGTGAAACTTGAGAAAATGTACTTTAGCAGAGACAAATTTTTAAAATACCAATGACATTTCCTGGGATATTAAGACTTCAGATCTCTAGAATGTGGCTAAGAAGCTGGAATTAAGGGGGAAAGGACCCTGAATGACATCACCAAATTAATGTACCCAAATACCCAAACTTTTAAATAGAAGAGCCTATCAGGCTCTCACTTAAGTCAGTTTACTTCTTTTTATAGACAGCTGTAACAAACTCTGTTACCTGGTTTCCCAGCCTATAATAAAGTCCAGAAGTCTCCAGTTTTGAGAGAATCTATTACCTGGATGTGTCTCCTTGGGCAAGTCACTTAACCCCAGTTGACTAGCCCTTACTTCTCTTGTGCCTTGGAACCAGTACTTAGTATTGATTCTGTTACAGAAGGTAAAGATTTTTTTTAAAGAATCTTTTAAAGTAAGATAAAATAATAGGAAGGAAGGAGACAGAAAAATTAAAAAAGGATAGCAGTCTGGGACAGTTAGATGAAGGATGAATGTACACTATCCCAGAAGTTCCTTAGGGATGTTAAATGCATGGAAACAGTATGTCATCATTTGTAGAAATGAATCCCAGTCATTAATGAAAAGCTGTTACGGTGAGCTATTCCGATTTAAGGCCATGTAGTTTTAGAAAGATTTCTCCAAAATATTTTTCAAAGATTTAAATGATTCTTAATGAGGTAAACTGATATATTATGAAAACTCAGTTCTTTGGAATGTTAGAATGATTTCTTCTACAAAAGTTTCTTCTTCTAAGGTTTTAATGTATTCTTATCTCCTTCATGCCCAATGTAAATGCCAAACAACAAGGATTTGGGATCATTGGCTGGAAGGGACCCTTAGAGGGCATCTTGCTTATCCCTTTGATTTTACAAATGAGGAAACTGAGTCCCAGGGAACTTAAGTTCAAGTCAAGATGTAAGCCCAGGCCCTCTGACGAGACAGCAAAGAGTACTCTTTCCATCTTTGCCGCGTCCCTGACTTTGGAAATTCAAATGGGCCCTCAATGTTAATAAAAATTTAAATAAAAAAAAGAAAGTACAAGTCACAAATCACTAGTGCTGTCTGTCATCAGGCTGACTAGGCATTAAGAGATTTAGAACTACAAGGCCCATCGATCATATGATTCGATGCCGTCATTTTACCAATGAGGAAACTCGAGCTCATAGACTTTATGGGATTTGCCCAAATTCCACATTGTGTTCACTATGTAGTATACTTCATTTTGTTTTAGGCAGCTAGGTGGTGTGTTGGGTAGAATTCTGACCCTGGAGTCAAGAAGACCCGAGTTCAAACACAGTGTCAGAGACTCTAGCTGTATGACCTGGAAAAGTCACATGACCTCTGCCTCAGTGTCCTCATCTCTGAAATGGGAATACTAATAGTATCCCTCATAAGGTCGTTGGGAGGATGAAATGAAATATTTGTAAAGAACTTTGCAAAGTAAAATACATGTGCTCATTGTTACTATTACTACCACCGGCACCCCCACGACCGTGACGGCTACACTCGTGCTCCTCATTCTTGCACATTATGCCCCTAAAGGAAGCAGTTAAATAAACTTGAGCCCCAGAAGGTCCCCACACTCTAAGAAACCACTGTGCTGTCCTAGAAAGAAGGGGTCTCCCAGGCCGGCCGGCTTCAGGACAGTTCTGTGGCCAAAGGATGAGAACGTGCTGGGCGGCTGTTCTGTGCCTCAGCCTCCTCGGTCAAAGGCATTAGAAATGGGGAGGAGGAAAGCCGCCTTTCCAGAAGGCAGCTCCGCATTGAGACCGCCATCTCATTAAGTATAAATCAGTCTTTTATTCAAGAAATCTTTTCTCGCAGGCCTTTCTGAACAGGCTCCTTGGCAGCTTAGGGTCAGAACTTGAATCAACAATATCTATAATCTAAAGCAAAATAAAACACCCGCGCCTGTGTTTTAATGCCGTGACTCATTATAGACTGAGCAGGTCTCTGCAGCACTTTCTACATGCTAGAAAAGCAGACTTCGAACGAGTTTGACTGTTCCTCCATGAAACTCCAGTGCCTTCTCACGACGTGGGATGGGCTTGCTGGCGAGGCATTAAATTCTGTCAGGTTTGACCGACTATCCTCCCCAGCTGGAAAAGCAGTGAGCATAGGATTGCATCAAGAATTAAATTACTTTGTTTGGGGCCCGAGCCCGGGTGAGTGGAAAACCCTCCTGCCCTAAATTGGTAGAAGCTCATTCCCAGAAAGTTGGTTGTGGCAGTGAGTGGGGCCTGTTTGCCAGTATGTGTGCAAGGATTGCAACATAGTTTCAGACTTCTGCATCATGTGATCATCATAAAGTCTTACTCGGTAATCCACTATGCCGGGCTTTTCAGATATTTGGAGGTATCAAAACATCCCATCCTGTGGAACAAACTATTTCTTAATATTTAGGGAATATTTTTGAAAGGCCATAAAGAGAGACAGATCCAAAGGCCCATGAAGATTATTTGGGCAATTAAAGTGGTTTATAAACTCTGAAAGGTTAATTCAAAGTTGCATTTTCACAATAGTGTCCTTTGCACCACTGCCGTTTTGTCTTGTTAAATCCCATGACTACTGTAACTGCTTCCCTCCTGACAGCAAGTTAGCTGAGGTCAAACAGTTTCAGGACAGGGAGCAAGGCACCTACTTTCTTCATAGTTCGGGGAGGCACAAGGCTGACTTTGACTTTTTAAGATTTTAAAACCAAACTTTTTTTCCCTTTTTCCTTCCATCAGAATCCTATTCCCACAAGCTGAACGCTCAAAAAACACTGAAAAAATGTTAATGTTGGCTGATGTGGACCCTACTTTACGGCCAAGCCAGCTCTCCATCTTGCATTTCAAGAACCTCTGCGATGTCTACAGAAAAATGTGTGATGAAAACCCAAATCTTTTTGCCTACAATTTCAGGGAAGAGCTCAAGCAGAAGAAAAGAGAAAAGCCTAAAAAGGAGACAGATGAGAGTGATTTAGATTAGATAGATGTAGCTATCACTGGGACTATGATAATGTGCATAATGTTTAAGTTGTTCGTGTCAAATTTAAGATGTGGATTTCCTTCCTCATTGACTCTAGTCAGGATAGTGTTGCTGTTGCATTACACAGATTATCTAAAAGGTTTTTTGGGAATGATCATGTTTCAGAGTAAGAGGTATTCATAAAAATACCAATTCCCAGCTTTTCCTATACAGAGTGATAGAGAAAATAAATACGATCAAATAAGATTAAAGTACAAGCGTTCTTTTAATAGATATACTGCATAGATATATATATATATAATATATGTTTATTATAAACAGCATCTCTTATAACCTTACAAAAATGAAATTCTTGCACATGGTGCCCCTAAACCACATTTAAAAATAACTTTGAAGCATAATTAAGCAAAGATAAACAGCTGAAAGAAAATGCCCAGAGGATTAAAAAAGTTGACCTTTTAAAAAGCAATTAATCACAAATTTCCCACCTTACTTTTTTCACATAACTTAAAATAATTAAAATGCAATTTTACTTTAAAAGACACCAAATAATTTTGATACCTGCTCAAAAAAAAAAGGATATAAACTAAGTAATTTACAGATTCTGACCAGCTTAATCTACTTTTCTGATATACAATAAATTAAAATAACTTAAACCTTTACAACTATTCTTTGTGGGAAAACATAGTGCACAAAACCAAAGTTAGTAGTTTTCTGGCAATTTCCACTTTACCACTAGCTGAAAAGCAAAATGAGCCACTTAAACCATATGTGGAATGAAATCAAAATTTGAGCATCAGCGCTATGATTTTCCATGGCTGTCTGTCTCATAAAAGCACTCCTCATTAACGACAGATGTTAAACTCTGGACACTGAATTCCCTCTCTAGTATGGAATTTAAATCAATGTTAGCATTTTCAGATTTACTGTCAAGAGACTGATGGCGTGCTTGCAGTGTTAACAGAGTCCCCCTATCCCTTTTGGTACTGTTTGCTTTCCGCTTAATGGGACAGAAATGTCCACGCACCAGCTTTGGATGCGCTACACTGTTAAGATTGTTTCCAACCTCTGTTCTGGGCTGTTGATCGGCAGTGCTGTCACCCTCAGAGTCCTCGGAGATCTTCAGCCTTTGGAACTGAATTTCAATGTCTTTTGTAGGGCTGCCTTTTTTCAGAGTTTGATGAAAATCATCATCTTCATCACTCAAAATATCAGACTCTTTAATAAGACTGTCTGAAAAATCAGATGAACATGTCTGTGGGTACTTCTCAGGTGACGAATCCTTGGATTCCTGCCGACTTTCAGTAGTGTGACAGCCACTGCTTTGCGTGCTACTACTCAGGCTACATTCATCAGAATCCAGTAAGTTTCCTTTTCCAGTATCACTGTTCCACTCGTTGCTGGGAGAATTCTTTAGCACCCTTAAGGACCTTGATGAAGCTGCAATGAAAAAAGTACATTTTGCCTTGAGCTAGAGGAACAGGATTTAAAAGAATGAAATAGCATAAAAGCATCTTAACGCTTACTTCTCTTTCATGTTGCAAAATGCATTTTTCCTGAGACTTAGATGACTGTGTGTGTCATGTTAAACGACTAGGTGTTCATACAAAAGAGGTAAGCTGACAATAGTTATTTGTTTCTTCTTTCTATTGGGATTGCAGGGGAAAAAGGATGTAGTATTTTCACAATAGCCAATTAATAGAGATTAAACTTTGTTTGAGGGAGGATAAAAATTCCAAATCTGTTAACATGAAATCAAAGTACTAGTTACTGATAAAAATGTAGACCAATTCCTTCCACTGCAAGTACTTACTGCTTACTTACACAGCTAATTCAAGTCAGAGAATAAGACTTGGAGAAATTCCATAATGATGTCATTTTTATTTGACTAGCTTTCCAGCCTTGGATATCTCTAGCCAATTGGATGCAAGACATTTTTTTTTAGGATTTCTACACTTTAAGTGGATCAAGATTATTGTATTTACTCATTTGTGTTAGTTATTGTCATTTAAGGAAGAAAGAATTTGATCTGTCCCAGTTTTTCCATAAGATAACCCCATTTTGATGGTTTTCCTCATACAGTTTGCATTTCTGGCCCTGGTACATTTGAAATGCTCTAAAAATCTGAAACTAGATTCTAAAGATAAGGAGAAGGGGTTTTGAGAGGTAGAGCTAGTAGAGGTGTTAGCAAATGCAATCCCTTCATTTCACTACGAGGCATTTGAGACCAAAGGTCCCAAAGACAGTATACCCAGGATTGGACCCCAAGTTCTCTAACTCCTAATCTAGTACATTTGACACTATGCCATCCTGCCCTTTCCTTTGCTTATTGTCTCACCGGCACACAAAAATAATGCCTCATTTGTTTTTCTTTTCTTTGAGAATTCAGTATCTCAATTCTTTAATATCAATGACTCTATTTGTGTAGATTCACTTTCTATTGATGCCAGTCACAACTTGTCCCTCCACAACTTAGTCCTTTAAGAGTCAGTCTAGAGCAAGGATTGTAAATCCTGCTACCAAAGCAACTGAGGCTCAGTGATGGATCAGCTGAGCTGGGAGTTCTGAGCTTCAGGGGGCTAAAGCCCATCAGGTAGACACCTAGCACCAATGTGGAGAACCTCTAAGCTGCCCCAGGAGGGGCAAACCAGCTTAGGTGTGTGACAGAGGAGGTCAAGACCGGAGTTGGTGAGGAGAGATGAGTTTGTGAGCAGTCACTGTACTTCCTCCTGGGGCTGGGAGAGAGAGAGAGTTTACCACCCTCCAGCCAACCCAGTGAGAAACCTCAGAAATTATCTAGGTTGGTCTTCAGACCATCCCCAGACCCATAACTGAATTTTTTTCAAAGACAATACGACCTTCCAAGTTTATATTCCATTTGACTAGCCTTTGAAAACTCCATGTCTTGATAACACATTGTAACCTTTAATTCTTCATGCCTTTGCACAAATAATGGCAATGTAATTAAAATGAGAAGAAAAAGACTTATCAAATGCAAGGAACAAATTCAAACACTTAAAAAAAGAGCCATTCTCCAGTATCCAAATGGTCAAAGGGTAAGAACAGACATTCTCAAAGGAAGAAATCCAAGTGAATCAATAACCATATAAAAAAAAAGCTAAAATCACTAATAATTAGAAAAATTCAAATGATAACCAACCCATTCCAATTCTACTTCATATCATCAGAGCAGCAAAAATTTTAAAAAGGGAAAATAGCAGTCACTTCTGGAAAATATACACTAATGCACACTGTTGGTGGAACTGTGAACTGATCCAGCAATTTGGAATTATTCTCCAAGTCACTAAATTGAGTATATTTGGTGGTGTGAGACCACTCTGAGGCAAAGGACCCAAAGTAAGTGTAAGTTTGCTTTACAAAAGTAAAGAACAGAAAACTAAGAGGGTGCCCATCAACTGGGGAATGACTAAACAAACCGATGAATGTAATGGAATATTATTGCACCACACGAAATTATACAAGGTTAGGGTTATGAAAGAAACCTGGGAAGGCTTGGATGAACTGTTACAGAGATACCAAAAATATCTGATTCAGTGGCCACAATATTCTAAAGAAGAAAACTGATCAATGCAATGTCTAACAATGAGTACAGGGGATTGATAAGTGATGAAGCATTATAGTCACTCTCTAATGGGGATGCGATGGACTCAAGATGCAGAACAAAACATCTATTTTCAGACATGGCCAATTTGGGAATTTGTTTTGCCTGCCTATGCATATTTATACCTTTGTTACAAGGTTTCCCTTCACCCCTTTGGGGTGATAAAGGAAGCAACAATCAGATTGTTAAGATAAAAAAATGAAAGGGAAAAAAAAGGGATGATTGAAGCATTTTCTTTTTAAAGCAAAGAAGAGAAAAGACCTAAAAGGCAGCTTTCAAAGTAACACTCTGGGGCAGCTATATGGCTCAGGGGATAAAGGGCCAGGCCTGGAGAAGGAAGATCCAAAGTTCAAATCTCACCTCAGTTAACCTCTTAGTTTTGTGACTCTGAGCAAGTCACTTAACCTCAATTTCCTAGTCCTTGCCACTCTTCTGCCTTGGAACCAATACTTCATATATATGCTAAAGCAGAAGGTAAGGGTTTGAAAAATTAAAAAAGAAAGTTTCACAATGAATTTTATTATACATTCAAAAAGAAAAGCAGAACACAACTACAAAACACTCTTCACACAATTAAAACTAGATCTAAACAATTGGAAAAACATTGATGGGTAGGATGAGCTAACATAATAAAAATGGCAATCCTACACAAACTAATTTACTTATTTGGTGCCATTCCCATTGAACTACCAAATAACTTTTTTACTGAATTAGAAAAAACCGTAACAAAGTTCATTTGGAAGAACAAAAGATCAAGGATATCCAGGGAAATCATGAAAAAAAATGTGAAAGAAGGTGGCCTTGCAATACTAGATCTCAAACTGTACTATAAAGCAGTGGTCATCAAAACAATTTGGTACTGGCTAAGAGACAGAAAGGAGGATCAGTGGAATAGACTTGGGGTAAGTGACCTCAGCAAGATAGTCTATGACAAACCCAAAGACCCCAGCTTTTGGGACAAAAATACACTATTTGATAAAAACTGCTGGGAAAATTGGAAGACAGTATGGGAGAGATTAGATTTGGATCAACATCTTACACCCTACCCCAATATAAATTTAGAATGGGTGAATGACTTGAATATAAATAAGGAAACTATAAGTAAATTAGGTGAACACAGAGTAGTATACATGTCAGATCTTGGGAAAGGAAAGATTTTAAGACCAAGCAAGAGTTAGAAAAAATAAAAAAATATAAAATCAATAATTTTGATTACATTTAATTAAAAAGGTTTTGTACAAACAAAACCAATGCAACCAAAATTAGAAGGGAAGCAACAAATTGGGAAAAAATCTTCATAACAAAAACCTCTGACAAAGGTCTAATTACTCAAATTTATAAAGAGCTAAATCAATTGTACAAAAAATCAAGCCATTCTCCAATTGATAAATGGGCAAGGGACATGGATAGGCAGTTTTCAGATAAAGAAATCAAAACCACTAATAAGCACATGAAAAAGTGTTCTAAATCTCTTTTAATCAGAGAGATGCAAATCAAAACAACTGAGGTATCACCTCATACCTAGCAGATGGGCTAACATTACAGCAAAGGAAAGTAATGAATGCTGGAGGGAATGTGGCAAAGTAGGGACATTAATTCATTGCTGGTGGAGTTGTGAACTGATCCAACCATTCCGGAGGGCAATTTGGAACTAATCCCAAAAGGCGCTAAAAGACTGTCCGCTCTTTGATCCAACCATAGCACTGCTGGGTTTGTACCCCAAAGAGATAATAAGGAAAAAGACATGGACAAGAATATTCATAGCTGCGCTCTTTGTGGTGGCAAAAAAATTGGAAAATGAGCGGATGCCCTTCAATTGGGGAATGGCTGAACAAATTGTGGTATATGTTGTGCTCAAAGGAATAATGAACGAGAGGAATTCCATGGAGACTGGAACAACCTCCAGGAATTGATGCAGAGTGAAGGGAGCAGAACCAGGAGAACATTGTACACAGATTGATACACTGTGGTACAATTGAATGTAATGGACTTCTCCACTAGTGGCAATGCAGTGATCCTGAACAACTCAGAGGAATTTACAAGAAAGAACACTATCCACATTCAGAGGAAAAACTGTGGGAGCAGAAACACAGAAGAAAAACAACTGGGTCGAGGGGGATATGGTTGGGGATGTAGACTCTAAATGAACATCCTAGTACAAACATCAACAATGGGAAAAAAGTTTTTGACCAAAGACACATGTAAACCCAGTGGAATTGCATGCCAGTTGGGGAAGGAAAAATTATGATTCTTGTAACCAAGGAATAATGTTCTAAATTGACTAATAAAATAAAACCTTAAAAAATAAATAAAAGGAAAAGCAGGATATATGTAAGAAATAAGTGGTTTCATTCATAAATCTTTTTCTCTTCTTTCTGTATATATACTTTTATTTTGTTGAATTTAGAATTTTTTTCAAGTTTTAATCCCATTTGGCACTGATCTTTTTGAGTCTTAAGGACTAAGTAGCCCAAATAATGATATTATCTTTTCCTTTGCTGGATTATCATTGATATCATACCTCCACGTGAGATTATACTAAGGATATGCCCAAGGTCCTCTTCTCTTCTTTGTCTACACACTCAAGCAACCTCACTGCTGCTCACTTGGGTTTAATTAGCATCTTTATACAGATGATTCTCATATCTACTCATGCACCCCAAATATCTCCTGTGCATCTATCTCCTATCACCAACTACCTTTTAGGGATTTTAAACTGAATATCATAGTCTTCTCGAATTCAAGAAGTCCAAAGCAGAATTCATTATATCAGCTCCAAAACTTACTACTCTTTCAAGCTTTAATTTTTGAAAATACCACCATCTCTGGTCACCCAAGTGACCCTCTCTCTTATCCTTAACTCCTGATTCTCCCTCATTCCACATTTCCAATCAGATGCAATTTCTTGTCAATTCTGCTTGCACAACACCTAATAGATATTCCAAAGTCCCCACTGAGAAGACTCTTCCTTTGTTTCTGTCTTTATCACCCAGGACCCTCTGAATTGCATTAGACTGTCAGTTGTTCTCCTTTAAGGCTCTGCCCCATTCCAGGCCATTCCATTACAAAACTACCAAGCGATATTAGGAAAGCCTAGAACTAAAGGAGTCACTGGCCTTCTGTTACTTTTAGAATCAAATATAAATCCATGTGTTTGGCATTTAAAGCATTTCCTAATTTGTGAAAAACCTGTCTTTCTAGTTTTATTATGTTACTTCCTTTTATACAAGCTATTTCCATGTCTAAAATGCACTTTCTTCTCTTAGACGTCCTAATTTCCCTCGTTGCTCAGCTCAAGCCCCATCTCTTTTCATGATCATGGAAGCAGCACGCTAGAGAAATGGAAAGCTCTGCCTTTGGAGGGAGAGCCTGAGGCCCAGTCTCAGCTCTGCAACTTACCACTGTGGGCAAAGTGTTCTAATCTCCCTGCGCTAGAGTTTCTTATATAAGATGCGGTTAAGCTAGATAATCTCCAAGTTCTATATCGAAATAAATATTTAGATATATGTACATATATATATATGCCTATTTATTGTATGATATATTTACAAATATATATAACATATATAATGAATATACCATATATTTAGATATATTTCCAGTTCTAAAGCTATGAGCCTATTACTTCCTACTTGAACTTCCTTTAAGACTCACACATACACACTTTCCCTATAGAATGTAAACTTAAGGGCAACGATGTTTCATTCATCTTTTTTTGTACCCTGCGTGCCTACCACAGTGCCTGGCACACAGTAGGTGATCAATAAATACATACTGATTGGTTACTGTAAGTAATTATCACTGCCCTTTGTAATGCTAGTGAGCCAGGGGATTGCTTGTACAGTCAGTTAAGGATGAAATGAGGTTCACTGCTTATAGGAGTGATGAACAATTCAAGACTTATTCTCGTTTTAGAAAAGAAGGGATCTATAATAAGTAAATGGCATGAGCTAAGATGATGGAATTGATATTAATATAAATAAAACAGATATTGAGAGGTATGTAATGAGGTTTAAAGACGGTACAGCAAAACGAATCTTCAAATATATGAATTCCCTGACATTTTGGCAGATGCTATTGGCAGTCTAAGAATTTCTGCTGAATAATGTGACCCAAATAGTCAATCTAAAGTATAATTCTCCTTGCTTCTGTCGATGCTGTATTCTGGAGAAGGCCAATCTGCTGCTCTGGTAACTGATGGAAGGTTATGTGGTCCAGTACCTCCTCCCAGGATTTTCTCTCTCACAGATGATGCTCTTTTTTCCCCCAGTAACAAGCTGAATCATAAAGATAGTTAATTTGCCTTTTAAGGCTCAGTGGATGGAGAACCAGGCCCAGAAACAGGAGGTCCTTAGTTCAAATTTGGCCTCAAACGCTACTTCCTATCTGGGTGACCCTGGACAAGTCACTTTACCCCCATTTCCTCATCCTTACTGCTCTTCTGCCTAAGAACCAGCAATTATTATAGATTCTAAGACAGAAGGTAGGTTTTTTAAAAGCACAATAAAGAGCACAGACTCCATTCCTTTCAAAAGAAAGTACACAGTTTAGCTCCCCCATGTTGTGTGTATGGGGCTCTGAATGTCAGTTTTCAAAGTGATTATGTAGCCTCCGCACCACAGCAGATATTCTTCAGAGAATCAAAAGCCTGGATTTAATTCCAGATGCACACATCTAGCCCAAGTTTTCCTCACCTAATTTGGCTGAGACAGGAATGCGATTTTTGAGTGGTATCAAGCGATCTTTACACGTCTTCTCTAGTGGCAATTCACTCTTTATGTGACGTCTGAAATTCTCCCTCAGGATGGAACGGATCACCTTCACGATGTTGGTTTTACTTTCACAGTCACTGCAGTGGGAGGAAACCATCCTTCAGGTTATGAACAGCATTTTACCTCTTTGGGTCCAACCTCCCCCTTGTAACATCTGAATAGGAGCTTCATTATGACTAGATTTCCTGCCTTTTGAATCTTATGTGCCTTGGAGTGAAATTTCACACACTCTTCATAGACTGCTCTTCTTGGGAATCACTGAAGCGCTGTGTTCCCTGCAAATTAACTTTCGTCTAAACCACAGCTGTGGCAGCAGAAAATAAAAGTCACTTTTCAAAATGAAATTGTCCCGTCTTCTTTCCATTACTTTTAAGTTTATGAGCAGTAAAATGGCCCCAAAGCTACCTGCAACATAACTGAAAGGTTGTCTCCGGCCGCCCTTCTATCTCCGACTTGGTGTGGATCAGCTCCCAGATAGAATTATTTTCTGTCCCTATGAAAAACAGAAAAAGGCAAAACTGAACTAAAACACAACAAACCCGTATCATCTCCATGGACAAGGATCCCTGTTGGAAAGACTTGTAAGCAATACCAAGAAATATGGCGACTCTTGGCCACATTTTCTTGCCTTTTGAGTCTCATTTTCTTTCCCTAAAGGTCATTTGAACTGTACTTGTTGCAGCTGTCACAAGGAGACCTTCAAAATTACCTTTAAGAAGCTTGAGGGGTCTTGTGTAGATAAACTTATTGTCTTCCCGTTCCTTCGCCATTTTCCCCGTTTTTGCACTCCTTGACTCTGTCTAGTCCCCGGGCCGACGTGGAATTAGAAAGTGACATCACTGCCCAATGCCCAGGCCACAGACGAAGCCTGAACAGTGCTCTCACTACGGCAGGGGAGGGTCAAGACTGACAAACTGAGGCCCAATTCTCACCATTTCCAATCTTTTCTCCCTAATTCTAATCCTCCCCCAAGTCCAGCACAGGATCTTGAAAGAAATGAGAGTAAGAAAAAGCCAGACATGGGGCGGGACCCCAAACCTATCTTGAACATGTGAACACATATATGCCCGTGTTATCTGACTTGATGGGATCAATCAAAGCTTCTTGAGGGCAGAGACGGCTTGCTTTGCGGCTGAATGTCCTTGAATCTCCCTGTGCTTCACACAGTGCCAAGAACAAGGCAGCTGCCTAAAAAATGCTTGTTGATTGAAAATAGAAGTATTATGACTCCACTTTATAGATGAGGAAACACATTCACAGTGGTCCAAGTGATTTGCCTACAGTGATACAGGAAGTATTAGATCTGAGATTTAAATTGAGATCTTCTGGCACCAAATCCAGCACATATTCTAAAAGGCTCCAGACCATCACCACTGGGACATTAAGTGTTTTAGAAATGTGTTGTGAACGTTTTCCAGGTCTAGAGTTTGGTTTTTTAGGAGACATTGAGGAAATTGGGAAGAGAAAAATCTATTAAGCAAGACTGCTTTACTTTCTTAGTTTTTTTTTTATTTGAGTTTTAAAATGGCTTAAATAAAAATGTTTCTCTGCTGCATTTCAAGTGATGCATCAAGTAATGAAAGATTAATGCGCAAAATTCTAGTAGCAAAAATGAGGAAGGGTGAAGGATGCTTCTGATATCTAACTTTGCCAATATATATATTTTTAAAAAACTATCAAATTTATAATTGACTAAAGTGGATATTTCCTTGGCCTAGGTGTCAGGAAACATCATCTCTGCCATTAACTAGCTGACTCTCCCTTTAGCCCTTTGGGCCCCAGCTTTCTCATCTGTGAAAAGATCATTTAATTTAGATGGCGTCTAAGGTCCCTTTTAGCTCAAAAAGTCTATCATTCAGTTAAACTTTCTTTTCTTTTTCCTGCTATTGTACTTTGTCATGGGGGGAATTTTTTTATTTTTTTTTTATTTTTTATTTTTTTACCTGCTGCATTTCCCAGTCTGACTTGAAGAGCAGATAAAGGAATTAGCCACCGGAATTTGAAGGGGTCCAAGTCACCGTGAACATGTGTAGGTCGGGAACTGGAAGGCTGCAATCAGAAAAGCCACAAAGAGGGAATAAACATTTCTCCCAGGAAGAGCTTTCTAGATTTCCTCTGGGTGTTGACTGTTACCTTGCTTCTGGGAGGGAATGAGCATGTGTATACGGGGCCTACTATGGATCACAGACTGTGCTAAGTGCTTTACAAATATTTAATTTGATCCTTTAAGGAAATAAGCAAACAAAGGGTAAGTGACTTGCACAGGGTCACACTGCTAGCAAGTGTCTGAAGCTAAATTTGAACTCAGATGCTCTTGAGCTACACACTTGCTTTTGCTCCTGTTTGTTAGAGTGTGTCTTGATTATTTTTATTCTCTGTTAATAGCCCAAAAATAATTATTAATATACATGCTGTATCCTATGAAATGTGCTATGCCTGGCACACAAGAACTTAAAAGATGCTGTTAATTAACTGATTCACTCCATCTTGGAAACTAATACTTTCTAATGCCCTCGAACACCTAGTGACCAGCTGGTATAGGCAAGAGGAATTTCTCAGTAAATCTTTAATTTTGTGGCTACGAGCAGACAACACAACAAAGCAAAAGCAAGTGGCACACATTTTATTTTATATTGTTCGTCTCCATTCTGTTTTCTGCTGGCATTGGGTTTTGTCAGTTCCACACAAGGTCCAAGCTTTTTTTTTAACATCATCATTTGGAAGAAGTCCTGCCTTGGATTAGCAGCCATTCTGTCCCTGCCTTTCCCCACCATTACGCTGCATTTATTCTCCTCACCGTTCCATCTGGTGCTAGAAATGACCTAGTGAACAAGGTTCCTGCCTGTGAGATCACACTTACGCCCCAGGTCCTTCTCCGCAACTCCAAAAATGGCCATGTTTTACCTGCGGGGTAGGGTGGCTTTATATGGATTCATGCAGAGGGTTTGGGCTGAGCTACGTCTGGAATCAGTAAAACTAGCTAATGCGCGTTTGTTTTTTGTACTTTAATACATAGCAAAAGGTCATTTTAATGATGATCATATTTCCAGCCTTACCAATTTCTTCTTCAGTTTGCAGTTTTCTTTATAAACCAGTATGACGGCTCTCTTAAAAACTAAAGGAAAAGGAAAAGGGAATTAGCCAAAGTGGAACAAAACCCTTCAAAATAAATGTTATTTTATAAGATCTCAAACCATGCCAGGATGTGAATCAAAAGATAGCGCTTCCTTCTGTTCATATTTGAATTATGCAGAAAACCTTGCTTATTTAAGAGCTATTCTCTCAAATGGAACATGGCATTTACTTTAGGGAGGGGAGAGGAGGAGACGAGCACACAGCGTTCACTGCCATAATGAAACGCTGTCTACACTTGCTCTCCTGTCCTTGAGAGAACTTTGCTAAAATTAAAATGGCAGGCTAATAAGAGAGCAGGTTTCTAAACAGCCTCGGGAGATCTGTTCTTATCATTTTTAGTGGGAACCACCGAGCTGAACAGCTTGGGGTGAAAGTGGGCTAGAAAGGGAACGATGAGGACAAGATAATAAGTATGTAGGTAAGGCTCGGATACAGTCTTTAAAATAGCAAGGCCCAGCGTTCCTTCTCTGACTGACTCCAACCATGACAAGGAGCTACATTGTAACTCGCACATCGAAGCCGTGGTTGGCTAGTCCAGCGGCTTGTGGGGACGGGCTCTGCTCGAGAGCCTCAGCCTTGTCAATACTAACCAAACACGGTAAGCTCGAGATCCTTCCTTGCTTTTCCAAGGGACAGAAAGGGATTCAGCCAGGAAACTGTAGAGTGAAGCAGGAGCTCCCCCATGGAAAGTTCTGTAACCTGCATCGTCAAAAAAACAACACAGGATTCAGCTTCATTCCATCTTCCTTGGTATGGCAGGCTGGACTTGCACGCACATTTTTGAGTCCTCTGACATGACTTCACTGAAGATCAATACTTTGAATATTAAAGGGTTTTTTATTATATTTTTTTTAATTTTTTTTTTTACTACTTAGTGAGTGACAGAGAAATGGGACCAGGCCTGCCATTTCATTGCTCTTGAGCAGTGGTTCTCGACCTTTCTAATGCCGTGACCCCACAATACAGTTCCTCATGCTGCAGTGACCCCAAACCAAAAAATTATTTTGGTGGCTACTTCAATACTGTAATTTTGCTACAATTATGATTCGGAATGTAACTACCTGCTATGCATTGTGTGTTTAATGGCTACAAATTGAGAGGTTGAGAACCGCTGCTCTAGAATCCCCAGATGAAGAGACTCCTTCAGGTCAACACCATCTCCGCAACTTAAAGAATTAGATACTATTGAGCTGATTTGGGAAATACTCTGTGAAAGAATTTCATTTTACTATGATAGGTACCAGACTTTGTAGTCTATAAACACGGGAGATGAGTTCCACGCACATGTATCATCAGTAAGATGACCGCGGTGTCCATCCTCCCTGATTCGTAACCCTCTGCGGGTCTATTAACAAAAATCACGAGGCCTGGAACCCGCAGAGTTAGGGCAGGAGTGTTTTTAAAACTCCCGATGGCCTCCGAGTAATCGCTTTCTACTTAGGTCATTTTGTTCTTGTCAGAAGGTGTATGTAAAAACAGCTATAGAGCTAGCAGAAGAGAGTGCAGAAATGAAATGCTGAATCTCAGAACTGGAAGGTCCCGAGAAGTCATTGAGTCTAAGCTCCATCATTTCTTCCAGGGATGGGAATTCACCAGCTACTAAATCAGCTTCTTTCATTCCTATCCCTGTGCTCGTTCTTCCTTCTATCCAGCTAAAATCCATTTAAACTTTCACCCCTTGGCCCCAGTTCTCTCTTTACTTTGGAATGGCGAGATGCTACTTCAAAACTTAAATTAAGAATCAGTCACCTTAACGATAAGCAGGTGCCCCTCTGCCAACCCCCATGCTTAAAAAAAATTAAGCCAATTAGATGGAAGTCAAGGTGACAAACATTTAAGGGATAAGCTGGCAAAGGTTTCTATTTTGTAACACTCCCCACCCCCAATTCCTTCTATAAGTTTATCTAGTATTTCCATTTCGATCTTCCTTCAACTTCTTATACAATCTCTTCTTTCAGCCAGACTGGTCTATCCAAAATGCACATTTCTCCTAGAGACAGGAGGTCCTAGGTTCAAGTCTGGCCTCACACTTCCTAGCTGTGACTGGTGGGCAAGTCACTTGACCCTCATTGCCTAGCCCTTACCACTCTTCTGCCTTGGAGCCAATACATTGACTCCAAGATAGAAGGTAAGGGCTTAATAAAAATAAAAAATTAAATTAAAAAATGCACGTTTCTTTCACATTTTCCTGGTTTTTCCTAAACCATTCCTACATAGCTTAGAATGTTCTCCTCCTTTCTCATTAATATAATTCTGGCCCAATCTACAGCTCTATGATGCCTTCTCCAACAGCCCCAGTGGGCCACACTGATCCTTCTATGTTTTGAATTCCTGTAGCAATGGGCTATATCACTCATTGTGCCTCTCTTTCATGGCCTCAAACTGTTATCTATTTTTCTATGAGAATTATTTTGGCTCTCAAATTAAGTTGTACACTCACTAGGGCAAAGAACTGTCTTTTTTGTTTCTTTGATGTCCCGCAGAGTCTTGCACACAGAACTCGGTGTTTTTGACTCATCAAACCAATACAATATTTAGTCACATCCCTCCTTGCTCCAAAACCTTCAGGGGCTCCCTACTGACTCTCAAGTAAAACTCGACTCCCTTTGTCTAGGATTTAAGACCCTTTCTGCTTTTTCTCATACTACTCCCTACCCCATTTCCTGTGCTCAAACACAATTGTGTTGTTGCTATTCAATTGTTTCCATCATGTCCCCTTTTGGAGATTTCTTGGCAAAGATAATTCAATGGTTCATCATTTCCTTTTCCAACTCATTCTATAAAAGGAAACTGAGGCAAATAGGGTTAAGTGACTTTCCCAGGGTCACATAGCTAATAAATGTCTAAGGCCAGATTTGAATCTAGGTCCTCCTAACTCTAGACCAGGCACTCTTTCCATCGAGCCACCTAGTCCTGCTGTACGGCACATTGCCATGTAACCTTTTCCAGGAGGTCAATGACAAATCAAGTGACAAAGACTTCCTGAATTCAGTATGAGATGAAATGGCCCATCAGGCCCCTGTCCACCCAAGAAGCCCAAGATCCTAGGCTGCCCCTCAGGCACAAACACAAAGCCCAGGAGAACTCGGAGGTCCAACTCACCTCCTTCTCTGTCCCACTCTGCTCTGCTACCAGCTGATCAAACACAGTGCCATAATCTTCATAGATTTTCTGCATTTCATTGATATGACTTGCTACCTTTTCCATTGCCTTTAGTGCTTCTGTAGAATTAAAAACAAACGCCAGTTATCTTTTGTATATTCGTATGAGTTCGCGCGCGCGCGTGTGTGTGTGTGTGTGTGTGTGTGTGTGTGTGTGTGTGTGTGTGTGTGTGTGTTTAAAGCTTTCCATAGGATAACGTGAAAACTCCAAAAGTAGCCAGGAACGAAGACTAAAGACAGACCAACCACACAGCGTTAGGCAGCCTCATCTTGTGGCGGTGCTTTACCGTTTCTCTGTATACCCATTTTCATCCTAAGCTCCTATACAAAGATATTTCTTGTGCATTGGGATAAGTCAAGGATTACGAACATTCCTCATAACGGATCTAACTATGGGGATCAGTTATTACACTTGTGATCCAGTCACATAGCTTTAAAAACTACCACTTGGGGAAAAGAAGGAATTTGATTCGCTTGACTATGCATTCTTGGAATGGGCAAGGGGTTTGTTTTTGTTTTGTTCCTTCATACTTGGAGGAATGCTTACAAGTAGAAAACAAAATGAAAAATAATTATTAAAATTAAAGGTAAAATGTGCCCTACACGCTTGCTAATTTCAGCCACAAAATTTCACTATATTAAAGCAACATGGTTTAGTGGAAAGAGCACTGAACTAGGAACCAGGAGCTCCAGGCTTTAGTCCTTCCTCTGCCACTTGATAATGGGTTTCAAGTTCCTCATCTGCAAAAATGAAAGACTGTGGATGCTCTTTATTTATCCAGAAGATGCTGAACTTCCCAGTAAGTGTCCTAAAGGGCATTCTCAGTCATCTGGTTGTGGTGCATTGGGAACTGAGAACAAATTGGAGGTAGATTTACTATGCTTAAGGGAAACTTCTTAAGGACAAGAAAAGAAAACCAAAAAGAGAAGAAAAAGACTTCCAGAAATTAGGGATTGTGAGTCACCTTTTTGACATTTGCAATCTAAAATTGAGCCCACTTTCCCTTGGACTGTGGATGTGTTATAGACCTTTGGGGGCATGTTTTGAATAATCATTCTTAATGGAAATGCCTTTCTAGATTTAACTTAAGGTTGGTTGACTAAATGATTCTCAAATAATGATCTTGCAGAGAAGCACACATGTGATCATTAGCCCATCATCCCTGACTGCTCAAGGTTTCCCACTTAGAAACATGAGAAGATCTCAGAGCCAAGCCCAGGGGACTTGACTCATCAGTGGCCATGGACATTGGGGAAAGTAAAGATCTACAAAGCCAACATGGATTTCATAGCTAAGGTTCCTTGGGGACTGATGGAAAAATAATAACACAAAAAAAAAGACATAATGACTAAAGTCACAAAGCAGGTCAAGGATAGAAGGTGCAACTTCAAAGTCAATGTGCATAACATTATTTAATTTCTTTAATTTGTTCAGTTTCTAAAAGAAACTAAGCAAATTATGTTGGGTAGAGAGAAATTTAACTATACCCTCAGAGAAGTCAAATTATGCTATACACTTCTTTGACATTGTGACTAGCACTGAAGTATATGATTTCATCCAGAAATTAGCTTGGATGACCAAAAAATAAAAAAGTGTAATTTAAAAAGAAACCTTGATCAATATATTTCTTGCCAAAGATACCCCAAGGTTTTTGTTCCTCTGAACACTAAAGCAGGATCAACTTTTAAAACAAGGAATTCAGTCATTTTTAAAATCTTGCCTCATTACTCCCCAAATATAATACTTAATAACAAAATCTTTCTTCAGAGACTTTTATGACTTCCTCTACCTTAAACAATTCTCTTCTGGTTACTAAAAAGGCACCCTTGTTTATATCAAAGGGAAACTGCTTACACACTATTTGCAACCAATGGCATTTATTTCTAAGCTCTAGATCTCCAAAGTAATACAAAGTGATAAAAGCCAGGAAGAGCATCTAAAAAGCATAAGCATTTGGTCCTTGCAAAATGTTTGTTTTAAACTGAGTTTTGCCAGTAGACCTCCACAAGATGGAGCCTCCCCCAGCATTCTGGATCAGCATACAATGCAACCAGGAAATCCCATCCATTAATTAGGATGCATCTGTTTCTATTATTGCAGGTTCAAAATATTACTTCCAAAATGTTACCAACATTTCTAAAATTATAATTGTACCTAAAACTAAACAGATTCAGGAATAATTTTGGTGGGGAGGGAGAATTGGAAGGGAGAGTACAGACACAAGGAAAAGTCACACAGCCATATGGATTCTTTTCCTTTTGTATAAGCACTTTAATATGAGAAAGTGGTCCAATTACCTGTCAGGTGATAATGTTCCTCGCTTTCATTGTCTGTCAGTGACACCAACTCTTTGAGCAACAGAGGGTACTTCAGAACTCTCTGAACAGGCTTGATGAGGTATGACTCCAAGGTGGAAGCATGCTGCTTGGTAGGGTTTCGAGCATCCAAGAACGCCTTAAATGCTTTATCTGTTTTCGCTATAAGTCATGAAACATAAGAAGAGAGTCTTGGTTTCAGCTACAACTCCAGGCCACCTCATCAAGCGAGGATAACTCTCCATATCTCTAAACCTTTATGGTATTGTAAATTTGTGTATATCCTATCTTACCTAATAAGAGTTATGAAACGTGTGGCAGGAATTTCACCATGCTCAGAATAAATGCATCTAATAAATGTTTTCTGAACTAAATTGATGGGTGAATTTAAGTATTAGCCCCTCAATCCTAGTACCTACTGCTCCTTTTAACATTTGGTATATTTTTGTGCTCTCAAATCCACTAACTATGTATTTGATTTTTTTCTAATATGTCCTCTGATGAAAGAAAAAATCAATGCCTAACTATATCATCTCATTGAGTCAACAAAATTTACTCCACAACATTTGAATTGTTGTCATTACAGGGATGCACAAAAGTGAAAAGTAAAAAACAAATTTTGTTTCTTCAAACAGTTCAAGCCTAGAAAATTTGCCAACTGTATGTTTAAATAAATAAAAAGTAGGGGGAAGGGAAGTATTTTCATGCAGAGATTAATAAGGGAAAAGAAAAAAATCTGACCCGCAAAAATGATTTCCTAGGCTGCTTTAGGAAGAATTAAAGTAAAAAAATAAAGATCCACACATTCTTTTGTATTTATCCTATCTGTTGTTGTAAACAACTACCTAAGAAGCAGTTTCCTTTCCCCATAAAATGCTGAGTAAATGAAAATATATTTGACCTTTGAAAAGGAAAGTCATAACAAGAAATGACATAGAGAAGTCTATGGCAAATGTGAAATTTTTCCAAAGTGTCCCAACACAGAACTTTTAATTGCAAAAGAAATCAGCTGGTCCTGAGCCCTTTTTCCTTTAAAGAATATTTCTATTAGTTTTGACTTTAAATAGCTCATAAATGAGATTTGGGATTAACAATTTCCTATCCTGAAGGGTGGGAATTTAGATTAAAGTATGGTTTAGGGATTGGGAATATGAATAAGGAAGACCAACATAAATATCATTATAGGACAGAAAACAAATATTTCAATTATTAGTTACATGATAATAATTGTCCTTTGAATAAAAGTAAATTTGAAATTTTCTACTCAATTTCACTTTCAAGAACAAAGCTGTAGATAGGCAAATCAAGTCAGTGAGCATTTATTAAGCCATGTAAATATAACAGCCACCTTGTTAAGAGTTGGGGATACAAATAGAAGCAAAATGACAATCCTAGTCCTCAAGTAGTTTACATCCTAACAGGGTGAAGACTACTTATAAAAGGAAGATGAAAACTAGGGGAAAGTGGGTGTAAGAAGACAAGTTAACAGAGGAAGAGATTAAGTCCATAAGGATTATACCTCCTTCCCTTACCACTTCAGCTTGCTAACCACAGACTTTCCATTTCTCACATCAAAAAAATAAATCAACACATACGAATATTGCTCAGAATTGCCACTTACCTCTCTCTAGAACTTTTTGTACTTTGATATGATTGGCACAAAATCCACTGTACAATTTAAAGTGGTCTGTATAATAAAGGAAAGAGCCTCCAAGGGAGAAGAGTAATTTCTGAAAGGAGGTGGAAAAAAAAATCAGAATATATTAGAGCACTTTTTTCCCACAGTAAGGCTAGATTTCATCAAAATTAAATAAAATGAAATGTTTTCTCAGAAATAAATGGCCTAAATTGAACATCCCATATGTGTGTGTGCACAAATCATTTAGGAATACTGATCCAGTCTATAGAATAACTAAGTCCTGATCTTCTGCTTTCCCCTTCCCCTAAGTGGGGCTGCCCCACACAGTTCAGTACTCATTGGCACTCTCACTGGAAGATCTACTTTTGAGCTCTTCTAATAGATTTCAGTAGGAAAAGAGACTTTAGTTAGAATTAAATAGCGGTTTTAATTATCCATGTCAATCCTTTTCCCCCATGTTATAGCAATGACTTGAAGGCTTAAAATCATGGGAAGCAGGTAATTTTATAGATAAGAAAGTTGTGGCCCAGAGATTCCAAAGTGACTTCCCAAGGTCACACAACTGGTAAGAATCAATGTTGGGACTCTAGGGCTTTTCCCACTAGTCTATGCTGTCTCTTGTGTATTTCTTTCTAAAGCTCACATTTTTATTTTCTTTCAGGCTTACAAACCACTTTTTTTATATCCAGTACTTCATTTCATCTTCACAACAACCTTGTGAGAGAGGTACTGTTGTTATTCCCATTTTATATAGGAAGAAACTGAGACAAAGTGAATTGCCCAGAGTCACACAACTGACATGGTCTAAGAAACAAGATAAAACTCAAGCCAAAGTATCCATCACTCAATTCTCTAGGAGAGGACTTTTTCCTGTTACACTGCACTAATCTTGACCACTGTTCTGCTTTACAGTTGTATATAAATGCCAGTTGACCCCATTCCAGCTCCATCCTTTCTACCAGGCATGTGGTTTTGGGTCATTTGCCTTCTCTGGGCTTCTATTTCCTCATCTATAAATTGAGGGGAATGTCAGGGATGATCTTTGAGGTTCCTTCCAGCTCTGAAATGAAACATAAAATCTACACTACCTTTTAGAGAAGCTCTTCAGGAAATGTTCAATGTTATGAGAATTTGAGTCTTTATTTGAGAATTCTCTACCTATGCCCAGCTATTTTTCACTGGGACACCAAGTCTAAAATACTTACTCTGAACTGGGAGGGAGTTTCAAGTATGTTGAAGTCAGAGGATGAAGAAATGCCATCTTCCAGGGTCTCCAAAAACACCTTTTGAAACTCCAGCATTTCTGGCAGACTTCCAAAAAGAGATTCCATCTGCAAGGAGGTCAGAATAGAACAGAGGATATTACATGAGTAATTAAATACCACATGATAGGTGCTTGGTGAAAGATTAATTGCTAACTTCTCCACTTTAGTAGATGTAATTTCATTAGTATAAGCAACTCCCAAAGAGGAAATTCCCTTTACCACTGTAGATAATCACCTGCTCTTCACTGTACAGTGTTGAGAATTCCCTGGAGAAAATTTAAAAGACTTAAATTTAAAAAGATCTGTCCAGGGTCACATAGCCATTATATGTCAAATTCAAAATTTGAACTCTGAAGTTGACTTTTGTATAAATAGAAAATCTTGAACCCTTTGGACTTCATCTCCCATAATTATTTTCCCTTCGTGGTTGCCAAATATGAAAGATTAGAAATTAATATCCAAAATACTCCAAGTATTATATTTAATAAGATTTATTAAACATAACTTGAAACAAAAAGGAAAATAAAAGGCTAGAGAAAAAGAGAGAGCCCACACATGTGGGAAAAGAGAAACAGTAACGTAAGGACGCTAACATGAGTGAAGGTTCAAGATTTTCTATTTATACACTTTCTATCCATCATATCACACTGATTCTCCACAACCTTGATTCTTTACATTTTTAAAGTCTAATACAGACTTATTTTCAATAAATTTGATCCCAAAAATATCTATTAAGTTCCAACTATACCATACCTCATACCAGATAATATATCATTTGGTGAAAAACTTATCAAGCTATGTCCTGGCATCTAAAGCAAAAAGTTTATTTTATAAATCATAAAACATAATTCATAAATTATAAATATAAATTATATTTTAATAAATACCACAAAGGACACCTTAATAGAGATGCCACCAAATGAATGGCTAACAATCAAATTCTGAGTTAAAATGTTTTAGAGGTTTCCCTAATGAAACAATTTGTCCAAAAAAAATTTTTGTAGGCCAATACCAACCGTTGAGTTCCAAATGGATATTTATCAAATCATTTAAAAACTGGGAAGAAATGCAGGGTGACATTTTTCTTAACAGGCAAGGCAGACTAACTGAAGCAAGAAGGCACTTAGAGAGAGAGAGAAGAGGCAGTGGGTGCCAGAGAAATCAAACCACCTGCTCTCCTTAGACCCTAATGGAGACAGCTCAAGACCTTTGGGAACAGAAGTGCCTGCCAAACTACCCGACCAGCTTCCAGCCTAGCTCCAACAGCCAGCACTGAGTGGAGAAATCAATATCGAGAGGTGGCCCAACTTCCTCATCACTATTAACAATAACTGCTGATCAACAGCCACCGACAGACTGAAAGTTGCAGGAGCCCTAGGATTGGTAGCCTTTTCTCTTGTGGAAGAGAAAGCCATTCCACCAACTAGCAACCAACTGCCCCAAACAGGGTAAGCAAGGCAGCCTCGATGAAGAAGCAGCACGGGGGCCCTGAGGGAGAGAGAGGAGGCAGCATACACGGAGCAACTACAAATCAGAACCACCTCCCTGAGCAGCATCTCCCCCTTGGATCAAGTTGGGAACAACCCAGGAGCCTGAACCCGAGAGCTATGAGAACAGATAACATCTGGAGGCTGGTGACCTCAGCTTGCATCCCAGGAAATATTCTCCGTGGAGACGCCACCTAGATGATGCTCCTACCGGTGCGACAGCCACTGCTACTAAAGACCCTGAAAGAAAGTTCTCGTCACCAAAGCCCTTGGCACAGTGGCTCAGCATCAGAGATCATTTGACCCGTGGAAATGGCCTTCATGAAGAAACATCAACATCTGTTTCGCCACTCCATCTTAAGGGCTGTGAGACTTTTTCATCTGACTTGCAGCTGAATCTATACATGATGGTCTCTGGTCCACTGATTAGTAAATATTTAAGCACCTAATACAAAAGCCAGGAACTGGGCTAAGCAATGGGGATACCAAAAGGGGCAAAATATTGTCACTGCCACTAAGAGCTTATAATCTAAGAGGGGAAACAACATGCAAACAAATATATACAGGGGAAGCTATATAAGGGATAGAAAATAATGAACAGAGGGGAAGGTACCAGAATTAAGAGAGCTTAGGAAAGGCTTCCTGTATCCTTATTAGAATGTGACTCCTTAAGAGCTGGGACTATCTTTTCCATTTGTCATGTCAATGCTTTGCATAGGGCTTTGTATAGGATAAGTGCTAGATAAATGAATAAAGATTCATTCATTCAAAAATGATTAAGAGTAAAATTTGTAATCAAATAGGAAGAGGGATAACAAGAGGTAAAACATATAATTCTGATTAGAAGAAATTTAAAAACCTTTAAACTGTTGAAAGCAAATGAGCAAAGGGGTATTTAGGGGGCTCCCAGTAGAGAGAGCCAGATCAGGAGAAGGGAGGACCTGAGTTCAAATTTGAACTCAGATACTTCTTAGCTGTATGTCTCTGGGCAAGTCACTTAATCTCAATTTTTTGGCCATTACCACTCTTCTACTTTGGAAACCATACTGAGTATTGATTCTAAAGCAGAATATAAGGGTTTAAAAATTAGCTGAAATATTTGTCATGTAATTTCAGCACTATGTTCACTGGCAAATACAAAATTTACATTAGGAAAAATGGGAAGTGTGAGTGAAAAATGATCACAATCTGCCTTTTTTCTCTTTTAAAATGAGATAAAATCTATGTATATATGCATAAGAAATTTCCATTTCATGCCATGCCTATTCCTAAAAAGGTATAGTTTGTCCTCTACTTTCTAAGCTCCAACTTCTTGCCACCAACCCCTTTGCCCTTGGGGTAGATGCTACACATGGGCAGAGACCTTAGACTCTCTTCACTAGAAGTTCTAAAGAGGCTTCCAATTTTAAAATCTATTTGGCAGCTCCTCTGATAAGTATTTTTTCTGGGATTAAATTTAATAGAAAGTCAGGGGTGACAACTTTGTTGTGATACCATAGATAAACAATAGAAGGATTTCTTACTTCATCTTGGGTAAGAAATGTCTCATTCTGAAGTGGTTCTAAGTATAATTCAAAAAGGCAGGTCAGATCCTGAAAGACAGAAAAACAAAAAAACCATTTGTTATTATCTACACCACAAAAACAAACCAGAAAACTCAAAGTAAGGTACTAGACAACTCCCATGGTTCCCATGGGATCCTCTTTGGGATTCATTTTGGGCTATTTTCATTAGGAAATGTTAGGTTTGTACCCTTTTATATTTCTTGACATTAAAATGTAATTGTTACGTCTAATCCACTTGATAAAAAAATATGGTCAACTGTCTTGCATTCAAATTTTTCTTGATTGGGTTGCTCAATTAGGTTTGTTGTTTACACAAATATTATCTCTGTTTACACTAGTCAAACAGCACTTTGGAAAATCAAATTCTAAATCCAAAGCAACTACTTCATTTAGAGAAGGTGTGAGCCAGCAAGTGAATTATCTTGCCCAGAGAAATGTCTATTGGGGTTTCTTAACCTGATATCCATCAATTTGTTTATTGTTGTTTTTAAATATTTTGATAACTTTTAACATGATTTGTTTAATTATAAAGCATCTAAGTAGTACAGTGGGAAGTGTGGAGTCAGGAAGGCTTGAGTTCAAATCCAGCCTCAGACCTTATTAACTGTATGACCCTGAGCAAGTCACTTAATTGCTGTCTGCAAAATGGGGATAACAATAGCACCTCCATCACCGAGTCATTTTGGAGATCAAATGAGATATTTGAAAAGCATTTAACACTGTGCCTAGTATTTACTGGTGTTTAATATGTTTGTTTCCTCCTTTCCTTCCTTCCTACATATGTATTTTGTTTTATGCATTTAAAACATTATTCTAACAAGGGGCCCACGAGCTTCTCTTTACTGCCAAATAGGTCCTTGAAAAAAAAGTGCTCAAGAACTATTGGTCTGAACTAACCACCATTACTTTCTCTGATAGTCCAGCTCAGTATTTTAACAATAAAAGCTAACTCAGGCCCAGCAAAGGGGGTGGGAAAGTAGAAAGAATGGGGAACCTGGAAAATGGGGTTAGCATTGTGGTTTCACTTCTGAAAAAATAATATAAATGCTCCAAACACTGGAGAGACATCCATATCCAAATTTAAATAAAATCTCCAGTCAAGAGGAAACATTTTTTGGATTATCTATCATTTGAAACCTCATTTAAGTGATCTAACAGTGTGAAGTACATTATGTAAAGACTATTTTAAATAAAAGAAAGCAAAATCATTCAAGGTAGAATGAGACTTCTGTTTTGTAATAACATTATTTATTCATAGAGTGTATGTACAGTCTAAGAATACACACAGCTAAAGAAGGTGAGGCTCATCGATGTCAGGTTAACCACAAGGGATGAATGCTTTCATCATGATGATTCATTTTAACAATATTAGAGCCAGAAGGATAGAAGCCACATTTTTCTTCAGATGATCTTAGGGAACATTATTTCCAGGAATTCTTAATTTGGGTCCATGAACTTTTAAAAAATATTTTGATGACTATAATTTCATGTAATCAGTTTTCCTTCATAATCTTCTGTATTTTTATTTTATTCATTTGAAAACATTGTTCTGTGGAGCCTGTAAGCTTCACCCAATTGACAGAAGAGGTGATCACTCAAAAAAGGTTAAGCATCCCTGATCTAATGTAATTCCCTTATTTTATATATGAAGAAACTGAATCTAAGTAAGGTAAAATAACTGTTACAACTATGGTAACAACTATCTATGGTCAAGATCAGAAAATATTAGAGAAGAGAACTAAATAAGTGCTAGATCTGTGATTGGCAAAAGGAACCCCCAGATGAAAAAATTCCCTTTACCAATGCAGACCAGTATCTTCTCTGAAATTTATAGTTTTATTTTATTTTTCATTGTTAGACATTTCATCAAAAATATTGAACACCAATATAAATAATTAAACTTTTTAATAACTTCAGATTTAAATGAATTCATTTCAATTCATCATACGCCATAAGACTATTCCAGTCTTTTCCTTTACTTCCCCCCTGTAGGAATTTTTTTTCCTTTTCATTCTCATTTACTTTACCCTTCATATTCTAATTCACCTCCTTCCCATGTTCACCTCTTTAGAGTAGCTGCGATGTGTTCCAGAGAAGGATACTCTGAAGAAAAGTGACATAGGAAAGTCACAAGCTCATGATTCTGGGAATGGCACAACTGCACAAAATAATGAGCATGCTGGGAGCTGAGTCAAATCAAGCATCCTTAGCAACAACTTAAATCTCTACATTAAATATAGGCATAGAAAAAAGATGCCAAAATTGTCAGGAGGTAGGAAGGTGTAAATCCTGGTGGGTACCAGGTGGTTTGGCATTTTGCCAGGAAAGAGAGAAGGGCCTTTTCGTGAGTGGTGTTTCTCAGGAAGAGTAATTACTATCCACCAGGCAGAGATTCCACCACAGGGTTATGGCAGAGTTCCGGAACACTTGAGTCCCTGAGAAAATGGAAGGGCGAAATGTTTTGCAGACAGAGGTGGGGAAATGAGTCTCTTTTTGCGATCTTCCCCTGCCATGGGGCATCACACCTCAGCATAGTCAAGGTCTCCTTGGCTCTTTCAGTGAAACAACCAGCTCATGCTTCATCTATGTCTCTCCCTTAGGGCTGGCACAACAGAACAGCTGTTTAATGAATGCTTACTGAATTAAATGTGTTGAAGCACAGACATTAGGATAGCAATGTTGTCTAGTGGTCAAAGAGTTAGGAATCTTGGGATTTATTTTCAGATTTGCTATCCACATTGTAGGGGACTCTTGAGCAACTTATTCAAACTCTTAGACTTTTGCCTTTTTCCTTTCTGTGAAATCTGAGCCTTGCAGCCCTACTTTAACAATCAGAATTATACTAGGCTTCGGAGTCTTCCAGTTTACCTTCATTCAAACCATCCATCCCTCTGCCTGAAATAGATTTCTAGTCTGGGTAGGTCCTGAAGCAGCTCACTTCACTTTGGGATTGCTCTGAATATTGGGAACTTGTTTTGAGGCAAAATGTATCTCCTGGTAGCTTCCACCCATTCATTCTAGTTCTGTCCTCCATGGCCAAGTAAGATACGTCTTCCAATATATCTCTTCAAATAAGTAAAGAGGGAGTCTTTTCCCCAGGTTAACTCATCCTTATTCGTTCAATTATCACTCCAAAGGCTTGTCTTTGAGTACACGGTAAGCCAACCTGCTCACTCTTATTTTAGTCATTGGTCAGCTTGTCAAAGCCCTGCACACGAAAATGGACAAAAACATCTAGGTATGTTTTTTCTAAGACTGAAAACTGTAGTCCTATAACCATTTACCCCTCCACTCCCATTATGCTACTGGTGCATGTTGACCTGGAAGTCCTAAAAAAAAAGGACCAACCAACCAACCTCCTAGAAGGCTTTTAAGCCTGACTCAAGAGCTTATGGCTTGATAGTTCCCTGGGATGCCTGTATGAAAAGTAGCAACAGCAAGTGACTACAGATAATTAATTGGAAAAGCAGGTCTGCACATCCTGAGTGGAAACCAACTGCTCACTCTTGTCTTTCCACTAGACAACTGATCTATAGTGGTGATGGGAAATTAAACCAATTAGTTTTACTGCAAGACAGACAAATGGTCATTCAGGTTTTGCTACCCCAGAAACCCAAGAACTGAAATGGAAACACTCTCCTGGGCTACGTGTCAATCATTTTTTTGGACTCTGACCAACTCTGATAATAAAATTGACAATCAAATAACTTTATTAAAAAAATAAGAGAACATTCGTTTCCAATTTCTGTTGATTTGGAGGAGGAAGGGAGAAAAAGAGGAGAATAATGGCAAATGTGGTACAGATCAGTTAACTAAATACATGTGAGAATGTTGGAGTGACTTGCCATCCTCCAGGCTGTGGCTTTTCCCATTATGTCACTCGGCCTTCAATAACCTGAAAATTGAAACCTTGAAAATAGTGGCCCAGGAACCAAGGTCCTCAGTTTGCCTCTGAAAAGGGATTCTTTTCAGAATTCCTCTTAAATGAGGCCCTACTTTGAGACTTCTCAGATACTTTGTACATGATTATATTCTTTAAAAAAAAAAAACCCTCACCTTCTGCTTTGGAATCACTACTATGTATTGGTTCCAAGGCAGAAGAGTGGTAAGGGCTAGGCAATAGGGGTTAAGTGACTTGCTCAGGGTCACACAGCTAGGAAGTATCTGAGGCCACATTTGAACCCAGGACTTCCTCTCTCTAGATCTGACTCTCAATCGACTGAGCTACTCAGCTATCTCCCATTATTATATTCTTCTAGCAATTGCCTTGCTCAGCATCTATCTACTTTAGGTATAAAACTATTTTTTCCATGTTCTGTCCAATACATCTAAGCTTTGGCTCATCTGTGTAGATGCTATAAGTGATATCTTAAAATTTTTTTAATTTTTAAAATATTTTCATATTTCATTTTCTTTCTCTTCCCTCCTACCCCCCCCCCCCCAGATCCAATAAGCACTTCCACTGGGTTATACAAATGTTATCACTTATTTCTATTTCCATATTATTCATTTTTGCAATAGAGCAATATTTTAAAACCAAAATCCCAAATCATATATCCATATAAACAAATGATAAATCATTTATTTTCTTCTGTTTCTAATCCCACAGTTCTTTCTCTTGAAGTGGATAGCATTCTCTCTCATAAGTCCCTTGGGATTGTCTAGTATTAGCAAAGTCCATTACATTAGATTGTTCCACAGTGTTTCACAATCTGTGAACAATGTTCTCCTGGTTCTGCTCATTTCACTCTGCCACAGTTCATGGAGTTCTTCCAGTTCTTATAGAAATCCTCCACTTCATCAATCTTTATAGCACAATAGTGTTCTATCACCATCAGATACCACAATTTGTTAATTGTTGCCACCATAAAGAGTGTGACTATAAATATTTTTGTACAAACATTTTTCTTTATTATCTCTTTAGAGTACAGACTTAGCAGTGGTATTGCTGGATCAAAGGGTAGGCATTCTTTTATAGTCTTTTGAGCATTATTCCAAATTGCCTTCCAGAATGGTTGGATCAATTTACAACTCCACCAGCAAAGCATTACTGTACTAATTTTGTCGCATCCCCTCCAACATTTATTATTTTCCTTTACTGTCATATTGACCAATCTGCTAGGTGTGAGGTGGTATCTCAGCATTGTTTTGATTCACATTTCTCTAATTATGAGACATTTAGAACAGTTTTTCATGTCCTTATTGATAGTTTTAATTTTTTTTTTATCTGAAAACTGCCTATTCATGTCACTTGAATACTTGTTGATTGGAACATGGCTTGGTTTTTTGTACAATTGACGAAGCTCCTATAAGTGGTATCTTGAGCTCTGGCATCTACCTGCAGAGTGTAAAATTCTTGAAGACAGAAACTACTTCCTTTTGTCTATTATTGTGAGTACCTAGTTCAATGCCTGGCACAGAAGTGAGCACTTGAATTCTGGTGGAATTTAACTGAATTGAATTATTTAGCATGAGTATATATCTCTATTCTGAAAGTTTAACTGCCTATAATCAAGTAAACCTTACCAAACCACTATCAGTGTCTTCCTTGCTACTGTTTGCAAAAAGATATCCTATTACATTTGTTTCTATGGTTTAATTTTTTTTAATTACTTTGGAAACCAGGAGAGACATGACTAACTTTTTCTCCTCCGATTTAATGTGCTTCTTTTTCATTTCTGGTCTTTCCTTTACTTGATTTGCCATAATCTCAAGCAAGAAGCATCAATTTAGTGATTAGGAACACAGCAGACAAATCTTGTGAGCCTACCTGCAAAAATTATAGACCTCAACAAGCAAATAAGCCCATCCTCCCAGGGGGTTCTTTTCTCCTACCTTGACATAGGACTTCTCCGTGTCCATGAGTTCCTGGATAACTTTTCTCAGTCGATCTGCGTCAGAGAGGTGCCGAGCCAATGGCCTTGGGGGTGGCTCCTGTGCCTCTTTGGGCCCTTCCATGCTGTCTGTGCTTGGCTGAACCTCGTTAAAGCTCCTACACAGAGCAGCAATTTGTTCAGCACTCTGAGGAAGAATGAGAAATGGAAAAAATGAAAGCTGCTTCCTTCCATTATCACCTCTATCCACTAAAGACAGACAATAAGTAAGAGTGATCAGGACTTGCCAGCAGACTCCTTCACAGGAATTACCTGACATGACAGCTCCTATTTCTGCAACATGTTAAAGACTAACCGAACATTTTCTCCAAAATGGCACTGTAAGTTGGGTTATACAAGCATCATTGTCCCTATTCTCAAACAGATTCAGAGGTCAAATGATTCCATGTTTGCACAGCTGGCCAGTGGAAAAGACAGGCCTTCTGACTTCAAGTCTAGTCTACTTTTCTTCCTTTTTCCCCCCTTAAACTAACCTTCTTTCTTGGAATCAATGCAAGTATTGAGCCAGGCAACAGAGGTTAAGTGACTTGCCCAGAGTCACACAGTGAGGAAGTGTCTGAAGCCAGGACCTCCCGTCTCTAGGCCTGGCTCTCTATCCACTGAGACACCCAAGTGCTCCATCTGGTCTTCTTCTCAGTGCTCTAAACCAAATGATCACATCACCCTCTATCACCAAGTACTGGTTATAACTGTGCTTCCCCCCAAAGGCCCCATCAGTTTTCACCTGTTATTAAAACTACAGAGGAGATTTAAGGGCTGGGTATGGGAAAAGGGAAGAGGATGCGGAGTCTATGCTCCATTTGTCATAAACCAGCCCCGAGAACAAATATTTGCAGAGATTTCTAAAAAGATAAGAGACAGACAGATTTTGAATTGCATCTATGTCCAAATGCAAGTAAGAAAAAAGGGAGACCACTCGGTGCATAATTTAATCAAAGATGGGGGCAGCTGGGTGGCTCAGTGGATGAAGAGCCAGGCCTAGAGACGGGAGGTCTTGGTTTCAAATCTGGCCTCAGACACTTCCTAGCTGTGTGACCCTGGGCAAGTCACTTGACCCCCATTGCCTAGCCCTTACCACTATTCTGCCTTGGAAACAATACACAGTATTGACTCCAAGATGGAAGGTATGGGTTTAAATTTTTTTTAATTAAAAAAATAATAATTTAATCAAAGATAAAGTCTAATTACTGTGTGATGGCACTACTCAGCAACTTCCCCAGCTCTTTGATCGAAAAGAATAGGCTGACAGTAAGGTCAAAACATGAGCCAGATGGAATGGAATCCTAGATATTCCAGAGATGTTCAGTACAACGTGTCCAGAAAGTAACTCCCCAGCCCTGCTCCCAAAGCCCCAGATCTTCCGGCCTCCCCTATTTCTATTGAAGGCACCACAACTCCTGGCCTCCCCGCCACAGAACCCTGGTGTCTTCCTCAACAGCCCTCCTCTCTAATCAGTTGACAAATACCGCCGTTGACAACTCCGCCATGTCTCTTACACCTGATCACTTATCTCTCCTCAAACAACCACCACCTAATGCAGGCCTTCATCACTCTTACCTGTCACCTAAATTGTTGCAACAGCCTCCTCATGGGTCTCTCTGCCTCAAGTCTGTCCTCACTCACACTAGTTCATCCTACAGAGCACGACCACAGTAACTGTCTGCCTATATCACTCCTACTTAGCCTCTAGGAGAAATTTTATTTACAGATATTTATTTTTTAAAAATATATATGAATACATACATATATATATATATATATATATATATATATATATATATATATAGTATTGAGAAAGGGTGGGTATAGATATACACAACACCATCTCTTAGTATTAGTGTCCTACTTTATATTTTATGATTTTATATATTTTTATTCACTTTATGTCTATGTTGGATCATTTATATTTGTGCTTGCTGTTTCTCCATTAAATTGGAAGTTTCTTGTTAACCGAGATCATTCTGTTCTTTATGCCTGGCAGGTAGAAGGCACTTGATAGATGCCTGTTGATCAACGTGTTACTTTCTGTTAGCTCAAAGGCGAGCCTGACTCTCATCTAAAACTTCCTAAGTGTCAAGAGTCACACAATGAGGTTGGAGTGGAGAGTTTTAGGGTCTGCTTGGCTTCCTAAGTTTGAGTCCTTCTCTGCATCCAAATTTCTGGTATCATTTTTTTTAGGTGTCAAGTGGCAATCCCACCAGGGCACAGAAAGAAATTTTGGAGTTCACTTCACTTTCCTTGTCAAATTCAGACTTAAGCACAATGTGATGAATTCTCCTGAGAGTACAGCCAATTAATTTGCATATCTTTGCCTGTTTGGATGAGAACTTTCAAACCTAGAATACCAAGGCATCTGAGTGCCTGGTTCAGGACAGACTGCAATTTCACTGCGAGGAACTTCTGTGCGACCATGTATCACTTGTTCAATTTTAACTTCTTTCCTAACTAACTTTAACGCAAAATTTGTTTCTTTTCGTCAGCTTTCTGTCAACTTGCCTAACATACTGCACTCAAATTATTTTTTAATCAATGCCTTTGGTTTTAATATCACCCTTATTTCTCAGGATGTCTTTTTTCCTTTCTGCCACCCAAAATCCATCCCCTTTAAGAGGAAAAAAAGCAATTCATCCAAAAAAAGAATCAACACATCCACCAAATATGACAGTACTATTGTTTTCCCCATTCTTCATCCTCTCCACCTCTGCAAAAAAAAGGGAAGAAAGTGCATTCTTATAGTACTTCTTTGGAGCTAAGAGTGATCATTATAATTATACAGCACTCTGTTTCAGAATTTTTTTCCCTTACCTCTTCTATTATTGTATTTATCCATTCTTTCTTAAAGTAAAGGCAGAATCTTAGCTTTGATTATTTTTCTTTGTAGGTTTTTCTTTTAACATTTTGTTTGCTGACTTTGCAAAACGGAAAGGCAAGACAAAATTGTGAAGGATGTTAGTTGACCCTAGGACCTTAAGGTCTTTCTACATAAATATTGACAGACAAAGGTAAATGATCTTCAAAGAAAAACATTACAAAGATGGATGATTGAGGCAGTCACCCCACTGAACTCTATGAACATTCTTCTCTAAACTTAAAAATAACACCTCAAATCAAATTTTAGAACAGCAAAGCCAACATAAGATTGGTATAAGACATCTTTCCAGCCATAAAAACTTGGGAAACCAGTAAAAGAAATCTGTGACATGCAATTGTCACCCCAGAAATGCTAAGAAGGTCAGACAACTCATCTGAAAGTGATTACAGGGATCCCTTTGCTGGCCATGATTGACAATTCTCCTGCTCATACATAGTTCTGGGGCATAGTTTCAGGGAAGAGAGGAGCTTGGACTACCTGAAAACCATGATCAAAGAGCCTAGAAATCATATTTCAAGAAAATATCAAACAAAATTTCCCCAATAGCTTAGATTCAAAGGACAAAACAGAAATAGAAAGAATCCACCAATTTCCTCTACCCAGAAAAACTGAATAGAATCCTCCTGAGGAAAAAAAATGAATATTTAAAAAATGGAGAATTTCAAACATTCCTTATGAAAGAAACAGAGCCAAATTGAAAATTTGACTTTTAAATACAAGACTCAAGAACAGCATAAAAAAGGTAAACATGAAAGAGTAATCATAAGGGGCTCTGGGAAATAAAACTGATAGATAACTCTAAAGAACTTTGTCATTATTAGGACAGTTAAAAGTTTATATAGGCAGAGGATATAGGTATGAATAGATAGATAACATTGGAATGATGTCCCCCCAAAAATGGAGGAGGAAAGAGGGATGCACTGGGAAAAGAAGAGAGAGGAAGAAGTAGAATGGGGAATTTTTTCTCACATAAAAGAGGCACCCAAGGAAAAAATTTGACAATAAGGGGGAAATGGGGGTAAAGGCAGTGGGCAGTGCTCAAACTTCACTCTCATCAGAATTGGTTCATAGAAGAATATATGTGTGTGTTTATATACATAAACACCCACATGGAATATAACTTATAGGGAAATTGGAGGAAGAGAAAATAAAAGAAGGAGAGGAGGGTGAAGGGAGACAGTGGTTAGATGCAAAATAGACTTTTGAAGAGGAACAAGATAAAAGGAGAGGAAGAATTGGAAGAATAATGTATAGAGAGAAATACACAATAATCATAACTGTGAATGGGAATGGGATAAACTCACCCACAAAATGGAAGACAGAAGAATGGATTAGAAACCAGAATTCTAAAATATGTTGTTAACAAGAGATATACTTGAAATAGAAAGACATAAATAGAGTTAAAATAAAGGGCTGGATATGAATCTATTATGCATCAGCTGAAATAAAAAAAGACAGTGATAGCAATAACGATCTCAGACAAAACAAAAGCAAAAACAGACCTAATTAAAAGATTTAATCAGAGAAAGTACAGTATGTTCAAAGGTACCATAGACAATGAATATGAAAAAACATTTTTTACAACAAATTTTTCTGATAAAGGTCTCATTTCTCTAATATATGTTGAGTATAAAACTGTGTCAATTTTATAAAAATAAGTCATTACCCAATTGGTAAATGATTAAAGGATCTAAATAAGCAGTTTATAAAAGAAGAAATCAAAACTATCTTTATGCATATGAAAAATGCTCTGATTCATTATTGACAAGAGAAATGCAAATAGAAACATTTCTGACATACCACTTCACACCTATCAGAAATGACAAATGCTGCACAGTGATGGAAATATAGGTACACTAATGCACTGCTGGTGGAGTAATGAATTGATCCAATCACTCTAGAGAACAATTTGGAACTATGCCCAAAGGTCCATAACACTGTGAATGACCCAGAAATACCACTATTAGGTCTCTATCCTAAAGAAATAAAAGAAAAAGGAACAGAACCCATGTGTACAAAAATGTTTATAGCAGATATTTTTGGGGCGACAATTGGAAATTGTCAATTATAGAATAACTGTGCAAATTATGAAATATGATGATGATAGAGAACTATTGTGTTAAGAAATGACAAGTGGGGTGGGTCTCAGAGAAAACCATATGAACTGATACAAAGCAAAGTGAGAACCAGGAGATCATTATACACAATAATAGCAATGTTGTTATGATAATTGTGACAGAGTTGGCTAATCTGATTTAATACAATGATCCAAGATAATTGCAAAGGACTCATGATGAAAAAATGCTATCCTCCTTCAGAAAAAGAACTAATGAACTCAGTGCAAACTGAAGTATAATTTTCTCACTTTCTTCATTTTTCTTGCTTTTTAAAAAAATGGCTAATAAGAAAGTGAGTTTTGCATGATTTTACATGTATAATGGCTATCATTTTGCTTGCCTTCTCAGTTCATGTGGGAGGGTGTGAGAAAGAGAGGGAAAGAATTTAGAACTCAAAATTTACAAAAAATAAAAAAAATGTTAAAAATAAATGAAAATGTCCAAAAAATAAAAAGGGCAAGAAAAGAAAAGCATTGCACTGACATAATATGTTGGCTCATCTGTAAACATTATATCACTATACTCTGTCTCTGCAGTTTCTTCAATGCAAAAATTCTTAATTTTTCAATTAACCCTTCAATTCATGGCACATTTATTAATTATCTACAGGATGGGTAGTACTGGGCTCAGTACTGTGGTGTATATAAAAGAGACAACTGACCCCAAAGACTAAAACTCTAATAAAGGAGATATACCAGATATTAAAAACAAATTTGAATACAATAGAGTTATTGAGAGACATGCCCAAGACCAGTGGTAAGATTAATAATGTAAATAAGAATTCTGAGAATGAAAATAATACTTTGTGCTGAGTAGAATTGGGGTATTCAAAATGGGGCTGTAGCATGAGTAAAGGTTCCAAGGCAGTAATGTGATGTGTATTTTTATGAAACAGCAAAAAGAACGGAGAACAGCTGAGCTGAGGAGAATTCTTCAAATGCAGAGAGAATTCCCAAATCTGTAATTCAATTCAGTAAGCATTCAGGAAGCAAACCCTTCCCTTCTGCCTTAGAATCAATACTCAATATTGGCTGGCAAGAGGTAGGAAACTGGAGTTAAGTGGCTTGCTCAGGGTCACTCAGCTCAGAAGTATCTGAGGCCATTTTTCAAAATTGGATCTTCTGTCTCTAAATCTGGCACTCTTTCCCCTGAGCCACCTAGCTGACCTTCAGTAAGCATTTATTAAGCATCTTTTATGTGTGAGGCTCTAGGGATAGTTGCTATCATTAATGAGATCATATTCTACTAGGAGAGGCAACTTTTACAGAAATATAAACATAGTATATAAAATATATACAAATGATTTCAGGAAATAAGAGAGTGGGAACCAGTAGTGATTACAGACTTGAAAATGGCCTCACTTAACACTTAGTATTTGAGCGGAGTCAGGCATTCCAAGAGATGAGAAGGGAGAATTCCATGTATAGGGGACAAATTGTGCAAAGTCATGGAAATGGGGAGATGCTACACATTAAGAATGGCAAGAAGGCCTGTTTGGTTCTGTGCTTGTGTGTAACTAACAAGTATCAAGTCTGGAAATGTAATACTTGTGACTGTAGGAACATCATATCAGTTTTAAAATGTTCATCCTTTAAAAATGTTTGGACATTCACTTTGGTTCTTTAGTTAAAGCATCAATCAAAGCTTCAGCTAAAGAAATTCAACATCATATAATATACTTCTCATTCAGAGCATTTATTTGAAAAAGCAATGATTAACCATGTACTGAACGCAGAGCTTGGTTGGAGACACTGGGAAAGGTACAGGATTTTTGCTACCCTTGCTACCTTAACTGTTGCCAAATGGGGCAAAAATGAGTCTCCAACTTTGCACTGAAACTGCCAGCCTCAATCAAAAGAGAGCCAGTTGTTCTTGACTTTAGCTTCAAGGAGAACAGCTTGGAAAGCCCAGTTCTTGGCCATATGTGTCCAAAGAAATTTATTTCTCTATGAACCTCACAGGAAGAGAAAGAGCAGGTGCAGGTCCTTCTCAAGATGATGAAAAGCCTAGGTGGAATGCGCATCCCGGGCCCGAGAGGAGTTCAGGGTTAGGTTATCAACAGCAGACATGCTTCAGTGTCATGTGGAACTCCTGGGTGACATCACGCTATTTCCTAAGTGGATTCAGGTACTCTGAATGTTCCCTTTCCCAGACACTAATATAAAGAAATGCTACTCGGATGGGTATTCTTTCAACTAGGCTGGCATCCTGATGAAAAGATTCCTTTTTGTTATTTCCTATAATTCTTACTGTCCATTTATATCCTAGAGTGTTACCTTTAGTAAAATATAAGTAATAAAACTAGCAGTGCCAGCATCCTTTGTGTATAAGGCAGGCAGGCACCGATGATGGCAATGTGTGTGTTTCATGCGGCTACACTCTTCTCATAACCAAGGTCACAGGATGCAAGTGGCCAGGATTAGAGGCACAGACTACAGCAATGGAAAAGCTTGAGGAGGAATATAAAAGCAAAAACAGCCTAGACCCTGCTCTCAAGGAGCAGATAGTCTATTTATTGACATTCAAAGACTCATCCACTCTCATTTCTTACAAACATAAATTTGCACAAGGCAATTTTACATGCAATCTTGAACAATGACAGATTCAGGGCTGTAGCATGTACATTAAGCATTATATATATACTGCATAAAATAGGATCTGACAAAATGCACCATAAGTTAAATGGCATCTGGTTAGATTACAGCTTTGCCGTGCTGGATGTCAAAAATCACACCTAACAATCCAGTGTTAAAATAGTGAGATTTTAAAAATAAAATATCTTGCCATTTTTGTAAAATTAGATTTTCATTTAAAAAACCCTTTGGGCCAAAGTAATGTACAAAATTATATTGGCAGAGATTCCCCCATATACATACATGTACACACACACACACACACACACACATCAAAGACACTTTTTGGGATATCACCAATCAGAAGTAGAGATTAAATTTCAGAACATGTTCTTAACTTTGGTTGGTTTAGATTCTAGAGAAAGTTGAAGATTTCATGTTATATGTGAAGAAAGTATGGACCAGAAAAAGGAACCATTCTATGACAGTTTGCCTTCTGGTACACTTTAAGAAGTATCATGTCAGTAGTTGTGCTAGAGCTATCAAGTTCTTATTTAATTCAAGGCAACATATAACTTCTGAAAAGTTCAGGAACAAATACAAGTGGGTGAGGGTAAGATAGTTACAGAAATTTAATTCAATGAAAATTGTGTGTTTATGTATGTATAATTATGTGTGATTTTGGGAAAATTATTTATCTCCTCTGGGTCTGATCTACAAATGAAAGGGATAGGCTTGTGGAATTTTAAGGCCTCTTTTAGCTCTAAATCCTATGATTTTTGTGAGCTAAAGTTGAATAGGGATACATGACAGGAAAGGGTAAAAAGGGGTCTTTCCCTTAAGCAGCCTAGTTGAAAGAGTTGTTTAGCATTTGGTCACAGTTTTTCCAACAAACTCATTGTCATACCTTGGGCAAGGTATGTAACTTCCCAAGGCCTCAGTTTATTCATCTGTGAAATGGGCATGACAATACTTGAACTACCTACCCACTTCCTAAGTTGTTCTATCAAATGACACCATAGATATGAAACACTAAGAAAGCATAAAAAAAAATTTAAAAATAAGCCATCATGGTTCTGTCAAGGAAAACAACGTTACCACATTTCATTTCCCTTGGATGGGGTATGGACTAAAATGTGGAAAGATGCTGGAGTGTTTGGTCAAAAAAGTCTCAGATTATAAAGAGCTGAGGGGGTACTCTTTTGAGGCAATTCCAGACACCCATCTACAGAGCTTCCTGGAAGTACTTGAGGGGGCACTGCTCCAAAGCAGGGTCACCTAGAAGGTACAGTGGAGATGGTGCCAGGTCTGGCATCAGAAAGACCCCTCTTCCTGAGTTCAAGTCCAGCCTCTGATACTTAACAGCTGTGTCACCTTGAACAAGTCACTTTATCCTATTTGCCTCCGTTTCCTCATCTGTCAAATGAGATGGAGAAGGAAATCGCAAACCATTCCACCATTTTGCCAAGAAAACCCCTAATAGATTCACAAAGAGTCAGAAAGGATCAAAAAATGGCTAAACAATAGCACGAAAGAGTTTGAGAGAATCGAGGCTCTGAGACTTACAAGAAGTTACAGACTTGGGTGAGTCACTTGACTTTAAATCTCAGTTTTCTCATCCACAAAACAGAGGAAAAAAAATCTAGCAAATTTCTACCTCATAAAGTTGTTGCATCGAACAGATTTGATTTAAGCCTTGATGTGTGATATTTTTGTAATGCTTAAGACTCCCTGGGTGCCAATGGGAACTGAGACAAACAGGAGGTGAGATCATTCTGGGTAGCAGAGAAAGCTGAAGCAACTCCATTTGTCTACAGACCTTCCTTCTTGCCCTGGACCCTGCTTGTATCGCACCCTCCCACCATGCCTCACCACCTTGCATCTTCCTTGCTGCTCAAACAGCAAGGACAGTCCTATCTATTAGGATGGGACCACAAGAGATAGTAAACCTGAAGAAGAACTCTTCCTGTCACTAGCCCCCAGCTATGAGCCTAGCCCATCAAGGGGCAGAGAGATAGGTACCACCTCCCTTATTCCTACCCTGTGAGCCTCCCAGCAAGAGCTCTGTCCAAAGCCAATTCATCTCCTCCCTAAATTGATATCTATATAAGCTTCATCTTTTTATTTCTTCAGGAGTCTCTGCCCATGTGAGTAGGGCTCCCTTGCTGGAAAACTCAACATACCCTCGTTGATTCCCAAATTTATGGTACGGGTTTTGTTGCAGCATCAACATGCCTTCAGCACACAGAGTAAGAAAGCAGTAAGTTCATTTTTCACTGGTCATATATGCCCATTTGGTGTTAATTTTTCACAGGACTCTTAAAGACCCAAGACTATGAAAAGCTAATGACCTCTCTATCTAAAACCTCCCCTTTAAAGTACTTTTGTAAAAGTTAAGTACCAGACTTACAAGAGGAACTTAAATGGCCTAATTATACATGTGTATAATGAAGAAAACTACCATCTTCAAGTACTCAAATTTTGTTTAATTAAGTTTTAATATGGATATGGCCAAATATTTGTTTCAATTCTCTGCTCTGCTTTGCAATGTTAAGATTAAACATTTTGGGTTTATGTATCCCTTTTCTCATGCATGCAAGGAAAATATCATGTATAGGAATTTTTGTACATTATATATACACATATAAATGAAAACAATCTTGCCTTTTAAAAAATACTTTTTTGGAAAATAGGGATATTGGCAAAAGTTTTCAGTTTTAAAAGTTGCATAAGGCAAATGTTTACTAACAAAAGCTAGATACTATTTATAGATAGTATAGATGGGTACTCTAAATGGGGACTTCTTTATTTAAAAATCTACATATGAATACAAATTAAATTTTCTTATATTGTAGTTATAAATGTTTCCATTGCAGGGAGTCCAAAGTAATTTCTTAAATGCTGAAAAAAAAACTGTTTGGTATAATGAAGCCCCTTCTCTCAGATTCTCTCTGATGAATCTGGATATGGCTTTACTACACCATGTGCTGAGTCACTAATGTGACTCTTCCTAACCTTAAACATGTTTTCAATTTTAAAATTATTATGACAGCCTCCTTTTAAATTGAATGAATAAAACCCTCCTCAATTGGAAATAAGTTTTTTGCTTTGCTCAGATTCAAGGAACTACAATTTTAAGCTATTCATATTCCTTATAACTTTCAAAACCTAAATAAAATTAATTGAAAGTAGAATATATTACATAATAAGTGGAACCATTTAAAGATTATTGCAGAGATTTTTTTGGTGAAATATAGCTCTACAGGAATTTCTTTACCTTGTTAGATGTTTAATCTGGTTGGCATCTGACAGCTATATTTTAGCTTATGGCATTGATAGCCATTTAGGGATAACCTGCTTACTCCTGGGTTCAAAAATATTTCTAGCCAAGAATGTTTAGCTGAAAATATGTAGAAAAGTTTAGAAAATGTTTTTGTAATGTTACCAGAAAAATTAATTAAGATGAATTTATGATAGTAGTGGCCATATTGGCTAGTGGTGACAGTAGTACACCTGTAACTACTGTAAAGACACATCTGTAACACTTTGGGGTTCTAAAAATACATATATTCATTCATTCATTCATTTATTTTTAGGGCTGAATTTCCTTATCTTGCCTATTTCCCACTAATGACTGGTATAGCTTTAATCTACAGTTGGACAATTTCACCCTTGCTTTTGATAACTTAGTGACTCTCTCTGTCTTCCTCGACCCACACCTAAGAGCTAACTGTACAGACGCCAAATTTAGTGTGGACAGTCAATCAGCATTGGTTACTGTAGCTTGGAACTTCTGAGCTTGAGACATCCTCCATGCTGACAACTTAGACATTTGTGATAAGTCAATTTCCCTGTACTCATGAACATAACCATGTGTCACGTTATCTATTGTAACCTCTATCCTCTCACATCTCTCAAACTATATGACTAAAATCAAGGCTCTGTTTAAGTGAAATACTTTGAGAGTTTCCCTAGCTGCCCTTATATACATTCAACTACCAGTTCTGAATAAACCACTTTCTAGGAGTTTGAAAGGGACAGCAGCAGTATTTAGTGAACCACTAACTGAGAAATAGAGGATGAAATAGAACTAGGGATAAGTAAATGTTGTTCCCATTCCCTCAAAAAAAAAAGGCAACATGGTATATTCTTTAACTTATAGTCTGGTTAGCTTAATCCAAGTTCCTTATAAACTTTTCTGATGTATTATTAGATGGGTGGTTTGTAGACTTTTTTGAAGATAATATAATGATCTCTAAAAGCCATCAAGAATAGGCTACTGGCTTTCTTGACAAGTTTCTAGTCTAGTAGACGAATGGAAATATGTAGTGGAAAACTTCATAATTGGAAGTAACCACAAACAGATTCTTTTTTTTTTTTTGCTATTTATGTTATGAAATTATGTTTTTATTTCAAAGTATGTTCATACCAGAAAAACAAATTCAAATTAAAGGTTAATTTTTTTCATTTGACATTTCAATAAGCAAAAAAGCTTTATTACAAAGTAAGACAGTATTATAGACCTCTCTTACCTCCTTAATTATGCCCCTAGTTACCCTTGTGAAAGTTATAATGGTGGCACACACATAGGACAGAATTATTCTAATGTAGTTTAATCCTTGCTTTTCATCCTAAAAGTAGGTAAATTTTATGCCTAGGAAACATCTGGCAACAGAGCAATGTATTCTTATATTAATTGTAAAAAAAAATTGAGTGATTCTAATTAAGAATTGAGATGCTGATATTTATTAAATTACTGAACAACCATTTATTAAGTGTTCATGTGCCAGGTATCATATAATTTTTTTCCCTTGAGATTAGTTTTTTCAGTTTATTTGTAGGGACATGTTTTTTGCTTGGTGGAATTAATAGTAATTTGGTTAAATATCTAGTCAAATGTGTGAAGATATGATTACCACTCCCCTTGCCTATTTTTAAATTAATCAACAAAACTGAAAATACCCCTACTTAACATTAAGTAGGAGAGGCCTGTAAGGTACTTACTAAAATGGGTGACAACTCCAAAAGCGACTAACCACCCCTTGGGCAGTGCTAAGCAAATTTAAAGACTCTAATTGGCTCCCGTAAAGTGGAGGAAGGGACAGGAAATGACGTGGGAAAAGGACTATAAAATTCCTGAATTTCCTGTCCAAGAGAGTCTTGGCCTGGGACTGCAGCTTGGAGATATGACTTGGGACTTTGACCTTGGACTCTGGCTCTTGGACTGCTTCTGGTAAGACTGATCCTGGATCTTCTCCTTTGGAGCTTTGGCTTGGGTGAGTGAGAAGCTGACCTTCCTTTCCTGGCTTCTGGAGAGATTAGTTCCAGAGAGTTCCAGTCCCTTCCTGGAGGAGGCCACAGGATTGAACCCTTGTTTAATTCACCACTGAGTTCTCCTGCTGAGGGTTGAAACTGGGACAGGAGCAACATTTAGGGTGATAGGCTAGACTTCTTACTCTATTCTTTTTTACATTTCTCTACTTTCACTCTTTCCAACTATTTGTAAATAAAGCTACTGAAAGTCAATTTGACTTGAGCTATAATATTTTTACATCGGTAACCACAGCATCATCTAGAATTCTCATATATTTAATCAAACCCTAAATTTTAATTTCTTACAAATGATTAAAGCCTTAGTGGAAGTGAGGGAAAAAAAGAGATTTTCATTTAGAATATCCAGAAGAGCCTGTGCAAGTCATGAATATTGCTTATTAGCAGTGATAACATGTACTATGTCTCATCTTCAAGGTTCAGACATTTAGCACTTAAGATAGATATTATTTCCTCAGGGCAGAAGAGGAAAAGAACACAAGATTTGGAATCAGAAGACCAGCATTCAAGTTCTAGCAAACCATTTTGGTATTCTGAGCCTCAATTTCCTCATATAGAAAACAAGCATAATAAAACTACTATATTATCTAGTTTACATAATTGTGGAAAAAATGCCTCATAATAGACCTTGAGGCCCTATTGAAACAGAAATTTTATTACTACTTGTGCTATCTACTATAAAGGGCTGCTAAGAAAGCATTTTGTAAACTGTAAAGCAGTATTTACATATGAGTTATAACTACAATAGCAATTATTATTATGAATTGATCATGTAATCTAGAAATTCTTTTCACCTATGGTCAGCTTTCTTGGTTAATTTAAATGTTTTATCTTTTTAATTTTTTAAAAAATTATATGTTAACATTATTTTTAACATTTAAAAAAATGAGTTCCAAATTCTCTCTCTCCCTCCCTCCTTTCTTCCTTCCTAAACCCCCTCTTTGAAAAAGCAATTTGATAGATTATACATATATAGTTAATATAAAGCATTTCCATGTTAGCCATGTTGTAAAAGAAAATGAAGAACAAAAGAAAAAAGAAAAATTTTAAAGTATGCTTCAATCTGCATTCAGTTCTTTCACTGGAGGTGGATAGCATTTTTCATCATAAGTCCTTTGCAATGGTCTTGGATTATTATGTTGCTGAGAATAGCTAAGTCATTCCCAGTTGATATTATATAGTATTGCTACTACTGTGTATAATGTTCTACTGGTTCTGCTCAATTCACTTTGCAGCAGTTTATGGAAGTTTTCCCAGATTTTTCTGAAAACTTCCTGCTCATCATTTTTTATAGCATAATGATATTCCATCACAATCATATGCTACAGTTTATTCAGCTATTCCCCAAATGACGGGCATCACTTCAATTTCCAATTCTTTGCTAGTACAATGAAAGATGCTATAAATTGAATGTTTTAACTCAAAAGGAATCTTAATACAGAAAAAATATATATATTATGAGCTTCTATCCACTAAAAATTTGAGATGTTGAAAAACAATCTTTTCCTAACTAGAGGATACCTCTCCAAATGCTTTCAAAATTGCATCTAACCTCTCTGAAGACAGTTAAGTCATTAAAGTATAGCCTTTACATTTTGTTAATACTGGGAAAACAGTTTTTAAATGTACAAAGTCTAACTGCTTTTCAAGCAAATGAAAAATAAAAGTATAGCACTGTATCAAGAAAGATGCCAATAAAATGGCAGTGGCACAACGATTCAAACCAATCATATAATGGTTTTTAGATAAACAAGGAACTTATGGTATTAACAGAAAATAAAAAACTGCTTTAATGTTAATACCTATGCTAATTATTTATATATGCATATATTAATTTTATAGTCTCCCATTCAAAACTACTTGCTACTGACTAAATTTAAGGATAGATTTTTTTTTGCATTTTTAATTAGATTTCTATACAACAAATAAGCCAAACCATTGAAAACAAACATATTTACACACCTTTACATCCTAGAATTCTGACTAAAACAAAGATACATGACAATGTTCTACTCTTCATGTGGAAATTCATCATCCTCTGTGGGATTCGGGTCACAAAGGACAAGATTTTCTTTTAGGTTTTCCTAGGCTGCTACTTCCTGCTTCTGCTTCATCAGGAATTTGATTCCCTTTTTCTGAGGGTTTAGATGACATCCCAAAGAATTCTCCAATTTCTTTTTGCCATGTGGGTGTTGGCGATACACATATTCGGTTCCCACCTGCACACTTACTTTCAGCTTTCTGGGATGGAGGTGAGGGAGAGGAGTTGGTGAAGCTGGAATGACCTAGAACCTTCCAGGATGCCTGAGTGGCCACCACTTTGTGGAAGGAACCAGGCATGCAGTCGGCCTTAGTCCATACCATGGCCAAAGCAAGAGTGGATGGCATAAAAACTGGGGCAGTGGACAAAGTTCGAACCCTCCTGAGAGCCACACTGTTGGAAAGTTGGGCTCCCTTGCACTCCGCCTTCCATTTAAACCATCTGCTTTCCCACATCCTTACTAGGCTCCTAGAATGGGTTTCTCAGTAGAAGGTGGGCTCCCTGTCACCATGGATCATCATCTTGAAGCTGGGTAGTCGTTTGCCAGCACTATTGTATAGGAGATCCTCATTCTGGTACAGGTTAGGCTAAGTGCTACTCAGGTCCCTTCTAAACCTTGACATCCTCTGCATGTGTGAATGGATGTGAACCTCAACAAATTTCCTATTACTCTGTGAAGTAACATACTGCTACTCCTTCTCTCCTTTGAAAAAATCATAAAAAAGACCCAGTACAAAGAATTATATAAATGCCATGTTACCTTTAAGAATGGCTCCACTTTGGAAAAACAACAATAACAGATGGTCAATCTTGCAATTAAAAAGTAAATGTTTCTGGTCACTGGATATTTCTGTGTTTCAAAACCAAAATACTCAATTAAATTTGTATTATTCATTGGTTGTATTGTCCACATTTTATTTACAACGTACTTAAAATAGCTCTTTTTGTCTGCATTACCAAATAAATAAATAATTTACTTACAGTCTTCTAAAGAGAAAAAAAATAGATCCAGGAGCTGTGTTCCAAGAAGTGAGTAATTCAGCAGAAGAAAACACCTTCCCACTATCTCTCACCAAAAAGTCAGGTTATCTAAAGATTGTATAACATCCTTTCTTTCAATTACAACATAATCTAGCCTACTCAAGGTTTACCTTGAACAACAGATGATTCATTAAGTTGATCTCCAAGAAAGTTTGAAATGGTTATTATGTTTTTTATGGAATGGAAAAATTGTGAAGCCCATCAAAGAAGTTCAAGTAGCTTCCCTGAAAGGGTTAGTTAAAGTAAAAGCAAAAGGGCAGGCAGGTGTCACCTCTTAGCTGTGTGACTATGGGGCAAATCAACTTAACCCCAAATACCTACCCCTTACCATTCTTCTGCTTTGGAACCAACATTCAGTAGTGATTCTAAGACAGGAAGTAAAGGATTTTTTAAAAATGAAGGAAGGAAAGTAAAAAAAAGAAAAAATATTGTTCGGGGGGGGGGGGGGGTTGGTGGCAATAATGAAAGATAATCTGTTCCAAGGGCAATGTACAACCAAAGTTTTCCAGGTTTTAACCTTGTTATTTTCCTTTTTGTAGTTCTCTTAAATTAATTTTAAAGTACCTTAACTTCCAAATATATCCCTTCCCCTCTCCTCAAATACCATGCTGCCTCCTGCCCCCAGAGTATTCTCTTACAATAAAATGTTAGCGAGGGGAAAATAATTCAACAAAATTAAGCCCCATATTAATTGGGTCTGCCAAGCTATGCAAAGCTTCACACCCAGTCTCCTAATTTCTTCAAAGAAGAGAGAATGAATTTGTAGTTCTAGTTCAGGTTCTCTTCCCCATTCTGACATCTTCAGGAACAGTCTGTTGGATCTCAAAAGCACCATAGCCAGAGATCACTGTTAGGACCTCAAGAAGTGAGAATTTAGCAATATGAACAGAACCAACAAAAGTGTTACGGCAGTAAATCCTATAATGTCACTTGTAGCTATCTTTCCCCATCTCTAAGATTGTCCATTTGGAAGTATAAATTGTAAGTAGTGAAGAAGGTTGATTTCAAATGAGATTCCTTATAGAAACCATTTCATGTGGAGGAAAAAAAAAGACTTTTCATAAGCCTTGCAAATAGGCATGTAGCCTTTCTGAAAATATCCACTGGCTGTCTGCCTGGAACATGCCAGTTACCTAAAGCTTAGTGAGAGAGAAGTAGTTATTGCAACCTAGAGCATTTCTTTCTACCACTCATTTTAATGGATAGTCTCATTTCATTTCAGTAATGGATAGTATTATAAGAGATAGTAGGATACAAATTCACAGTGATACCTCATGATATAATCAGTTACAACCTCTCTGAACTCCAGATCTTTAAAATGTCATCATAAGTGAAATATCTTAAAGGTTCTAATGAGGATGCTTTGAAGTATTCTTTAGAAGATAATTTCTTCAAAGTGCTTTTAATTGCTATGGGGTATTTATATTTAATTTTTCACCATTTCAGTTAAATCCAATAGCTATGTATTAAACGTGTTATGCTGCACATACAAAAGTGAATAAGAGTCTGCCTTCAAGAACTAGGAGATTTGGGAATAAGTGGGAAGAGAGTTGAATATATTTGTATATATAACTATACATTGGAAAGTTATTAATCCTATGTGTTCATTGAGTTCATAAAAATTTGGTGAATGAATTACTATTGACTAGGAGAAATACTAACATGAAAGATTCAAGGGTGACATTACTTTTATCTGAAGAGATCGATGAATTTGTCACAGAGAAAGTGGTTTCAGATTTGGACCCTGAAGGTAGAAAAGGGTTTAGGTAGGATTCTAGATAGAAATGAATCATGAAAATATTAAAGATGTATTCAAAACCTGACTCTAATGAACAAAGTGTTCATGGACCAGACTGATGGATATATTTCTTAATACTTCACTTGATTCATTTCTGAATCCTTGAATTGAATTGGGGCTCAAATTTTTGTAGAACTCAAACCCCTCCCCATGTCTGCAGTCTGGAAGGTGCTATATATAGCTTTTTTGTAATGTCAGAGACACACACTCACCATTTGAATGAGATGGTACCAGGGCTATAGAGGAAGTAGGACTTCCAAATGAGCTTCTGGTAGGGGCAGGTCTGTGCCTTTATGTTGGTATCCTTTCTTTTGTCTTCTTGTTTATTGCTAATATGATGCTAATGTTTCTGCCACATTTGTTTGATTGACAATCTCATATCCCCCATTCCTTGAAACCTCAATAAAATTTAGTTCACCTGTCTGACTCCAGACTCTCTCTATCCATCAGAGGAGGAGCTGGCAGGCTGGACGTGATGCTGAAGAATCCTGTGTCTCTTTGTCTGTGTTTTCTACCCATGTCCTTTCTCCCTTAATCTTTAACCTTTCCACTTGTATTCCTTCAGACCCCGGCTTCCCTTCCAGGTGTTCAACCCATGCAAGAAGATCTTGTAGCAGCAGGCTGATACAGTTTAAACTGGAAAGATTGGGGATGGGGAGAAGAAATTTGTTATAGGCTTAAAGGACTAATGTGTAAATTCAAAGTAGGGGAAGGGCAGAAAGAGATTTTGGAAAAAGTAAGCAGTTTAGTTTGGTTATAACAGAACTCACCAAAAATTCCATGAAATAAGATTGGAAAAATAGATTAGAGTCAAAATATTGAGGTCTTAAAGACCAAAACACATAAGTATGTTCTTTATTCTGATGGCAATGGAAAGCCAAGGATGGTTTTTAAGCAATGGTATTGTTACTACAGTAGTGTATTAAGGAAGGTTAATTGGAAATGGTGTGATGAATGGAGCCAAGGAAAAGGGAGGAGGGACAATTTCAACCACACAGCTGGGAGGACATGAGGAACCAAAAGGGTAGTAGCTCTGAAGTAGGAGGCTGGGGGGAGGATTGGATGTAAGATTTGAAAACAAAAGAATTTGACAACTTAAGAATAGTATTAAAAGTTGCAGAAAGTTCAAGAAGAATGTGGAGGATCAAGTGGCCAGCAGAGAGGGAAAGACATGGTTAAAAGAACACTTGATTGGGGATCAGAGGACCTGAATAAAATCGCATATATAGATCTACTCTAAATATGTAGAGCTGAGACTATCACTTCCAAACAAGTATTTAAGTGTCTATCAAATGAACTGGAGAAGAAAATGGCAAGCCATTCCAGGATCTTTACCAAAAAAAAAAAAACAAAAAACCAGCACTAGTCAGACATGATTAAAACAAATGAACAAAATATATGTGTACAATGTGGCACAACGATAGAAATTCAAAATGTGACTGGGGCTGTAAAAGCAGAATAAACAAATAAGGTAATAGCACTTTATGTGCAGAGTATTATGATTACAAATAGAGAGAATGGTCTTTGCTTGATGTCCAATGGGAAGGCAACATAGGAGTTCTCAAATGCAAGTGGTAATGTCTCTTCTTTCATGGAATTTTGATCATTTTATGATGTTTGGAGCAACTGGATGCAGGTGGAGATGGCTGGTCCCTTCTCCACAGGAGGGATGACTGGCACTCCCATGCTCTAGCGCCTTTCTACTCACTTGCAGTTGGTTGACAGTTGCTGGTGATGATGAGAAAGGTAGATCTCTTCTTCCCAATAATTTCTCCCTCAATGATGGCTGTGGGAGCTGAAACGGAAGCTGGTCTGAGTGGTCTGAAGGTCCTGGACTGACTCTATCAGATTCTGAGGGGAGATAGTAGTAGTCAAGGTCTTGGTATGGCTTGCCTGGCTCACATAGCTTCCTGGCTCTACGACAAGGTGCCTTGCTGTTTCAGCTGACTGGTTCACCTGCCCTGAGAGTGGCAATTGATTGGTGGTTGGTGAGGATGATGGATCCCTTCAAGTCCTTTAATTTCTATGGTTTGACAATTAGGTCATAATTGATCTTGGAAAGAGGAGTTTCAGTGATATGGGAAGAATGGGAAAAAGTGAATTCATTCACCAAATCCTTTCCAAAAAGTGCTGAGGAAAGTGGAGGGTTAAAAACAGCTTGTCTGTATGACGGCAGAATTTGTTAATGAAACAATCTTTTATGTAATATGTGACGTACAGATTTTCACTGTACTAAAACACCACTTTCTAAGGTGAGTCAGAACTATTTGCTTGAAGGCACAGGTAATGCTTCTTTAATATGTTGCTATGACAACATTCAATTACATTTTTTTTTAAAAAGCTTTATTTTTATGATACATAAGGATCTTATTCAAATGCATAAAACTAAGAGCCATTTCTTTTTTTTTTTTTTTTTTAATTTTAATATTATTTTATTTGGTCGTTTTCATACATTATTCACTGGAAACAAAGATCGTTTTCTTTTCCTCCCCTCCCCCCCCCCCCCCCCCCCCGCCTTTCCCTCTCCCATAGCCGACGCATGATTCCACTGGTTATCACATGTGTTCTTGACTCGAACCCATTTCCCTGTTGTTGGAGTTTGCATTATAGTGTTCATTTAGAGTCTCTCCTCAGTCTTATCTCCTCCAACCCTGTGGTCAAGCAGTTGCTTTTCAGCGGTGTTTTTACTCCCACAGTTTATCCTCTGCTTGTGGGTAGTATTTTTTTTTTTTTAGATCCCTGCAGATTGTTCAGGGAAATTGCATTGATACTTATGGAGAAGTCCATCACCTTCGATTGTACCACAATGTATCAGTCTCTGTGTATAATGTTTTCCTGGTTCTGCTCCTTTCGCTCTGCATCACTTCCTGGAGGTTGTTCCAGTTCACATGGAATTCCTCCACTTTATTATTCCTTTTAGCACAATAATATTCCATCACCAACATATACCACAATTTGTTTAGCCATTCCCCAATTGAGGGGCATCCCCTCATTTTCCAATTTTTGGCCACCACAAAGAGCGCAGCTATGAATATTTTTGTACATGTCTTTTTGTCCATTATCTCTTTGGGGTACAAGCCCAGCAGTGCTATGGCTGGATCAAAGGGCAGACAGTCTTTTATCGCCCTTTGGGCATAGTTCCAAATTGCCCTCCAGAATGGTTGGATCAATTCACAACTCCACCAGCAATGAATTAATGTCCCCACTTTGCCACATCCCCTCCAGCATTCATTACTTTGCATAGCTGTCATGTTAGCCAATCTGCTAGGTGTGAGATGATACCTCAGAGTTGTTTTGATTTGCATCTCTCTGATTATAAGAGATGTAGAGCACTTTTTCATGTGCTTATTAATAGTTTTGATTTCTTTGGCTGAGAATTGCCTGTTCATGTCCCTTGCCCATTTGTCAATTGGAGAATGGCTTGATTTTTTGTACAATTGATTTAGTTCTTTATAAATTTTAGTAATTAAACCCTTGTCAGAGGTTTTTATGAAGATTGTTTCCCAATTTGTTGCTACCCTTCTGATTTTGGTTACATTGGTTTTGTTTGTACAAAAACTTTTTAATTTGATGTAATCCAGATTATTTATTTTGCATTTTGTAATTCTTTCTAATTCTTGCTTGGTTTTGAAGTATTTCCCTTCCCAAAGGTCTGACATGTATACTATTCTGTGTTCGCCTAATTTTCTTATAGTTTCTTTCTTTATGTTCAAGTCATTCATCCATTTTGAATTTATCTTGGTGTAGGGTGTGAGGTGTTGATCTAAGCCTAATCTTTCCCACACTGTCCTCCAATTTTCCCAACAGTTTTTATGAAATAGTGGATTTTTGTCCCAAAAGCTGGGATCTTTGGGTTTGTCATATACTGTCTTGCTGAGGTTGCTTGCCCCCAGTCTATTCCACTGATCCTCCTTTCTGTCTCTTAGCCAGTACCAAATTGTTTTGATGACCGCTGCTTTATAATATAGTCTGAGATCTGGGACTGCAAGACCCCCTTCCTTTGTATTTTTTTTCATTAATTCCCTGGGTATCCTTGATCTTTTGTTTTTCCAAATGAACTTTGTTATGTTTTTTTCTAAATCAGTAAAAAAAATTTTTGGGAGTTCCATGGGTATGGCACTAAATAGATAGATGAGTTTGGGTAGGATGGTCATTTTTATTATATTGGCTCGTCCTACCCATGAGCAGTTAATGTTCTTCCAATTGTTCAAGTCTAGTTTTAGTTGTGTGGAAAGTGTTTTGTAGTTGTGTTCATATAGATCCTGTGTTTGTCTCGGGAGATAGATTCCTAAGTATTTTATTTTGTCTTGGGTAATTTTGAATGGGATTTCTCTTTCTAGTTCTTGCTGCTGAGCTGTGTTGGAATTATATAGAAATGCTGATGACTTATGTGGGTTTATTTTGTATCCTGCAACTTTGCTAAAGTTGTTGATTATTTCAATTAGCTTTTTGGTTGAATCTCTAGGATTCTTTAAGTAGACCATCATGTCATCTGCAAAGAGTGATAATTTGGTCTCCTCCTTGCCTATTTTGATGCCTTCAATTTCTTTTTCTTCTCTAATTGCTACTGCTAGTGTTTCTAATACAATGTCAAATAATAGAGGTGATAATGGGCATCCTTGTTTCACTCCTGATCTTAATGGGAATGGATTTAGTTTATCCCCATTGCAGATGATATTAGCTGATGGTTTTAGATATATACTGTTTATTATTTTTAGGAATGACCCTTCTATTCCTATGCTTTCTAGTGTTTTTAGTAGGAATGGGTGTTGTATTTTATCAAAGGCTTTTTCTGCATCTATTGAGATAATCATGTGATTCTTGTTGGTTTGCTTGTTGATGTGGTCAATTATGTGGATAGTTTTCCTAATGTTGAACCAGCCCTGCATCCCTGGTATGAATCCTACTTGATCATGGTGGATGACCCTTCTAATCACTTGCTGGAGTCTTTTTGCTAGTATCCTATTTAAGATTTTTGCATCTATATTCATTAGGGAGATTGGCCTATAGTTTTCTTTCTCTGTTTTTGGCCTGCCTGGCTTTGGAATTAGTACCATGCTTGTGTCATAAAAGGAGTTTGGTAGGACTCCCTCTTTGCTTATTATGTCGAATAGTTTGTGTAATATTGGGGTTAACTGTTCTCTGAATGTTTGATAGAATTCACTGGTGAATCCATCAGGCCCTGGGGATTTTTTCTTAGGCAGTTCTTTGATGGCTTGATGGATTTCAATTTCTGATATGGGATTATTTAAGAAAACTATTTCTTCTTCTGTTAGTCTAGGCAATTTATATTTTTGTAAATATTCATCCATATCACCTAGATTGGTAAATTTATTGCCATATAGTTGGGCAAAGTAGTTTTTAATGATTGCCTTAATTTCCTCTTCATTTGAGGTGAGATCCCCCTTTTCATCCTTGATGCTATTAATTTGCCTTTCTTCTTTCCTTTTTTTAATTAAATTAACCAGTACTTTGTCTATTTTGTCTGTTTTTTCAAAGTACCAGCTTCTAGTCTTGTTTATTAGCTCAATAGTTCTGTCACTTTCTATTTTATTAATTTCTCCCTTAATTTTTAGGATCTCTAGTATGGTTTTCTTCTGGGGATTTTTAATTTGTTCATTCTCAAGTTTTTTGATTTGCATTTCCAATTCCTTGGTCTCTGTCCTCCCTAATTTGTTAATATATGCACTCAGGGATATGAATTTTCCTCTAAGTACTGCCTTGGCTGCATCCCATAAGGTTTGAAAGGATGTTTCGCCGTTGTCATTTTCTTCAACGAAATTGTTAATTGTTTCTATGATTTCTTCTCTAACTAAATGATTTTGGAGTATCATGTTATTTAATTTCCAATTAATTTTTGATTTGGGTCTCCATGTACCCTTGCCGATCAATATTTTAATTGCCTTGTGATCTGAAAAGGCTGCAGTTAATATTTCTGCTTTTCTGCATTTAAGTGCCATGTTTCTATGACCTAGTGTATGATCTATTTTTGTGAATGTGCCATGTGGTGCTGAAAAGAAGGTGTATTCTTTTTTGTCCCTATTTATTTTTCTCCATATGTCTATTAATTCTAATTTTTCTAAGATTTCATTCACCTCTTTTACCTCTTTCTTATTTATTTTTTGATTTGATTTATCTAAATTTGATAGTGGTTGGTTCAAGTCTCCCACTAATATGGTTTTACTGTCTAATTCCTCCTTCAATTCTCCTAGTTTCTCTATTAAAAATTTGGATGCTATACCATTTGGTGCATACATGTTGATTAGTGATATTTCCTCATTGTCTATACTTCCTTTTAGCAGAATATATTTACCTTCCCTGTCCCTTTTGATCAGGTCTATTTGTACTTTGGCTTTGTCAGATATCATGATTGCAACTCCTGCCTTCTTTCTATCGGTTGAGGCCCAAAAGGTCTTACTCCAACCTTTAATTCTAACCTTGTGAGTGTCAACCCGTCTCATATGTGTTTCTTGAAGACAACATATGGTAGGGTTTTGTGTTCTAATCCAATCTGCTATTTGTCTGCGTTTTATGGGTGAGTTCATCCCATTCACGTTCAAAGTTATGATTGTTATTTGTGGATTTGCTGGCATTTTGATGTCTTCCCCTAGTTCTGACCTTTCTTCTTTAGCTTTCTCCTTTTGAACCAGTGATTTACTTTAGGTCAGTCCCCCTCGTCCCCTCCCTTGAGATGCTTCCCTTTCTAGCCCCTCCCTTTTTATGCTCCCTTCCCCTCCCCCCTCTCCTTCCCTCCCTTTTTGTGCTCCCTCCCCTCTCCCCCTCCTTAATTTTCCTTTCTTTCTTGCCCTAATGGATAAGATAGAATTCAGGATCCCACTGGATCTAGATGTTCTTCCCTCTCAGATTTGATTTCACTGAGAGTAAGGTTTAAGTACTTCCACTTCACGCTCTCTTCCTCTCCTTCTCATATGAGAGTTCTTCCCCTCCCCTTCCCATGTGTATCTTTATATGGGAAAGTTTATTCTATTGATTCCCCCCCTATTTCTTGAAGTTAATCTTAGTATTATCACGGTTCCCCCCTCCCTTTTCCTTTTTTTGCCCCAACTTTCCCCAAATCTTCTTGATTCCCCGATCTTTCCCTATGCATGTTTCTTCTAACTACTCTTATGATGATACAATTTATGAGAGTTACACAAAACATTTTCCCCACATATTAATATATATAATTAGATGTAAATGTAGTCCTTATAGAAGAGAGTTTGACTTAAAGAGAAAGATAAGATTTATCTCCTTTTCCCTTTCTTTCATATTTACCTTTTCATGTTTCTCTTGCTTTCTGTGCTTGGATATCGAACTTTCCACAGAGCTCTGGTCTTTTCTTAGCAAATGCTTGGAAATCTTCTATTTTGTTGAATGCCCATACTTTCCCCTGGAAGTATATAGTCAGTTTTGCTGGGTAGTTGATTCTTGGTTGGAGACCCAGCTCTCTTGCCTTTCTAAATATCGTGTTCCATGCTTTGCGGTCTCTTAGTGTGTTAGCCGCTAAGTCATGTGTGATCCTTATGGGAGCCCCCTTGTATCTGAAGCTCTTCTTCTTGGCTTCTTGTAGGATTTTGTCCTTTACTTGGAAGCTCTTGAATTTGGCAATTACATTCCTAGGCGTTGTCTTTTGGGGATTTAGTATAGAAGGTGTTCTATGAATCCTTTCTATTTCTATTTTGCCCCCTTGCTCCAGAACGTGGGGGCAATTTTCTTTTATAATCTCCTCTAGAATAAAATCCAATTTGTTGTTTACCTCTGGTTTTTCTGGGAGACCGATGATACGGAGATTTTCTCGTCTTCCTCTGTTCTCCAGGTCCGTGACCTTCTCAGTGAGATATTTTCTGTTTTCTTCCAATTCATTAATTGTTTGGGTTTGCTTTATTGATTCTTGCTGTTTTATCATCTCACTTTCTTCGAGGTCCTTAATTCTGGTCATTAGGGACTGGATTTGCTTTTCAGCCTTGTCTGCCCTTGTATTGGCTGCTTCGAGTTCTTTTTCCAATTGAGCAGTCTTATCTGTCAGACAGCTGATCTCTTTCTCCCATTTTTCTTTCCAGAAGGTTTCCATCTTTTGGATAAGTTCCAGTTTGAGATCTTCCAGAGCTTGTTGATAGTTTCCATTTTGGGAGGCGTGTTCTGAATTTTTTTGGATTTCCTCTTCATTCTCCTCTTTCCCTTGGGTACTTCCACCATAAAAGTTTTCAATAGTCACTTTTTTCCCTTTCTTCCTGGAGGCTTGATTTTGGGCCATGTGAGCCATCCCTTTGGTGGTTTTATTTCCCTTTCCTTTTTGGTCTGGGGTCTGGGTTATAAGAGTGGTTTTTCTGTGAATTTAGGTTGCTTCAGACTAGTTCTTCCCAGCCTCCGAGCCCAGGTATTCAGCTCCGCCCAGATAATCCGTGCGCCTTGTTCAGCGCAGCCCGCCCGAAGTCCGCTGGCTTCTCCAGTGAAAGCGCCCTGAGACGTTTTTTCCTGGCAGTCCCCAGATCCCAAGGACCCTGGAGTGCCCCCCCAGACAGAGACGCTCCCCACTCACTCGCTGTCCCGGTGAGCGCTCAGGTAGCTCACTCTGGTTTAGTGGGGGAGGTGGGGTGGGGGAAGGGCGGCTCAGTTCACTTTTCTGTGCAAGCTTTTCCTTCTTATTTTAGTGTGGAAATGTTCAAGCCCCACGTACCTTTGCCTCTGTGAGGTACTGGGGAGTCCTTCTGTTCCTCCAAAGGTGATTTTATGCTCCTTTGATGTAGTCTATTTCGTTCGGTGCTGGGGAGAGGAAACGTGCGGCGTCTAGATTGCAGCCATGATTACCCGGAAGTCCAATTACATTTTTAAAAAGCACAAAAAGGGTAGTCAGTAGCTTTGCCCCAAGTTTTTAAAATTCAGTCTTGATTTTCCTCTACTTAGCAGATTATAAGCTATACCACAAACGCAAGGAGTTTATTTCTACTAAGCATCTGTAGTATGGCAGGCCAAGTGTTAAGCAGGAGGTGAAATGGGGACATTTTTGTATTTTCTTGCTTCATTTCTTCTGTTCGAATTCTTTACTTATAAGGTAGAGTTTAGAAATTGAGTTTAAAATAGAAGTGTCCTTTATTACCCAAAACATCACAAAGTGCATTCTAGTATTTCTATACAGTTATTTGATTCTTTCAAAAATATGAACTATTTTAACCTCTTTTGGCATTGGTCAATTCTACTTTTTAAGTTGGTATTTTCTTCAGTATTCTTTGTGCCTCTTTTACCAAGCTTTTCATCATGGTTTTCTTTTCATCAGTTTCTTGCATCATTCTCATTTCTTTTCCCAATTTTTCATTTACCTATTATGTTTCATTTTTAAAATCCTTTTTGAATTCTTCCAGAAATTCTCATTAGACATAATTATGTTGAATTCACTTGTTTTTCTCCCTTTGAGGCCTTTATTGTAGCTGTTTTGACATTGTTTTCTTCTGATTTCTTGATCTTCCCTGTCACTATAGCAACTTAGGATCAAGTTCTTTTTTAGTTGTTTATTTTTCCAGTCTATTCTGTGACTTTTAACTTCATGTTAAAGTTGGGGTTGCTCCCAGGGCACAAGGGGACATTGCCTGAAGTTTCAGGTTTTTCACACTACTGTTTTCAGAGCTGGATCTTTAGGTCCTTAAGTTTTGGGTGCTTCAAATGTGGTAAGATCTAAGGAGAGGCTTAGATCTAAGGTCACTGCTTTTTCTGGCTTGTGCTCTGCTCTTTAACCAGGAAGGGACCTTGTTCTCCTATAGCCATATGTGCTGATTCTCTCCTTGGCCTTGGAGATATTTTCCCAATTTTTCGCTGCTCCATAATTTGACTCAAGGGGTTATTTTCAAGTTGTTTAGAGAGGAATTTAGGAGAGTTCAGGTGAGCTCTTGCCTCTACTCTGCCATCTTAGCTTAGCACACCCATGGTGCACAATTAAGGAATATTTAGCAAAGAAAAAAATTGTCATGGCAGAACTTCCCCTTAAATGTACACAAATGGCATCCAAGGTACACAAATAGCATCTAACGATTGATGAACATTTTAATGACAACTCAGACAGATAGGAGTTTTTTGAATGCAAAAGGTTAATCACAGCATAGAAACACAAAGCCACATCAGAGAATAAAGCTCTCCTGTTCAGAATAATGGTGTGAATTAAAAGCCTGAATTGATCTACAAAAAAATTATTCATCCTGTAAAAGTCTCAGTCAGGAAATTAATATGTAAGGAAAAATGTTTAAGAAATGACATTTAAAAAGAAACAAGGTTACTGATATGCTAGATCAGGAGGCAAGAAGTTGCTTTCTCAAATACTTGCTGTTTTTCTTTTTTAATCTGTTTTTATTCTTGTGCCATATTTTTCTACAATCATTAATTAAAGACAGACATTAGTGGAGGAAAGTATCAGCTAAAGGAAAGGAACTGTTTGCGTATTTTTGCTCCATGATTAAATCCACACACCTTTCTTGATCCTAATCATTGAATGTTCAATCCAGGAAGAGCTTTACCACCTTAGTCTAATCCCTTCATATTATAGAGAAACCAAAGCCTAAGGAAAAAAGACGATAAGAACAAAGTCACACAGCTTTTAAATGGCAAAACCAGAATTTTAACCTAAGTCTTTTGCCCCTTTATCAAGTATGCTCTCTAGGACACTAGCATTCCTCCATTTCCCCCACATCTACCCTATTTCTATATATCATTTTTATTTCTCTTAACAGTTGAAAATTACTTATTTATATGACTATAGAGACTATGAAGAAAGGCATGGAACAGAAGAAAGAGCATGTGCTCTAGACCGAAAGGACCAGAGTTCAAATTCCACCTGAAAATTACTACTTGTAATGGTAAGAAGATCATTTGACCTTCCCTAGTCTCAGTTTCCTCATCTATAAAATTAGAGGATTTGATCAGATGGTTTCTAAGGTCCCTTAAGGCTCCAGATATACAATCCAATGATCACAGATTTCTCAGAATTTAGTTAAGAAGCTTCAATTAGGGAAGTATATTTCCCAATTGAAATGTAGGATGTCACTGCAAAAATAAAACTCATGTACCAAAGAGAGTTATTATCAGTAGATATAAGAAATACTAAGAATACAAATGATTAGTCAGACTGCCAGAATCTAGAGATTATGAAAGCCTCATATATAGATATATATTTAACCATCTCTAAATTTCACAAAGAGAGAGAGAGAGAGAGAAAGAGAGAGAGAGAGTGTGTGTGTGTGTGTGTGTATATATATATATATATATATATAGAGAGAGAGAGAGAGAGAGAGAGAGAGAGAGAGAGAGAGAGAGAGAGAGAGAGAGAGCACTACATCTTAATATAAATAAATTAGTGGGGAAAATTTACTGAGTTACTTTTTGACTAGATTTACTCCTTTTGAAGGTTGGTTGCCCTTCCCAAAAAAAACACGCCAAAGAAAACACAACCTCAGTAACAAAGGAGGAATCTCTCTTCCTTTTTCCTGATAAGCCAACACCTGCAGTGTCCACACTGACAAAGATTCTCTGTAGTCTTTTTTTGTTCATGTCTTTTGATGTGGAATTTTAAACAATCTTATCTCAACATAAACATGTTTATACTAGGAAATGGCTTTGAAAGGATAGCTAACATCATAAAAGCAAACTCAGAGCAGAAATTGTATAGGGTTAAAGAGTTAAACTGATGAAAATGACTGAACAACTCTTCTGAGAAATAACAGCTATGCTCCCTTAAGTAAGTAGTACCTTTAAAGTTCTCAGAGCCCCCCTTTTTTTTTTTGCAACCACATGAAAAAGTAGCATCATCAATCAATAAGAATTTCCAAAGGACTCACCAAGTGCCTGACAGAGTGTTAGACACAGGATACAAATGCAAGGTAATAAAGTAAACACTATTCTCAAAAGAAGGCATTGAATGGAGTCAAATATTCAGTCCCAACTACTGCCAGTGCTGGAATTTGAGCCCAGGTCTCTTGATCTAAAGTATAGCACATTTATATATATGTAATATACATATATATTTGTATTGTGTATACACACACACACACACACACACACACACACAAAATACAACTGTCCCTGCATCTTTGGTTAACAGATTCAATCTGAGAGGGTTGCACTCTCTGTTGTACTGAAATTCTAACATACCTAACTAATGGATAGGCTAAAGCCTTTGCTGAGCTTTATTATAGGAACAAAAACCATCAGAAGACATTAGCTTGGTCTTGGCTCTTCCATTTATTAGCTTTATAATCTTACCTTCCTCTGATAAACAGGTATTTTGAGGGTAATTGACTTAATTTCCAATTCTCAATTTCTTCATCTTTAAAATGAGGGACAGTTGGACTAGGTGGCTTCTTGGGTCCCTTTCAGCTCTAAATCTATGTTCCTATGAAATTCAAGAGGTTATATACTGGAAGCCACTTAAGCTTTATGACATGGTCAGACCTGGCATTTGAGAATATCAAATAGGCAGGTATGCAGAGCAACAGTTCTCAAACTTCTGTGTTTTAGGACCCCATTATACTCTTTCTTACGGTAATCCAGGGCCAGACCTTAAACTACTCTGCTACACAGGCTACTTCAGGAAAGATTTTGAATGAGTCTTTTTTGGTTTTGTTTCTTATTTGATGGATTTTTATTGAAAAAAAAAATTTATTACCTAGAATTTTTCTATCCTTCCCTCTCATCCCTCCCAAAGAACTTTTTATTACAAAGAATGTTTTAGTAAAAAAAAAAAGAATTTTGCAAAATCCATCAATAAACTGAAAAAGTCTAATTTTATATGAAATTTTCCACATTCATGGATCCCCCATGTTTTCAAAGAAGTGCAGAGTGATTGGATAAATAATTTAATTTCTCTGAGGCTCCCTTTCCTCATCTGTAAAATGAGATGTTAGAATAGATAATCTCTAAGGTCTCTAGCACATCTAAATATATAAGATACTATGGAAGACAATTTACTGAACTTACCTACTCATGTCTTCATGCTACCAGTGCATACTTGTGCCCTTGACAGGGGTCAGGAATAGCTATTCTAACCCTGGCAAGTAGTTTGCTTCAACTAATAATCTAGAATAACAGTAGGGAACCACAAAGACAGGTGGTACAACAGAAAAGCCCCAAGGTTTCAGTTGCCCCAGCACATGAACCTCTAAAATCAAGCCAAACTACCACCACCACCACTATCCTTCTGTTTTCTCCCATTCCACCAAAGAGAAAAGATTATAGGTTCAGGGTCTGTTTGGAAGGGCATAAGTATCTCCTGGCCTCTTCTGGTCATAATGGGCTACCTGCCTTACAGACTGTGGTTAAGCCACAGGAAAACCATAACACCAGAGACCTTTCTCTAGTATTTGTATATAAACACTCTCTTTAAGCAAAATGGTAGGGGTAAAAATGAATCTCCACTTCATTGTCAAAACATAGAAGTAAAAAAGGTTTAACAAATAGAGGAAATTATTCCATCCCTATACTTTTGGAAACCACCTAGTAAAAGAGACCACTTCCCAAGGGTCTCAGGCAGTTCCATGACCCAGCCTCCCTCCCCAAAATACAATTACATATCTACACATACACACATACACACACAAACACACATTTCCCTCCTAACTCTCCCTTGGGATACTTTATTCTTTGGTGACATCCTTTTGAGTTCCTTCTTCCCTCAACTCTTATACTTCTACTTGAGATTCCTGATGTTTATGTACTAAGTTTTATTCATGAAAAATGCTCCAGTTAATTTTAATGAGATTTTAGCTTAAAAAGACTAGCAGTAAGTAAGGGTAACAAGGAAGTAAGGAGATTTTATGTTCCATAAATGTTACTAATCAATGCTGCTCCAGTCTCCTAGTTTCCTACTTAAGAGACAGCTCAATTAAAATGATTTTACCAAAATTGAAAATGCTTTTTTAATAGCAAGTTTTAAAATGTTTTTACATAAGATGCAAACTTAAAAATATATTTATTGCTACCATATCAGATACTGAAGTGCACTGAAAGTAATATTTACATAGAACCTCAAATTCAACAAAGAACTTCTCTCACAACAATTCTCTAAATGATCTAAAAGTTATATGATCATAGAACTGAGGCATTAAGGGACCTTAGAAGACATAAAATCCAATATCCTCACTTTACATACAAGAAAACTGAGGTCCAGTGAGATTAAAATGATTGGACCAGAGAAATAAGAAGTGAGCATAAGAGATGGATTTGACCCCAGAGTTGTTTGTTTCATTTCTTCATCCCTCGCCATCCTGGTTCTTTTCTTCAAGAAGAGCAAGGAGACAACTAGATATGTCACAAATCCCAAACTCACAAAAGAACAAACATATATCCTAGTATATAAGAATTCCTCTTCACTAGCTAAATCCGAATTTATATCCCAGGCTATCAGTTGTATACTAGAATCACCATCTTAGAGGAGGGGAATGGACTGACTTTTTGAAAGTCTCACAATCAATGAGTGTCTGGGCTAAGCTCCAACCCTCATCTTCTTAGACCAAGTCCAGAGTTCTTCTCACCCTGACATTACTATGCCATAATTAAGGACTGACATTAGGGCCATATGGACTCCTAAGTGCTCCTTGAAGCATAATGTTACTTTAGCAACCCTTCGTTTTCTGAGTTATTACAATGTGACAATCTGTTCCGTTTGTTTTGGCTTTCCTCTTCATTGATGAGACTTTCTAACATACTGTTATGTCTTGAAATGGGGATAATTTGATAAAGATCAATGTCTGGCTTATAAATACAAAGTTAAAACTTTACCACAGAAGAGAAAATCAGTAAAATCTATCTTTAAGTTTACCACTGGAAAGGAAAGTCAGTAAAAATGCATTTTTAAAGCATTTCCTATTTGCTAGGCATCATTTTAAATGCTGGAGATGTAAAAGCAAAATAATAGCAAAAGGAGCTTGTATTATAATGAGGCAAATGATTATCAAATAATTCTGAGCATGTAAGAAATAAATAGGGAGATAGATACAGATATATGTGTGTGTGTGTGTGTGGGGGGTGATTTCCTGGAAAAATCTCTTGTAGAGCTGAATTTTAAACCAGGATGCCAGGTGATGGAGATGAAGAAGGAGCATATTCTAGGCATGGAGGAAAGCTAGTGAAAAGTCATAAAAAGTTGGAACATGGAGTGTCACGTGAGGAACTTTAAAGTCAATGTCACTGGATATGCAGAGGAGTAAAGTATAAGATAAGTGAAAAAGTAGGAAGGGCTTAAAAGCCAAACAGAGAATTCTCTTTCTCATGATGGAGGAAATATGGAACCACTTGTATTCATTCAAGTAGGTGAAATCTGCACTTTAGGAAAAACACTCTGACAGCAGAAAAGAAAGAAAGCAAGCATTAAAATATTGCCCACATCCCCAACAACTACTCTTTACACAGGCAGGGCAGATAAACTTTAGGGGTACACAAATAGGTTTCTATAGTTGTTTCTCTTTCATCCTGCTGCCTGTGGCAGCAAAATAAGTTCAGGTCCAGCTTTCAGTGGTGGTCCAAAGGTAACTACCAAGGAAGCTGTCATGCATACTCACACACATATAAACACAAACCTTTTTGACCATATACTCTGAGGCTCAACCAAAATTGGGACAGATACAAAAGACAAAGTAAATGAGGCATTGCAAAGGGAAACTCTCTTCTTATTTTTCCATTTTTTAAGATGGCCCAGACACACAAAAAATAACTTTACAAAAAATAAAATCTCACCTGAAAAAATTGACTTCACAGTTAGTCCCCCAAAATCCAGACTACAGCTACATAGTAACACCACAGTAAATACCCTGAAGAATGAGTGTCTGCAAAGGGATGCTAAACGACACTAGCGGAGAACTGTACAAATGAACAGCCTCTTTCTAACGGATCACCAACACAGAGGTGCACACTATGCAATATCCCGGATGCCTTGTGGTTACCACTGTACGGTGGCACATGTAGTTTTCTTGCTCTGAGTGCCCCTTGTTCTGTGCCTGATGAGCAGCCTTGATATGGAACTGTTTTTTTTTTTGTCTTTCCAAAGCAGTGTGTCTGAAGACAGAGCATGCTGATTGCAGAAATTATGCAAACTTTGTGGGTTTGTGGGCAGATAATTCTGAAATCCCCTAATATAGTACAAATGCCAGGTCAGCACCTTCTGAGCACTTACAAATTAAAATCTATTTTCTAACAGTTGGATTATTGCTGCTGTTGTTCTTGTTTTAAACTAGGATGATAGCATAAAAAAAGGATAAGAGGCAGTTTGCCAAAGGAGTATAAAGCATGGTGGGGAAATGTTAAATTAGAAAAACGTATTACATCAAAGAGCCAAAAAATAAAGGAATAAAAATGAAGGAAAGAGATAAAGCGAGCACCTTATTAAAGCAAACTTAATTTTTCTTATGTAATAATGACAAATAGGTTTCTATGGACAGTTAGTTCCCTGTCTTTCATCCTGCTATTAAGAACAGCAGGTGAGTGATTATACTTTGTATAATAATCCAACCTTGATTTTGAATAATTAGCTTCTGATGAGAGACTAAAATTAACTACTAAAACCTAGATGATAATAGCTAACATTTATATTGTATCGTATGAAAGGTTTGCAAAGTCCTTTACAAATATCTCATTTGATCCTCACAACAACCCTGGGAGGTAAATGCTATTATTATCCCCATTTTACAAATTAGTAAAGTTGAATCACATAGAAGATAAGTGACTTGCCCAGAAGCCAAGTCTTCCTGACTCTAGTTCCATCCCTCTATCCAGAGTCACACTAGCTACCTAAAATCAGTGTCCCGAGCTGGCTCTAGCCCTTCCAGCCCCATTTATTTACAGATCTTCCCCCTAAGGTTGTCACTATTCCAGGCCATGCCATGAGCCTCTTCCCCTAAAACTGAAAGTGACAGTCAACGATGACCAATACAATGGAAGCTCCTTAAAGACAGGCACAGTTTCATTTTGTTTACTTCTCATCCCCATCAATAACTGGTATATAGGGTGTTCCAAAAGTCTTAGTGCAGCTTTAAGCTACTGATGCTGGTCTTTAATAACTGTTTATTGGTTGATTTATCAATACTTGTAGCAAAATCACCCGCATCTATGTTCAGAACTAGTCTGAGGATACTGGAAAAAGCAACAAGCTTTTTAGGCCTCTGACATAAAGAAAATGTGAGAATCCAAAGAACTGTGGCCCAGATATAGTTAAACTGGAATCAGAGATGAATTCTTCATTTTAATATAATAACCAAGTAGCAAAATCTTAATGCTCAAAAGAAAAGCCAAACAAATAAATTAACAGAAGAAAAAGTCCATCTTCTTTGCCAGTAGACAATAGCCTATGATTCAGGGGTTCTTAATCTCTTTTGTGTCTTAAGCCCCCTTCTCAGAATATTTTTAAATGCATGAAACACATAGAAAAACAATGGAAACCAATTATATTGAAATGTAGAAATCTAAAAAAAGTTTCTTTAAGTTCACAGAGGAGCAGCTAAGTGGCTCAGTGGATAGAGAATCAGTCCAAAAGACAGGAGGTTCTGGGTTCAAATTTGGTCTCAGATACTTCCTAACTCTGTGACCCTGGGCAAATCACTGAACTCCAATTGCCTGGTCCTGATCTCTCTTCTACCTTGGAATGGATGCTTAGTATTGATTCTAAGACAGAAGGCAAGTCTTTAAAACAAAAAACAAAAACCCAACAGAGGTCCAAGTTAAGAATCTTGGTGATTAGATAATGTTTTTGTCCAATTTAATTGAACACTTATTAAGCGCCTGCTGAATCCTAGGAAGGTCCTGTGCTTGATTCGGGGGATTAAAATGAACTTGTGGTATCTTAGTATAGCTTTTTGATTCCTTGACAATATCAAACATGATATGTAGCATCTCAATGGTGCCTTGGAAAAGGACTGGCTTGTAAATAGAGATGCTAATATGGAAAAAGGAAAGGAAAGCAGTCAGGAAGAAGAAAGAACTTGAGTAATTTGTAGACAACTGGAGGAATGGCTCAATTAAATGATGAGGCACCATTATCCATCCTTGCGATATAATATAATACTGAGTGTACCAAGCATAGCTATCGCTCAAACAACAGCCCCTGGAACCTGAGGGTTCTTTTCTCTTGCCTTTAAAATACAAAAGTAATGGTCTCCATTGTCTTATATGTGTTATGAATAGTAAGATAGTAAACAAGTTTATTCCCACACACACACACTTTTGTCTTGGCACTCAAAATTTCAACTTCTTAATATAAGTGGAAAAATTATTTCTTTGTTAACTACAAAAAATTAAGGAAACTTTTTTTTCAGTTAATACAGACTTGTATGCAGAAGAATGTGGTCAGTGCTCAACATCCCAGGAATATTTGGCCTTGAGAATTGAACTTGTTTTTTTGAATACTTGTTTGAGATGTATGTGTCCTCAAGGTCACTTAGCACTTCAAAAGTAAGAAAAAAGCTTAATAATTAGCCTTGGGAATAAAGAGCAACCATGCTATTAGCCCCACCAAGATTAAAGGAAGGGTTCAAGAAGGATCAGACAGAGCCAAAACAACCGAAAACCAGACTCAAGGAGCACCAGGCTGTGTACAGAGTAGGTACACAATAAATATTTGTTGAATGAAACTGGCTCTTTGGCAGTTGCTCACACACAATGTTTCTTCTTTCTCTGTATATATAATCTTGGGTGTTGTTTTATGTATATCTGTATGCCTGGAATAAAATTCTTCCCCCTTACTTTTGGAATCCCATGTTTCCTTTGACCACTCAAGACATTTTCTATAGGAAGCCTTCCCCAATGCCTTAAGCTATTAGTGCCCTCTCTTTTAAAAATTTACCTTGTATTTATTTTGTATATATTTATTATGTTTCTTCTGCTAAAAGGTAAACTTGTCCAGGGTAAGGAGTTTTATTTTGGTCTTTTTATAATTCGTTCAATGGTCACAGTGCAAATGATTAATGTATACTTGTTTAAGAGCCCAAATGAAAACATAAGTGAGAATGGTATTGTAGGAAGAGTACTAGACTAGGTTCTGATGCCCTGTTGTTCTCATTACCTGGTTGAGTGACTTTCTGTGCTTAAGTTCCCTTATTTGGACTAAAGAGTGTTGGACTGAATTTTTTTTTAGTTCTATTATTATGAAAAATTAAATTATGTACTCTGTATAATATTTTTCCCTTGCCTATTTCCCCTTTAAAATGAGGAAGATGAAGATAAAGGTATGAAGAAGAGTTATTTTTCCTATCATAATCCTGACCTGTCATTACTACTCTTTTCAATATTCACTTTTCTTTGAGGTTTTCATTCTTATTTATTGAAGTAGAGTTAATAAGGCCAATTAATGGCTAAGTAACTTGAAATTTAAGTTCTTCCTCAGTCTGGAAAATGACTAGTTAAAGAAACACATTATTTAAGTAAGATATTGGAGGTAAAAGATGGGCAGAGAAAAGAAAAATTATGAAATCACAGAATTTATTTAGAAGGGACCTTAATAATCATGCGGCCCAACATTTTCATTTTATAGCTATGAAAACTGAGTCCAGAGGAGGCTGGTATCACAGAAGGAGTCCTAGGCATAGAATCAAGAGGACCCACATTCAAAACTAGTCTCTGATACCAATGATGTGATTATGAGCAAATTAGATAATCTCTCTGAGACTCAGTTTCCTCATCTGTGAAATGTGGATATCCCCTACCCCACAGGGGTTTTATGAAGACTAAATGAACTTAAACAAAGTGTTTTGCAAACCTTAAAGCATAACAAAAATGACTATTCTGTTCCAAAGGTCACATAGCTAATTGAGAGCAGACCTAGGACTAGATCAGAGATTTTCTGACCATTAATCCAGTATCTTTGTTAGAGCAGACTAGGTTTTCCTAAAGCCTGGAAAGAAACAGTGGCATTTATATTTAGAACTTTCAAATTTAGGACTTAAATGAGGGGTGGGGGAAAATCTTTGCTTTGGGTTCCCTATACCCCAGCCCAAGTCAGAAATATATAAAGAGGGGGCAGCTGGGTAGCTCAGTGAATTGAGAGCCAGTCCTAGAGACAGGAGGTCCTAGGTTCAAATCTGGCCTCAGACACTTCCCAGCTGTGTGACCCTGGGCAAGTCACTTGACCCCCATTGCCTAGCCCTTACCACTCTTCTGCCTTGGAGCCAATACACAGTATTGACTCCAAGACGGAAGGTAAGGGTTAAAAAAAAGAAAAAGAAATGTATAAAGAAATAGAGTTAAAAAGAATGAGGGAGGGAATGGAATAGGGGAGTGCTGATCAGCTCTCCTTTTCTCTACCACAACCAGTGGCAAGGAACTTCCCAAGGTCCTAAACATAAACCTCTATATATCTTAGCAAAAACAAAGTTTCTTCTGATGCACACTAATCATTGCATGGGGCAGGGGACAGAAGAGATGGAGTACATGTGGCAAATAAATTTCTCTTGAAAATAGAAATGTTCATTTTAAAAATGTTCTCATCTATCAGAATAAGTCTCTGTGTAACACTTTGTATTTGCAAAGTCTTTTAGGCACCTCATTAATTAGTCATCATTTTGATATTCTAAAGAAACTGATTTGAAAGATAAATGCATTTAATAGCCCCAGTTCCACCTAGTTTAGGAGACAGGGTTCAACCTGACAAGGGCTGCTTCCATCCTGCCTTCCCCTTAGTCTTATGACTCATGCCTTGTCTCAGAAGCAATGCTCCTTTACAGCTCTTCCACAGCTAATATTCTTTTGTTGATTATATACCTTCCTAGTTTTATCAGTCTCTTTTGTTCTTCTAATGATGCCTGAAAACAACAATCATTGATTATTTCAACTTGGAAATGAAAAAAGGAGGATGAAAAGCATCAGGGTAGGAAACAAAGGAGGGGGAAAAAAAGAACTGACAGTAGAAGGGAGGAAAGTAAAAGGTGTTGTGTGTAAGAAGGAGGAGAAAGAAAATGAACAAAAAAACCCCCAAAAACAAGGTCTGAGGGTAAATGCGATAGAAAATTTAAGTCTTGTTCTGCCCCCAGTGAATACTCCTTTTCAGTTTTGTTTTGTTTTTCCCTTCTGAAAGCTTTACTGGCAATGTTTACAGACTGTAATAGAAAGTGGCAAAGGTACAGAAGGGGAAGTACTCTGAACCCCTTACTCCCCTTAATAATTCAGTAGTTGAGATTCTGCTATTAGTAAATAATACTTCTTAGGGCATCAAGATAGCCAGAACATGCAGGTGGCAGCAGTCCACTGGTTTCTCTCACTGCAGCTCTATGGAGTCCCTTGCACATAACTGAGTGAGAATATTCTTTGAATCCTGCCCCCTGGCCACAAGGCACCAGATTTAGATTGGGTGGGGAGGCAGAAACATCAATACTAGATGGGACAAGGAATAGGAAAAGCAGATCTCAGCTAACAGACTTATGGTTGTTATCAAACCCAAGCAACCAACTTCTTTCTTATTCAAACCCACCAACTTCTTTCTTCATAGGATAAGTAAATTTTCCAAAAATATTTTCCACTTAACTCAATTGTTTTCTTATTATTGTACAGATCTTCTAGGGCCAATTTTAACATAAGCAAATTGTAATTATTTTTGTTTTTTACTTCTCAATTATAGAGTATGATTCTTCTAATGCTAACTAGTGAAAATCAACCCATCCCTTTCTATTAAAAAGAAAGAAGTTGACCACCAGTCAAGGAAAATGAGGGGTAGTGCAACAACTTGGACTGAACAAGAATAGAAGTTACTGTCACATTCGCCTGAGTAAGCAAGTACAAATCAAGGAGAGTGGGGTACTAGTACCACAAAATTTATCATTAAGTTTTAAAGAATTGTTTTTAAAAAAATACAAAGAAAATGAAATATGGTCATTTCAATCTACACATTCCTACTTTGAAACTTTCACAAGTCTAAAGTCTCTGACTGTGTGTGTGTGTGTCTCTCTCTCTGTGTCTCTCTCACTCTCTCTCTCTCTCTGCTGCTTAAAGAGTGTGATGCATTTGATTTAGGTGTGAAAACTCAACCAAACCCTAACTGTATTGGATCCACTGCTTCCCACAGCAGTCTATTGCTTATGTAAGGCCTGAAGTGTCTCTTCCTAAAATTTTAAGAAGTGGTAGTCTTTAGGACTGTCAAAGCTACAGAGAATTTTGTTTTCAGCATTCCAATATCCACACTCTACTCGCTACAAAAGACACGGAGAGCAGCAATGCCACACTATTTTTAATCTGGCATCTTAAATTGCTCTTTGCAAAATCATATAAACTCACAGCATGAGCATTACCAGAAAGAGATCAGCTGACTTTGGTGACAAAAGACACAAAGACCCAGTTCTTAAGGCGCCCTACTTCAAAATACTCTCTGCTTCTAACCTAATGGAGCAGTCTATACAAATTAATGTCAACACAGCCATGCAGCAGAAATATAAAGAATTCACTTTAACCCCTTGAGACATTACACATTAAGCTTTTCTCATTTTTCCTATTCGCTATTTTCTGCACCTGGCTTTGCAAACAATTGGCTCCAGGGGGCATTAGGCAGCTGAGGGTAGAGAAAGGAACTACATCTTACCCATCAAGAAAAATAAAGTCCTTTGTCCTTCAGAGCCTAAGTAAAACAGGGCTTTCTCTCGGGATAACAAAAGGCAATCCATAATGCAGTCTAAATTAATATGAAAGGTAGTCACCAAACAGGTCTCATTTATTAGATGAAGTCATACTAGAAAGGGGTGTTTCAGTGGGTGGTGGCTGTGCCCCAGGGTTGCTGACAATCTCTTCACTTAAAAACCTAGGATATGCAACAGGAAAAGGGGATTCAGAAATGAGTTTGGGGAGGAGGGGTGGGCAGAGAAACCAGGGAACAAAACGAAAAAGAATAGACAGTATTAGCTTGTCGGAAAGCAGCCATATTCAAAAAGTCCTTTCTATGGTTAAATTTTGTATAAGTTGTAAATCTTAAGAAAAATACTTAAACAATATCCTTGACACAATGGTACAAATTGAAAACAACAAAACCAGAACTTCAGTGTGTTTGAAGGCAGGAGAGGGTGATATTCTTTATTATTTTTTTCCTTTTATTCTATTTTCTTTGATTTATTATTTTACTTAAAAAGTAGTTTAATAGCATTTCATGTGGAAAATCCAAAAGGTAGCTAAGTAAATAGCAATAATTAGATTTCAGGTATAGTATATTTGTGCAATATACCAAGCAAAAGCCTAAGCCTGAGAACATGTCAATTTTTCTGCCTTTAACAAACAGGACAATCTATATCTCAAACATGATTAAATTGTGAGGAGCACAACAAACAGTTGTCACACTGCATTACCAGATTTTTCAATGCTTTCTGTTCCATCAACAGAACGCCTACCAACTGCAAAAATAACCACTGCCAAGGCTACACGAGGCAATTACATAAAATGCTGAAGAATTATTGAATTGGAAATTATCAAAGTATAAAACCTGCTTACCCCCCCAGAAAAAGGGAGGTTTCATTTGTGTGGATTTTGTTTTGCAATGATAAGCACATTACAAAGTATATTCTGAACTCCGTAGAAATTTAACAAAGCCCAAGATTACATTCTCTTTAAATTATTTTTAATATCTTCTTATGTATTATAAATAGTCTCCTTTTTCTAAAATTTAATAAATGTGAATGCTTCAGTTGTTTTCAAGATACAAAATTACCAAATGAGCTCCAAAATTATTCTAAATCAGGGCCACCTTAGATAAAAACCCACTCCCCCAGAAAGAAAAGTTGAAGGTGAGGATGCTAGTTGTACTCTAATATCCTGAGTTTCCTTCTTTACAAATTAAAGTACATCAGTGAGAAATACTTAAGGATCATGAGTTCTTTCCTCCCCCAAATTCCCTTTCTCCCCACAAAAAAAGTACATCTTTTCATCTGAATGGAAATCCTACAAAGTTTTAAGAACAAAATCAAATTTTAAAAGAAAACAAAGTTAAATCATGCAAACATGTCCGCATTTTCTATAACCATTCCATATCCATTAGAATCAAAGCTTTTGTTTACTTACATGCTGTATACAATGGAAAAGTTCAAAGAAATCTGCTCGCAAAGAACAAAGTGATTACATCTACCAGCGTCTGTTGGGAAATGAGTAACACACACTTTCTCTCTTGCTTTCATCCCTGTGCAATGAAATAATCCCAAACTGTCTGTTCTCCCAAGTTACAATCACAAGGACCTCCTAGCGCCACCAATCTCGTTTTCACAAAGCAGGAACAGTGATTCCGGAATAGGTTCACCCCCATCCTTCTGAATTTGCAACTTGGGCTCTGATACCCATCCAGAGAAACATAACAACTTACAGAATCTAAGTACATGCAGGAGACACAGAATGCTCTATCTTCATGGTTGCTTGAAAAAATTAGTTGAAAGCTAAACACAAGAACTATTTTGGTACCTATGTATACATCTCTTAACTGTTTAACACATCATATTCCCAGCCTTCCACTTCTTCCCCTCCGCCCCACAAAAAAGTGATTACTTATTCTTTTTCAAACTCTAAACTATTACAATATTATATGTAAATTGTTCACTTTTTTTTTAAAATCCCACACATTCTGGAGATGCTGACGGGGTCATACAAAAAGCAGTGACATTAATAGGTACCCTTGAGGAGAAAGAAGCAATCAATTATGAACCATTGGCAGAAATTGTGGGGTTGTCAAAAGCCCCAGTTACAGCTGTGCTTCATCAAATCAAACTGCATTTAATTTCCAAGTGAAATTATTCCTACTTCTGATGTCTAGGGTATTTGTTTAGGAAATCTACAAAATAGGCCACACTTAACTAGACTCTAATCAGATAAGAAATTATTCACACTAGAAAAGAAAAATAGAAGCATAAAGGAAAAACTCAGAAATAGATGTGTCTTTTCCTTCTGAGTTGAAAGCTCCAGGCTCTATTACACCTCACCCATATGAACTAAGACTACCTACCCACATCTATATAGTACTTTAAACTTTACAGAGAGCTTTCCTAAAAGCAACAATCACTAGTGAGGGAGATAGTGCAGCTATCTTTATTTCCATTTCATATATAAGGAAACTACACACCTAGTCCAAGAACCAAAGTCAACCTATGACTTCTGACTCCAAGACAGAAAGCTCTTCTTTAAGGATATATTTGGCGATGGGGTGGGGGGAGGGGAGGGAGAGGGAGGAAACATGGCAAAAGAGGAAGAGGGGTAGCTAGATAACACACTGGATAGAGCACCAGGCCTGAGATTTAGAGGGCCTGGATTCAAATCTAGCCTCAGACACTTCCAAACTAGGTGTCCCTGGGCAAGTCACCTAACCCTATTTGCCTCAGATTTGTTACTAAGAAAGTAAGAGTTTTTTTTTTTAAAGGAACACATTTGGTATATAAGATAAAAATTTCCAAATAAACGTTTTTTTTTAAATAGGTAATCACTCTTTTTATGTTTTCAACTTAGTTTTGCTTTTTTTTTTTTAATTTCATAAAGAATAGGAAACCATAAAACCTTTCTCCCGGGGAGCTCATCAAAATGAGTATTTTCTCCTTTATCAAAACTTGTAGGGTTCAACACTTCTCCCTTTACCTATCAAAATCCAAACTCACTTTCCCCAGGATCTTTAATACTATTTCTGTGAACCAATTTCATAATGTCCATAACAGTGAAAATAGAAGTATTTTTCAAAGAAAATCTCAGGAAGTATCAATCAGCAAATGCTTCCTCAAAGACTTAAGTGCTAAATATGTAGAAAAGGTCATCAGGATTAAAATAACTTACTAGCACATTCTTAAAATGAAATTACTACTTTTGAGCAATTTTCAAATGAAAAGCTCAGTTAGCCCCAAAGTTAAAAAGAATCATTTTTATTCTAGCTACCTATGGCCTAACAACCCTTTTCTAAAATATTTTGATTGGCATGGTGCTATTAAATAGCCCATTTCAAAATTACTTTAAAATCTTAAACTTTTACATATTTATTATACTGATTCCTAAAATAAAAAAAAGATTAAAGGAAAAGAATGAGATTGCCCTTGTGCAGTCAACCTCAACCAGGTTACAAAATGAAAGAAGTCACTAACATATACATATTCATAAACACACCACTTACTTTCAATATTTAACTCAAATTCATAGTTGTAATTATCAATTTTAAAAATTAATCCACAAAAACTCAATCATTTTTGGCTTTTTAAAAGCCTAAGATTCTGGGTTATAAGGTCTGAAGAACTTTACATTTAAAAAATGATAAAAAATAAGTTTCCATATTGAGTCTAATCTAGATAAAGATATGTATAAAATTAAGATCATTGTAGTAGCACCTGAAAATAATAATAGGTTACTGTTTAAAGAAAGAATCAGATTCCTGTGAAAGGTGAATAGTACTGAGATCAATGGCAGAACATCAGGGCATTTGGATATTCATCTTTTGATTTATAGGTTTACCTGCATTTAGCAGGAGTTCGAGGAAAGAGGGAAGAGGCAAAAGGAGGGCAATGATAAGGGGAACGTTAGCCTTGCTAATGTTCTGCCATGCTAATGTTATGTTGGATGACACCAACACAGGATGACATATCTTTAAACTTCCCACAAGGGTGTGGAATCAAGGGAACTTATTCCTAAGCAGAGGAGTATGTCTTTTCATTTTTCTATGGAAGGAACAAAATTCAGTTATATATCAATTTTTTTTGTAAACATCTCTCAACAACCTCACCTTCCTAGATAGCAAGTTTCTACATTAATGCTAATCTTAGCACAAGCCAGCTCATATGTGCTAGAAGGGAAGGAGTAGAGGTGAAGAAGCATGAATAGATGAGGTTAGAGAGGAACCTTAGTTGCACCTGAACTATAAAAATGCCATTTCATTCATTAGACAAAATAAAAAATCATATATCAGCATATATGAAAAATCAACATATAGAAGGCTCTCATTTTTGCCCTTATTCAGATAAAGCTGAAAGTTCCATTTAGTCCAAATTTAGTATTTGCTTTTCTGTCAAAAAATGTTTGATATCTTACCCTGAATGTATGTTCAGTTTTCTCCCTGTGGGGAACTTGGTCCAAGGTACCATCAGTTTGACTTCTTTTCAAACCAGCTGTAACATCAGGAACATTGCTGAAATCTGGATTCAAAACAAAACAAGGGACTTCCGGTTAAGATGGCGGCTTAGAGAAAGCTGAAGTTCAGATCTCCGGAAAACCCTTCCCAACCGATCTCAAACTAGAAGCTCCTAAGGCGCCGAAATTCAAAACGATCAACAGCACAGACCCTGGGAACCCTCCTCCTGGACCTGGACCCGGTTCAAAAGGTACGGCTCCCCTTAAAAGCCAGAACCCGAGATCCCTCGGACCTCAGGGGTAGGAGCGCAGAGTCCAAGGCTCCCGGAAGCGGCAGCCGCGCCGGGCTCAGAGAGCAGGGTCTGAGGAACAACAACCCTCAGGGTCTTCTACCCAAGTCCCAGTCCGGGTGAAAGTTACTGCCTGGGGCCTCCGCTGCAAAGAGCCTGTCGGTCCGGGTGAAAGTTACTGCCTGGGGCCTCCGCTGCAGAGAGCTGGTCAAAACAACAGCAACCCTCAGGGCGGGCAAGACAGCCTCACGGGCTGGATCCTGCTATCCAAGTCTCAGTGAAAGTCTGTGCTCTCGGAGCTTGGGGAAGCGGCAGCCCATCCCCCCGCAGGCCGACAAAACAGCCTCACGGCCAGGGATTCTGAAGGCAACTTCCGGAAATCGAGCCAGGGGGAGAGTGTGGCCTCGTGGTCCAACCCTTCCATTCCAGTTCCAGTGAGGCATATTCAGTTTAACCCAGGGAACGCTCATAGAACCATCTGCCCAGGACTGCCTCTGAACACCAGACAGAGGCAAGAAAAACTAATCCTCCACATTCAGAAATGGCAAACTCCACAGAACCACAGAAGCCCCAAAATACCAAGAAAAATAAGAAGAAAGGGGCGACTCTGGACACATTCTATGGAGCCAAAATACAAAATACAGAGCAGATAGAAGAAGATATACAAGAAGATTCTCCAAAATCTTCCAAAGGAAATAGAAACTCTCCACAAACCCATGAAGAATTTGAATCAGAAAGGACCAAAAAGATGGAAGCCCTCTGGGAGGAAAAGTGGGAAATGATGCAAAAGAAATTCACGCATCTACAAAACCAGTTTGACCAAACTGTAAAAGAAAACCAGGCTTTAAAGCAAGAACTAATAAAGCAAAGCCAAAACACCAAGAAATTAGAAGAGAACATAAAATATCTCACCGACAAGGTGATAGATCTGGAAAACAGGGGGAGAAGAGAAAATTTAAGAATAATTGGACTCCCAGAAAAGCCAGAAATAAACACCAAACTGGACATGGTGATACAAGATATAATCAAAGAAAATTGCCCAGAGATTCTAGAACAAGGGGGCAATACAGCCACTGACAGAGCTCACAGAACACCTTCTACACTAAACCCCCAAAAGACAACTCCCAGGAATGTAATTGCCAAATTCCAAAGCTATCAAACAAAAGAAAAAATCCTACAGGAAGCCAGAAAAAGACAATTTAGATATAAAGGAATGCCAATCAGGATCACACAAGACCTTGCAAGTTCTACGCTGAATGATCGTAAGGCATGGAACATGATCTTCAGAAAGGCAAGAGAGCTGGGTCTCCAACCAAGAATCAGCTACCCAGCAAAACTGACTATATACTTCCAAGGGAAAGTATGGGCATTCAACAAAATAGAAGACTTCCAACTTTTTGCAAAGAAAAGACCAGAGCTCTGTGGAAAGTTTGATACCGAAAATCAAAGAGCAAGGAATACCTGAAAAGGTAAATATTAAGGAAAGGGGAAAAATGTTATCTTCTTTTACTCAAACTCTCTTCTATAAGGACTACATTTATATCAATCTATGTATACTAATATGTGGGGAAAATGTAATGTATAAATAGGGGGTAAAGAAAGACCAAATAGAATAATGGTTCTCACACAAAGATTCACAGGGGAAGGGGAGGGGAAGAAAACTCCTATAAGAAGGAGAGGAAGAGAGGGGGGGGGGGTTTACTTAAACCTCAATCTCAGGGAAATCAACTCTGAGAGGGAAAAACATCCAGATCCATTGGGATCTTGAATTCTATCTTACCCAACAAGGGTAAGGAGAAGGGAAAACCAAGGGGGGGAGGGGGAGAGGGAGAACAAAAAGGGAGGGAAAGAGAGGGGGGAGGGGGAGGGAACAAAAAGGGAGGGACTAAAAAGGGAAACATCAAGGGAGGGGACAAGGGGGACTGATTCAAAGTAAATCACTGGACTAAAAGGTAGAGCCGAAGAAGAAAAGGTTAGAATTAGGGAAGGCAATCAAAATGCCAGGGAGTCCACAAATGACAATCATAACTTTGAACGTGAATGGGATGAACTCACCCATAAAACGTAGACGAATAGCTGAATGGATTAGAATCCAAAACCCTACCATATGTTGTCTTCAAGAAACACACATGAGGCGGGTTGACACCCACAAGGTCAGAATTAAAGGATGGAGTAAGACCTTCTGGGCCTCAACTGATAGAAAGAAGGCAGGAGTGGTAATCATGATATCTGATAAAGCCAATGCAAAAATAGACCTGATCAAAAGGGATAGGGAAGGTAATTATATTTTGTTAAAAGGGACTCTAGACAATGAGGAAATATCATTAATCAACATGTATGCACCAAATAATATAGCACCCAAATTTCTAATGGAGAAACTAGGAGAATTGAAGGAAGAAATAGACAATAAAACCATACTAGTGGGAGACTTAAACCAACCATTATCAAATTTAGATAAATCAAATCAAAAAATAAATAAGAAAGAGGTAAAAGAAGTGAATGAAATCTTAGAAAAATTAGAATTAATAGACATATGGAGAAAAATAAATAGGGATAAAAAGGAATACACCTTCTTCTCAGCACCACATGGCACATTCACAAAAATTGACCATACATTAGGTCACAGAAACATAGCACACAAATGCAGAAAAGCAGAAATAATGAATGCAGCCTTCTCAGATCACAAGGCAATAAAAATAATGATTAGTAATGGTACATGGAAAACCAAATCTAAAACCAATTGGAAATTAAACAATATGATACTCCAAAACCGTTTAGCTAAAGAAGAAATCATAGAAACAATTAATAATTTCATCAAGGAAAATGACAATGGCGAAACATCCTTTCAAACCTTTTGGGATGCAGCCAAAGCGGTAATCAGAGGCAAATTCATATCCCTGAAAGCTCATATTAACAAACAAGGGAGAGCAGAGATCAATCAATTGGAAATGCAATTGAAAAAACTCGAAAGCGATCAAATTAAAAACCCCCAGCAGAAAACCAAATTAGAAATCCTAAAAATTAAGGGAGAAATTAATAAAATCGAAAGTGATAGAACTATTGATTTAATAAATAAGACAAGAAGCTGGTACTTTGAAAAAACAAACAAAATAGACAAAGTACTGGTCAATCTAATTAAAAAAAGGAAGGAAGAAAAGCAAATTCACAGCATTAAAGATGAAAAGGGGGACAGCACCTCCAATGAGGAGGAAATTAAGGCAATCATTAGAAAAACAAAACAAAACAAATGGAAATACTTAGTGTAGCCATTTTTCAGATAAAAGTCCATGGCAAATTTAAAGGACAACATAAAGAAAAAGGAGGAAGAAGGCCAAAAGAATAACATGGAGACTCGAATTGTTAATAGCAATAAAGTAGAAGAATACACTAACCTGTTCCTCAAACCACTTCTCAGCTTTTGCTAACACAGTATCTACTATCATCTTTCTATCATCTTATGCCTTCTATCTAGCATCATTTGTGTTACCAATTAAAAACACCAATCAAAATGATGTTTAGCATGTTTCCTTATTCTTTCCTTTGGTGTTTATGATATAATTCTAGACAGCCTAAGTTTTAAATTAAAAGTTATAGGCAGTGTTATAATATACTCTCCTTACCTCATTTCCTGCCTGAAGACAAATGTCCAAAAAGCTGGATGCCAACCTGGTACCATATGGCAATTTCTTCCAAGAAAACAGACTTTGCCCATTCGCAGGTGGAATTTTAATTTTTCCAAAATTAACAAAGGCTAAAGTCAATTTGACTTTGAATTATAAGTGAAAAATGCATTAACATCCCTCTCAACTTCCAACGTGGAAATTAACACAAGCTTTAGTCTAAGTAGAGCTGTTTCCAGCCTACAACAATACATATCGCCCCATTTTTACCACCTTCTTATATTATCTTTCAGTTTTGCAACCCCCTAAACAGCTGCAAATAAAATTCTCTCAGAAGAAAATAGAAGGGTTTTTCTTCCCGACTTTTTCCAAACCTACAACAACCTGGCTCTTCATATGAAAAGTCACAAAATATTTCTTCCAAAACCAGAGATCATAAATCATGTACCTATGTGACTGAGCAGCTGGGTTAGATCCAAGTGTCCTGGCTGTGAGAACTGGCATAAGACCAACCCAGTACTATGGAGGTATGGGGACAAGAGAGTCAGAGCTAAAGAGGAAAGACCTGTGAGGTTTATAGAACTCAGGAACAGGAAGACAGACACATGACATGGAAATATTACATCCAACTAGCAAAATAGTCAAGTATTATAGGTGATGTCGTCTTCATTCAGTATCTCTGCTCCTGCTTTCTTTACTCCTCATTCCCCCCCCCACCCCCTTTCAATATTCAGAATGGCAGCATAAAGTAGTGGATAGAAAAGTGGCTTCAGAAGCAGGAAGTTCTGGTTTCAAATCCCTCTTCAGGCACTTCCTGGCTGCATGACTGTGGGCAACTCATTTCATTTCTCAGTGAAGTTGCTCCATGCAACATTCTAAAACTAGAAGTGGCAGAGAAGGTTTAGCTTTGCATTGGTGGAGAAAAGGAGCTCTCTGCATTAAGAAAATCACATGGCCAGTCTCTACCTAGTATCCAGTGCTCCCATAAAATGACTGCAAAAAAACAAAACCTTTCCAGAGCTAGGAGCATGGATTAGGTCTGGATGGACATCATGCATATAATTTTTGTCTGAAGGAGAGGAACCTTCTCCTGGTTCTGAGAAAATGTCATGAAATTTCCAGGGTAAAAAAGGAGGCATGGAGGTAAAAGGGGATCTTTAGACAAAAGCAGAGCCCCCTACCCTGTAGCCAGTGACTTAAGACCCTCAAGGCATCTAATCCTACAGACAAAGCCAATGCTCCCAGAAACACTAGAGCCACCTGGAACTAGTTGGGTGTTAAGAGGACCAAAGGAGGAATCACAGTCTGGTAGGTTCTGGGACACTAAGTAACCTTCTAAAATACAGGTTACATTGTTTTACACATACTTTTTCTGGAATGAGGGCAGGCTGGTTAAAAAAAAAATGCGGAGGCTGGTAAAATTGTAATACTTATTTACAAAGCTGTTTTAAATGAGCACCCAATTGATATCCTGTCCTGGGTGCCACCAAGCCTATGTATAGCTCCACTTTTACATTCTACCCACGTCATAAGCAGCAGCTGGCTCAAATGAGTCAATGTTCCCCAACTTCCCATCCAGGAAACTAGTTTCAGATCTTCCTAACCTATTCTCTTAGGTGTAAATGCTACAAAATTTATTAGGAAATAACTTTGTTATCAATAACAAGAAGCATTTACTTCATTCTAGCAACGTGCTTGGTAGAAGAAAAATGTTCAGATGCTAATTCCATAAGGTTTCCATATGCTTTTCACATCTGTTCTGTGATTCCTATTAGCAATAAATATATTTCATATAGCATCATAGATTGAGAACTGGAAGGATCTTTTAAGTCATCTAGTCTAGTACACTCATTTTACAAATGAGGAAATTAAGGTTCAGAGAGATAAAGTTATTCCTTCATCTTCAGTAGACACCTCAACCCTTCTAATACTTTGTTGGTGTGGGTCATGCCACCACTAATGCAAATGAAATCCTTTTAATTTAATAGATGCTCTTTCATAGTTTCTGTAGTCAAAGTCATCACTACCATCCTCACCACTCTGGAGCCAAAATAATGAGGAATTTCTCTAAACTTAGCAAAGCTGATCTTTATAACAGACATACAGTTTGGAATGAAGGTATTTATATATTTTTATATATATTCACACACACACACACACATATATAAGAATTCTGGTTAAATGGAGAGACAAATGTAGGATGGAAGGCAGGACTCGTGTATCCCCCACGACACAACCCGACTGAGTGACCTTGGACAAGTGACTTCACCTCCATGCTCTAGGTAACTCTAAGACTTTAAGTTGTAGTTAAGGTGCTAGCATTGGTCTAGGTTTTTCTTTTCACCTCAGAATTCCCAATATCAGTGAAATCACAAATCCAGTCCCTATCTCTTTTGTTGTTTTAAACCCTTACCTTCTGTCTTGGAATCAATACTGTGTATTGGCTCCAAGGCAGAAGAGTGGTAAGAGCTAGGCAATGGGGGTTATGTGACTTACCCAGGGTCACACAGCTGGGAAGTGTCTGAGGCCAGATTTGAACCCAGGACCTTCCATCTCTAGGCCTTGCTCTCAATCCACTGAGATACTCAGCTGCCCCCTAGTCCCTATCTCTTGCCAAAATAATTAGGAAGAAATGTTATTCTCAAGGCCTACTTCCTTTACCAAGCCTTCCCTGAATACTTCAGCCTATAGAAACTCACTTTTCTCCACGTTTCTACTTCATTTTTTCTCTTCATCGTCAATTACTGAACTTAACTAGTATGCTACATTATTATTTAACTAGTTTCCTATATCTCTATTTTGCCATGCTACATGAACCAGTCACTATGAATCTGACAAATCATTAAATATTTTATACTCCTTTTTTCCCATAAGGCAGAACACAGTGATATGAGCATATTGGCCCTGTTCTTTCTCTCTGGGTTTGTTTTTTTTTTTAATGATAGTTTAGGATTTTACATATCTGCACAAATCCACTAAACAAAATTAAGAATTCAGGGCAGGTGACTAATCTACTTATATGTAGTGGGCAGAGCTTCCCTGTAGACACACACCACTTTTTTCCCATTTAAGGAAGATGAAAGTAAATCCTCCAGGTGAGACCTGGCAGAGGAAACACAGAAGATGCAACTGTACCTATAGCTAGCCACTTTAGCAGGCCAGTGGAAGCAATACCTCAATGCCTCAAGCCCATCACATTCACAAGGGATCTTCATCCTCACCCAGGACTACCCTGGCTAAGACAGTAATCCTCCACTTGGAGCTTATGCAATTGTCCTTAACATTCACTTCCAGTGAGCAAGCATTTTGGCTGACAACTTGGGGAAAATGGGGCTGAAACCAACAACCTTTAGGTGGAAGAAATATAGAGGAAACATAGTAATTCTGCTCCTTCTTTGAAAGTCAGCATGTCAGCACTTAACCGCATCAATGCACCACTGTCAGCAAGTAGCTGGCAACCTCGAATCCATTACAATTAAAGGGTAAAAAACCTATGTTAAAGTTACATGGAGGATACAAATTTAAAAATAGAAACATCAGGAAATGCAAAAGTACCTCTCCCACACTATGCATAATCTGAATTCAAAGCATACATTTACATCATTGCCAAATTAAATCTTCCATAGTGAGCATCAAAAAGAGAGTGTAGGTTTCTCATCCAAGGATGGAAAAACCTTTGCCACATTGAGGTCTGTAGTTCAGATTTGCTTAGGAGGGTTCTTTGCAGGTAGGTAGTAGGAGAAGCTTCCAGGTGACAGGCAGACTAGAGCATGGGACAGGATATCTTTGTCAGTTACTCACCATCTGCATCTCTGGTCCCTCTTTTGTGCCCTCATTTGCCATCATTCCCTTGGCAGTCAGCCTCCTTTAAACATGCAGCTAAAAGGACTGGGAATGTGACACAGTTGCTGTGGATACTTAATCTATTCCTGGACACTCAATAACCCCAATCCTCCTTAACTGTCTCCTCCCTGGGGACTCAGATGAGAAAGAAAAAGAGGAGGAAAATAGCTAGAGATGCCTTAGTTGAAGATTTTGAATCAAATCACCCCAAGTATCAACCTGAGCTCTTACCAACTACCAGTTAAACAACTTTAGGCAAGTCATTTTATATCTTTGGGTCTAATTGTTCTCATCATTTGTTCATTCAGTCCCTAATTGTTCACTGAGGGTTGCTGTGATGAATAAATCCAAAATATAAAGTACTTTGTATATGTCAAGCACTATATAAATATAAGCTACTAATATTATTTTCATTATCATTCCCTGGATGCCTACCCCAGATGGCTGAGAAAGGAATCTATCACACTAGGTAACATTTATGACATGTGACATCCTTTCAAGGTATAAAACTATGAAACTATGAAATCTGGTTGTGCAGCTTATGGGAGGGAGCGAATCATGCATAGCAACTCTAACAAGACATCAGACTAGCATCTGGTGAAATTTATATTATTTATAAAACAAGGAAGGTCCCAAGAATAAAAACCAAAGAGATATTTCTGAGAGACATCACCTGAATATAGAGGAGTTGCAAGGATTGGAATGCACAAAATGCAGTATGGAAAGTCACAAAAACTCAAGAAGATTATTCATCCAATTTATTAGCATTTTGATTGTAAAGGCTTCAGATGAGATACATTCACAATTTCTAATACAAATCAATTCATTTTACTATAGTGTTCATAATTTGAAAAAAGACTCATCTTTTAGGATTCAAGTTGTATGGAGTTTTATTTGGGGAGATAAAGAAAAGAGAATTGTTCTTATCTGTTAATAGATATTTTTCATATGTAAAGAGTAAATAGGTAATTGAACTTAACCATAAATTATTTCATTAAGAGAACAACTAAAAACTATAACTATGGATACTTGAAAAATAAAGCATTTAGACTATCATGCATTCATTATATTTGTGAAGAATTTTTATCATAGGATCAAAAATGTATTATCATTAAATCAATAATCCATAAGTATAATGAGAAAATCTATAAAAGTCTGAATTTTTAAAATAGCAATCAAAGAAGTTATGTAAATAATAAATGATTTAATTATGTTTACAAAAGCAAAATTCATTATAGCATTAGAATTGAGAATCTCTGACATCAAATAATTTTTAAGTGTACCAGAGAACCTGTGTGTCAAAGTAATAAAAATATTTTACATTTATATAACCCTTGAAAGTTTTCAAAATACATATATTATTGCATTTGGTTCTCACAACAACCCTGTGAAATTATCTTATTTTTATAGATAAGGAAACTAAAGCTGAGAAAAGTTAAGTGATTTGCTCAGGGTCACAGAAGTAATAAATTTTTGAGGCAGAATTTGAACTTGGGATTCCTAACTCAAAAGTCCAGCACTGCAATTGAAAAATCAGCAACAATCTCATAAGTGAAAATTTTGTATCTATTCCTTTTCTATAATTTTCTTTAAAAGTCAAAGGGCGTAAAGGTAAAATAGTTTCCTAATACATAATATCTGAACATTTAAGCATATGAGATTATAGATCATAACTCTTTAAAAAAAATTAAACCCTTACTTTCTGTCTTAGAATCAATACTAAATATTGGTTCTAAGGCAGAAGAAATTTGAGTGACCTGCCCAGGGCCACATAGCCAGAAAATGCCTGAGGCCAAATTTGAACCTAAGATTTCTCGTTTTCAGGCCTTGTGCTCTATCCATTGAGACACCTACCTACTCCCTTTTAAGTTTTTCTTTGCAATTCTAAATTCCTTGTTCTATATACACACTAAACATTACCAGTTAATTCTCCAAATTTATAATTCGTCATAATGTACATAGCATATGAAATTAGTTTGTACTGCTGCCAAGCTTTAAATTATGTATTTCCTAAAGTTATTGTTTACAATATGCAAATTTTTCATTTAATTACATTTTCTCTCAACTTCAATTCCTGCTTTTATTACAAAATTATCAATGCTTTTATACACTTCTCTTAAATCATGTAAGTTATACTGTCACACTAGCAATTATTACTCATCCAATGAAACAGAATATTAAAATACCCATAAATTCCATAGAAAATATGTTTCCTAAACCTGATATTATTTAAATAAATTATGTCAGTTTGCAGATTAGCTATTAGATAATTTAAGTAGTTACAAATTTGGTGACCAAGAGTTTCTCAAATTCCAGGACTGTTCAGCTCTAAAATGAGAAGCAAACTGGTATTGTAGACATAATGCGTTTCTGAGGCCCAAGTTCAGTCTACATCAAGGAACTCACTGTGTGTTCATGGGGAAGTCAGTCTCTCAGAGCCCCAATTTCATCATTTTTCAAATGAGGAAAACACAGAAATGTTTGTGATATTTTAAAAGCCCTAGAATAAATACACATAAATTTTTAATAACTCTTCCCTTCTATCATGGAATTAATGTATCAAGAAATAACCTAAAAAATAATAAAAAATAATTAAAAATAACCTAAATGAAAAAAGTAATATCTATGCTACCAAAGCAAAACTTTTTAAAGTGCTAATGTTCTTCATTTTATAAGCTCTAATTTTTTTTCTTAAACTCTTAGCTTCTGCCATAGAATTGATACTTTTGGCTCCAAGGCAGAAGAGGGGTAAAGGCTCAGCAATTGGGGTTATACCTAGTGATATACCTAGTGTCACACAGCTAGGAAGTGTCTGAGTTTGAACCAGAACCTCCTGTCTCCAGGCCTGGCTCTCCATCCACTGAGCTGCCTCTCCCCAATGATCTTTTAACAGCAAAGATATTAATGATAACTATATCTTTACTAGTAGGAAAGAAATCAACATTTTGATGTTTCAAAACAAGGCAAAGTTAACTTATTCTCTGTAGTCTATTAAAAATGCTGATTTGGGTCATCAGAAGCAGTTCCAAAATTAAGGCTTTTTGTGACTAGAAATTGAGATGAATCAGTTATGCAACAGGTAAACAAATTGCCAGTTCTGGTGCTCTACTGATTGATAACCATTTGCGTGTATCCAGATGTATATGACCTTAAAATACCATTATCCACATGAGAAGAAAACCAAAGGCAATGACCTGAATAGAACATTGTTAAGTGGTAGAAGTAAATTCATCCACAATAAGAGTACCAGAAAAATAAGAATTTCATGTTGCTCCCCAATTCATTTACCTCCTAAAGCTATTATTCAGTGTCCAAAGACACCACTACTCTTCCACATTCCACAGGGTCTGTATTGAATCACATTTCTTTGTTTTGTGTCTGAACTTGTTAGTATATCTGGAGGCCATATTGCCTTCTGCTATTAATGGGGGTTTATCTACTTATGCTCAAAACTCTTTGAGTTTTCCTTCTCTTGATCTTTAGTAATTTTGATGTTTTCTTCCTTGTTTCCCCCACTCACTCACTTACTATTTCTCTTCCAATTATAATTTGCCAGGGGGCAGAATCTCAACTTTTAGCTAGACATACCACTCCATACAGTGTTTTAAACTTTTTTTTTTCTCAGTTCTCTGTCCTGGAAGAGAGTCTGTTCTGCTGGTCCCATTGCAGCTTGGGGTGATTTCTGTCATTTGGATGGAAGGAGGTCTGAGCTGAGCTCCATTTCAAGCCAAAACATGTGTCTTGCTTCTTTAGTTTTGCACCTCCAATCTTCTACAGATATATATTGGAATTTGGATCTCTATAATGCTGGAATGAGGGAGAAAGAACTGGGGCACAGAGTTGCCATTTTGTTGCACATCCATAGCCTTAAGCATGTAGCATTGTGGGCAGTAGGGGAAGAGCTGCTCTGTAAACTCATCAGGCTCATGGTTCATGAGGGTTTTTTGTTTGTTTTTTAACCTTCTTCAGGTTCCTGGTGTTATAGATCATAGAAAAAACTAGTTTCTTAATCTAAAATATCTTTATCTTATCAGCATACAATTTTTGTTTTCGGGAGATTTTAGAGGTCCTGAGGATTAGAGAAAATGTCTTTGCATCTTGCTTGGTTACATAAGTCAGAAGTTCACATACTCTTAATTTTAATCAATTGAAGTAACCATTCCTTACACATGACACTACTCTCCTTTCCTATATCTTTGAAAAAGTAGTTGCTCCTGTCTCAAATCTCTGTATCTCACAATCCTTCATAGTTCAACTCATGATTCATCTATAACATGAGGTTTAGTTGTCTATCCTCAGCACTCCCACTCTGTCCATATCTTAATTCTCTCTCTCTTGAAATTACTTGTGGGAATAACCTGGGCTGGTCTGGGCATGCTCAATTTGAGTAACATAGAGACCTGAGTCCTCTGACATAGTCCTCTGACATTTTGAGTGGGGGTACCCTCTTTTTACTGGCTGTCTATGTCTTTAGAACTTTAGAACAGCTGGGTAGCTCAGTGGATGAGAGCCAGGCCTAGAGATGGGAGGTCCTAGGTTCAAATCTGGCCTCAGACACTTCTCAGCCATGTGACCCTGGGCAAGTCACTTAACCCTCATTGCCCAGCCCATACCACTCTTCTGCCTTGGAGCCAATACACAGTAGTGACTCCAAGATGGAAGGTAAGGGTTTAAAAAAAAAAAGAACTTTAGAACAGGGACTGAAGCCAATTATCCTTATTTATCCGATTTTTTTTCTGCCACTCTTTTTACTGTGTCCAAAAGATGAAGATCATAGTTCATCCATAGCAAAGATGCCATGAACTGATTTGTGAAGAGGGAAAGCCTCTTTTCCCCATTTCTTCCATTTGCTCCAAACGCAAACCCTCAAAGAAATGAGCCTGAAGATGTCTGTTCCTGTTCTGTATTTGTCCTGTTTGAGATGCTGGAAGTGATCCACACAGGAACAGGAGGTGGAAGCATGGAGTCCTTAGAGCCCATACTATAGGCACGATGGTACAGGCAAGACTGCCTGGCAGAGAAATACTGAGAAGCCAGGGTGCCTGGAATTCGAACATGAGGAGTGTTTTGGACTTGGAACTGGAACTATCCTCTATAGTCACTGAACTAAGCTATGAACCTCATCTCTTTCTTCTCCCAAAAATAAGTAATGCAAAGGAGGAAAAGGGATTATGGCTTCTGTGTATTAAGAATGTAAATTCCCATATTTGTGATTATATTTTCCAAGGTAAATATTTCTGTATGAAAGTTAATCTATGTGTTAATGTCTGATGGAATTATGGTGCAAGAACCAGTCCACTGACAATTGGAGAAAAGCATCAGAATGGGGCTAGAGGAGGAGTAAAATTGAATATATCTGTCCTTTAGGTGGCATGGGCCAAGGTAGTCTGTTTTGATTTATATATTTTTAATTTATATGTGTACCTATAAAATATAAACTTCTACATATGACTACTGTAATAGAAAATAGAAAAAATAACAAAATACAGTAAAATTATAATGACCAAGCTTGCATTCCTCTCCAAAAGATATACAAGATCTCTCCCACCCCTCTGCTTTGACTGCCATTTGCAGAGACTGTAATATACTATATATGGAATACTATATATGTCAGATTTTTTTCTTGTGTTGCTTAGTTTTGCTAAACCATTTTTTCTTTTATTCTTATTTATATAAGAGATAGCTTTCACGGTGGGGGAATGGGAGAAAGAATAAAATGGGAAATGTAGGTGACATAAAAACAAAAGAGCAATAAAATTTTATTTTAAAAAGAATATAAACTCCTGCTTTGTTTTTGTCTTTATAAAAACAGCACCTTGTACAATCCCTTAAAAATGCTTGTTGAACTGTTTTAATTTGAATTGTTACAGTCATTGTAACTTATAGGCAAAAACTAATTACTGATATATAGAAAATTACAGAAAAATAAATTCTGATAGTAGAGAATTTGCTAGATAGCAGACAATAAACTTTTTCATGTATATTGACAGTTAATGCTGTTTCAGATTTCTTTCCAATAAGAAAAATAGAGTAAGAGGACTATAAACATGAAAAACTTCATCAGAGATGCCCAAGATGGACATGAACTCTTTCAAAGTTAAAAATGCAGACTGTGATTCTGGACTCACCTCTCTGCCTAAAACAACAAAGTGAAAGGAAAGAGCTGTCTGGAAGAACGACAGATGGTAGAACAAAATTAGATGTACCCAATAGCTCATTCTCCAAGCAGATTATAAAGGCAATGAGTTTGGTCCCAAAGGAGAGAAGGGGAGGAGCCTCTGAATAGAATAATAGTTGCAATTAATTTTTTAAAATATATTATTAATGACATCTTTTGTTTTTATAGCAATTGTAATTCCTAATTTAACCTTTTCCCTTCCCTCTGCTTCTCAAAACTATTTCTTATAATAAAGCTGTTGGGTTTTTGTTGGTGGTGGTGGTAGTCTCTCGGTAACCAAGGATGATGATTGTCTTTGTGCGTTTTTGTGCACAAAGACACTTGCACATGAAGATTTAAGTGGAAAAGTTGATGCACAGAGACAGTCCCAGCCTGGGTCCAGTGGCGCGAAAAGTCGTTACACCTGGAGACTTCCTCAGCTGCATTGGATGGCCATGTTGTCTTTTGTGCTCCAACACGCCCTAAGCACTCCACAGTGCTTCACTGCGTCGCCCTCTCAGCCATTGAACTTTCTTATTGGTTTCTTCCACCTGTTCCACCGAAACAGTCTTCACATGCTGGGTGAGCAAAGCCCTGGTTCACCAGGGGTCGATGACCCGATGGCTATCCTCACAAGGTTTAGCCGGCCTGTCGAAGCCGTTGCCCAGAGTGTGGCCGCTGCCGCATGCTAGCAGCTACTGGGAGCCACAAGTGAGAGCTAGGTGTCAGAAGCTGGAGAGCTGCCCTAGGAGGGCATGACAAGCCCTCCATACAGGAAATACTACCCCTCCCTGAGCACCCCATTGTTGTTATTGTTGTTTAAAGGGATGTGTGAAAAGTTTAGCAAAACTACCCCCCCCCAAATATATATCCTCTAGAAATCTGGCATTATTTATAGCATCCCATACTTATAGTCACCCATCTGTGCAAAGAATGAAAGCAGGTATCTTACTCCATCTCTCCTCTGGTGCCAAGGTTGGCTATTATAATTTCACATAAATTCACACTCACATATTATAATTTCACAAATTTGGTTTTTATTGTTTTGTTTTTCTTTGTACTTACTTTACTGAAATCATCATGTGTATTGTTTTCCTGGTTCTGTTTAAGTCAATTTGTGTCAGACAACATATATCTTCCTATCTCTATTTAACAACATAGTAACATTCCACTAAGGTCATGTAGCTCTTGTTTACTTCCTCCCCAATTAATGGCATCTACTTTGTTTCTAATACCTTGCTACTAAAAAAAAAAAAAGGTACAGCCAACATTTGTACCTACTTAAGAATCTTCATTTCTTAAGTGAAGCACTTAAGCATTTCTATTATCTCCTAGATCCTCACAACTAACTGGAGGGTAAATATTCTCTTTTAACAGATGAAAATGAGTCTTAGAACAGTGGCTTACTTAGAGTGGTAAAACTCATAAATGTTCAGAAGCAGAATTTGAACTCTGCTCTTCCCTAACTCCAAGAACAGCCTTCTATCCTCTACAATCTGATGCCTTTGAAAAAAGACCAAAGAGATAGGCCCTACAACTGGTACTTTTCACTATGGATTTCATAATATTTTGCTGTATTGTTTACCAAATATTAAGAATTAACTATTTAGAAACACAGTTTCTAGTCACTGGAAGTTATAAGTAGCTAAATTACAACTATTGATATATAGATATTTTTTAAAAATCTGATAGAGAATTTACTAAAAAAGGACATTAAATATATGTATATATGTATTTGCACACATATGAATATACTACATATACACAAAAACTATACAGACTACAGAAAAACAACAATAATTTAGGTTTTTAAGGAATCTCAAAGTACTATGCCAGTCTACTAAAAGAATTCTAAAAGGAAATATTAGCAGTACAGATTTAGTTCATCAGAAGGAAGGAAAAAGGAAGAAAACTTTTAAATACCTTCCTGAAGGAAATTCTATTTTCTGGTATAATATGAGCTTGGAAATTTGTTTGCCATTCTGGAATTTATAATCTAGAAGAAGAATCCTTCTTTTCTGGCTCTCAAAAAATGTGGATTATTGTGATTTTTGTGAACTGGAAGGCAGAATTGAATCATGCCCAGGAGTTTTTAGAAGCACACAACATATTCTATTAAATGATAGGGTGATATGAAAAAATGGGAACTATATGAGCTGAGCAGTTATGGACTTGTCTAGGACTTAATAAAATGAGCTGAAATTAAGCAATGGGCACAGGAACAGAAGTTAAGGAAAAACTGAAAGGAGACCTCAGTTGACCCTGAGAAGTAAGAGAAGTGGGCCATCAGGCCAGCGAAGGGGGCTTCCCAGATTAGAGCACTTAGACAAATACTTACTTCTTACTGAGGAAAATTCTAAAGGGTTTCCTTTCCCCACCAACTTTCCTTTCCCATATCTATCCAGAAACAGACACTATAATATACTGTTTTCATTTCTTTTATTTAAGCTTTCCCTAATCCTGATCTTGCTCCAAATATAAAGAAGTTAAGACTAAAATGGAAATACATAACATTTAAATTAGGGGAAAGAAACTAAACTTCTCTCTTAATGTTATATATTTTCCTAACTGGGGTCTCTGATTATTTTAATAACTTTTACCTAATATAAACTAAAACTAAACCTTAAGTAAACTCTATAAAGTAGCAAAAGTAGAGATGTGAGGCTCATCATATTATCCATAGGCTGAGTGGGTTAATTTTTGTCATTGAATATAACTAGTTTACACACACACAAATACATACCCTAAATCCCTCAACTCCTGATAGGGAGGAGATAGGTGAGGCCTGAGAAGAATTTGGCTTTTCCTTTTTCTAGAAAAGAGATGGAGCAGAAAGGATTACATGATCACCAGTCAATTCCACACTCTACAGAGACACCCACCAGTGTTGCAGTAAAGAAAACAATTAGGTGGCAAAACAGGCCTATGTATTAGAAGCAAGAATTGTTATAGACAGAATTTTTCTTTAGCTATATATTAGACCAGCTGGTCTCTGAACACCTTATCAACTCTGAATGCTGTAATTCTGAGAGTTCTAGGTGGATGGAAAAATCTATCAATAGGAAAATGCCTGAGAAAATAAGCAAGTGGTCTTTCTAAAAGCAGAGTAGGTGAGTCAATATGCAGATCCTATTCCTGGTTCTACTGCTGACTAAGTGACCTTCTCTGAGTGACTTGTCACTTAGTAGCTCTGTACCTCAGTTTACCCTGCTGTGAAGCTAAAATGATAATAACATGTCTCTGCTCCAGCAGGGTGACGTAGGGATTAATTAATGTTTTTAAAGTTCTCTGTGATCTTTAGGTTGTAGACAACCTACCATTATTAAGAAGTCTTAACCCACACCTGCTACAAAGTAGGAAACTTCTGAGTTTATTGAGAGAGATAATTTTTTTAATTTTAGAAAAGATTTCTTTCATTAACTTCATCTTTAGTTCCAAAGTAAAGTGAAAACACATCCCATCATGTTACGATTAGACTCTAGAAATACTAAAACATTCCCATATTATTCCTAGAAAATAGTGATTATTGACCTGTCCCTCTTCCCACACTTATTGTATCTATCAGTAATTAATAGCTAACATTTATATAGCACTTACTATGTGCCAAGTGCTTTAGAATTATGAAGTCATTTGACCTTCACAAGAATTCTGAGAGGAAAGTGCTATTATTAACTTCAGTTTGCAGATGAGAAAACTGAGGCAGTCAGAGGTTAAGTGACATGCCCAAAAAGCCACACAGCTAGTAAGTGTCTGTGGCTGAATTTGAACTCAGGTCTTTTTGATTCTAAGCCTGGTTTTCTATTTACAATACTACCTAGCTGCCTGAAAAAAAAATACAAATCATTTAAATGACCTACTATATGCCAGGTTCTGTTCTAAGTACTTGAGATACACAAAGCCAAAAGTGAAAGAAATAGTTCCTATCCTCAAGGAGTTTATATGCTATGAAAATATCCATTCTGTTAGCAAGTCTTGTTGCTTCTACCTCTATAATATTGCTTGTATCTTTCCACTGATTTCTGTATTCATACTGCTGTATTCGAGGGGTTATAAACTTATAAACCCTTAATACATTCGCTTCAGTTGTCTTAACTATCCAATAGCACTTCCAGGATATGCACAACTTTTTATCACTTCTATGCTAATATGTATGCATGGATATACTCCCATCTACTAGGGATTCAAAATTCCTACAAATTGGCACCACATTCTCTCTCTTGATTTTTTTCACATACTTTTTGCCTCCATGAGCTCTATGCTCCACATCCCAGTCTTGACTCCATGTTTTTGCCTACGCTGTGCCCTATGGCTAAAACATCCAACCTTCCCCTCTCTTGATTGACTGATTTCTGACTTCTCTTTTAAAGCCCATCTCCAATGCCACCTTCTGCAAGAAGCCCTTTCTGATTCCTCAAGATGATGATGACTTGGTGTCTTGGTTACACATATCACTTATCTTCACGCTTCTCCAATGTACTTAACCATATTTCACTACTTGAGGGAGGCATCATCTTCTCAGTGTGGGTAATCCCTCCATTCTTCTATGCTCAAGTTGTTGTTCTTATTCAGTCATTAAGTCCTTTTTAATTCTTCATGATCCTGCAGACCACACTGTCCATGGGGTTTTCTTAGCAAAGATATTGGAATGGGTTGCCATTTCCTACTCCAGTACTTTAAGGCAAACAGGGTTAATTGACTTGCCCAAGGTCAGACTATCAGTATCTGACTCTAGATTAGAACTCAGGACTTCTGGACTTCAGGTCCACAACTCAATCCTCCTATGGCCAAGTAGAAGGTTTTAATGAGATGCTAGGACTGAAAAATCCATTGCCCTAAAGTCCACTTGGTAATGAGATTATTGAAACAGAAGTTAATCTATTCTTCAGACAACCAAAATAGAGTGTGTCACTTGGCCCATATTCAAAACCCCTTCAGTTCAGGAAGACTTGCTAGAGTCTGGGTATAGCTAGCAAAGTTGCTCACTCTGTGATAATGTATCAGCGTAATACTTTTGTGGAAGATCTATTATGCAATGACTTTATATATCACTGTACATGTGCTTATTATCTCTATTTGTAAGCACCAGTGCGGGAAGAAAAAGTGATTTTGTGGAAAGGATTTCTGCTTGAATATAGGTTTGGACCTTTGAGGAATCTTCCAGCTCAGGGTCTTTTTAGTAGGAGACTAGCCACAAAAAGTCAGAGGTCAAAGGGAAACAAGCAGGACCAAAGGGAAGACATAATGGGATAGTTTACAAATTGGAGCTAACTCTGTGTAGAAATGAGGGCAAAAGAGTGTTATTCAAGAATACTTTGGCTTTCATCACTCAAGAATATTCTCATTCGTGACATATAGAGTTTTGTCACCTTCAAGACTGTATTGAGAAATGACAAATACATTTTCTTCACTTGTCTTTTGATTCTACATTTCAAAGGCATCTTATCAGGTTAAAAAATTCAACCATGTAATCCTAAGGCAAACACCAACAACATGGAAATAGGTTCTGATCAAGGACACATGTAATGCTCAGTGGAATTGCACATCAGTTGTAGGAAGGGTCAGGGAAGGGAAGGGAGGGAAAGAATAGGTTTCTTGTAACCAAGGAATAATGTTCTAAATTGATTAAATAAATAATTTACAATGAAAAAAAAAAACAGGCTGTCCACAGCCAAAGAAGGAATGTTGGAATCTAATTGCAGATCAAAGCATGCCATCTTTCACTTTATTTCCTTCATGAGCTTTTTATTGTATATGTGATGTGTCTTTTAGTCACAACATAGGGAATTCTGAATGAAAGCACTGATGTAACCTATATCAGACTATTTGCCTCCTTGGGGAGGGGAAGGATAGAGGACTTGAAAGATAAAATGTGAATCACAAAATGTCCAAAAATAAATGTCAAAAATTGTTTCTACATGTAATTTTAAAAATACAATTCAATTTTAAAAAATTCAACCATGCAGGATCTCTTATGTTTCATATTATTAAATTTACTTTATACAACATAAACATAATAGATCACTTCATCTTCTTCGTCCTTCATCATTAGTAAAAGGAGGAAGTTGAACTAAATGGTCTCTATGGTCCTTTCCTTCTCTAACATTCTAGGAATTCCTATATATACTAGCTATGGCTTTTAAATGTCAAAGGCTTTCTTCCTAAAACAACAGTTTCCTACCCACAACTGTGGGTTGGTAACAGCTTCCAGAATGACAAAGAAAAGGAACTTTGTTTCACTTTAAACAAACTATGTTGACATGTTAGAGTTCAGAATTAAGATTATATGCTGGCATCTCCTTTCTCACTTAAAAAAGGAAAAAACAGTTCAGTTATGCAAATCTGACCACACAACTTCCCTACTCAATAAACTCCAATGTCTCCTTATTATCTCTTGGATAAAATTTGCTTTGACTGGCATTTAAAGCCCTATATAATTGTTGCCTATTTACTCACCTTGTCTTATTGAACAATACTTCCTTCCATACACATTGTGGTTGGACGCAACTGACCGTCTTACTGCCTCCTCTATCTGCTACTTCATTTCCTGCCTCAATTGCCTTCCCACTGGCTAAAAGCTCAGCTCAAAAGTCACTTTCTATATGATGCATTTCCTGATTCCCCCAGCTATTGATCCCTTTCCCTGAAAATCCCTTAACAATTACTTCCCACATACACACTATTGTTTTCCTCTGTTATACTGTAAATTTCTTCGTTTAAAAAAAAAAATCCTTGCACCTCATGTCTAGAATCGATCTAAGGCAAAGGAGAAGTGAGGACTATTTTATAATAAATCAATGTCAAGAGTCATAGTACAACCCAAAATGCCTAGTGTACAGCTTTCTAGGGAGCCCAAAAGGTTATATGGTGGGTAGAAGACTTATAAAGTATAAACAAGGGCCTTGTCTCTGAGCTGATTACAATAGGAGAAAGAGAGAGAGGCCATTTACAGCAGTGGGATGCTACATACACAGTTAGACACAGCTACTCTGTGCATCTGGTTTCACTCAAATATTTTTCCATGTTACAAGGGAGGTTTATTTTCTTGAGGGAAGAGCATATGAGAATTGACTATGATAGAAAGAACAAAAGGCATCAACAAAATTTATAATGGAAAAAAAGTACAGAAATACAACTGTTATTTAGAGCAGTTAAAAGAAATTCCATCATAGAACTAACAAAAAACATGATAAAATCCTTGAGAAAAGTAAAGTAGATAAAAGGCAGATAGCAAGCATGTTCCTTTTTTGCCAAATACAAACTGTATTAAATTACCTAGAATTCTTCATGTTATTCAAGATGCTAATAAGATTCAAAACGAAACGAAACAAGAGAGTGGTTAACTAATTCCTTTAATATGTTAGTTGGCATATGAATGTTTACAAAGGGGCCATTTAAGAAAAAAAATCTTCTAGACTCAAAGTAATGAAACTATTACATGTGGACTAAATCCAAGTGGGCTTTATATATCATATTTCAAAACCCAATCTGACATGTTCTCAAGTAATACCATAAAACCATTTCAATGATTTTAATCTCAATTCTGAATTACAACTAAATGTAAAGTTATTGAAATGATACATAGTTCTTGTTCTAGATTGCTACATTAAGCCTTCTAAACCGGTAAATAACCCTCATTACAGGTTGAGTAATCCATTATCTGACGAAAACAAAGCTTTGGCAGTTTTATTATAGTATGGCAAGATGATGTAATGGAAAGGACACTGGCTTGTCAATCAGGACTTCTGAATCCTGGCTCAGGCCATGGATTAATGGTTTGATACTGGGCAAGTTACTTAAATGGTCTAAGTTACAGTTTCTTAATTTGAAAATAGGAGTGATTTTTGCTTTGTTCCCTTTATAGAGTTATGAGAATCAACACAAAGTGTATCTGTGTTCATAGACTTAGTTGGACCACCTAGCCTGAATTCCTCATTTTATTAATAAGGAAACTGAGGTCCACAAATCGGGTACCTTCCCAAAATCACACAGAAAATAAGAGAATTTAAATGCAGCACTTTCTACCATATCACTCTGCTTGCCAATGTGAAAGTACTTTGAAAAAAGTCAAGTACAATTTCAAATATAAAGAATCATCATCATCATTCTTACAGAGGTAAAATACATAGCAATAACATTCCTCTATAATACTCAGGTTTCCAGAAAAATGAATGTATTAGAACTTTTTTCTTTTTGCATCTAGGTAGAGAATATTGAATGTCAGCCAGGTAAACAGAGTAACAGCAAATCTATAAACAGTCTGTTTTCCTAGGTAAATGCTCTTAGTCATCTCATATTCTTCCATGGAAGACAAAATATCCTTCCTTTCTCTGGCTCTCCTTCCCTTCTTCCCTACCCCACCCCCACTTCATTCTCATTCTCTCTTCTCTCTGTCTCTCTCTCTACATGCACACACACACACACATACAAGTATGCAAGTCATATCAGAACCAGCTCCATACTTTTTTAGTTCATGAAAAGTTGTAGAAAGGGGGCATATAATTCCAAGAGAAAATAATTCCAAAGAACAAATTTGCACTTGAGTGGGTTTGTGTTGCTTGAGACTTTCTATTTCTATTCAGTAGTACAAAAAGAAAGAAGTAAATATGGAAAAGGTGGTCAGTAAAAGAAAATACGTGCCACTTCTGAGCCTCTTAATGAGCTTCCCATCAGGTAGAGTTTAGGCCTAGGTTATATTTACTGAGTTAGGAATATAGTACCCAGAGCAGGAACTAGATTGTTGTTTTTCTTTTATCATGTATTGCCCCCTACTAAATATATTTCCATATTTCAAAAGATAATAGAATAATAATTCACCATTTGGATATGATGAATAAGGCTATAGTCAATTCAGTATTTATGTAATGACTATCATTCTGAAATTTTAATCCCAATGAGACCTTCTAGAAATTGCTGGCATTTTTTCAGAAGAGGATATATTCTAGAAAAGGACTTTCAAATATAAATCACAAAGGCAATATTAACAGAAACTCAATATAGACAGGTTTAGCCCTCAAGAGTGGATCTGTTGGCTCAAAATAATACTGGTCTTCTTGGGGAATGTCACCGCTAAAATTCATCCTAGGTTTAAAAAATCCTCACTCATATGTCCTATTAAGTCAAATACAGCATATGAACATTTCTTCAGTTTTCACAGTAGATAAATAAAACCAGATTTCAGCAACTTAACAGCAAGAATCAAATGGCCATACTTATCGAGAAACAAAACATTGAACATCAACCTTGTAGAAATTTTGTAGGAAACATTCCATAGCTCTACAAAACAATTCTCTAATTACAAATGTTACAATCCAATTAAAGAGACTTTTATTAAAGACCAAAGATATTCAAGGTATCATGCTAAATCCTAGGATGCAAAGTTGAAAAAAAGTCTTGGATCTTAAGACTCCTATATGAGATTTTATAGAGTAGTTGGGCTCAGAGAAGTATAATAGAAGGCAGGATATGACGAGGTAAAGGAGAGACCTAGACAAGAATCAGAGGGAAATAACACATCTAGAGGGGGAAGAACTGCAAAGGTCTTTTAATCAAACTCTTCATGAGGGAAATGAAACAAAGGGAGGTTAAGGAGCTGACCCAGAGTAACCCACATAGTAAGTCAATGATAACAAGATTGTTCTTTTTCACCAAAAGTAACAACTGATTTTAGGGGCAGGTAGATAGTACAGTGACTTGAGTGCCATGCCTGGAGTAAGGAAGACTCTTATTCCTGAATTCAAATCTGGCTTTAGATAACTCCTAGCTGAATGACCCTGAGCAAGTCATTTAACCCTTTGTGCCGCAATTTCCTCATTTGTATAATGATCTGGAGAAGGAAATGGCAAACCATTCTGGTATTTTCACCAAGAAAACTCCAAAAGGAGTCACAAAGAATTAGGCATGCCCAAAACAACTGAACAATAGCAGCAAAGGCTTGCTTTAATTTTAGAGGAAGCTATAACTCTTGTGGTATCAATGCAAACTTGTTAGGAGAGAGGAAAGATCAACTTCAAAAGCTCAAAATAATGTACTCCCTTCTCCTAGGCAAGGTATGATGGGAAAGTACAAGGTGATGAATTCTGTTAAGTTATGCACACATCCACTGGAATTTCAAATGTAAGTAGAGTTGTCTAGTCCTTCCCCCAGGTATGAAGTAATTATGACTGGTTCATTTACAGCACCAGAAACTTGTAATGATGCTTCTGAGTCTGCAGAGGCATTTCAGGTAAATTATAGCCCACTCAAGTTTGGTCAAATAATGAAATGGGCTGCATGAAGGTGGTGGTAGGTCAGTCTAAAAAGGTCAATCAGGTGGGAAAAGTGATGAGTACAAAGTATTACTACAAGATAAGGGAAAAGTTTCATGACCAAGTTGGCCTTCATCACATTATAGGTACACCTTATATATTCTATATTTACAAAAGTCCTACATTAGGTCACAAACAACAAACATTTATCAAGTTCTGCTATAATCCAGGCACAGTGAGACACAAAAAGAGGAAAAAGACAGTCCCTGCCTTCAAGGAGTTCACAATTCAGTGAGGTAGAAGACATAGATAGGGCAGATAGAACACAATTAACATAAGGAAGATACTCAGAATTAAGAAGTGATGGGAAAAGCTTCCTCTAGAATATGGGATTTTAGTTGGGACTTAAAGGAATCTGGTAGGCAGAGGTGAAGAAGGAGAGCTTTCCAGGCATCTGGTGACTGCTAGAAAAAAATGTCCATAACCCAGAGACGGCGTGTTTGTTCATGTGGCAGCCAGGAGGCTGTCCTGTGCTGCTGGATAGAAGAATCCGAATAACCAGTTAAGTTTGAGGAGAAGGGAAAGGTAGGAATGAGCTAAATTCTATAGGACTTTGAGAAAAAGGTAGTGTTGGAAGAGAATATGGGACACATACCAGACCTATTGCAAAGATGAAATTCATAGGTCTCAGCAGCAGATTGGATATGGGAGGTGAGAGATACTGAGGAGTCTAGGAGGACTTAGATTGTAAATTGGAGCGACTAGAAAGATGGTGTTGCCCTCTACAGTAACAGATAAATTTGAAAGGAAGAGGGTTTGGGGGGAGGAAGATAATGAGTCCCATTTTAAGCATGTTGAACTTAAAATGTTTACTGGTCATCCAGTTCAAAATGTCTGAAAGGCAGTTGTAGATGAGGTACTGGAGGTCAGCAGAAAGGCTGGGACAGGAAAGCTAGATTTGAGAATCATCAGCACATAGATGGTAATTACATCCATGGGACTTGATGAGATCAGATAAGAGACCAGGACACAGTCCCATGTGACACCCATAATTAGGGATATGATGGATGGAAATTCAGCAAAGGAGATTGAGGAGTGGTCACATCGGAAGAAGAACCAAGAGAAAACAGTGTTCTAAATATCAAGGGAAAGAGTGTGATCAACAGGATCAAAGACAACAGAGAGGTTAAGGGTGTTAAAAATTAAGAAAAGGCCACTGAAATCTTTGGTAACTTTAGAGGTCATCTTTCATCTTCTTCACCTCATCTTTCATCTGCTTTGCCTCATCTTTCATCTCCTTTGCCTCATTTTCCAGCTGGTTGATTTTGGCTTTCAAGACACTATTTTCTTCTTTTAGTTCAAGTGCCTCTGTTTCCAGATGACTTATCTTAGTTTTTAAGTTCTTTTCCCAATTGTCTTCAGTCTCTCTTAATTGTGTTTTGAATTGCATTTTGAGTTCTTCCAAAGCCTATATCCAATTCGCTGGGATTTCTGATTTTTCCTTTGCTGATCCCTCCCCCTCTGTTTCATTCGCTCTTTGCTCATTACCTGTGCAGAAGCTGTCTATTGTAATTTCTTTCTTCTTTTTCTATTGTTTGCTCAAGTTTACTCCTTCTTTGCTCCCCGTATTTTTCTGTGCTCTTGATCCTCTCATTTTTTTTGGTTTTGGGGCTGTCAGTCTCCCCTCTTGGAGCTTTGTCAGATCTCATGGCACAGTCTCTAGGGGAGGAATGTTAGCTTCCCTGTCCTCTGGAGGCTTTTGATTGGATTAAGTTCAACTGGGTTGGGCTGTATGTGCTCTGAGGCCAAAGACTCCTGTAAGGCTGGACCACCCAGGCTCTCTCCAGTTCTCTCCAGCTGCTTCTTCACTGTCTGCAAGGTTCCCCAGTGCCTTTGCCAGCCTCCCTGAGTTCTGAAGAATCCTCATGGGATTAGGTTCAACTGGATTGGTCTGGATGTGCCCCAAGGCAATGGTGAGACTGGAGCCAGAGGGAAGGACCACAGCCCTGGTCTCTCCCTGGCTTCCTCCCCGCTGTCCACCCTGGATGCTCCGAGCCCAGTGCCCTGCTGCTCACAAGGTAGACCCTCCAAACCAGCACCTTTGCCCGCTCAGAGGTTCCCGCTGCCGCTGGGGGCTCAGCCCTCTGGGTTGGGGGGGAGGGGTCCTGGGACCTTCCTTCTGCCTTCCCCTTAGACCCAAGTATTCTCAGATTCTGGCTTTTGGGGGGCGTACCTTTTGGTTTGAGTCCAGAAGGAGGGTTCCCCACCTCTGTCCTGTTGTTCAGTTTGAATTTCGGTGCCCTAGGAGCATTCAGTTTGTAATCCGTAAAGAAGGGTTTTCTGAGGTCTGAACTTTTGCTGCTTACTAAGCCGCCATCTTGACTCTGCCCCACCTTTGGTAACTTTAGAGAGAACAATGTAAGTGGAATAATGGGGTAAGAAGCCAGATTATAGAGGAGTAAGGAAAGACTGAGAGGAGAGAAAGTGGAAGGACTTATTGCATATAGCCCTTTCCAGGGGTTTTAGTCATAAAGGACATGGAGGATATAAGATGATAGCATGGATGGAAGGGTTTTTACTGAAGGATGAGAGAGGCATGGGTGTATTTATAGGCAGTAAGACATGAGTCAGGAAACAGGGAGAGACTGAAAATAAGTAATAGAGTAGGAATAACACAGGAAGCAATATGCTGAGAAGGAATGGAATGGAACCATTTATGCAGGCACAGGGTTGGTTTTGGTAAAAGAATTAGGCTACTTTGTCATATGAGATAGGAGAGAATAAGGAAATAGTGGCAAAAAGTGTCAGAGTGAAGAAGAGGGATTTACAGTTTTCAGCTACACATAGAAGAAAGGGTAATCCAAAAGTTAGACAGATATCCATACATTCCCCAAAGCTCTAAGGTAGCCAAAAGCCCCAAGAGGAGCTAATAAATATTTCATGATTCATTGTCCTTGGCCCTCATGTGAAATGTGCCATGTGCCCCAAACATCTAGTTCTTGGTACCTCCTCTTCTACCACACTCCATTCTCTAAGTTTCTACTTAGAAATAGATCTTTTGTGTGTAACTGTATAGACTATCTTACAGAAAGCCAGTTGCTTCATTTTTATTAACAGGCAAAGGTCATCCCAGTCATTCTTTTCTTCTTTTTGTATATCAGGCTGCCTTCTGGCAATGCTGAGGCAAAATAAGATTGAGGAAAGGAAGAGTCATACTTGCTAAGTATATTTTGAGTGGTGTGTGGAAAATTGCTCTTCAATTCTATTTAAACAAATCTTTTTTTTTCATAGACCTTATTTGACTTGTCAAGATGGGAAACTAAATGTTACCTAATTTGCTAGCAAAGTAAAAACAATTCTCCTAAAAATATTGAGGTTGTTACTATAACTTAATATGTACTTATCACCCACTTAAAGTTTAATTTTGATGTAAACAAGAAAATTCTCTTCACTTCTCATCATCCTTCTATTCCTCCTTCATTTTTCTCCTTCTGGCTTTAAAAAAGTTACTGAATTCCTCCTTATAAACACTAATCTTGGTTCAAATTCTCAGAAAAGTCAGAATTTCTACATTTATACAATATCTGAGCAAATGATTATTTCTCTCCCCCATAACCTCCAAAAACCATAACCAAAAGACAGATGACTGAGGAGGTAGAGCAAATATGGTGACAGAAAGGGGGCTAAACACCAAAAAGTGTTGAGTTGGTTTGAAGAGGACGATTCATTCTTCTAGTACGCTTCCAATATTTTTTCCATTTTTTATAAATAGAAATCAAGCATGTAGAATAAATCACTTTACCACTGGTTAGTGAAGATGAGGTAAAAAAAAAACTAGAAAGGAAATGAGCAATACAGTTCTTAACACTTATTACGTAAACTAGCTGGAAAAAGCTAGCTTTGATTTTAAAAGATGCCCCACTTCAGACATATATAGGATGAGGGACTGGATCTGGAATCTCATTGGCACAGGGTACTTCTGAATAAGGAAAATCTCTTTACTAAAAAAGATTGCCATTTCCTCTGTACTTTATAACTTTATAAAAGAGGTCCTTAACCTTTTATTGTAACATGGACTCCTTTAGCAGGCTTGTACAACATACAATACAAAGGATTATGAAGGAAACCAGTTATATTGAAATGCACATAAAAATATTTTAAAAGTCAACAAATTAACAGATTCAGCATTACAACTCCTGCTTTAGGAGGAAGCTGGGTGGCTCAGTGGATTAAGAGACAAGATGGGAGGTCCTAGGTTCAAATCTGACCTCAGACACTTCCCAGCTGTGTGACCCTGGGTAAATCCTGGCCCTTACCACTCTTCTGCCTTAGAACCAATACACAGTAGTGACTCCAAGACAGAAGGTAAGGGTTTTAAAAAAAAAAAAGGAGCTCCTACTCTAGAGAGTTGTAGAGCACTAAGAAGTTGAGGGACCTTCTATGGGTCCCATAGCCAGTATGGGTTAAGAGATGGGACTTGAACCCAGAGCTTCCTGGCTTCAAGGCCAACACTCTGTCCACTATATGCTACTGTATTTCATATAGACATTAATAGGATCAACCTATGCCATACTATATTTAATTAACTTGACACTAAGAGCTATCTATGTGCAAAACATTTTTGTATAAAGGCTGTGAGCAATATATACAAAATAAATACTTTTTATATTTATATAAGCTTTATAATTTACATAGAGCTTTCATAGCAACTAAGTAAGGTCAAAAGTATAAGTACAATTATTCCTATTTTACAGATGAAGAGGCTGAAATTCAAAGATGTATTCTGTCTATAGTCACGCAGCCAGGAAATATCAAAGCTGGAATAAAGGAGATTGTGAGTGACAGCTCATTGGTCCCTCATTGGATTCAGAGCCAGGTCCTGGATTCAAATCTAGTCTCAGATACTTCCTAGCTGTGTGACCTTGGATAAGTCACTTGATCCCTAGCCTGTCCCTTACCACTCTTTTGCCTTAGATTAAATATACAGTATTGATTAAGGTAATGGCTTAAAAAAAGAGAGAGACAATAGAGTCCTTATCCTTAGAAGCTCGTAGTTGAATAGAGGAGGCAAGGCAAATATATAAACAACTATAGTTTAGGATGAAAAATGTAATACAAAGAGAAAATAGATCTAAACAGTGTTATAAAAGCTCAATGAAGCATGAAAAAGGCAACTAGGCAGGGGAAAGGGAGAAGGGAGGATATTAAAAAATCCAAATTTCTAGTTTTATGGATTCAATTGAAATGGCCTGTGGATTGAAGTGATGCAGAAGTGTTCCAATAGAATATGCCTGCTAGATTATCTTTAGAAACCCAAGTTATCTTTGCCAATTCAAGTCACTGAAGGTAAATCAATAATGAAATATTTGATATTCTCTCACAGTATGGCAAATTTTTACAAAGGATAAACCATGCCAAATTTTGCTGCTCTCTAAACCTGACAAAAAGTTCACTGAGCATTTCTCCTCAACGGCAAGAGTATTACAGACTCTTTCATGGTTTCTCATTATGAAAGAATATATAGAGATTTAAAACAGGTTGAAAATGTATCTCTCAAGAATAATCACTCCAGTGAATGGACACATACGTTTATTATACTGAGCACACCAGGTAATTCTGGCCCATAATATCAAACCAGCAAGCTGAATGATGGTCTTAATATAACTAAGTAATTAATTAGCTTCATAATAATTTTTGCTTTATGACACTCACTTTTATATGCCAATAGTCAATTTAATGGCATTTTAAATTGGAATAAGACCCCAAGAGAGAAAGAGAAAGCACCATGTTTCTTATTGAGTCACAAATCTTATAATCTGATTTTTTTTAATTTCAGAAATGACCTAATAAACTTGCTTTACAATTAAATCAATCTTAACAACTTATTCTTTGTGATTATTTCTTCATTTTTAGAAATCATGCTGAGATTCTTAACAGAAAACATTTACCACTGTAATTAAGAATTAAAAATTATTTTGAGTGTATCTAAGATAATGATGCAGTCCTCCTAAAGAACTTGACTAGCCTCCTCCAGAGGCATAAAGGAGAAATAGCAGCTGATTTAGGGCATTCTGGGACCTACTTTTCGTGGGAATCAAAATTTTTCTCTATCTAAAACATCATGTAAGTATTCTCAAGATTAATTTTATCTTGAGAATAGTCTTTATGTATAATCTTTCATAAAGTTATATAACTTGTGACCACCACACATTTACTTTACAGGACATGATGAACCTGATATTTATGTAGACCTTTGTCAGGTCAAGAGGGCAGTATTTGAATCACAATAAATGTTGAAACCAGGAAGAGCCTAGGGAAGTCACCTAACCTCTTGTTCTCTAAACAAACTCTCTAAAATTACAAGAAGCAAACAGGTGTCATTCTGTATTGGTAGAAAGAATTTCCTTACCCAGGACTCCCTATACCAATGAAATCCTAAGTTCAGTCCCTATTCCTGTTTTCAAGAACTCAAAATATTCTTGAATGAGACTTTTGGTTTCCTGTAATTGAATAGGAAGAGCGTAAACTTACATTAAGACACTTAGCTAAGTGTATAAAACCTTTCAATTCTGGCTGCCTTCTATCTCTGAGCAATTCTAGCACTAAATATTATGAGTGTTTTTCAAAGATGTTACATATTAAAGAATGCAGTTTTGTGCAAAATAATAATTTTCTATTCCCACAAAATTACCATAATTTCTGAAAGGCATGGGATTTTGCTGAAATTTCCTTAGTTAGCATCTGTTTTCCTACTGATGCATGCAAAGAATGTTCTTTGAACAAATTAGACAATCCCAGTTTCTTAGCAAAATTAGAGGCTAAAAGGATCCTCTTGATCATTGAAGAAGAAAAGAAAACATAAAACCTCACCATTTGCTGTGTTCTTCTTAAGATTATCCAAAAACTCTTCCAGAAGCTGTGATTGGTTGGGAGGGGGGAGCAGGTTTTTCTGGTCCCTGGAAAGGTCGCTGTCTGACCAGGAGGTACCCAAAGTTCGCTTCGTATCTGAAGAATTGGTTCTCAGGGTGAGCCTCACACTTCTCTCAGAAAATAATGACTCCATCTGCCTAAGGTCAAGGTCAGAAATGACTTCCCCATTTATAGTCAAGATCTCATTGCCTGTTCTCAACCCTGGGAAGAAGATAAAGTGAAACATGGTAAGAAAAATGCAGATTTCCCAGAGAAATATCATCTGACTGAAAAAAGGCTGTAAAACTACTCTATTCATGTGGGTACTGCTTTGTTTCCAACATGCAAGAAAAATGAAATTATATAGGATTTTTCTCATGATAATATAGCTCTTTCTGCTCTCTAAAGGTAAGAATCATAATTCTTCTTGGAAAATGGGGCTATTTTTGAAACTACTTAATCAATTACTCCTGTGTCCATTTGATGGTGAAGTCCTGGGGAGTAAACTATCCCTTTACTCCCACTCGTAGCTGTCTATATATAAAACTCTAGCCTTAATTAAACTATTGTTGACTTTCATCAAAGTCCCAGAAGTAGTTTTCTGGAAAAACTGCAAGAAGAAAATTCCATGAGCAAGCTTATTCTTCAAAAACTCCAATTAAATAAGAACAATGACATTCTATATGTCATACGAACCTTCCCCATATGCCAGGCCATCAGGGAGAACATCACTTATAAATATTCGGCTGAGGTGCTGGTGTTCATCAACTTGAGCTGTAACTGCAAACCCTTGGATAAAAACAATAAAACAACAATTTAAAAGGTCACCATATTACTGAGCTTCTCCAATAAGAAGATATGGACTTTACTTCTATGTCCTCTCCACAATTTAGAAATGGTAAGCAGGGGTCAGCTATAGCCACAATGCAAACATATATACTTAACAGACATGGGAAGGCAAGTACTTCACAGTGCAATGTTTCAGAAATTTGATTACATAAAAAAGGTAAACTTATATAAGGTGAAAATAATCTCTCCAAAATTAGAAAGAAAAGACAAGGTATAAAAAAGAACTTTGAAAAATCAGACTTTCAAACTACTATCTCAATCAGTTTTATTCAGTGTTAGGTAAAGGGAGGAAAAACAATTAGCATAGTCAGGGAATATATATAAACATTTATTTATATAAAATCTAATAAAAATTAAAATGTCATTCTTTATCATAGTGTATTTATCAATTAACATGCTTTTAAATGGGCATCTAAGGTGCAAGAAGGAGTACTCTAGTAGGTAGAGAAAATACCAAGAACAAAAAAAAAAAGACACAGCTCCTAACCTCTAAAAGCTTTTAGACAAACTTGATGAAGGAGGGAAAACACCCATATAATGATTAGAGAAAAATGCAAGAAATTACATAACTGTGCTAAATGGAGAATAGAGGTAGTCAAGTAGGGGCAGCCAAACTCTCCCAATAATCCCCTCCAAATAACTTTAAAATAATGTGGGAAATGGGAAAGGCAACAGAAGGTCAGGTGAGACATTTTTCTGACTTAAGGAATATGATGTCAGCAGGATAAGTTTGTAACACTGGAGTGATGACTTGTCTGAGGCTACAGGAGCTCTTAGATTAGAGACAGTAAGGGGGTCAGACAACTAGTCAGAAAGAGATTACAAGGGAGCCTTTGCTGGTAATGAGTACAGCTGGTTCTGACTGGCAACTCTACTATCCAGTTCTGGGGCGCAGTTCCGGGAGGGAAAGGAATGCTGGTGGTCAGTCACAAAGGAGTAGGGCCCATGATCATATTTCCAAAGAGGAGTGTGAGTATTTGTGGTTGTAGGAGATCAGGGGATTTTCCTGGGGAAAGACCAGAGTATAGACCAGGAGAGCAGAAAGCATACCTCACCCAGGATCATACCATCTTGGAAGCACCCAAAATTTGCTGACACCCAGAATTATTTCTAAAAATAGTAGCACTAAAAAGGCTGATGCTTAGGATACTACCTCCTCTCCTGTCCCTAGATGATCAAACCCCAACTTTAACATAAAATTCAAAGCAAAAAAACACAAGCTGGAAAAATGAGCAAACAACAACAACAAAATATTTGACCATAAAAAGGGTCATACTAATGGGGCAGAGAAGATGGAGAAATTCGGAAGAAGACAATAATATGCATGCTATATGAAATGATAAGCAAGATGACTTCAGAAAAAGATGGAAAGGTCTGCAGAGTAAAATAAACAGAACTGGGAGTATATTACACATAGTAAGAGAAATATTGGAGGATGATTATTTATGAAAACTTGACTACTATCAGCAATGCAATGACCTGGGACAATCCTGAAAGACTTATGATGGGGAATGCTATCCACCTCCAGATAAAGAAATGTGGGAATCATCTTTCACATCAGCATATTTATGGTTTTATTTTGAGGTTTTTATTATGTATGAGTTTCCTCTCACAACAATGACAATATGGAAATGCATTTTGCATGACAAAAAAAAATTTAATTTTTAAAACAGAAGACAATAATGTGGAAACAGCTACAAAAAGAAAAATAAAACCTCAAAGAAAAATGCTAATTGGTACTAACCCCAAAAATAATTCCCAGAAAAATTAAAGAGCTAAAAGTGATACAGAAAAAAAATCACCAAAAATAATGAAAATGGTACAATAAAATTCTGAAAAGAAAAGTAGTGGGAAAATTGGCAAAAGATTTGAAAGTGATGCAATAAAATTCTAATGAAAGAATTAAAGCTTGGTGAAAGAGGCACAAAAATCCACTGAGAACATCTTAAAAAGCAAAACTGACCTAATAGAAAAGGAGATGCAAAAATTCACTAAAAAAAAAAAAGACTACTTAAAAAATAGAACCTACCAAATAGAAAAAGAGATATAAAAAATTTCACTGGATAAATAATTCAATAAAAATTAGAATTAAGTAAGAGAAAGCTAATGACTCCATGGGACATCAAAAACAAAATCAAAAGAATTTTAAAAAAAAGAAGAAAATGAGAAATATGTCATTGGGAAAATAACTGACTTGCAAAATAGACTGAGGAGAAATAATAAAGAATTATTGGACTAGCTGAAAGCATGATCAAAGAAAGAGTTTAGATATCACATTTCAATTATAATTATAAAGGAAACTCCCCTGATGCCTTATATCTAAGAAGATAAAATATAAATTGAAAGAACCCACTAATCACTTCCTAAAAGATATACCAAAGATAAAAAAGAAAAGGAAGAAATCAAGTGCTTTATAAACTTTATTTTGTTTTTGTTTTCTTTTTTGTAATAATCTTTTAAAACCAAAACCCCAAATTATATATCCATTTAAACAAGTGATAAGTTATATGTTTTCTTCTTGATTTCTACTCCCACAGTTCTTTCTCTAAATGTGATAGCATTCTTTCTCATAAGTCCCTAAGAATTATCCTTGATTATTGCATTGCTTTTACTATTGAAGCTGATTACATCCTGTTGTCCCACAATGTTTCAGTTCTATCATAATGTTCTCCTGGTTGTGCTTATTTCACTCTGCATCAGCTCATGTAGATCTTTCCAGTTCTTATAGAAATCAAGTAGTTCATTGTTCTGCTTTATAAACTTTAACAGCATTACATATTGGACAGTGCTAGAGTCAGTTTGGATACTAGCCATATTAGATAGAGTTCTACCCTCAGTTTCCTACATCTTATTTCTTTTACTTTATGAGAGCCATTACTTCTCCATCCTCATCATAGCACTAAAGAACAAGGGGATGAGACAGAAATCCAGGGACAGGGTGAATGATGGAACACAACTACATATACGTTCACATCCCTGTATTATAACTACTAAAAAAACTAAAAGAGATATTGAAAAATAAAACAATCATGCTTAGTTTTTCACCAACATTTTGGTTTTAATGTCCTCACTGAAAAAGTTATGATACTTGTAAGCATTCATATTGATATTTGCAGTATTTCCAAGAATGAATAAAAATTATTTTTTTTTAAGTGGAGAGAAAGAAGGAGCAGGAAAGTAGTAAGTAGAAAAGCTTTCATCATACTTACCAAAATCTGTTATGTTCCCAGTCTTAGTAAGAAGTACATGATAAATACTGAGAGGGAAGATTTCTATTTCATCATAAACCTACACAAACACAAAACAAGACATTCATGAATACTCAAAACAGAAGATTTAATGTGCAAATATCTTAGAGAAATACTGTGATAAAGCCTTTCCATTCAAAAATAGGAAAGCTGCATGACAAACCAAGCTCTTTAACTTATAAAGTATATTTCAGAAATTTGCATTTTCTCACAGAAACGATAAATTTATATATAATTAAATATAATGACAACAGTGAGACAGCATACCAAAATTTGTGGGATTCAACCAAAGCAATACATAGCCAATGTATATTTCTAAATGTTGTCATCAAAAAGGAGAGAAAGAGAAAATCAATGATTTAGGAATCCAACTAAAAAACTGGAAAAAGAACCAATTAAAAGTCCCCAAATAAATACCAAAATGGACATCTTGAAAATCAAAGGAAAGATGACTAAAATTGAAAGTAAAAGAATAAACAAACATTGAGTTAATAAATAAAACTAAGGGCTGATTTTATGCAGGCGGGGGGACCATAAAATAGGTAAAACATAGGTTAAGTTTAAATTTTTAAAAGTACCAAAGAGACAAAATTGCTGGTCTCAAAATTGAAAAGTGTACACCAACGAAGATGAAATTAAAGCAATTATTAGGAACTATTTTCCTCAACTGTGTGCCAATAAAATAAAAATCTGAATAAAATAGATCAAAATATATAAAATATAAATTACCCAGTTTAATGGAATACTTAAAAAAAAACTTATCTTAGAAAAAGAAATTAAATGGACCATAAATGAGTGAATTAGTCATAAATAAGAAAAAATTCCCAAAACCAAATTGATTTTACCAGTGAATTCTTCCAAACATTTAAACATTGATTAATTTTGATACCTGTATAAGCCATTTGAAAAATAGGTGAGATTGTAAAACTAAATTTCTTTTATGGCACAAAGTCAGTTGTGATACTTAGAGAAAACAGAAACAGAGAAAGAAATTTCAAGTAAAATCAATTTCCTAAGTGAATATTGATGCAAAAAATTTAAACAAAATACTAGCAAGGAGATTACAGTGACATTATCACAAAGATCATATAGTCTGATGATGTAGGATTTATACTAGGAATGCAAGGCTGGTTCAATATTAGGAAAATTATAATCAAAATTGGCCATGTGAATAACAAAATCTATAAAACTCAGGATTAGATCAATAGATACAGAAGCTGCTTTTGACAAAATATAACAATCATTCCTATTTTTAAAAATACTAGGGGAAAACTAGATGGCTCAGTCGATTAACTACCAGGCTGAGAGATAGGAAGTTCTGGGTTCAGATTTGGGCTCAGATACTTCCTAATTCTGTGACTATGGGCAAGTCACTTAACTCCACTTTCCTAGCCCTTACCACACTTTTGTCTTTGAACCAATTGATTCTAAGGCAGAACGTAAGGGTTTCTTAAATTAAATCCCACCCACCCATAAATAAAAAGAAAATAAATAGGAAATATACTTTAAAAGAAATGACAAAGGGTTTGGATTCCACTTTATATGAACTAATGAAAAGTGAAGTCAGCAGAACTATTACATTGTAATGATGATCAATTTTGAATGACTTACTTAGATATGCTGATCAAGATCATTCCAAAGGGGACATGATGGAAAATGCTATCTAGCTACAGAGAGACCAATGAATTCTGACTGCAGATTGAATCATATTTTCTTATTTTCTTGCTTTTTTTTTTGCAAAATGGCTACTACAGAAATATTTTGTATAACTTCACATGCATTATGGGTATCATATCACTTGCCTTCTCAAAGAGTCAAGGAGGGAGATCATTTGGAATTCAAAATAAAAAAAACACTAATGTTAAAAAATAAAGATAGAAAATATTAATAAAAAGAATCAGCACTTGTCACACAGGATATTAATTGTGTTACAACTTTAGGATGAAGTTTATAGGTAATATTATAATTAAGATCATAAATTTGGAGCTGAAAGCAACCTTCAAAGCCATTCAGGCTAAGGCCATCATTACAAAGATAAAGAAACTGAAACTCTTAAAGCTTTACTGATTTGTTCATGGTCCCATGACTAACAAATATCAGAGGAGGGATATGACTTCTTGCCCCCATGCCATTCAAGAAGGCTTTTGTTTAACTTGCCTGTTCTTGCATGTATTCATAAAGAGCTGGAATTGAATACTCAAAGTTGTCATCAACCAGTCTTCTAAGTTGTAGGCCATAGTAGCTGGGGTCTAGTTGCTTCATCTATAGAAAAATGAGAAAGTGGTTTATATGTTGAAAAATCCATCGTTGTTCCAAGTTAAGTCCTTTATAAAAATGTTGTCTAACCTAGAGAAGTTTCTAAAAGTATTGGCTATGAAGTTATAAGTTCCCATATAAAAACTCAATTTCAAAGTAAAATGAAGAAAAATGAAAATAATTCATTTTTGTACAAGATAAAGTCAGTCACCAGATAGTATGTGAATAACTAAAGTCAAGAAGTACAAATCCAAGGTCAAGTAGTGTGCCTGAGTGTGTGTATATTATATGTGTGTGTATCTATATCTATATCCATATATATATATAAAAATATATATATATATATATAGAGAGAGAGAGAGAGAGAGAGAGTCTTTCTATATTGTCTGTCTTTGTGTGTACACTGATTTAACTGCAAAAGCTTCTAAAATGTTTATATAACCCCATACCACAGAATTCAAAGATAATAAAATGTTCCTATAGGCAAGACATTAATTAAACAATAAGGTCAACTTTGTAGAATGCAAACAAATAGGCTATGTTGTTGTTTATTTTTTCCCCAATCTTTTCCCCTATATATAAGCATCAAGGTCAGGTTATGGTTGAATCGAGAAGAGCAAATCTAAGAGTTCTGGATATAATTTTTCACCTCTTCCAACTATCTTAGATAATAACTCCATTAAATTGTTAATAACTTATATAAAGAAGGACAAGAAAAGAAGTGTAGAATGGGTAGTTGGATTAGATGGTGACAACCATTACACATATGAAATGAAAAGTTGAAAGAATTTACACTAAAAATATATGAGTGGATATTCATGAATACATATTCATATAAATGATATGCTTTAGACCCTTATATCATAGCTTATTACTTTAGCCCAAAGTGACAAAAAAATCCCCCATTTTCTACATTTTCAGCTAAAAACATAGACCAGTTGTGAGGATTATGCATCCCTTCTCACTTTCATATACATCTATTTGTATGATCTCAACTGCTTCTGCAAAAATGAGACTATTTAAGCTCTAGAATGCCACCTGGTGGTTTTCAAACTGATGTAAAAACACTCTCAAATCATTCCTCAGGAGATAGTATAATATTCGTTTTCAGTCATCGTTGCTTTTCTTTCAAAAAACTCTGAATCAACAACAACAAAAAATAACTCTCTTTTACCTTAGAGAAGTCTACCAAGGACTTGGTAGTTAGTCCACAGAAATTTGGTATGGCTTATATAGCTCTTTAAGACAAAATTGTATTATTTAAAAATTTATTTGAATGGAATGCCAATCATGTTCTCCAAATCATTCAAGGTGGAGGATGATTTGTGATGTCAAATGTACAGGAAATTAGCGTCTTTATATATTACCCAAAGCCTTTAAGGCCAAGCTGAGAGGCTACTCTTTCTACACAGCAGCCCAGCCTGGAAAGGGGAAGGAGCTCCTTTGGAATATTTTCATCACTAGTCAGCCTCATTAAGTAGATAGAATTGGGTGTGAAAACCAATATGGAATAAGAAGTAGAAATAGTGATTCCAGAGTCAAAAGAACTGAGTTTGCCAGTGGAATTGTTCTTTGGCTATGGGAGCGAAGTGGTAGGAGGGGAAGGAAAGAACATGATTCATGTAATATGAAAAAATATTCTAAATTAATTAATTAAATATATGAACTTTAAAAAAAGAACTAAGTTTGAATACCAACCTCAATATAGTCGTCACAAACTCTCTGATCTATAATTCCTTACCTATAGAATTCTTCTACAAAATACAAATCTTGCCTATCAAAGAACTATAAGATTGTTCAATTCATCAATTATTTTTGAAGCTTTTACTGTATAACAGGCACCATGTTACCATGATGTGAAAAAAAAATGAGATAGCCCTGGCTCTCAATGTGTATAAATTCTCATGTATTCTAAAGAGATAGTTTTATCATGCATCCAGAGAAATGAATAATAATGATATATATGTATATAATAATGACAAATATGTGGGGGGAGGGGAGGAAGGGAGGTTAAGGTTTTTGAGGGGCAGTTGCTACTCACACCAGGCAAATCAGGAATTGCCTCCTGGAAAAAGTAGCTTTTGAGATGAATGTTAAAACAACATAAAACAACAAAAATAAAGAGGCAGGATATGCAAAATTCAAAGTGCTACATAAATGCATTACAAATTGACAGACTTTTAGAGTGGTATAAATAAGATATAACCATTTCACATTTACATAGTACTTTAAGGCTTACAAAGAGTTTTCTCTTAAATAAATCCTTGTGAGGTGTGTATTTATGAGAGTGAGAGAGAGAGAGAGAGAAAGAGAGAGAGAGAGAGAGAGAGAGAAACACACAGAGAGACAGAGAGAGTTAAAGATTAAAAAAAGAAGATAAATGGAAAGAATAAAAAAAGGAAGGGAAAGAGGGAAAAGAAGAAGGAAGAATGGAGACTACAGTAAACTTCTGATATGAAAACTCTCTCCAGTAACACAGTTCTGCAGCTCCTTTAAGGGTTTTACATAAGGGTCTTCGAAAGCTTTGTGGCTATGGAGCTAGCAAATGTCAAAGGCAGGAGTTGGACTCAGTCTTTCCTACTTCAAGCCCACCTTCTCTCAGTGCTCCTCACTTGAGAAGAGTATCACAACTATAATTACAAAGATGAAGAAGCTAGGCTCAAAGAGGAGACTTCTCCAAGATCACACAACTAACAAAATGTGAAATTCAAACTCAGACCTTTTGGCTCTAAGTCCAGCACACTTACTACTGTACCATGATGTTTCTTATTCAGTACTCATTAAAGTGATAAATTATCATCTTTCATAATCTCCAACGAAGTCATTTTTTAATAGACATCTAGAGCTGTTAGATCTCTGGACAACCAGACTTACAAATGAGAAAATATTAAAGCTTTAAGGAAAAAAAAATATATATATATATATAATTCAATACCTTGCATGATAGAGACAAAATATCTTCCACTCTATGTTCTGGTTTGATGATTAGAGTAACTCCTTGATTATCCTGAAAATGAACATAAGTCTGGCTTTCCCAAATGTTTTCTCGGGGACCACTGTCTGATGCAGAACTATAAATATGTTGAAATTCATCCACCTGTTGGCAAATACCAAAAGAAAACACGGATGATTGATAACTGAACAGAAAGATTCACTTAAAGCATTTTGAATAATTTAAAATATTTTTAATCTTGATTATAACTCTAGAACTAGACTGGTTACAACTTTTTTTGGTTACAACTGTGGCCACTTGTTTGTTTTTTGGTTAGAATTGAGTGTAATTCTGAATATAACCAGCAGCTCTATCCAGGCACAGTTGTTTCTTCCATTCATTTCTCTATCCTTTTTATAAGCTGTCCCCTATAAGTTGATTTTTTGAAGCTCTCTTACTACAATTCCACAGCTATTTAGTCATTCAGAACTCTTACCAAATCTTATCAATATGCACCAACTCCCTTTGAAGGCAAGCTCCTAGAGATCAAGAGCTGTTTTTGTTTTTGCTTCCTTTTGCACTGCAAGTGTTTTGCAAACAATAAAAGGTTACTTGACTGGATTCCACGAAGCTTTTCCCAATTAACAGAAACCCACTAATATCCCCAAGCTGTTCATCATCCAGTTTCTACTCATACAAGGAGATGTTCATGTTATATTTTTAAAATTTCTCATTAAAAATACATCCTCCTATTTTAATCTATTTACTGTCAGGAAAGTAGAGCTAATTGACAGAAAATAGTCCTCAGTAAGTAGAAAGACAGGTTTCAGGATCATGTCAATATTTTCCTATCTCATCTATTTACTATGTATATGGTAGCACAGCCAAAAACCCCTGCAAGTTTCCCAAATTCAGTGGAATATCAGGCAGTGTATTGAGCTTAAACATGTATTACAATATTAATATGCAAATTCCAAAGTGTGAAGAACTTGCTGAGAATTGTTTTGTAGTAACAATCTGTGCTGACAAATGATACAAAAAATGTGTTTGTTAAAGAACAGGTATACTTCCATCACAATCAATAGAAACACAAGGTCTTTCTTGAAGGGCAGATCACATTGAACTCGCTTCACATTATGTTTTATGAAATTTTCCAAACACAAGACCAAATACCTAAACATAATTCAGTAAGTTGTACATATGTTGAAGAAGAACCAGTAGATTTGGTCAGGGCATGCTTAGGAAGGAAAATCATCTTTTAAGCCAATATTTTTTAAACAGAGTTGGACATGGGAAAGGGGAAGAAAAAAAACATTTTTTAAATGCCTGCTATGTGCCAGACCCTGAGCTAAGGGTTTTACAAATATTGTTTCACTTGATCTTTACAAACAACCTTGGAAGGCAGGTGCTGCATTAAGAGATCTGTTATATACCTACCACTTCTCATTTTCCCCAGGAAAAAGGGCACAGCACATCTTTGGCTCAAAGATCCATGGGAAAATACAGGACAATCATAGATTCTGAGAATGATGATCATGATGCTAGTTGTCACAAATGTAGAGCTAGAAGGGGCCTGGAGATCATCTTTTACAGATAAGGGAGATGAGGCCCAGAGAAGAGGCATGAACTGGCCCAGGGTCACCACCTGGGCAAGAAGCAGAGTTGGGTCTCAAATCCAAATTTGCTAAATCCAAACCCAAGGCTCTTTCAGGTATTCAGAGAGCAGTCATTATCCAGATAATTTCTTCCAGAATAAGCCAAGAGATGTGCTCTCCTTACACCTGAGCTATTTTCCAAACTGAGCTTTCAGGCAGTTCTTATCATCTTGGTGGCTTGGGCCACCTGGTGTATGTCTAAGAGGGAGAGGCCTCAAGCTAACTATGTAAATCCCAGCAGAGGTCACTATGGAGTAAGAAATCAAACTAGGACAGAGCCGAGTGAGAAGCAATGAAACATTCTCAAGAAATGATCAAGAAAGTGAAAAGTGTCTTTTGAGACCAGCGAAGTAACAAAACAAAAATTCACCAAATCACAGACGATTGCTCTCAGTCGCTTTTCCCTGCCTCAAATCTCTCCCGACTCTCAATCATACAACACAGTCAACCATAAAGAAATTTTCTCTGACAATAATAAAGGAATAAATCTCTCTATAGGAAAAACAACCATTCACGCATGGCTAATGTAGTGCAAAGCAAGGTATGGCTGCCTGAATAAAACAAGGACAAGTTATCTTTCTCGGGAGGAAGCTGTTCTGAATGAATCACCTGAACCCTTGGAAGGAAGTCACATCAATTAGCTTTGGTAAATAAAATGATTAAATGGCTTCACCTTTCTGATGCCACTAAAAAATTAATTAGGAAGATATCAAAATAAAACAGAGCTTTAAATAGCTCAGTGAGTTTTGATAGAGCTGTGAAAATGACTTCTCCAACCATTCTGGAAAGCAACTTGAAATTACTCTAAGAAAAGTGGCTAGAATGTCCATACCCTTTGACTAGATATCCCATTGCTGGCACATATTTCAAGGAGGTCAACAGTGAAAAAAACAGAATAAAATAAAATGAAGGCTTCAAATACAACAAAATATTTGTAACAACATTTTTATAATAATAAAGAACTGGAAACAAAGTGGATCCTCTACAACTAGGAAGTGATTAAACAAGTTGGGATATATTCATGGAATGGAATCTTTAAGAATCTATAATTATCTGTAAGAAATAATGAATATGAAGAATACAGGGAAACAGTAGGAAGACATGTGAACTGAATCAAACTGTCATTAGAATCAGGGAAACTATATACAACGATTATAACAATGTAAATAACAACAAAACATCTAAAACCCAATACTAAAATGACCAAGCTTGACCCCAAAGGGATGAGAGAATTAACATTAAGCACCTATTTTGTGCTAGGTTCTGTGCTAAATACTTTACAAATACTATATCATTTGATTAAATGATCAAAAAAGAGATATGAGAATGAACTTCCCTCTCTGATTTACATAGTTGGAAGACTGCATGTGAGAAATACAATATCTAATATTGGATTTGTTTGATGTGATGATTAGTTTTGCCAAACTGCTCTTTTTCCCACATTTTTTTTTTGCATTCTGATTTGGCATTCTTCAAGGGGAATATATTAGAAAATGGAACTAGCATAAGAACAAAGCATTCATAATATTTAAAATAAGAAATTGTAGTGAGAATTCTTGAAAATCAAAGTCTATATCTATCCTATATTTTTGAAGTATGTATATTAAAATTAAATAATAGCTCACATTTGTATAGAGCTTTAAATTTACAAAATACTTTGCATATATTATCCCATTAAAACATCAACACAACTCTGTGAGATGGGTATCTCAGTATTATAAACAAAATTGCAGTTTTTTGCAGGGAAATTTTTTTTTGTTAACCCTTACTGAGTGATAAATTAAACTACCACTTAAATAAAATCAACTCTGTCACAAAAGCACAGAACCTGGTTCCTCAATATGGGCACAAATCTATTTGAAAAATGACACTGGGATGGAGATAGAGATTGTACTAAAGAAATGTAGCTTTAAGTTAAAATTGGCACAGTATGCCTACAAATCACAACTATTCCCTTATGTGGATGGTTGAAAGCCAAAACACATCCCTGTACTTTTGGTATAGCTGTTATGATTTTCAGTTAACACCTTCAATGAGCTGTAGGAGTCTCAAGATACTTCCAGGCACTGGCATTCATATCATCAGACAGATCTCTAGGGTATTTTCTCTAGCTCCAAGAAAAACTCAAAATAAAATGAATGTGAATTACAGGTGTTCAACAGGGAGTAAAAGACCCCAGAGTTATTCAGGTGGTTTGATATCAGAAACCACACCAAAAAAAATGGATTTTTCAGATCTAGTAGAGAAAATACTGGAATCTTCCCCCATGTACTCTGACTGAGGTACTTCTCATGAAGCTAAGCATATACTCTAGCCATTTCCATTAGTCTTATGACTTGGATACTTCCAAAGACATATGTATCCTGGTCCCTTGCTAAAAGATGGGTAAACAGAGGTTTCTGGTTCATCCACTGATCTCTCTTAAAGGGAAAGGGTAAAGAGAGTAGGGTAAGGGAGGCATGGCAGAGAGGGAGGTCTGTATAGCAGAAAGACTTTCCCATGCAGTATCTACCTGAAAAAGAATAACAACTTCTGCCTTTCTCTCACTCCTCCCTCTTCTTTCCCATGAGCTCTTCTCCCAACCTCCATACACAGGCATCAATGGTGATCATTCATGTAAGGACAATGAAAATAAATGTTTGTTTTAGGGGGGACTGAGCCTGAATCTAAAAATTATATGTGCCTAGAACATCTGTATAGATTAGCTTTCCTAAACACAAGGAACTAAATTATGACCCTGAGATTTTCCCCCCCAGCCTTGTAGGCAATATCAAGACCTCCTAGATCTGTGTACTGATTGCCCAGCTTGAGATGATTACAACAACTTCTCTGCCAAGATGACTATTACTAGGAGGAAGAGCCCAAGCCATCCCTCACCTATTGCAGGAGTTATGTTCCAGAGACCCCTGTGATAGGTGAAAATCCACCAAATATATATATATATATATATATATATATATATATATATATATATATATATATATATATATTAAGACTATGCAAGAAGACATGAGCCTGAACTGAGGTGCTAGAGCAGTTTGGAATAAAGGTAAAGTAATTAGTAGGCAAACCACAGTGTTTTATGTTTTATTTTTTAAGTATTTGCCTTCAAGAAGATTATAATAGGACTTGTGGGCCATTATTTCATGTTTTAAGTAAAACCATGGACAAGTCACTTAACCCTGTTTGGCTCAGTTTTCTCCTTTGTAAAATGAGCTGGAGGAAGAAATGATAAATCATACCTGTATCTTTGCCCAAAAAAAACACCCAAAATGGGATCACAAAGAATCAGACATAACTGAAACAACTGAACAATGACAAAAGATGGCCACTTATGACCAGTTTGTATTTTAAGCATTTATTTTTGTGGAGGAGGAAATAAATAACTGTCACTCGATCTACTGAATACATTCAATGACTTTCTAGAAAGACCCTTTTAGGAAGACCAAGGTGAGCCAAACTTGACCTTCAAGAAATTTTTTTTTCCTCAGAACTACAGGGTTGAGACATAATGAGTCAGCAGTGAATCAGAGAATATTCCTACAATTCAGAAAGAGAAAATCCCAATTACTCAAGGACATGAACTCAGTCCAAGTGAGCCCAGAGCTGGGATGTCCTGTTGAGTCTCCCAATCCCCAAGTAGGCATAGTATTTCATAGAGAAAATCAAACTATCAGTCATTAATTTTTTGCTAGTTATATATCCAACACTGTACTAGATGCTATAGAGAAGCATAAAAATGGTTCCCATTGTCAATGAGTTTCAAGTTGGGTGGAGTGATGACTGAATACCAGACAGGAATTGATTCGTGAGCTTTGTAGAATCTAATGTAAATACAGTGATCTCTCACCTAGTACAGGAGTTATGTTCCAGAGGCCCCTGCAATAGTAGAAAATCCATGAAGTAGCAGTGTTATATTTCATTATTTACATATATTTTAAGACTTTATAAACCCTTCCCACTCTTCTATAAACCTTTTCCACGCTCTTGTCACTGAGCTAATCAGCACCCAGGATACAGGACTCAGCACTCTGGTTGGTGGATCGCCTTTCATTCTGTCAGCCAATAGTGTGCCGTAATAAGTGTAACTCCATGATACAGAATTAGATAGATATATTTTTTAAACCTGTGATACAGTGAAGCCCTGATAAGTGAACTGTGATACAGCAAGGGACTACTGTTAACAGAAGCTGGAAGAAAGAGCTAATCTTTTATCACTTACTTTGAGGTTTACAAGCTATTGTGTATGGATCGATCATCTTATATGATCCTTTCAACAATCCCATGACGCCATTTGCTAATTATTGAACCTGCATTGGGACTGTAAACATTTTTTATGTCTAGAGAGACAACTAGAGTAATTTTCATGACATGGTTTCTACAAAGACAGCCAATGTGTTAGAATATTGACATTGGAGCCAGGAGAACTTGAGTTTGAGTCCAGCCCTTAAGTTCTTAGTACTCCAGACAATTCTTTAAACCTGAAATTTGCAGAGAAGATGTTAACCTACACTGGTCAAAAGAGTTTCCTTAACCTGGAATTTCCTATTCCAATGAAATCACAGATTGAATCCTTATCCCTACTTATCACTAAAGATATTTACTAAGAAAACTGAAAACTAGTTCGATTTTTCCAGTTTCCAGTTGTGAGCATTCTCATATTCTAGTTTGTTATTTGATGGCATAATTCCTTGGCTTCACTCTTAAGTATAATGATAGTAAATACTTACATGTAAGTTACTTTAACAAAAAGTAAATTTGAACCTTATGAGGAAAATACAAAAATTAAAATTAATTAAAAATAATTAAAAATAAAATCTAGAAAATTGCTCTTCCTGTTCCCTTCCAGAATAGTAAAACATCTTATAGAATTATGAGAAAAAGGGCTTTAAAAACCATAAGACCTTCTAGAAATGTGTTATTATAAATTCACATTTTAACTACTCTTTCACTGTTTCTATTTCTTGGACCAGATCAGCAATTTCATTAATACAGGGAACTCTACCCATGCTCTTCAACCTAATATCTTCTTTAGGAACTGAAGGAGATAGATGACTTCATCAGAATTCAATAGCTAGCATGGATCAGAAGTAAGACTTGAATCAGTTCTTCCTATCCTAACTCTGAGATGTTTTCTCTCCTTTAGACAGGCCATTTTCAAGGCTGTGGCCTCATTTACTTTAATTTGAGGATCAGTGATTTATTTCATAATTGCAAGTGGATTTCCTTAGATCACTCCTGAAGATCCCAAGACAAGTTAATATAGCAAAAATCTCCATTACTTGATGGTCAGCATTCTGGTGATAATCCTCTCTAGCATTAACGATTCTGGTACTTGGATAATAAACAGTCTGTTGCTAGGTTAATATTTCAAAACTGTCTAGCTTTTTAGAATGTGCAAAAATGGATTCTCTGATGGCAAAATTTTCAAGAAACCTCTGTGAGGCATCAAAAATGGACATAGTAACCAGTACATTTCAGAAAATGTCCTTTTTTTCCCAACTAATAGAGTCAAGTTGAAACTTCTAATGAAAACCTATAATCACTTAAGAGTGAATCCAGGAATTATGCCATTGAATAACAAACTATAAGAATGTTCACAATTGGAAATAGCATACAAAGGAAAGGAAAAAAGAATCATTTTTACTACGTCACATAATTACTAGGAATATCAAAGGCAATAAAAACTTTCTTATAATACAGTAAGAATGAATTTTCACATCATTTTATCTCCTATTTCTCCATCCACACAATGGGAACAATATAGAATTACTAAATAACATCTACTGCAATTACTACAAAGATTAACTAGCTGGTGTTTGCAAAGCACTTTTGAAATCCTTGTATGACAGCCTCCATGTAAGTACTGATTACTATTGCATTAATGGTCCTGACACCACATGTCAAATTATTCATGCTCCATGTGCTTCATGGAAAGAAAATGGAAACACTGTGTGTTAGCACAGCAGATGCTTTTGGATCAAATGGCTTGTAATTACTACTTGGATCACTAAACGGAAATAAGAGGCAACATGGCAATCTGGCTGTCACAAGTGGGCCTTCATCTCTATAGCTGCTGGTAAAAAGAAATTCTATTAGCAAGTGAAATGAAGAAAAGACACACATTGAGGAGAAAAGGAGTTGTTACACAGTTCTACTTTTTCTTTATCAAATGTAAGCTGTCATAGAAAAGAATATATCTACTTCCCACTTGGGGAGATGCCCAAACACCAGGATTGCCATGGTTTCAACTAAAATAAAATAGTATTTTTAATGTTTGAAAAATATTACTAAACTGTGGTTAAGACAGAGTTGTTTCATTCATATTTTCCTTTTTAAGAAACTGACAGGATTTTTTTTTTCTTTTTTCAGTTCAGACTCTAGTGACTAATATGGCAATACTTCATTCATTCATTGCCACAAAAATGTAGGACACTCCCTAGTCTTCTCAACCCAATGCTAGGCCCTACCCCATATCTAATTTTCCAGCAGAGAAAGCAGAGAACTATGGACAATCACAAGTTCTGCAATGATATAAACGAGAGTAGTAGTTAGCTACTTCATCACTTTTTTTTAATTTGGATTTTTATTTGTTATTTTTTTCCACAAGAAACTCCTTCCTCCAAAGAGTTACATTGTGCTTACTGTTTTCCACCAAGGAGCACTTAATACTAAAACAAAACAAAACAAAACCCTTTCATTTTTGGATTGCTAGATTTTGTTCCTGGTGACTTGGCCTTTCCCCACTTTTTTTCCTTTTAAAAATATTAAAAAAAAAAAGACTGAAAAACTATCGAACGAAAAAAAAAATTCTTAAGTGAAGGCTGTTTTCATTCCAACCTAAACAAATTTAAGAGTGATTCATCTCTGAGCTGTTACTAGGTATGTACATCGGTTAAGTTGGTATATATTTTTAAAATTATTTAAAATTACATCTCCCAACCACTGTTCCTGATTCTATCCTCTGAGGGGAAAAAAAAGTTACTCTCACTCTCTTCATGTAATTCTTCATATACCTGAAAATGGTTATTATGTCACCCTTAACCCCAGTCTTTTCTTTCTGTCCCACAAGGCTAAGCCGCATGCTTAGTTCCTTCAAGAGATCCTCAAATATCAGAGATAGCCTTTTACTCTTCTGGTTTCTTTTCATCTGAACATTCTCTACCTTATCAATGTCTTTCTTAAATAATAGTACCCAGAAAAGAACATAATATTTCAAAGGAGGTTTGGTGAGGCTGTTATATTACCAATATCTAAAAATGATTGCTTTTTAAAAAATATATATTTCTTATAAAAAACCCTTACCTTCTGTCTAAGAATCCATAAGTATTGGTTCCAAGGAAGAAGAGCAGTAAACAGGCAATTGGGTTTAAGTGACTTGCCCATGGTCACATAGCTAGGAAATATCTCAGGCCACATTTGAACCCAGGCCTGGCTCTCCATCCATTGCTCCTAAAAATTACTGTTTTAAGAACTACAGCAACACTTACACAAATATGAGATGACCTATCATAGCTATAATCACACAATTTCAGAGTTGAAAAGGAACCTCAATATTCATTTAGTTCAACCATAAATAAAAGGAATCCTGATTATAAGAGACAAATGGCTATCCTGCATCTGCCTGAAGTCTTTCAATGAAGAGGAGCCCATCATTGCCTAAAGCAGTTCATTCCACTTCTAGATAACTCTGTTAGGAAGTTTTCCTTCATTATCAAGATTAAATTGATCTCTTTACATCTCCCAACCACTGTTCCTGATTCTATCCTCTGAGGGGAAAAAAAAAGTTACTCTCACTCTCTTCATGTAATTCTTCATATACCTGAAAATGGTTATTATGTCACCCTTAACCCCAGTCTTTTCTTTCTGTCCCACAAGGCTAAGCATGCTTAGTTCCTTCAAGAGATCCTCAAATATCAGAGATAGCCTTTTACTCTTCTGGTTTCTTTTCATCTGAACATTCTCTAGCTTATCAATGTCTTTCTTAAATAATAGTACCCAGAAAAGAACATAATATTTCAAAGGAGGTTTGGTGAGGGCAAAGAAGGAAGGGCTATCAGTAATCTGTTTCTGTAACATCTTTCCTTTACTGATATAGCCAGAGATCACATTACCATTTTTGGCTTCCATATTATATTGAAAATTTATAATTGAGTTTGCACTTCACCAAAAACTTGAGATGTTTTTTAGAATAAGTGCTGTCAAGACATCTTATATTTATGGTGCCAATTTTCTGTACTCAAATATAAGATTTGATATTAATTCTTATTGAACCTAATCTTTTGAAACAGTCTATTTGCTCTAGTCCAAGGGGTCTTTATATTTTGAATGTCATAGACCCTCTCTAGTAGCCTGGGAAAGTCCATAGACCTCTTTCCAGAAGAATATTTTTAAAGGCATGAAATAAAATTCATAGGATTTCAATAGAAACTCCTTTTAATGAAACAGGGATCAAAATGCAATTTTTTTAAAATATACAAATTCATGGATCTTTGCTATCATAATTAACTTTTGGATCCTGGCCTTATCATTCACTGTTAGCTATTCATCTCAGCAATTTTGATGAAAATACTATTTATGTATTTAACCAATCATTGATAGAAATGTGAAATAGCACAGGATCAAGCACAGATTCCTGGAGTACTCCACTAAAAATCTCTTGTCACAATGATGTTGAGCCATTAACAAACTATTCTTTGAGTACCGCAATTCAATCACTTCTGAATTCTACTGATTTTATACATACTAATCTATTTCTTTCTATCTTCTTTCCAAGAATAGCATCAAAGACCTTTCCAAAAACTTTCCTAAAATCTAGGGAAACTATATCCACAGCATTCCTGTCACCAACTAGTAATCTTATCATACTTTTTCATGGAATAGATAGAATAAATAGAAGTATAACAAACATTCTGCATCAACTGTTTCTAGGGGAAAAGTTAACAAAAAGTAATATTTGCCATTCAACCTTCACTAAAATCTTGTTCTTGTGCCTTGATAAAGTCTAGAGGTAACCTTTAGACCTGGTTTTGTCTTTATGTCCCTAGTACTTAGAATGTTCCCTGGCACATAGCAGGCACTTAATTAATGCCTGTGGATTGATTGCCTGGCTGCTCAAACTCTAAAATATGCCAGTGGAGCACAATCTAGGGCAGGTTCTACTATTCAGCCAGGGGATGGACCAAGCATCTGTTGTCAGCTTTAGTAATGTTTAAAGAAGCTTTTTGTAAGGGTTGCCACGTGGTAGTTACATATATTGGCAGGGCAAATTTCAATGATCATCTGGCAAAGGTATAGGGGTTGGATGGAGGGCAGGATATAGAGGGAAAGAATACTAAATGGGCTGGTAGAGAAAGTATCTACACCAATAAAACTATGTATTCGTTAGGTACTAAAATATTTATTATTCACATAGCAAAAAAGATATTGTTTTAACTTAGTTTTTCACGAAGAGATGCCCAGAAAGTCAATTTCTAGTCTTGGTTCCAGCTCTATTTGGACACAAGTAGCTGAAGATTGCATTCACAGCAAATGTGATGTACAGTCTAAAGTAATCCTGGGAACTAGAGAGCTTTCAGTAGTGGAGTGACATAATTGAAATTATCTTGGACAAATGGCACATGCAGTAGGCAGTTCAATACATAGTCTGAAAAAAGAAGAGTCATAAGGTCTCTAATCTTCATTATGACCACTAAGGGGTCTATAGCCCAGCATATTTTATAATCTGAAAGCAATTTAAATAATTTCATGAGCCACAAGAGGTGTTATAAAACACATCATTAAAGACATTTATCAGAAACGTGGAGAGAAAGGTCACATACAAAAACAAGAGATAGACAGAAAGCCCAAGATTTGAACAATTTATATGAAGATTTTACCATATATGGTACATTCAGCAATGCAGGTTTATGAATGGACAAGGAAAAAAATTGTATAAGACATGGATGGTTTAAAATATATTTTCCTCACAGTATACACCTTTCCATACAAGTATACAACACAAAAATCCACACATGTATCTATCTAGATATCCCATCAAGTCAACAAGCACAACATAGGTTATACAGAATAGCATACAGAAAGCTGGAACTGAAAACAGGAAGGCTTAGGTTCTCCTATCTCAAAGACTTACCAGCGGTATGACCCTGTGCAACTCATTTAACCTCTTTCAGCCTCAGATTTCTCATCTATAAAATAAGGATAATAGAACCTACATCATAGTTTTTTGTGAGGATCAAATTAAATTCTATACGCATTTATTAAGTTACTATTATGTGTGAGGCACTATGTTAGGAATTAGAGATACAAAATCTCTAAGCTCAAAGTACCTTTTGGTTATTAGAAGAAAATGGCATATACACAAGAAAAGTAAATGTAAAACATACACAACGTAAAAACACAGTAATCTAGGGAGAGTGTAGAGAATCAGGAAGGATCTCATGGAGAAGAATGTGGATCCTGAACTGAACTTGAACAAAGGGAACTAAGTAATTATTATATACTAAACTGAATTAATCATTTTCCCTCCCTAAAATCTGCCCATCTTAAGCTTTTCTCTTTTTTAATAGTACCACTTGACCACAGAGTCTCAAAATCTGTAATTTTATCTCTTCTTGCTCCCCATCTTACTTGTCTAATCAGTTTACAAGTCAATTTTACTTAATACTTCTCTGACCCCTGTCTTTTTTTCCTTTATATTCCTGATACCATAGTTTAAGGCAGAAAGAATCCTAGAAAATCTACCTCTGGATAATATTCAATGAAGAAAAGTAGACTAAGGAAACAAAAAAACAACAGTGAAAAAAACACTGACTAGATTTGTTGAGAAGCATCAATCTCTGATTTTCTTCTATTTTAGACAGATCAGAGATAAAATGTACACTACCAAGAACATGAATATCCACAGTCACCCAATTTCCTGATCCATTCTTTTCTCTTACATTCTTCTTTTTTTTTGTTCACCCAATCCCAGAAGTATGGATGAGAAATTTTGAATGCATAGGATTCCTTAAATTATTCTGACGTGCAAAATATAAAATTATTTTTTCAACAGCAAATCACAGAATAAGAGCAGTTCTTCAAGGAGCACTCAGAATCATAATCAGAGCAGTCACTCTTTTTCAAGGAAGCTGGGAAAACTAATCTAATATCTCTTCCACTGGCTTACCTGTTAACCTAAATATTTCCATCATTCCTGAAAGCCTTTTTGACATTCTTAATATTTTCAATATTTCTATTTCAATAGCCTCCTACAAAGACATGCTTTTATTTGCTTAATCATTTTTCAATTAACAAGCATTTTTCTTTCTCACTACCACTTCTAACATGTCCTGTGCTTTTTAAAGCTGTTATCAGCTATTAGCATTTTAATTTATAATAATAATAATTTTCTTTGATAATAATTTTATTATTGATAATGATATGATAATATTTTGATAATAAATGTATAATATGTGTGAAAATTATTTTATGTTTGATAATATAATAGTGATAATGAATTTATGTTATTATATATTATGTTTATAAATTATATATAATAAAAATTTTTATGGCATTTACTATGTTTCATTTACTAAGTGCTTTACAATATTATATCATTTGACCCTCACAACAATTCTGTGAGGTAGGTGTTAAAATTATTCCCATGAGAAAACAGAGATTAAGTGGCTTGACCATCATCTCACAGCTAGGAAGTTTTTGAGGCTGGATTTGAACTCAGGTTTTTCTGCCTTCAAGCCCAGTTGCTTTATCCACTTTACTGTCCAATTTCCTGGAGTTTATTTTCAATTCTGACATGTAGCTAAAAGACAGAAAAAGTGATGAAGAGGTAGGTAGGTGGTGAAGAGGGAAGAAGCGCATAGCACAAGGCATGCCTTAAAAGAATAAGCTGAGGCATGGAAGAGAAGCTAGGAAAGATCTTCCCAAAAAAACTCTTATAACCTGTATACCCCTAAGGATACAGTGCCAATGAAAATGATTTTCAGGTTCCTCATCCATTGTGGAGGTGAATCAGTGTCTTTAAAGATCTATTACGAATATTTTTTCTCTCTTGATGCTTCCCACATCATTCTCTCCTATTTTAGCAGAAATGAAAATATGAGCTATTTACCAGGCAGGAGCTTTCTCTTCTCTATTCTACTCTTAAAACCCAGTTGACATCCACTTCCTTTTCTCTCTGCCTTTACTCTAGTATCTGATGAAGAAATATCCTTTTCTTCTGATCAAGGCCAACTCATTGACATGAACGCTTAATCCAGTCCTGTCCTATCTTCTCCAAAAATTTAACACTCCCACTTCCAATCCCACTATACACATAAAATTATCTCCCACACACTTCTAACCTTCTATTTCCAGGCTATTGTCTGTGAACATGTTTAAAAATCCTCACTGGATTTTACCATCTTCTCAAGCTAACATCCACTCATTTTGTCTTCCTTTCAGTCAAAAAAACAAACAAACAAACAAAAAAAACCAAAGAACACAGAAAAAGCTTAGCTACTCTTACTGCTTCCCTTCCTCTGCTCTCTCTTCTAAACTCTACAATCTCACTTCTAACCTCACTCAATTGAAGCTTCTCTTTCCAAAATTAACAGTTTCATTACCAAACCAGATGGTCTTAGTCTTCAACCTCTTTGCAACATTTCATACTACTGACCACCCTCTCCTCCAGACACTCTTTTCTCTCTGTTTTTGAGACACTACTCCTATCTGAAATGGTGGTTTTCCTACCTGTGCTCAATATTATTCATGGAATTATCATCTATGTTGTACCTCAACTATGGAAGAAGCTCCTTTGGGATTAGGAATCATCTCTTTCCAAATGACTCACAGATGTCTATATCTAACTTTAGTCTCTCCAATGCTCTAGTTGCTGTCTAAGCATCTCAAATTCCATGAGTCCAAACCAGAACTCATTCTCTTTCTCCCAAACCCATTTTTATGTTAAACTTGTGGTTTACTATTGAGGGCATTACCATTCTTTTAGTCATTCAGCCTCCCAACTTTGAAACCATCCCTGGATCCTTATTATATCATATCTAATTAATTGTCAAGTCTTGTCAGTTCTACCTTTACAATATTCTTCCACACATTCCCTTCTCTCTACTCACCCAGTCGCCATACTCCAGTGGTTCCCTATTATTTCTAGGATCCAACAATAACTCTTCTGTTTGACATTTAAAAACTTCACAATCTAACTCCCACCTCTTATTTCTCTCCTTCATACATTTTACATTAAAGCTAAACTGACCTCATTACTATTTTTCATCCAGGACATTCAATATCCAGCCTCTATGCCCTGTCACATAGGCTATCTTCTATGTCTAGAATGTCCTCCTTTACTCAACTCCATCTTTTAGAATCTCTAGTTGCCTTCAAATCTCATTTCAAGCACCACCTTCTTCAAGAGGTCTTTCCTGAGCTCCATTTCAACCTTTAGCTACTAGTGCCTCCTGCTAAATTAACCTGATATTTATTTTTTATTTAACTAAATAGGTAAGTTCCCTGAGTAAAGACAGGTTTTTTTTCTTTTTTATTCCCAGTGTATAAAATGACAGCCAGCATATCGTAGAAACTTAATGAATATTTCTTAACTGTACATTTGTAGATTCCAGCTCTATATCCATTAGAGGAAAGGCTTAGTGTTTATTTTCTGGCATGCTCAATAAGGAGATACTGGTAAAGAAAGTAAAGAGTTTGGATCATGAGTTTTTTAAAGTGTATTTTGTGTTGTTCATGCCAATATTTTTGGAATGGAATAATGTGGCATTTAATAGTTTCTATCAAAATAATACCTGAAAGAGTTAAACCATTTTCAGAGGTACCTAACTTCTTCAAAGTCTGATTTATGTATGTAAAAGGAACTGCCATCCCCTCTCAATTTAATAGAGCCATGCAGCCGTTTCTAATCAACATTCTTTCTAGACATTCAAGATTTTCAATTTCATTGGTCACCAGACTCACATCCAAAGCCTTCTCAATTGGTAAGAACTGCCAAAGTTTGAAATACACTGGAAAAATCATCTTCAATAACCTTGGGCCATCTCCATACCAGGAGGCGGCAGCACAGAAAGAATTCTTTGGTTCAGTAACTAAACAATATTTTTACCACAAATTCAAAAGAATTATATAAAATGACTGGCATCTATAGCCAAGTTTACCTCACTGGAATTATTGGAGCTCTGAGGCAGCTGAGTTCCGGGAAATCCATGATTGCCACTTGAATCAAAAATCTAAATGAGAAAAATAAATTCAAAAAAAGAAAATGGGAGGACAGAAGAAACAAGGATAAATAAAAGGGTTAGGAAACTACTAATTATTTTCAGTACAAGTAAAACTGAAGGTCATCAGCTCTATATAAACATTCATCTCACAAACTTGTAATATTTACTATTTAAAATAATTAAAGGTTAAGTTTTAAAAATCAGTATCATTAACATTTGTTTAATCCCTACCATACATTTGCATATTTTACTTTTCTATAGCATAAACTGGTCATATTATTTTGAAAATTGTTGTTTTTCCTAATAACAAGCAATGCAGTTTCTGAAGATGCTATTTCTAGTTGACCCTTTAGTTGGGGCACTGTGATCAGACTTACATCTATTTTAAAATACAATTCATTAATTTGGTAGAGATACATTTTCAAGAACCTAAGTAGGGCAGTTAGGTGGCTCAGTGAATAGACAGGAAATTGTAGGCTCAAATTTGACCTCAGATACTTTCTTGCTGTGTGATCCTGGACAAATTACTTAACCCCATTTGCCTAGCCCATACTACTCTTCTGCCTTGGAACAGAAACTTAGCATTCCAAGATAGAGGGTAAGGATTTTTAAAAATATTTAAGCATACTTGGGTATTCATTCTATTCATTGACAAGTACATTGAAGCCAGTAGACAAGCTCAATATATACTTAAGATATAAATCTCAACAAAAATACTTTTCCCTTATTCACATATGTTAAACTGAAAATATATCGTGGGTTTTTCATCAGTTAAGATCAAAGTCCAGATAATATCTAACAGTCAGGTAGGTCAATGAACATTTATTACCTGTCTACTTTGTATTAAACACTGGGAATACAAAAAGAGAGGAAATCCTTGCCTTTAACAGGGGAGACAACAAGCAAAAATGTATACAAATGAGCTCTATTCAGAATAAAGTGGAAATAATTTAAAGAAGGTTGGAAAAAGCTTCCTGTAGAAGATGGGATTTTAGTGGGTACTGGTAGGAGCCCAGGGAAGCCAGTAGGTGCAAATGGGGTGAGAGCACACTCTGGAAGGGTGTGGTAGGAGAGTTGACAAAGGGCTTTGAATGCCAAACAGAGGATACTGCATTTGTTACTGGAAATGAAAGAATCACTTTAAAGAAAAAACAATTGTTGATAGAGATAAATAATTACATTATCATAATATTTACATATAATGCATCTTTAATGTTATGATAAAGGAATAAGTTTAGCTAACACTTTGAGGTTCCATAATAAAGGAATAAGGTTTACCTTAAATTAGCAAAAATGTATTTTTCATAATAGACATATACACAGAATCTTAATTAATTATATTTTAAAATTATTCTTCCCCATATCATGTATGTGTATGTGTATATTTGTTACATAAATGTACATATATTATATACTATATATAAAATATGCATTATATATAGTTATGGTCCTGTTCATAAAAGTTAGGTGCTTTTTAAAACATGAGGGTATGTTTTACAGCCCATATGTGGAGATTTCATTTTTAAAAAGCAATTTACTGTATATTCTCTCCTAAAAGTATTAGGACCCTTTATTTCTTAGTATTCAAGTTATTCATGAATATTAATGTTGACATCCATTTACCTAGAAAAAGTTTCAGGGAAATAATTAATTAAAAAGTAGTTAGATGAAGCTCAATGGAATTTTTCCTTCTGTAAACCATAAACATACTATAACAGTAATGGTCACAAAATTAATCACTACTTTTTGTTAATACATAAAATAAAAACATCTACTGATATTGCTATAAGCAATAGTTTCCAATTCAATTATACTATTAGAATACCACATATGATCATATTTCTATCTTATATGGCATTTTAAATGCAGAAAGAGGGTAGCCTGAAGACTATCATATGAATATGAATCAACATCATGAAATTTCTGATATGTGATATGATCATACTATTTTTTTAAAATGGAATAATTCTTTCACTGATATTTCCTTTACTAATACATATTGGTAACTAAAATAATTGAGAATTATCTGGGGCTCCTCGAGGTGAAATGATGTACTTAAAGTAACAAAGCCAGTGTATGGCAGAGAAGAACTGGTCATCTTCACTTTACTCTGAAATTAGTTCTCTGTTTATTGGTTCAGATTATCTCTTGGCATTATGTCAATTACAGTAGTCAACATCAATAGACATGGTTAAGCACTGAGAACATTCTGAAAGCAATTGATTGTATAGGATTTTATTTTTTGCCCAAGTACTGAGATTGTTGTTTGTTTGTTTTTTTAAAAGAGCTCTTTTGCCTCAGCACAGCACAAGTTATATCCCAAGGTAAATAGGAGTGTTAGCATGGTTTAAAATTTGTTCCTAATTCCTTTGAAAAAGAAAGCTGATAAGAGAAGAACAAAAGGAAGGACAATGAAAACTAAGGGAATTTTTCTTCTAATCTTACATGTATACTCATGTATGTTTTGGTTGCAGCCAAATATCAAAAGCAATTTAAAAAGAACCAAGCAACTTTCTTGATGTGTTTTCATTAGGGGGGAATATTCACAAATATACTTGATACTCATATGTTACAGTACAATTTCATTCTTAATTTATTCTGAAAATTATGAATAAGTTATTAAGTGCCAACAGTTTTATGTAATTCTAAAAAATATACAGCCCTCACTGAGTAACAAAAAATTAATTATGTTTATTTTGCTGTTACTATTTAGATGTTAGGACATTTACCTGAGTTATGGATGGCCTTTTGTCTTTCCCTTTTCTTGCCAAAGTATCCAGTCCTTTCAGTGATGAAAACAATCCCTTCTTACTTTGACCTTGCTGAGTCAATGATAATGTTCGTTTCCTCAGAGCTGATTCATCTCTGGAACATATCTAATTTAAAACATTTAAAAATATATTACTCTGGATTAATTTATGTGACAAAGAAATAACTGTCTATCCAGCCAGTGTACTTTCTTTTTGTCATGGATATTGATTTTCTGATCAATAAGTCAGACAACTTCATTTCGCATTTTGACTATATATGAGAAGAAACAAGCCAGTTAAGACATTAGAAAGACTGTAGCAAGCACCAAGATTAAGAAAACAACTCAACAATTACTAAATTGAATTTATGCAAAGTAGTATCTATGTAAATGCAAGTGAGCTCAGAAAACCCAGAGGGGCTTTCAGCAAACCCAGGAAAAACAATCTTCACTTACTCATAAAATTATTTATACAATTGTTGCCAATTCCCAGGGATTGCATCTTCCTGCTACTAGGAAATGGGAAGAGACTACAATAGGGAAGGAAACAAAACATCTCAGTATGACTGAGTATGATTCCACTATTAGAAAACTCCTAACAACAAATAAATTAAGAACCTCTATCTTCAAATATCTGTAGGAGATTTCAGAGAAACATGGGAAAACTATGAACTAATGCAGAGTGAAGTAAGCAGAACCAGAATTTATAACACAGCATTCTACAAATAATTTTGAATGACTTAAAACTCTGATCAAAGGAATGACAATTATGATTCCAGAGGACCAATCATGAAGAATTAGAGGTGATGGACTCAAGATGCAAAATAAGACATACATGGGAAATGCTAAGTATATTTGTTACAAGATTGTTTTCTTTTTAAAAAAATTTTTTCCAATGGAGGGGAAAGTGAAATGGGAAAAGGATAAATGCTTTATACTGAAGGAAAAATAAAATATTACTTAATTAATAAAGGTTCATAGGATCTTCTTACAGAATAGAGATATTTATTCTAATTAGTTCCCAAGAAGAAAACTAGGGCCAAAGGATGAAAGCTATAAGGAGGATAATGCTCACTATAAGCAAGAATTGTTTTTTTATCAATTAAAGCATCCCCAAAATAGACTAAACTGCTTTGGTAGGTAGTGAGTTCCTTGACATTTGAGGTAAAGAGGATTTACACCACTTCAATTTAATAAGCAGTTATTAAATATTTTCTCTACACCAAGCAATGTGCAATGGGAATACAAATTCAATACGAAATGGGCAAAATTGGAACAATATCGACTCTCAAGGAGCTTACCTTCTATTGGAATGAAACAAAATATAAACTAGAAAAATAAATACTAAATGTATACAAAGTAATACCCATCAAGAAAGGCTTCCTATGAGAGGGGCTATTTGAACTAAACTTTACAGGATTATAGTATCATAGGTATTGAGATGTAAGTAACATTTTCAAAGCCATCTGTTCCACTTCTTCCACTAACTCCATGCTACACAGGTAGTAGGTTGCAGAAATGGATCTTTAAGCAGAGGTTGAATGGTCATTTATCAGTAATCTATCATGTATTAGTGGGACTAAACAACCTTAGTATTTCCTTTTGCTTTTAGACTACTTTCTGGGACTTACCAAAGCATGGAAGGAAGAAACTGATAAGATGCCCAATCTGCCCAGTGCCAGTTTAGAAGGACGACTTGTGGCAGCAAGGAGACTCTTGGGATTTGGTAACTCTCCACCTTGTAGACTAGCCAAATAGCAGCGCATCCTGAAGAGATCCATGTGAAATTTTTCTAGATTCTGCTCCCACTGCTGGATCTATTTAAGCAACAACAACAACAAAAGGACAATTAAAACAAAAAAGTCTTCATGGGTCAGATTGAAAATTTGATCTCTTTCATGAACTGAGGAAAAATTAGTTTCAGCTGGAAGTGCATGGTTTAAATTAGCTTTCCCTGCTTGTCCTACCCTTAACCCCTCCTGCTGAAATGCATTTGGTCATACTGTTCTGCAACTTATCAAAGACAGCTGAAAATAAAACAAAGCTGGTGGTCTTAAATACAGTGACCTGTCTAAAGGCACCACCTTTGGAGATTTTCACCATTCCAAAATAATCCTAACTTTTAGAAAGATCTTATAATTTACATTTTTTAAGTCATTGCTTGATGTTATTTCATTTCCTTTCACACTGCAATTCTTTGATTCTAAACTGTACTTACTTAACTGCAAAGAAGCAGATGCACAACTAAATGAAAGCAAGATTTCCAACTTTACAATCCTTTTAATTCTGGGAAAATGATTCAAATCAACAAAAAGCAAATGGGTTTCAGGAATAAGGATAATTAGGGGCTTTACTCCTATTATTAGTACATTCTCTGCATAAGCGCCATCTGTACATCTGAATAAAATTATGAGCATATACCGTTCTCTGCCTATCAGTATCATGCACGCTTTTGCAAGCCTGATGTCATGGGTGACCAAAGAAAAACATCCAAACTTTCTATGTGTCTTTGTTTTCTTGTAGCCATCTCAAGCTGTCTTCTAATGCAAGTATTAGCCTCAGTTATAGATAAAGTAGCTTCTGAAGAATGAAGACAAAAATAAATTGCTAAAATGCAAATTTAGTAGCAGGGTAGGAAGCTAAAACTCAAATTCTGTTAGGGACAACCACCAGACACATGGGCCAGAAGTCTTCAGTCAATGTCTTTCATTTGATTCACTGATGCAGGAAGACTGCCACTTAATTGTGAATAATTACATTTCAAAGAAGTTGCTATGTACTTTTTGGGGAGCTGCCAAATTCTGTACTCTATGATGTGCTGTTTAGCTACTTGTTTGGTACAATATACTGAGTATTACATTCCAAGTTAGCCTTTCCACAAAGGAATTATCTTGCAGGATAAGCCAACGAAAAGGAAACAGAAAGGGGAGTCACTGGAATTGTTAAATAATGTGGTCCTGTAGGGGTGGAGGTGGAGCAGTTTGTTTATAGCCCCTGAAGGCAAACTTGCTTACTTTACAAATTTCATTTAGGCAGTAAACACATATCTAATATTTTTTAAAGTCTGATGATGACATTGTTCATACCATTTTGATTTTTTTGTTTTGAGAAAGCTTCATTGAGATTTAATAATGAGATGAGATAAATAGCAAGACATATTTACAAATGAAAGACAATATAATATTTTGTCCTTCCTCCATACTTTAAATTTTATCTCTTTCAATTCATTTTCCCCAATATATTAATGTAAAATTAATTCTAGGGCAAATGCTAACCCATAATATTTTTGCAGACAGAATACATTTTAAAAAACTATTCTTAGAAGGGTCAATACTTACTTCTTTGATTTACATGCTCTTTTCACACTTAAAATTGTACATTCAAATTTTAAAATAATGCCTATTTAAAATAAATTGCTGTCTCATGGCAAATTATTCAGGGGTTCAAAAAGGGACATAAAGAGGACCAGAGCATGGGAAGCAATTTTGCTCCTCAGTGGAGCTCATGGAACTAGGAACTCCATCTCAAATTATACTGAAAGTGCTAATATGATGGCACTACATTCAATAGTAACATTATCTGGCAGTGAATCTAGCAAGGAATTCCTGGGGATTGTCCCTATAGCATAATTTAAAACAGGAAAAAGCCTGGAATCAATTGTCCTGAATCAATACCAGATGTTTTTTTTTCCTAATAATTAATCCATTTTTAAAGACTAAAATTGGAAAATCTTGGTAATAGGTAAAAGTGAAATCACAACTTTTGTGTAGCTTAAGCCCCAAAATACTGAAAATATTTATTCTAATAACATGTTTTAAATTCTTTTATTCTGTAAAACAAAGTGATCAGTAAGTGAAAAATCAATAAAGACTGAACATATCCAAAGTAAAGGAGAGGCAAAATATTAGTCTGCTATTAAAAATCCTAAACAAATGAAAGGAAAAGTGACAAACATGTTCCTCCCAGACAAAATTTCTTAGGAAAATATTGTTTACCAATTGGTCATTTTACCACAGTATTGGGTCATTTGTCCATTACCACATCTATCCTATTCAATCACTAGCTTTTCCTCTTGGCAGAAGGGAAGGCCTATCCAACGTTTTCCAAACACCAAAACCAACACAGAAAGACAGCCTTACTTGAGTATAACTGAAAGTTCAGACAATGTGTTTGGGCTTCATCTAGAACTGTGAAAAAAATAGTTCCAAGTCTCTCATACATGCGTACCTTTCACCAAGAAAATCTAACATACAAAAACCTTAGCTAATAAAAAAGATAAAGAATTGGTTTTTTAATTCATGTGAGGAATTACTAGTTTTTCTTTTAAGTAGGGAAAAAAGCTACAGCCAGTCCTGCTACTCCTAAACTAGGTATAATAATAAAATAAAAATAAAATAAAATAATTGCAGCCTGCAGGAGGATAGCAAACAGAGAGGAGGAGGAAGAAACTCAGAAAGGGAGTTCCTAAAGCTACCCAAAGTAACAATAAACACAAGCTGAGGTCACTTTGTACCTGTTCATCTGTATTTCCTCTATTTCTTTTACTCTGGAGTACATAAACTGAATAAATGAATAAAAACTTTTACTTCTCACTGGCATTATTGACATAAATATCTAGTGCATATAGTTTCTGCAGTGTAAACTTAGTGATGATTTTGTTAATGATTCTGAGGTACTTTAAAAATTGTTTTAAATTATTTTAAAATGTATTAAATTATTATTTATTGGCAGGATGAATACTAAAGCTGAAGCTTAAATTCTTTGGCCACATAGTAAAAAGAAAGGTCTCATAGGAAAAGATCATGATTCTGGAAAAGGTTGAAAGCAAAAGAGATGACGGAAGATGAGATGGGTAGATAATGTCATAAAAACAATGAACATGAGCTTGGACAGACTTTCAGACAGAATGGAGTTGGTAAAAAAGCCTGGTGTGCTGTGGTCCATGGAGTCACAAAGAGTGGGACACAACTAAACAACAATAAAGTTTCTTCTGAGTTACTTTGATTCTCATAGCAATCTTCATTAATCGTGTAAAAAATGCCTCACATGCATTTGTGTTGACCATGCCAAAAGATTCAAAAACAAAAATCGAAACAATCTCTTCTCTCAACGGTCTTAAATTCTACCAAGGAAGACCACATGTACATATATAAGTATATGCAGAATAAATACAAAATAAATTCAAAGTGATTAAATATAATATATGTAGTTAGTGAAGGAAAACATTAACACTCGGCATAATGAAGAAGAGTAGCATACAGAAAAAGACATTTGACCTGTATCTGGAAGAAGGTGAGAGATTACACATGAACTTGAGGTACAGAGGAAGTGTGGTTCAGGCCTGGGGAACAGTCAGAGCAAAAGTACAAAAATAGGAATGTTATAAGGGAGGAAATAGAATAGATTCAGCCAACTATAGAAGAGGAATAAAGTATAATATATAGGAAAGAAAGAAGGATGATCTAAAATAAAATAGATAAATAGATTTTTTTTTAAAAAATCAAGGGGCAGCTGGGTGGTTCAGTGGAGTGAGAGCCAGACCTAGAGAAGGGAGGTCCTGGGTTCAAATCTGACCTCCGACACTTCCTAGCTGTGTGACCCTGGGCAAGTCACTTAACCCCCATTGCCTAGCCCTTACTGCTCTTTTGCCTTGGAACCAATACATAGTATTGGTTTCAAGACAGAAGGTAAAGGCTTTAAAAAACAAAACAAAACAAAACAACTAGAAAGCATAAGAATCAATGGAGCTTTTCTTAAAAGGATAAGTACTATCTATCTATTAAGATAAACTTAAAGTCTTCCCAGTAGGATCAGGAGTGAAGCAAGGATATCCACCACTATTACTCAATATTGGACTAGAAAATGCTAGCTATAGCAATATGACAAGAAAAAGAAATTGAAGGAATAACTATACAGTGAAAAAGCAAACTATCATTCTTTGCAGATGATATAATGTACTTGGAGAACCATAGAGAATTAACTAAAAAAACTAGTTGAAATAATTAGCAACTTCAGCAAAGTTTCAGGATATAAAATAAACTTACCTAAGTCACCAGCATTTTTATACAATACCAACAAAACACAGCAGCAAGAAAAAGAGAAATTCCATTTGAAATAAATGCAAATCATATAAAGTACTAGGGAGTCTATCTACCAATACAAACTCCAGAATTATATGAATAAAATTACAAAACACTTTTCAAACAAATAAGGACAGATCTAAACAATTGGAAAAATATCCATTGTTTATTTGTAGTCTAAGCTAATATTATAAAAATGGCAATCCTACCTAAGTTAACTTTTTTATTCAGTGACACACCAAACTAGCAAAGAATCATTTTTATAAAAAAAATTATTTAAAAAAATTTTATAAAAAAATATTATTAATCTGGAAAAAACAAAAGGTTAGGTATATCCAAGGAATCAATTTTTTAAATGTTATGGAAGGTGGCTTAGCAGTTTCAGATTTCAAATATATTACAGAATGGTAATCTTAAAAACAGTTGAGTACTGTCTAAGAATTAGTGTGGTGGATCAATGGAATAAATTAGGTACCTAATAGGCAATAGTAATGACCAGAGTAATCTAGTATTTGATAAACTGAAAGATCTAAGTTTCAGGTATGCCAAGTTGGCAGAAACTCGGTATAAACCAACATCACATTCTGTATACCAAGATACGATCAAAATGGATAAATGATTTAGACAAAAAGGATATAATTAAGTAAATAAGAGGACCATTGAAAAACTCATCTGTTAGATCTATGATAAGGGAAGAGTTTATGACCAGAAAAAAGACAGAAGGGAGCACGGGAAATAAAATGGATCATTTGAATTATATGAAATTAAGAAGTTTTTGCACAAATAAAATCAATGCAGCCAAAATAAGAAGGAAAATAGGAAACTGGGGGAAATTTTACAGCAAGTTTCTCTGATAAAGGCCTCATTTCTCAAATATATAGGGTACTAAGAAAAATTTATAATAATAAGAGCCATTCCCCAGTTGAAAACTTCCCCAATCAAAGGATATGAACAAGCAGTTTTTAGAAGAAGAAATCAAAGTTATCAATAGTCACATTAAAAAATGCTCTAAGTCACTTAGAGAGTTTAGAGTCACTTAGTAAGTAAGTAAGTCACTTAGAGGATAGAGAAATTCAAATTAAAATAACTCTGAAAGTATTAGCTCACACCTATCAGATTCCTAACACAATAAAAAAGAAAAATAACAAATACTGTAAGGGATGTGGAAAAACTGGAACACTATTATACTGTTGGAGTTGTGAATTAATCCAAATATTCTGGAGAACAATTTGGAAAAACAGCCAAAGGTCTATAAAATTGTGCATATCCTTTGACCCTGAAATGCTGCTACTAAGTCTGTATCTGAAAGAGACCAAAGAAAGGCGAAAGAGACCAATTTTTAGAAAAATATTTATAGCAGTTCTTTTTGTGGTGGCAAAGAAGTGGATACCCATCAATTGGAAAATTGCTGAAAAAGTTGTAGTATATGATTGTGATGGAATACTATCATGCTATAAAAATTATGAGAAGATGGCTTCAGAAAAACCTAGGAAGACTTATATGACTCATGCAAAGTGAAATGAGCAGACCCAGGAAAACATTGTGCAAAAATGGAGATTTGAAACCCAGACTTCAATTCCCAGAAGTCCTTGGTAGTTCCCAGAATTCCCTGAAATCTCACCAGAGGTCCTCACCTGGTCCTAGAGCAAAAGGGGTATTTAAACTGACTGTACCGCCTATTCTCTCTCCCTGCTTCCACTTCTAAGCACACGCCTCTCTCAAGATGTAGAGTAAGTGAAATTGAATGGACTTTCAGCCCTCCTACGCATATGCTTTCTTATTTTGTATTTTCTTTATTTCTTAATTCTAATAATCTTCAATAAACCTCATAAAATATAACACTTTTAGCAGAAAAAGTAATTTTAACTATTACAATTGTCCATAGTAACAGTAATATCATAAGGATAATAAGCTACTTTGATTAAGCCAATGATCCAAGATAATTCCAAAGGAACCATGATGGAAAATGTTCTCTTCCTCTAGAGAGAACTGATGAATTCTAAATGTAGATTGAAGCACACTTTTACTTTCATTTTATTGTTTTGTGTTTTCTTTTGCAACATGGCTAATGTGGAAATATATTTTGCATTACTTTACATATGTAGCGTAGCTTCTAACACATTGCTTTACCTTCTCAAGGACAGAGAGGGGCAGGAATGAGTGAAAGAGTCAATTTGGAACTCAAAATTTTAAGAACTAATTGTTATTTTTTTACATGTAATTGGAAAATATTTAACAAAATTAAAAAAAAATTCAAGAGACAATAAAAGGTGGAAGATGTTGAGGGGCAAGTTGATAACTAAGACCATTTAATGAGAATAATGATTTGAGGATACTGTCAAGGTGACAAATTTGAAAAGCGGGAGATGCTATGTTCAAAAGAAATAGAGAAATTCAACTAGTAATATTTTACCCTGTGTGTATATATGTGTGTATTCTACCAAATGTGTGTTTGTATACATATACACACACAAATAACATTGGGTTATGGAGTGCTAGAATCATCAGTTAAAAGGTGTTATTAGCAGTCATCTAGTCGAAACCTCTAATTTGACAAATTAAGAAAAAGAAGCCAAGAAAGGTGAAATGATTTAACCAAAGGCCCTGAGCCAATAAATTAAAGTAACAGGATTCAAACTCAGATCTAATGTCTCTGTCTCTTTCTTAGGGTTCATGGAATACTAAGATAATAAAAGATAATATTTATTTTTTATGTTTGATATTTCAAAATTCTATCAGTTGATTTGAGTAGCTAGAAAACCTAGAGCAAATGTTACAAAGTCCATTCATTTGTTGGCTGATGCCACATACAAGATGCTCTGAAGTTTAAGTGACATTGTTTTAAATTGAACTGTTTCTGAAAAAGGATGCCCTCACTTTCAGAGAGGCAAAAATACTACCACGGAAGACCTTCATTAAGGGCTCCAGATCTTTCTGTACACAATTATAGTCTTTCTGTATCCATTTCCAGTGTGTAGATGAGCTATACCTATTTTCAAAAGTAAAATAAAACAAAACAGAAAGCAATTTCTTCCATTAAGGGAAGAAAGCTGTAGAAAGCGATTTAGATGGTTGCCAATATTTCATAAAAGTTCTTATTGATTTATTTATTCAAGTATTTATCATAAAATGAAAAGAAAGTACTAGCTGGGCTTAATTATGCAACCATTCCCCTTTTTGGGCTTCAAAAGGAACTCTCCACATGAAATGACTGCAGGATCTGGATTTCATTGGATATGCACAAATTAAAGTTGCATCATTTTGTGACACAAGATACCAGCAAAATGCTAGAAATAGAACATGTGAAAAAAAAATTTTAAGAAAGCATGTTCCTCACATAACAAAATGAAGTAAGTACTTATTAGTATTTTGGAAGGAGAGAGTCACTTCCAACATTCTCCACTCACAGCTTCAAAGAAATCTCATTTCAGAGCCTTTATCATACAAAATGCAATATTTTCCAATAAGTGCAGCCATTTTTAACCTATAAGTTACTATTACTGAGGGTCTTGAGAAAAGGCATGATATAAATTATAAAGTAAATAGGAAAGTGGAGATTTAGAAATGTGAGTGTATAATGTATCACAGTAACTTTCTGTACTTTGTTAAAAGTTTTCAAAGTAGATGAGAGGGAACTGCACATTTAGGGAATATTTGGGGGTAAATGTGTCCTTATTGATCTTGATTTGTAAAGGCCTTTGCTTTTATAGTTTCACATAAAACTCCCCTTAAAAGAAAATTCCCATAAAAAGTAATTTTAAGCATGTGCCTGTTTTTGTCCTTAATGTGTTGAACTCATAGTGCCTGCAAATAAAAAGCAAATACAACCTTACAACCATCTGGACAATGATTTAAATATAACGGGCAAAGACAACATTATCCATGTTACCCACAAAAAAAAAAACTTTTGGATAAAACATTTTAAAATCACAGCAGAAAAACTGCAGAAATAGTGCCCAGATATTTTCAAATGGCATTAATTTAAGTTTTTTTTACTAAACATGTAAAAAATAGTGCAGAAGAAGGGAGGCAGAAACAGGAAATGGTAGAGATATACCTAGATCTTTTAAAATAAAGTAGGATTGCCAATGAGTAAAAAAAAAAAGAGTATGAGATTACTCCCTCTGTCTCCTAAATGATTGTTCAGGACAGAGGCAATTGGGTTCCTCTGTAAATTGTTAGGTATAAAAGCATCTCACTCCAGTTAGGGAAACTGAGCCACAAAAATAGCATCAAAAATTTTAAATTATTAAGAAAGTCAAAAAAAGAGTTTGATTAAAAGTTATGAGCAGAAAAAAAATGAATGCTGGTCAATAATACTTTGACAAACTGAGGGCAAAACAAGTAGCTAGAAATGCAGGGTCTTCTCCAGACTTCAAATCTGACTGTAAAAGAATCATAGATTTGATTAGCGATTAGAGCTAGAGGGGACTTCAGAAGTTATCTTGAATTATTCCTTCATTAACGGAGAAGAAATTGAAACCTGACTTGCTCAATGTATACTAAATTAGTAGAATAGTTAGGATTTGAACTCAGATCCTTTGACTCTAAGTCAACACTAATTCCACTATGGAAAGCTATGTTCCAAGTAACTTAGCAAACCAACTTTAAGGAACTAAAAGCTAAAGCTTGGAGAAATGAAGTCTTAGAACATGAAAACATTCTTCAAATATCTGAAGACCAGTCATGGGAAAGAAGCATCAAATTTGTTCTGCTTGACTCCAATGCACAGAAGTTTAGAGAGGCAGATGATTAGTTTGATACCAGGAGGAATTTCCTCACAATTAGAGGTGGTGGTCCCAAAATGAAATAGTTATGAGTTCCTGAGTAATTAACAGTGTTTAAGGAGATACCTACCACCTGCTCTCTTTGATAGAGAAGTGTAGATGTTCATGCTTCAAGTAGACACTTGGCTAGATGGGCTCTAAGATCCCTTTTAACTCAGAGTTTATGAGCAACCTGAAGACCTGGCAGAGCTTATTTCCTACTGTAAATTAATTATTTTAAAAGACCATTTTCAAGAATTTAATTATCCACTACCAGGAGCTTACTAGAGTGGAAACCTTACGAGGCACTGCTTTTCCTTTTTATCATCCTTTGTATCTGTTCTCCCAAGTTGCCTGTTCATGTACCTGTATACTATACTGATATATGCCATAAACCAGACAGATACAGAGATATATCTACAAAAAGAAAGAAATTCACCAAGATAATGATACTGCCTCAGGAGGTGAATCCTTTCCAGATATAAGCTGGCCTGGCTTCCTTTCGTTACTTACATGGAAGAGATAAACAAATATGAATTACATCACTTTTTCTCAGGGTGTTAGTGATGGAGTCCTGGCTAACCTTCAGAAGAGACGATTGTCTTCCACCACCTCCCTTACATTTCCCTAGTAGTATCAAGTGTCCACTTTACTCCCTGTAAAATCCCCCTCTACTTTGCCCCCATAAAACAAATGTCATATTCTTCACTAGGGATTCTCTGATTTAGCATAATATTTCATATAATCATAGTTTTAAAAGTTCTTCAACACAATAGTAACTCTTGCGCCCTTTATTAGGGATGTCTCTCAAGGCTCTTTCCCAAGCCCTCATCTCTCTTCTGCTTCCTCATTGATCTTTCCTGCTCCTGGGAGTTCAATTATCACTGCTCTACAGATGAATCCTAAATCAGTCTATCCAATCCTCATCTCTTTCCCACTGAGCTACTTCCTGTACCTGTAACTATAAGAGACAGAATAAGAAAGAACAGATTATAAGAACTGAGCAGTGACAGCAACATGGGTACAGCTCCACTGGGATGGATGCTCTGTCAGCATCTTTAAATCAACATGTCAAAACTGTAATTCATCATCTTCCACTCAAAATCTGCTCCTCTTCTCAATTTGTCTATTTGTCTTGACAGAATTAGTACCTTTTTCAATTATACCATGATCAAAGTTTTACTCATGTTTGAGTCTTCTCTCTCCTTTAACATTTCCCCATCCCACCTACTACTCTTCCAATCAATGAACAAGTCTTATCGATTCTACTGCTGCAAGATCTCAGGAATCTATTCCCTTCTCTCTACACATATGGCCACTACTCTTTCAGGGTTTTATCACCTTGTATTAGGACTATTGTAATGAATCTCCAAATTGTTATCTCTGGCTTCAGTCTCTCCCTTCTCTAGTTTTTCTCTGACATAGCTGGGAAAACAAACTGTTGAATATAAAGACAGATGTGGCCATATCCTTCCCCTGCTCAAAAATTTTCACTGGCTCCCTGTCATTCTTTTTGTGGACACTTAAGTTTCTTCACAATCTGGCTGATTCTAAACTTACAGTTTTATGGCACATTATTTATCTTACTGCATACTAATTTCAACCTAAAACTATCAGTCACCCCAAAGTCAATATCTATTATATTCATGATAACCTCCTTTTATGGAACTCCAAAATTTGCCTTTAAGGAAGTCCCAAACTGATCCTTGTCTTAGACTGAATGATAAACCTTTGTTTTTAATGATCTCAGTCTAGACAGAAATGGTAGATATAATCACATCTTAACTACTCTTTTGTCTTAAAAGTTTCTCCCATAGTATCTAGGCCTCTCCCAAGTAGTCTAGCCAGGTGCTAGACCATGTAAGCCAATCAATTGGACTTCCTGTCCCTTATTCCTAAAAATGTATAGAAAAGCCCAACTTTTTCAATTCATTGGAAAATCCCCTTGGGAGGCAGGGTTCGCAGAGTCCCAAGAAGTCTCCAAGCATTGTCTCCCTTGTCCTGAGTAAAAACTTGTTCTTTCTAAGTACTATGATGGTTCTGTGTTTTTTCAAGGAGACACATATGCAAAATGACCAGAATGAATTTCTTCTTCATCTATGCCTGCTGAAATCCTTTTCTTACTCAGAGATCAGTTCAGGTGCCACATCATTCCTTAAACCTATACCTGAAAGTTTTCTCTTTCATCTCAACTCTCTTACAACAATTTGATCTCTCTCTTTTGCCTCTATTACATTCTATCTTTTGTTACAGTTATTTTCTTACATATCAGCTATTTGGCACAGAGGATGAGCACTGGCCCTCTAAAATGGGAATAATAGCACCTATCTCCCAGGGTTGGTGTGAATATAAAATAAGATTTATAAAGTGCTTTGCTAGTCTCAAAGCATTATGTAAAAGCTAGCTTTTTAAATGATGATGCTGATATCTTCTTTTATTGAATGACAATGATCTTTCTTGAGGACAAGGACTGAATCATTTCTCATCTATTATAACAGCTCTTAGGATTATACCTAGCAATAGGCATTTACTTTTAGAATTGAAATAAAAACATTTCAATACAAAGTTCTAAATCTTACAAATTCTAGTCATCACTCTCAACATTTTATAGAATCAAAGGATTTTATAGTTGAATAGGGGTTTAGCAACCATTTAGGCCAATCCATAAGGAAAAGATTCCCTAATACTATATATCCTCCAAAGAATCATCCATTACTTCCTGAGGCTGCTCATTACATAGGTCTTCTTGGACATCAAATCTAAATTTGCATATTTTCAATTCCCATCCTTTGCTCCTGGGTCTAGCCTCTGGAAGCAGTCAGAACAAGGTTAGTCCTTCTTCTACATTACAACCCTTCAAATAATTGAGGACAGCTATCTTTTGACCTCTGAATTGTCTTTTCTCCAAGTAAAACATTTCTAATTTCTTCAACTAATCTCACATGGCTGTGTACTAAATTCCTCTTACCATTCCTGTTGACTCTTATGGATGTTCTCCAGTTTATCAAGATATTTATTTTACAAATAATAATTATATTTTTTTACCCTAAAAAAGAACATTTTCATACATAAGAAACACAAAAAGAGTATTCTATAGAAAACCATGAATCTCCATTTCATATTTGTCTGTTTGTTTGTTTTTAAGAGTATAAAACTATCCTGTTTGCCTCTGCTTCCTTTAGAACTTTTGTTTGTATGGATTTTTTTCTATGCAGTGACCAAATATTTTTACAATTGTGAAGGAAATCCTTTTAGACAAAATTGTAGGAACTCTTATTCAAGGACACAAGGTAGTTGTAACAATAGTAGATAAAGCCATCTGCTTTATAGTGTTCTTATATAATTTGTTATATTTTTTGCTCCTCTAGGAGAATTTCTACTATTAGGCTACCAGGTAGATGGTAATTGGTCCATCAAGATGTTCTAGGCAATTGTGATTCCTATTCTTCCCCAGACATTTTGATTAGAGTTCTTGTCTTTTTTTCGTGTCTTTTAATGGACTTTACAGTATTTTTGTTCATATATAAATTGTCCTACTGTTTTTGCTATTTCCCTCTCGGCAATCGTTCATTCTACCCAGGATTTTCTGAAACTCTCTCTTTTGTCATTTCTTACTGGGCAAATATATTCCATTAATTTGCATAACACAGCTTGTTCAACCATTTCCCAATACCCTAGAGATAATCTAAGGCACCTCCTTAAGAATTTATTTGTTTTATTTTTTAATCTCTTCTTCAAGATCAAGAAATTTGTTTTGCTGTGACTCTTCCCTGTCAGGTTATTATTTGTCTCTTAACCAAACCTACCATTATTCTGGCTTCCTCCCCTAATATTTGTTATATTTCTACACCATTTATGCATGTTTCTGTGTTTATTTTAAACTTTTTGTCTATTTCAAATGAGTGAAGGTTCATTTTATGCCAATTCTACATCCCCCTCTTCATACATATTTCTATATTTTTCTCATGCTCCCCAATTATGGAAATTAACTCATTTCATCTCTTTTCTGTACTAGTGCATGGCTCCTTTTACTGTCCCTTCTCTTGCCCTTAAAACTCTCTGAATAGAACTAACCCTTCATCTACTGCAGCCCTTTGTTTTTCTTATTTAAATATATATCTTTTCTTCCCATTAGAATGTTAGCAGGACATCACCACTCAACTTACAATTGCTCAAATATATTTAACTGTCTAAGTTTCTCCATAATCTTCTCTTTGTATTTCAAAGTTCCTACTCAGTTCTGATGTTTTCATCAAAATTAAAGTCATCTAAACTATTATGGCTCCATTTTCCCTCTGTAGAATTATACTCATCTTTGCAGAGTCTTGGTTATAAACCTATTATCTTCTGCTTTTTATAATATTATATTCCAAGATCTCTCATTTTGAATAGAAGCTGCCAAGTCTTGTATGATCTTGCTTGTAGTTCCTTTATCCCTCAACTGCTTCACTTTGGATGCTTGTACTCTTTTCTTTTTATAGGAAATATCTGGATTTTGGCTGAGATTACTGTCATTTTTCTTTTTGGGATTCCTTTCAGGAGACTATTGGGAGATTTTTTTTCTTCTTTACTTTGCCCTCTGGTTCTAATAAATGTAGGCAATTGTCATCTCTGGTTTCTTGAAATATAATGTCCAGATTTTAATTATGATTTTCTGTTGACCAATTTTCTAGGTTGCATTTGCTATCATGTTTTCTTTATGCTTTTAATCTTTTGATTTTGTTCTAATAGTTACTGTCTCTTGGGGTTTAACTGTTTTTTGTTTCATCAACTCTGGTTTTCAGGGATTTCATTTCTTGAGTTTCTTAGCTTTTTTTGTTTTGTTTTGTTTTGTTTTCTTTTGTGAGGGGTTAATAATATTTTGATAAAGGTCCAGAGACCAGTTTGGTAAACCACCTCTATTTATTTAGTTGTAGGAGAGTTGGTATAGGAAATAGGAAATAGGAGAGTATATCCCTTATATTGTATAACTATACATAAAAATCTAAACCTTATACTAAATCTCTAAGAAACCCTAAATCTGAGGATCTTCTTGCCTGACAAAGCAGGCCTAACATCTACTCTGTCTAACTAAGATTAAATTCACTGTCTAACTAATCAATGAACATTAATCAATAATGAACTCCTTAAAGTAATTCTTCTATTAACTGTCAATTATAAACTATCTGTCACAGAGACACAGACTTCTTCAAAGTTCTGAAAAGAAAAGCCCTCAGTAACATACTCTTTCTCCATCATTGGAACTGAGGAGAAAAAAATCTCTAGAGCCAGACTTCTCAAATTGGTATCCATATCCCAAACTCTCAAAAGTAACTGCCAGGTCTTCTTGACTGAGAGAACAACACAGAATCCTGTTCTCTAGGAAGTCAGAGAGAAAGAGTACTTCTCTTAACTTTTTTTTTCCTTTTATAGCCTGCCTCTAAAAGAGATGTTGAGCAATCTATCTGTTACTGCCTCTTAAAGAGACAGAGTGAGATTAAGAAACTCCCTCTAACATAGAAACTCTGCTCTTAAGGAGACAGTGAAATTAAGAAAACACCTTGTAACACTTTAGAGCTCTTTCTTCCAGAGCTCATTTTTAAATCTCTTGCTTCATTTCTTCTAGGTATTCATATAGACATGTTAAAATATATACTTTTTGCTTTCAAGTATCTTGTGTGAATTTATTATAGTTAGATTTATAATATTTTTGAGACCAAATGGTATTGCCTTTGAATTATGAAATGGGGTTCCATGCTAAAGGCTAAGTTCTACCTCCCTGTGCATTGTTGGGTGGAATAGGTCCGCTTTGTCTTGACCTCACTCTGCTGGGTTCCCCCTGGATACCTATGCTTCACTTTACCTCCTGGTCTTTGAGGTTTAAGAGTGATAAATATTCTAGGGACTTCATTGATGTTTCAGGACAATTTTAGAGACCACAAAGCCCCTGGATTGTCCAAGTCTGAGGGCTGTAGCACTTAGCTGTTTTGGTCAAGGCTTCCAAGGTTTCCCCCCTGGGGCTTTCTGCCCAGGCTGAGCCTTTTTAAAGGAAGTCTCCTATTCTTTCTGTCCTATACCCAGGCTGTAGTGCACTTAAACCGAATGGTCTTTGGTCATGCTGGGAGTCTACTTTGTGCTAGAAACAGCTTTGATACAGGGGTCAGGATGGCAAATAAGGTTTTTTATTCAGTTCTGGGGTGAAAAAAGTCACTTCAGTTTCTCATTGAATTTCTTCATCTTTATTTGATCAGATGCTAACACCAGGGACTGGCTGGAGTAAGTGAAGAGAAATTGGTCAGGTTGCCTCTGGTTGTCTTTTCTAATGTCTTTTCTATTTCTATTTCTATTTCTATTTCTAAATGTCTTTTCTAAAGTACAAACTGAAGGGAACATATATGAGGTTAGATGAAGCAGAGGTGGTCTAATTACAGAAGAATAGATAAGAACTCTCACTTCCCTATCTCCTAATGCTATCCCTCTCTTAATGTTACTCACAATTACACTGGTTTTCTTGGCTTCCTTGTTATACTATGGAGTGATACTGGGTCTGGAGCCCACATAAATTTGGGGATCTTTTTAGACAAACTGCTATCTAATCATATCTCTTCTCTATCTTACGCTTTTGACTAGTTGTTTTTTTGAACACAAGTATAAGATTACATTTATTCCTATTAATCTAGTCTAGTGTTCTAGTCTATCAAGATCCTTTTGGATTCTATTTCATCCAGTGTGTTAGCTATTCCTTCTGCTTTATGTCACCTGAAAATTTTATAAGCAAATGTCATTAATACCTTTATCTAAGTTGATAAAAATACAAAAAACAAAGAGCCAAATACATATCCCTTAGGCATTTCACTTGAGATCCTCTGATAAGGTACCAGTGAACCAAGACCAACTACTCTTTGAGTCTGGCCATTCAACCAGTTGTGAATTTTGAAAATGTGGTGACTAACTGAGAGATGTCAAGCTCTGACTTGAATTGGATTAAAATGTGATTGGAAAATGTTTAACAAAGTGAATAAAAATACAATAGAACATAGATCATGTTAATTTGTGGTTTTCTAAGTCAGTATTGTACCCCACAGGGGTGTCTATTAGAGTATGACACCACTATAGTTCATATCATAGCATCATTTTGACAAGAACAGTATGAAAAGCATTTCACAAATGCTTTTCTAAAGGGTAGGTCCATGATGGCAAACCTATGGCACATGTACCAAAGATGGCACACAGAGATCTCTCTGTGGGCACACATGCTATCCCCTGGCTGAGCTGCTCCCTTCCCCTTCTCCATCATGCCTCCCCACCCCTCTGTGCTTACTCCTTCCCCTGAGCAGAGCAATCAGGCCACTCCCTTCCCTTTATCCCTCCCCTGTCTAGGGCTAACGGGGCCAGGGGGGCAAAACAAGAGGTCTCCTCTTCCACCACCAGCCTGGACCCACCCTAAAAGATTTCCATTTTCATTCCTTCCTTTCCCCACCAGTTGCCAGTCTGGGGGTATCCCTGTCCCCCAAAAGCTAACTACACTCCCTCTACCCCCTGCTCCCACTTCCATGTGAGTCATACAGCTCAATGGGCAGTCCCACTCCCAGCAGAGAGGTCAGGTGCATCATGGGTACACCATTGCTATGCAAATATAAGCATCTTAAAAGGTGCTAAGGTTGCATCTCTGCTCTGGAGGCCAGCAGAGGCTATGTGGGGCTGCATTTGAATCAGACTCGACAATGACATGCACCCCATGTTGTAATAAGAAGCCACCTTTCCTCTAGCCTTCCACCACTTTCCCAAGCCTACTAGTCTTCACTTGCAGAGGGCAGCCCGGCAGTAGCCCCAACCCCTGACCTCAATCCCCAGCCATGCCAGGCCCAGAGCTGGAGGCAGCTTCCCCTCAGCACAAGCCAGCTGGGAGCCCAGTCCCAACCCCTCCCAAACACAGGGAGATGGGGCACTAAGTCACTGGGGGGGCACAGCATGTGGTCTCTAAATGTTCTAAAAGATTCACCATCACTGGACTAGGTAAACTATATAGATAGCATTTTTCTGAGGCATCATTTTAGTAACCCTGTCCCATAAAAAAAAAAAGGAAATTGATGTTAGTTTATAAGAAAGTGCTCTAATGAAGCTAGATGATTACTGATTCCTCTTCTAATGATGATCATTTTTAAAAATGACCTAGAATTTTACTAGGAATTAAAAGTCAATTTTTTCCCCTTAAGTTTACAGACTCCTTTTTCTTTCTCTTTGTTTCTTTTTTTCCTTCTTTCCTTCTTTCTTTTCTTTCTTTCTGTCTCTCCAAAAAGAATTAGGACATTTGCTCTTCTCAAGGCATAGATAGCTTTCCTATTCTTCATGCTACTTCAAATATCACTCAGCATACACAATATATACAAGAGATAGAGATTTCTCCTGGCAGTATCCCTTGTGCTCATGTAAATGAACTGAAGTAGGTAGTAGTTTTATATTTTAACAAGTCTCAAGAGATTCTCTATTATGCCATGGAAACATATTCCAAGAAGACAACTAACCTTTCCATAGATGTTATAAGATTGAAAAACAACTATCCCCTGACGAACAGGCAAACAGCAACTAACTTGACTACTTTTCCTCTTTCTCCCCCAAGTCTTAAGTGGATGGTTTTTTACCTCAGTTTTTGTTATTCTGTTTTATCATTTTTTTAAAAACAAGCAGCTATTTTGCCCTCAGAACATGTAGCTTCCTTCTCTCCAGAAATAGCTTCAAATGTATTTTTTAGCTCCCAGTGCATGATGTTCTTTCTATCCTTTCTTTTTTGTATATGATATTCTCCTACCCTCCAGCCTTCCAACAAAGATCAAGTTTCATAGTCTAGATAATTGTCCAATGATCTTAACTGATATTTCCACAAACTTTTCTTTCTCCAATTAATTATGTACACTGTCATTAGATTAACTTCCTTAAAATACTATTTTTTATCACATTTCTCCTCTGTTCAAAATTTTTCATTAGTTCACCATTACCTACAGAATATAGTCTCAGTCAGACACTCAAAGTTCTCATGATTTATCTTCATACTATCTTCTGAATTTAATCCTCTCACTACTCAAAAAAACAAACCTTCCAATTCTAGGCAGGCAAAACTACTCGTTGTTCTTATCTGTCCGTCCCAATTTTTGCAGTTCATTTGGACTTTTAAGATCTGAAAAATTGATAAATCTCTTTCCCAACACCCATATTACCTCCCTGGTAATGTACCAAAATCAATATGGAACTATTACTCAAATATCATATCTTTTGAACCAATGATATGGCTATGAGTCCTACCCTAAAGAGATCAGAGACAAGAAAAAGACTGATCTAGTCAGCTATTTTTTTGTAGAAAAGGATTAAAAAGGGAGACTTACAACGCTTTGGGAATGGCTAAATAAATAATGACATGACATTTGTATGAATTGATAGGGACAACAACTTATATAAGGACAACTTTGTAAAGATTAATGACTTAGAAAAACAAACATTCTCAATACAATTCAAGAGAGTATGGATAGCCCTGGTATAACTACCATAGCCTCTAAAGTATGTTCAGCCTGATCTACCTGCCAGGCATATAACCAACATGCCTTTTGTGGCAAAGCCTTTGGTGGGTGACCTCTGGCTTACACACCCTTTGAGCACCTGCAGATAGATTTTATAATGATGCCAAAGGCTGGACAATATAAATTTTGTCTGGTCATAGTAGATCAACTGACCAGATGGCCGGAAGCCTTTCCTACAGCCCGAGCCACAGCAGCTTTTGTTGCTAAGGTGCTTTTAAAGGAAATTATTTCTCACTTTGGCCTGCCAGCACGTATTGATTCTGATAGGGGGAGTCATTTTACTGATTCTGTTCTAAATCAGACATAGTCTTGCTTGGGGATAACTCCAAAATTCCATGTTCCATATCATCCCCAGAGTCCAGGTCAAGTTGAGAGGATGAACAAAGAACTTAAAACTATGATTGGAAAATTATGCACTGAGACCCATTTAAAATGGCCTGAAATTCTCCCTCTGGCCCTATTTTATCTTCGAAGCAGGTTAGAGGAGACCTACACATCTCACCGTTTGAGATGCTTTTTGGACATCCGCCTATACAGGCTAAGCCTTTCTCCCCGGCTTATACATCGCTATTAGGGGGAGATATTACTATCGCTTCCTATATACAGGAATTACAGCATAAACTAAGTGAACTTCACGAATCTGGAGCTGCAGTACAAGACGGACCACTAGACTTTTCTCTGCATGACCTGAACCCAGGAGATAAAGTTTATATTAAGAATTTCAAGCATACTGGAGCAACTCAGCCTTCATAGGAAGGACCATTCCAAATATTGTTAACTACTCCAACATCCATAAAGATTGAAGAAAAAGACTCTTGGATTTACTGCTCACATGTGAAGAAAGCATCTTCTGCTGAGACTGATTGACTGTAACCTATCATATGAATTGGAGATAATAATCCATAGACAAGTGGATGCTGTTTTTTTGAGAACACATTGAATTACTGATTTTATTTTTTATTATTTCTTTTCTTTTCTTTTTGATTAGAATATTTGATTTTTTCTCATTTCTTGTACCAAAGGTACATATAAATATTATTTTTTCTGTAGTAATACAAGTTAATATATATATATTCTTGCTATAATGTCAATGCAAAGGCTTTAAACTATGGGAACCTGCCATTTATTGATAAAATGTTATGAGACTGTGATTAATGTATGATTCTAGAAAAAAAAAAGGGGGGGATAAAAACAAGGAGCACAGACTTAACCTGAATAGTGCCGAAAAGAGCACACATGAAATACTAATGTGAGACTCAAGGTTGTGATGCTTGACATATGTTAAGTCGTAGGACTTCCTTGGATCTACACTCTTTACGAAGTACTCATACAAGTACAAAGTTTGACTATTATGCTGGCCCCTTATGTCCCTGAGAATGAAAAAAAAACTCAGACGAGGGAATGATGCTTCCTTATAAAAATAGAATTCTAATTCTTCTTTTCTTATATTATGGCAACTTCCTGTAGTCTTGGCTACAATAACTAAGTGAAATATTACTGCATTCTGTCCTACATACTTGTGGGATAGAAATTACTTTAAATTGGACCTATACAAGGACCTATTTTGAATTTTTCCTTATGTTTTTGATTATTTTTCTCTTCTTTTGATAATTGACTCATATACCCCCATAACTGAACATTGCATTCTGAGCTAAACTTGATGTTTTTCAACACCTACTTCAGGGGGGATTGTATTTTAATTTAAAATCTAAGAATTTTTGAATTTTTTTTTGTTTGAGATTGTATTTTTATAAAAATCCAAGAATTTTGATTTTTTGTTTAAGATTGTACTTTTATAAAAATTCAAGATTTTGATTTTGTTTGAGAAAAGATCTTCAAGAAAGAAGCTTGAAATTTTTATATCCAGAGAATGAACTGTTGCAGAAAGATGCTGGAAAACCTACACTTCATCAAGAAGATCAAGAATGAACTTTGGATATGATTGATTGAACTGAACTTTGATTGAACATTTATTGTAAATGTACACATTTATGCCAAAAGGGATTGCCCCTAATTTGACTTTCTGTCAATGCGCCTAGCAAAACATTGGTTTTGCTTTCTTTTCTTTTCTATTTCCTCCCTCACTATTCTAATTCCTCTTAGAAATTTTAATATCATGTATATCTATAGTTAGAAGTGCATTTAGGATTACAAATTGATTATGTTAAATGATCAATGGGGAGACTAGTCTCCCAATGATCATCAGGAGGGATTGTAAATCTTGAAATTTCTCAGACTTGTGAATGTTAAAAATTTCCTCACCGGGGAATTCTCAATTGGAATAATTCCCTACTGGGAACATTCTCCATTTTGACTATGAGAACTCGCCAGGATCAGAAATGGGAGGACCACTACTCTACCCGTACTTGGGACTGCTTTAGGGGAGAAATCTCCTTGCTAAACAGTGAAAGTACTTGAACCCATACTTATGGTGAGGCAAGGAGTTCTTTGAGCCATGCCTGTTTTTAGAATTGATACAATGGGATGCTAGGTACCTATAAAGGTCGGGCAACTTGTAAACTTGCCAGGAGCAAAGAGGTGAAAACTTATTCAGAGGTTTTCTCTTGAGGGGATTAGTCAACTCAGCTGTGTTTTCTCTTATTCAGACTTACTGAGGGGATTAGTCGACTCAGCTGTGTTTTCTCTGGTTCAGACTTACTCAGAGGTTTTCTACTAAAGGGATTAGTCAACCCAGCAGTGTTTTTAGAATGGGTTGTCCTTTGGAAAATGTCTACAGTGATTGGTAGATGTAAGGACTTAGGGGAGGTGACATAGGAAAAACCCCCCTATATAAGAAAAAGCAGAATCTCTTGAGAGGGAATCCTTTTGGAAGAAAGCTCTTATGAGAATCCTTTTGGAGAAATCTCTTATGAGGATCGCTTGAGGAGGATCTCTTGAGAGAGGCTCTGGAGAAGGGAAGCTCTTGGAGGACAATCTCTAAGGAGGTGTCGCTGGAGCTCCTCTGAGGGGACTCTGTCTCTCTAGAGGCTCTGGAGACAGGCCCTTTGAAACAGTCTCTGGCTGGATCTCTCTTTGAGGAGGACTCTGGCTGGAACTCTCTCTGGTGAAGTCAGCTGAGATGGAGCTGGCCTGGTGTCACTAGAATCCTTGCTTAGACAGACCTTGTGGTAAGTGATAAAAGACTGACTGACTGATCTCTCTCTGTTAAGACTCAGGTCTAGGCCATGTTGGCTTAAGGCCCTTCATACTTATTTCCTTTTTCTCTCTTTCTTTAATTCCTCATTGTATTATTAATTAAATTCTCTATAAAACCCAGTTGACTTGGGTATATTCATAATTGGGAATATTTCCCTGGCGACCACCTTATACTTGATTTAAAACCAAGACACTGTAGTGAAACATATTTTCTGCGGTCACAAATTTACTCATCCACTCTTATATCTACTACAATTTATATCTCCCAACTCTTTTAACTGCCACAGTTTAAGGCAGACAACTATTTTAAATAAAACAAGTCATACCTGATTTTCTATGGCTTTTCTGTTCTTAGGGTCACTAACCACAGAGAGCTGCAACTCAGCCATTTTTTTCATCTTGCTATCCATGTCAATCTTTTGGAGTAGATTTTTGGTCTGATTCTTCAACAACCGGACTGTGTCTTCTTTCCCATGCTTCTTTGCAAAAAGAGAAGCACAAGCAGAATGGATGGCAGTCACCCAGTTTTCCAGGTCAGTCTGGCTAGTGGCCTGAAAAATCAGAAGATGTTGAAAAAAATCAGCAACAGAAAAGACACTCTCCCAAAGCAGCAGGTTGAGATATTCCTATATAAGAGGTACCTCCTTTTTTATGGCCTAATAATAACACTAACAACAAAAATACATATGGACTACTTGAGGCTTATTGGCTTCCTTAACTTGTGAGGCCATCAGAAGGGCTTTGGAATGATATGCCAGAAGTACAATGCTTTGTAAATAAGTCATACTGTCAAAGTCCTGAGATTACTGTCTTTTTCATTCTCCAAGTTCCTAGGGAGATTACAGACACGGAAAATTTAGCTGTTTTATGTCCAGTAAGACAAAGAGGCACAGTTTACCCTTATTCTCCTGCCTTAACACACTCTTGCACTCTTGAGGACTCTAGATCCTCTTCAAAACTTAAGGCCAAAACTTATTCTTATTTATGTCTTATTTTTTCCTATTCTTTTATTTCTGTCATTTTAATTTTTGTTCTATCTTACTATTAAATTTTTATTTCTGACACATGTAAAACCCAGTGGAATTGTTCATTGGGTAGGGAGGGGGGTGGGAGGAGGGGAGAGAAGGTACATGAATCATGTAACCATGGAAAAATATTCTTAATTATTTAAATAAATTAATTTAATTTAAAAATAAATTTTGTTTTGCTTTTAATTTTACTTTATTTTATTTCACACACTATTCACTTCTCAAGTTACCCTCAACCAGTTCATTTTTGCTATTTCTCAACTTTAACTCAGCAAAATATTGTAGCTTTCTCACTCTGGTATCTTGTTCTCATCATTTTTTCTTTGTAGGCTATCCTCTGCATCCCCATAAACTATACAAAATGCAAAGAGCTAGCAGTACCTGAAAAAGGTAGACATCTCCAAAGGAGTTACTGAGGCAGAATACATTTTCCTTCTTGGGATGTTCAGGAACAGATTGCACTACGCTATCTTCCGCAAACAGAGCACATCTAGGTGAACTACTTTGATCCATGGAATTTCTCCCATATGTCTCATAGAACAGCAGGGTACAGCCTGTCAAAGAAAAGGGTAAAATGAATTCCCATTCCACATTTTCAAGTTCTCTCAAAGGAGAATTCAAACACAATAAGATAAGAGAATGTCAGGGATCAACCTACATAAAACTACAGAGGCATACAAAGAAGGAGAAAAAAGTAAAGGATTATAAAAATATGTGTGGGGAAGGATATATGTGAGGGTTTTAATTTGTGGGGATGGTGGCAAAGATATGCTTTAAAGAAATTCTGCTTATTGTAATACTAAAACTAGGAAAAGGATGTTTTGGTAAATTTGAGATATGAAAATGTAATAAGAAAAAAATAAAATAAAAATAAAAATAAATCTCCATTTTTATTAGCTAAGAGATTTGTTTTACAGATTTACAATTTGCATAAAGCAAACAAATAAAATAAATTAATAAATTAAATAAAATAAATAAAAAAATAAAAGAAATTCTGCTTTGTTATTTTCAAGTAGGCTGCCAATGAACCTTCTAGGTCAACAAAGTATTGCTAAGGTAAAGTCTCCTGTATCAATGGAAAAACATGCTGGATCATGTCATCTCTTCTCCCAGGCACTGATTTTAAAAAATTTTGGATTAAAATAGTTTTGATGTTATCACATAAACCCTTAGTGCAATCCTAACTGAATCCCCTACAAAGAATAATTATCCTCAAAACAGTTATGAAAAGCAATATAAAAATAATTTCATCAACTCTAGATTTAGAAGCACCAAATTGCATTCTTCCTGTAAGAGGCAAAGATCAAGGAAGGAACTCTTATCTCTCTGACTACATTCATGGTAATAAGACTTAAAGACAAGAGGCAAATGTACTACCATTAGGCAAGTTTTTTTAAGTCTAAACTGTGTTCCTTAAGAACTTTGCCTTATTCCATTATATCTTAGTGCGCAGTGCATTAAATGAAACTCAATATAGACGCTAAAAAACTGCAAAAATATTGGTTCCAAAAGTGAAGAAAAGCACAAGAGAATCTAATTCCAAAAGATAATCATTGGATTAAAGAAAAATGTAGAATCATTATGGAATATTTCATTGTCATAGAATTTTTAAAATTGACACATTAAAATAATATGAATTTTGTCAAACTTAAATAGAATTTTGAATCTTTAAAAGCTATACTGTTTTGCAGGGTGTGGGGACAATGATCAACAAAAGTATTATATTTCTTCATTGCTGTAGCACTTCTTGCTAGATCCTGGCTCTAAAGTAGAACACCATAATCCAAACTCATCTAAGTAAAACATTTTTTTAGACAGGAGAAATAAGACTAAAAAAGAAATACAAATAGCTCTGTTGATTAGAGGTAGGAAAGAAAGCTTTGACTACAACATCTGTCCTATATAGATGATCCTAGTCTTTCATCTACATTTTCCTTCCAAAATACTGTTCCCTTTTCTTACTGTTGCCCTAATAAAGGACACAACCACTAACTGTCACCATTTTTCAGCTCTTATTACCCCACAATATCAGACACATTTTCCATAGAACTTCAGTTTCATATAGCAAATTTTCATATATCAAATCCTAATTTTGTTTTATCTATGATGTTTTAGGAATGGAACTATTTGTATATAGGATATATTTCTGCATCTCTTTCCAGAATACTTTCAATTAATTTATTTAGGTATTTAGAAGACACATAAGATGAAGCCTGCTTGAATATATAGAGATGTTCAATTATCTATAGATTTATATGTACACATATATTTTATTCACAACTGAAAAATTGGTTCCAAATTTAACTGTGTAAAATCCAAGATTAAAAAAAAAAATTGATAGAAAACTTCAAGAAAAGAAGCTCGCTAACTCACCTAATCAAGAAAGTGAACTGTTTAAAGAAGGCACCATAAAGAAGCCTATGGAAACCATACAGTGCATCAGAAGATGCAGAATGAAGTTTGGGATATAATGAATCAACCTGAAGGGGGTTGAACACATTTATTCTGAATGTAAACTCTTATGTCAAAGAGGACTGTCCCCTAATTGGCTTTTTGTCAATGTGCCTATCAACCTTTTTTTTCCCCCTCTCTTCCTCTATTTCCCTCTTATATCCAACTATTATAATTTCCCCCTTAGAAAGTGCAACATTGTATGCACCTTTAAGCTAGAAGATCTTTAGAGGTATAAGCTGAATATTTGAAATGATTCATTGGGGAGGCAAGGCATGTAAATCTGGGAGATTTCAACATGTTCGTCTCCCAATAGAATCACAGGGGGGTTGTGAAAGAGAATTTTTATTCCCTTTGTCTATTTTAAATTAATCAATCAAGAACTTAAAGTAACCCTATTTAACACTTACTAAGTCACTAACAAAGAAAGTTCATACCCTAACAGTCCATAAGCACTGTCTCCCCTACCCCTACCCCCTGGGCAGTGCCAGGCAAATTGGGAGGCTATGATTGATTCCTGTGAAGTGGGAGAGAGACAGGAAGTGACATGGAGAAAGTGCTTATCAAAAGCCAGCCTAAGGACTCCCGAGGCATTGTAGGAAGAATATGGCTGAAGAAGAGGCTTTTCCTGGATTCATTCTGCAAGGCACTTTATGAAGATACATTCAAGCACTGGTGAGTCAGGCTAAAGAAGCATTCTGTGCTGCATAGATTTGGCATTGTGACTTGAGGTGAAGGAAGAGGCTTACTCTGGTGAGACCTTGTTGAAGAGGTTCCCAGACTTCCACGTGGAGATCAGAACTTTGTTGGGGAGTGAGCTGAATTTCTTCAGATAGGAGCACTAGGATGGTAGGCTAGGAAATATTTTCTTTTTCCTCATACATTTCCTTCCTTTTACTATATTTATATTAAATTAAATTATTAAGAGATATAACAGTCTATTAACTCATAGTTAATTTTAAATTTTATAAATTGTGACCACAATTCTTTTTTTTAAACCATTATTATCTTTGTGAAACCAAATCTTTAATTATTACATTTGACCACCCAATTTTAATTATTACAACTGGTACTAAAAATCTGATATGCTGAACTTGACAAACTATGCCCTCAGAGGGAAACCGTGTTTAAAATCACATAGAAAAGGGGTTATGTTGGCAAAAAACATTTTTATAACATATCTTTCCATTGTTGAAAAGGAAGTGACAGAATAAACATTTGATATTTTAGGCTTACAAAGCTTCTTTCACCATAGAATCTCAAGAGTTTCACAAATAAGCATGGGTAATTCCATCTACAGATAGCACTTAAGTATCTTGCCTACTGCTAGATAAATTGAAGTATTATTACCCAGAGTTGCACTGAGTAACCAGAAATCTATGGTCTGTGTTCAAATCTTCATCTCATTCTTTCTTTGCAAAAAAAGTCAGAATGGTCTAACATTACAGTGGGCATTCATGCTAATGATAATTGCAAGAAATAGAATGTTTCTTTTCTTGAGTTTAATGAACCTGCTACATTTTGGGAACTGAAGGGTAGTTTTGCCATTTGCTGGATTGCTTTGTGGATACTTGAGACATGTTTCTAGTCAGCAAGTCCAGAACTAACTCATTATTTATGTGCAGGAGCCAAAGCAAAGTTGGGAAGGATTGTTGCTGAAGAGTTACTGACTACAGATATAATTCACTTTTCTACCTCTCCCACAGTGATGTAGAAGGATGTTGTCAGATAAATGTGCCTGATTTTTGACCATCATATATAGCTCCTTTGACAATGGTTTATAGAAATACTGTACAAACATGCCAAAGGGCATTTTGTTATTTTCTCCTTATCTTTGCATAAATCAGCACTCCATTAATTTAGTCATTCTTGAGATCATCATGTTATTTCTAACTTTCAACAAAGCTATACCTACATGTGAAAAGAGTATAAATTAAGAAAAGTCCTGCTCTTAAAAGAACATTTTATGAGGCTTAAAAAAAAAAGAAATATAATTTAGATTGTATGAAAAGGCACATTTGCTTGTCAAGATTACCATTTCACTTTCTTAAGAAATCAAAACAGTACACAAAAGATTCTTTTCTTCCCCCAAAATTCAAATTCATTCAAATCTATATTTACTGTCTCATGAGATCATTAGCTTCTACTTGCCTAATTCTAGTCTTTAAAGACTGATTTTCAGCTATGATCTTTTCATTTTCCTTTTTGGTTTGGTCTATCCTACTTTCCATGGCTTCCAGTAGGCCAATTCTGATCTTCAATTCACTTATTACTCCATTTGATTTCTGTCCCTCTTTTTCCATGTGGGCAATTTTGTCTTTTAATCTATTATTTTCTTTTTGTATTACTTTCACTTCTTTTGCCCACTTTTCTTCCCATTTTTCTTCTATATTTCTTACTTTGTTCTTGAACTCCTTCTTGAGTTCCCCAAGAGCTTGTGACCAATTTCCTTTTTTTTTTTGGTTGAAAGTATGGGTGTTTTTTTTCATTTGTCACTCTCTTCTGTTGCTTCTATAGTTTGCTCTTTTTCTCCATAGAAATTATCCAGGGTCAAAAGCTTTTTTTTTTGCTTCTGCCTATTCCTTTTGCTACTAGTGGATTGGGGTTCTTGCATCTTGGTAAACATTGCTTTCTTAGCTTCTGTCTCGCAGGACTTTCCATTGAGAAGCCTGAGTGAGGAGGGCAGGCAGTTCTGTAATGTTCTTTGTGTAGCAGGCTTTAAAGTGTTTTTTCCCTGAGGCTATTGTTCCAGGTCTTGCTGCCTTGGCTGTGGCCAGCCTTGTTTCTGCCCAATCTCCACGTTCTGCTGCCCAGGTTCCAGGTCTTCAACCTCAGATCCCAAGTCTCTCTGCCAACGCCTTGCCCTCCCTCAGAGGTAGAACTATGGTGCTTTCAGCTAGCACCTCCCTTCCCACCCCCAAATTTAGAGATTGACCAGCCCTCACTCTGACTCTGGCATGGTAGGAGATGTGGCAGGGAGTGATCAACTTGCACTTGGATAATTACAGTTTTGCCCTTTATAGTGTGGGAATCTCCAAACACTACCTACCTTTAAGGCTGCTTCCAATGGGAGAGCCCTTTTAGTCATCTGAATTTGATTTATGTTCTTCTGAGATGCTTTGTAATGATCAATTGGAAAGAGATTCAAATAGCTTCTGCTCCTCTGCTGCCATCTTCATCTTCCTTTAGCACGTCATTTCTCAAATCTATATTTGGACTCCATTTGCAGACTCTAAAGTTCACCCTCCCAAGCTCAAAAACTGGGCAGGGAACAACAACCATTTCTTAAGCATTTACGATGTGCTAGGTATTTAATTTAATTTAATTCTCTCAACAAGTCTGTGAGGTGGGTATATTCATTAAAAAAACTGAGTCATATAATGGTTAAATGACTTGACTGGAGTCACACAGTGTATGGGGTTAGATTTGAACTCAGGTCTTTCTGACTCCCGTCCAGTGCTCTATGCAAGGCCATCTAGATGCCTCCTCTGTAAACAACATTTAAGTAGGATGAATTGTATGTTGAAAGAATAGTCAAGCAAGTATTATTTTATCTTTTCTAGAAAACATTTTATCAAACCCATTTAGCAAATCTCAATCAGCTGATTCACTCAGACATTAAAATAGGATTAGACTGAGGAAATAACTGTCCAAGAAATAATGCAAAGCTAGCAACAGAGGTCTGACTTACCTTTAAGAGTGACCCAGTACTGTTTCCATTTCCTCCGTGCCACAAGCTCTAGCTTCTTCTCTTTCTGAAGAGTGACCAGAGGCTTGAAAAAGAGCCACCCTGCTTTCCGGACCACTCCTTGTTCCTTCTCAAAGAGCAGGTCCAGTTGCTCTAAAGAGCTAAGTGAATCACTACTAGAATCTGCAGTGTCTGTAGATGTTTCTGTGTTATCCACATGAGTCCTACTCATCTCCAACTCCCGCATGAAATTTTCATAGATGTTCTGTCGCAAGGGATCGCTGCTAATTGCATTAGTAGACTCACTCCTCTGAGGCAGGGTCTGGCCAGATCCACCTGGCCACAGTAAACTAGACAGCTGAGAAGGGACCAGCACTTCTGCACTGAGACCATCTGTTCGGTTTTCCAAATGGTCATATCCATCCTTGGATTTGGGCTCCTGTGGACAATGGAAATGGCCAATGATCAGAGATAATAGCTATTCCAAAAGCCCATAATTCTCTTCTGTTAGTGTGCCAAGTTTCTCCATTGAAGGCTAAAATGTAATGCTTTCTGTTGCTAATAGTAATAGTACCACCATAAAATAGAGCACTTTTAATGGAAAAACCCTCTAAAACCTAAAATAATATCATTTAAGGGATGAATGGCACCACAGAAACAACCTATTTCTATCCAATGTATCAAATGAATTCATTGACCTAATATAGGTCAATGAAAAATTGAGGAAATAACTTTGGGTAATGTATAGTCTAAGTAAAGTATTCCAAACCTGCTTTTTTAGACAAATAGGATAGTCATTCATGCATTAGTTAGTTAACTGAATGAGCATTTATTAAGTGTGAGTGCCGAGTACTGAGCTAACAAAAGTAGGAAAACAATAATTCATATTAATGTAACTCTGTAAACTGCCCTCCAAACAGCTCTTTGAAAGCAAATGATGACCCTAATGACACCCATTTTATAGATGAATTGTGACACAGAGAAATAAACTGGTTTGCCCAAGGATTTGAACCCAGGTTTTTCCACACTATCCTATATTTGTCTACACCAAGATTATTCTTACCCATCATTGTTGTTGTTCAATCCTAATCCTATTTGGGGTTTTCGTGGCAAAGATACAAGAGTGACTTGCCATTTCCTTCTCTAGCTCATTTTACAGATGAGAAAACTCAAACAGGCTTACGTGATTTGCCCAGAGTCACACAGCTAGTGAGCATCTGAGGGCAGACTTAGACTCACAAAGATGAGTCTTCTCAACTCCAGTCCCAGTGCTCTATCCACCTCACCACCTACCTGGCCCTTACCCATCACAGAAAGCAATCTGTATGCTCTCTTTTTATCTAGTAACTTGTCATTTCTGAAGTTTATGTAACTGTTAGTGTATTTTCCTGTACTTTCAGTCATATTGCTTAACTGAAATAAAATAAAAACAAAAGGTTGTCTTATTCAATGACATGTTTTGGATTTATATTTTGAATGATTTTATTAGTATACCAATGAAGTAGCAATTATTGTCTTTTGTAGGAAAATAATCAGCCAACTAATAATTATTGCTTCTAAACACTCAGGGCTTATAACCAGCTGAGCCAAAAACACAGCTACTACCAATGAAAATATTATTTTCTGCTTGCATTTATACTAAGTCCCACCATGATATTTGTTTACACTCTGATGTTTATGCAGGAATAAAGCAAATAAACCAACCACTGTGAGCTCCTTACACCGGAAACTTTGAAAAATGTTTAAAGCTTAAAAAAAAAAAGATCCTTCTCTATTTGTAGCTCCTCAAAAACATCCAGGAGGGAAAGTTGCTTCTCACTTGGCTAATATTAACATTATTCAATTATTAACAGGAAGATCTGATATGCAGCCCAAAAACAACATGGGATTACCTATGGTTGCTGGCATCAGCTATAATGAGGCTTTTCAAAATAAGAGAGACTCTATGCCAAAGGGAGTTTCTGAACTGGCAAAGTTAAATGCAACCTAAACACACACTGTACTTTGTTTCCCTAAGACTTATTTCTGGTCCTAAGTTTTAACTCCTCAACGCAGCCAAACCAAGACTTGCCTTCAAGCCCATATGGAAATATTTTCAGTATCTCTACCTGGTACCTACATGGTCTTGTAGGTATAATAAGAAATTTCTAATTCTTATGATTAACCCTTCCTAATTCTAATTGCCAGTGACTGTTTTAAGAGGAACATTCTTGTAAATAGAGGCAAAATGATATAGTGGAAAAGGCTTCAGACCTGCAGTTCTGACCTTGAATCCTCACTCTGATATGAGCTATGTAACTTCAGAAAAGTCACCTAACTTTCTGAAACTTGCATTTCTTCAACTGCAAAATAAATTCAATAATGATACAGTTGCAGTAAAAAAAAATACTATTTTCATTCTGGCACTGTGGATAGTGCCAGGTTTGGAGTCAGGAAGTCTTTAATTCAAATTCAGAGACCCTAGGCAAGTCACTTAACATCTGTTGGCCTTTGTTTCCTCATCTGTAAAACGGGGATGATAATATTATTAACTACCTCACAGGGTTTTTTAGGATCAAATAAGATAATATTTGTAAAGCTCCTCCACTCAGTGCCTGGCACAAAGTAAGGGCTATATAAATGTGAGGTATTAGCCAACTCGCTGCCCCTGATAATGATTTTTTAAATGGAGTTTATTTTTTATAAGATTACTAATAAATAAAAGTATACCTGGAAAAAAAATACAGTAAATGTGAGCTATTATCACTATTAGGATAGACACAGTGTCAAATACTTTCGCCAGGAAAACGTTAACATTTCTCATCAGTTTTCAGTACAAGCCACTAACCTCATTGTCTTGTCTATTTCCATGTCTCCTTAGTTGTGAAGCAAAGGGGAGACCTGGGAGGTCTTCTTGCCCTAAGCCTTCATCTGACTAATCTCGGTTTCCACAACTGTTAAACAATAATCAGGATTTTAGACCCAGATTTCCTAATAAATAAAATAAAGTATTCTTCCTATAATGCCATGCTGTTAGAGACAAAGCATTCGGTCATCTACAGGACACTTTATCTCTCTCCCCAGCATCTCCTGTTTGTTTCTCCTCCATCCAGTCTTTCCTCTACAAGGATGATGGTAACTGTCTTTTCTTCTGTCTGCTAATCTCCATGAACATCTAATGACCCAATACTTTATACAATCAATACCAAAAACCTTGGGGATACACCTAGAGACATCTCCCCACCCACCCACCCATTTACCAAGCTAGAGTATGTCTACCTCATTTGTCTGAGCAATGACTTCAGGACCGTCTAAGAATACTCCAGGAGAAAAAAAAGAGGACCAAAACCTAGGTAAGTGCTTAGGAAACAGAAGTTAATGTGGCTTTACAGAAGGAATTCTCCAAGGAATTGAAGAGTATTTAAAAACAAAAGAGTGATTTACTCATCTCTCTATAAAAATAAGATGTGCTTAGGAGTCCAATTTGAGTACTTTGTTTTATACCTGACAGTGAAACATAATAAACTCTGTGAAAAGGGCTTCTGAGGGAGATTGTTGCATCTTCCATACAGGAATGAAGCTCTGTGGGTTAAGACTAAGTGATCCAGAAGTTCAAGAGTTATATATTTTAATCTAATCCTGCCTTAGCAATGAATTCCCTTTGGCTGTGTAACCGATGTTTTAACCAGGAGCTGGTAGGAATAGAACAGAAATAAGGTTTCACTCCTCTCACTAGGGCTATATTTAATACAGAAAATATATTCACATTAAATACACATTAATCTCCACCCTCAGTGTTCTCTTTCTGTATTATGGCTCTTCTGCATTTGTTTCTTGGATCATTTTTAGATGTTTAAAATGTTTCACCGCATTATTTATTTTCAGGGTCTGATGAGTAGAAAGAACACTCAGTCAGGAGTTAGAAAACTTAGGTTTGAAGCCTGATTCTGATCACTGATCACTTCATGGGTAGTAGAGGACCCTGACGATGATAATACTGATAGCACTTACTACATAGTGCTTGGAAGCTTGTGAAGTTCTTTATAAAAATGATACTCACAACAATGCTGGGACATACATGTTATTATTACACCCCCATCTTATAGATGAGAAACTGAGGTAGACAAAGGTTAAGTAACTTGCTCAGTGTCACAGTAAGTAGCAGAGGCTAGATTGGAACTCGGGTCTCCAAATTATGCCACCTAGCTCTCTTGTGTAATAATAACATAACATTCATATAGTCCTTTAAGTTTTATAAATGTCACCTGATTTATTTTATACTTTCTACATGTTATCTCATTTCATTTCCTATAATAAAATAATAACATTGAGAAAGGAATACTTTAAGACACTGTGTAATATGAGAAAATCTGTGATTTGGTACTTGACTTTTGAGGCTATTTTGAGATGTGATCTTGCTTTTTAAAAAAGTAGATGAGTCTATGTTGAGTGGGAAAAAAATAAATTTTTCCTCCCTCTATCGTACTCTCAAGTATGTTTTCTGCTAAAAAACTAGAAGCTAGCATTAGTTTTCTTCAAAAAGAAAACAATAACTTTCCATTTCAATTGCCAAAGCCCTTTCCTTCCTTCGTTCACAATGTGTATGCCACTATTATCACCATTATTGTTGCTATAGTTATCAGCCAGAACCACATGCTATTTATCAGATGCCTCTAGTCCTAAGCCCCTCTGTATGTTTAGCTCATATTTTCTTCCCAATGGTGCCACTAGGTTATAGTAGGGAGCATGGATTATTATCAGCATTTTGCTGATGTGGCAACTTTAAATTGTGACTTTCCCAAAATGCCAGCAAGCAACTTTAGTGACTCATATTCAAGAATCCTACCCACACAGTGGGTAGGACGACTTAATGATACTTACCTCCCCCCAAATCCTGACAATGTTCTCTTTGCCCTTTCTCCAGACTCTAATTATAGAGTAGGGTCTAAAGGAGTGCTCAGATAACCAATTCACTCAGGAAATCTCTCCACCTCTTTTCCTGGCGAGAGAAATTTTGACTTGGATGGTGCCCTTAGCTCTTTAGCTAAGAAAACGCTAGGGGCAGAAAGAAATTGAGGAACCATTCAGTTTTGACATAAGGCTAAGGCTCAAGCATTATCTGAACCAAAATCAAATATATGAAACCTGTTTTAGGGAAGAGGTAAGACTAAAAAAATGCAGAATCAAAAGGTACTCAAAAAGTAAGCACAAACATTTTTTATTTATTTTTAGGGCTTAATAAGGATCTCAAAGATTTATAATTTTATGCACAATCCTCCTTTTTCTGTTCTACTTTCTATATGAAAATGTTCACTTTATATGATGTATAAGTCCAGATTTAAAAAAAAAACATTAAAAAGGATATTTAAAATGGTTACTTCTAAAAAAACATTTGCTGAACTGCATTTCAAATCTTTTTTTGGTGAGAATAGGCCTGGAAAATTTGCCACAAAATAGGAACAGTGGATGGTAAAAAGTCTGCATTCTCTTGTACATTCATTTAAGAAATGAAATTGACCTTTAAAATAATTTCAGGTTTTTAAAATTAATTTGGAATATGCCCTCAGCAACATAACTAGAAAATCAACATATTTTACAAATATACCAGATGGTAACAGAGACTGATGAATTTTTTTATGTTCCTCCCTATTGGATGGTGGGGAGGTGGGGGAAACCTAAGGGTATATAAAAGTGGAAACCCAGTTGAGAGAGTTGAAAATTACTTCTTTAGAGTAAACTCAGGATAAATACTTCATATGTTTTTAGTATTTCTATCACCCTGGAAGAGTCATGATCATCCTATTTGGAAAAAAATTTTTTATAAATCAGATCATTTTAACACTGGATTGAAACGCAAAAATAAACTGCATCAACACAATCATTTCAAATATGAAATCCTACAGACAAGAGAAGTTAAAGTACTTGTCTGAAGTCTCCTTCCTGTTGAATAGCTATGCTGGGTCGAAAACTCAGATCACCCGTTTTCCTGCTCAAAGCTCTATCCATCATACTGCATTGGCTTTGTGTAAGGAAGAATAATGCTATTTATCTAAGAAATGTGGTTTTCCTTTAAAGAATGTTTTTTATAAATTTCAACTACATTTAATCAACAAAAAAAAATACTTGTTGAATGAGTTCTCTAGGTATAGAAGTATGCAAGGTTAATTTAGAGAGACATTTTTATTCCCTCCTTCAATCAGACATGCAAAAATACAAGTACCCCAAAGTATTCATGCTACAGTAATATTTGAAAAATTAGTGTGATTTTAAAATTATTTCCCTCAAATTTAATGAGAATGTTTTTCATTCCTCCCACCAAAATTAAAAAAAAAAAAACATCCAAATTGAAAAATCAAAGTTAATTTTTCTTGGCCCCCCAGAAGCTTATATACCTGCAGTTTCCTTTTCTTTCTTGAGAGACTTCCTGTCCAATCACTGATTCGCCTCATTCTAGTTTTTAACGTGTCCTTTTTGGAAGTATCTTCTGTTAAGGGTTTGGACTTCCGACAGGGAAGGGTATAAGAACAGTACTGTACAGGGCCTCTCTGCTCTGCTCTTGAGGGCACATCAATGTCTGAGACAAATGAAACTCTACTATTTAAACTGGCATGTGTGCCAATGTATTCATCAGAAAATCTAATGCCCGAGGGTGGAAGACTTTCTAAGGTGGCATCTTTGTACAGTTCCCGGAGGGAAGAAAGAGATGAACTTTGGTTGAAAGGCTTTTTGGCATCATCGGATGGAAAACTGGAGTGGATGCTGGTATCTGGAGTGCTTCTGGTCAGGTAGGGTCCCTCCAACTCATTGATGTCTCCAGCATTTCCCCAAGGGGAGTCATACCAGGAAGACTCGGAGCTAAAAGAGCTGCCTTTGCTAGATCTCAGCCGGGAATCAGTAGGAGAAAGGCAATGGCTGGCAGAATAATCGGTGCTAGAATTTCTCCTGATTTCAGTTAGATTGGAAGTTTCAGACTCTAAGGTAGGGGAATATCTCAAAAGCTGGACTGGTCCAGTGGAGTCCTCTGTAGGCACTTTGTTGTTGCTGCTATTGTGGAACTCAACCCTTAAACATCCATCCAGTTTCCCTAGTGTTTTAATTAGAACCTTGGGGCTCTTTCTGTCTTCAGCTGGTGGTGTTGATGCAAGACTTTCATTTTTCCCATAACAGTTCAGAAGGTGTCCATTGCAGTCTCTGGAGGTGATGTGGTTATCTGCTGGTTCATGACTAATATAATGAAAGCCATTTTCAGACAAGAAGGCAGAATTCTTCCCTTGGAAATAGTTTCCTGACACATTCCCTTTGTGCTTTGTGTGGGCACTGCCTTTGGAGACTTTGGCCATCGGATCGAGTCTGGATGAATAAGGCTGGTTACTCTTAAAGTGAGAAAGGCAGCTCCTGGCCAGGGAGCGAGACTTGTAATTTGTCCCACTGTTTCCATGACCCCACCCATGCAATGAGCAAGACTTTTCATCTTTTGCATGGATGCTGCGGATTTTCAGGGGACATGGCTTCTGTTTAGCACCAGTAGAAGAACTACTATGATTTTTAGATCCTTGGAGACTGTATTGACTCTCAGAGTTTCCCATCGTAACCTAAGAAGAAACAGTAGCATTAGTAACATCATTGACTTAAGTTATACTCCAGTATGACAGAGGATCTTAAAATAGCATTTACAGTCTAAAAAGGAAACAAGCAACTTATTTTGTATGTCTGCCACAAATTACAGGAACAGGAGAGACATCAGCTACTTTTCAGTTATCAGACTGGTTCTTAAGCAAGGTTAGGTAGATAGACAACATCAAAGACTCACATGAATTGATGACGATGATGATGATAATCTTAAATAGTTAAAGAACCTGGATCTTTCAGGATTAGTAGTAAAGAGTTCTTAAGCCACTATTTTAAAGGAAAAAAGGGGGGAAAGCTTCCCATAGGTGGCTGAGTCCATGCAAAGTGATTCACCCAATGGACACTCAGTTTCATGGTAACTGATTATTATATCTAAACACTAACTTAAAACACGTGAAAGGGGGCAGCTGGGTAGCTCAGTGGATTGAGAGCCAGGCTTAGAGATGGGAGGTCCTAGGTTCAAATCTGGCCTCAGACACTTCCCAGCTGTGTGACCCTGGGCAAGTCACTTGATCCCCATTGCCTAGCCCTTACCACTCTTCTGCCTTGGATCCAATACAGTGTATTGATTCCAAGACGTAAGGCAAGGGTTAAAGAAAAAATGTGAAAAATTTATAGCATCTATATTTAAGCTAGTAGGGATTGGTGACTTAGAGTCGTGAAACTCTATGATTTTGACCTTATTTTTGAAAAGGGACGGTTCGAAAAAAAGGTAAATTGTAGATACTGGATATGAGTCATGGCATCAGGCCCATCATTTGCAAAGCAGAAGGGATTAAATGGTAGAGGAGAATGTTGCAAAAATAGAAAAGAAGGAGAAAGGGGAATAAACACTTGAGTTTCTCCTTAAAGGCAATGTAAAAAGCACATGGTCAAAAAAATATGATTCTGACTATAGACACAGATGACACATTTACTAAATCTATACAAGATATTAGTTAGGAGTTTGAAAATATTGCTTTATTATTCATTGTACATGAATCTGCATTACATTATACATGTTCATTCACTGATAAACAGAATTTGGGGGTGGGAGGGGAAAAAAAGCAATTCATGCAATGAAAAAAATAGACCTGTGAGTTCTTATGATTGGGATGCTCATTTCATAATGAGCCAAAGTTAGCAGTGTGATGTGACAGGCAAAAACCAAAACAAATCAATGAATCTTGGGCCTTATTAGGTGAGGTAGAGAATCCAGAAAGATTGAAGGGGCATGATTGCTTTACTCTTTGCTGTTCAGATCCCATTTGAAGTTCTATGCTCCACTATGGACACCATGCGTTAGGAGGGATACTGATGAGCTGGCAGGCCTCCAGTTTGAATGGGAACTGAATGGGAAACCCATCATTTGTCCCTGAAGAAACTGAGGATGTTTGGCCAAGGAAAAGGAGAATTGGAGCTGAGGGAGAATAGCTATCTTCAGATATCTGAAAAGGTATATGGAAGAGGGACAAGAGTCTTTCCACCATAGTTCCAGAAGGCAATAAGGAGCAGAGAATTTAAAAAAGAGAGAGGGAAACAGATTTCAGTTCAACCTAAGGAAAAATGTTTTAACAATGTGAGTTCTCTAACAATAGAAAAGACTGCCTCTGGACATAGAAATCTCCCCAGCATTGAACACCTGCAAAAAAGATATTGCACTGTAATGATTACAACAATAATAATTTTCACAACTTTTACAAAGTACTTTCCTAACAGATATGTGAGGTAAGTAAATGAAAATTTGCTGAGGATACTGTAAATACAATTCATGATTCAGATATAGATTGGTCTACATCTCTCTCAGGTTTCTCTATCACTAAGATTTTATGATTTATATTCAAATTATTAAAGTTCTAGGCATGAGTTACTAAAACAAGAAATCTTTCAAGCAAGAATTCCTATTTTGTGTTAACAGATCCTTCCTTCAGCTTTAGACCCCTTCTCCACATTTTATGGAAGGAGGGGGGTTAATAATTGAAAGAAATACTAATTTTAGAAATTAGTTAAAATAATGGTGTAATTTTTCTCCCATTCAGGTTTATGGTTCTTCAGGTTTATGGTGGGAGTGATTAGGAATGAGTGAGAATGATCTGGCTGAGTATATTCGGTTCCCTTTAATTCCTTCTGAAAGTCATCTTTTGACTTTTTTTTGAGTTGTTCTTTTTCAATAGCCAAAGTGATGTCAACAGGCAACATCTCATGTTCAGATAAGAGAGAAAAAATTGATTATCAGCATCATCACCAATTTTTTCTCCCTTATCTGAATCTGAGTAGAGATTAACTCCTTTTAAAAAGCCAACTTGCATGACAGAACTCAAGATCATCAACAGAGAATGCTAGAGAATATCTAATTCAATACTCCCAATTTATAGATGAGAACATTTTGGCTCAGGTGTGTTAAATATCAAAGGTCACACCAATAATTAGTGGACAAAGCCAATATCAGAATCCTGAATTCCTACCTCTGAGAGTTAGCAATATACTCTACTTTTTTTCTACAATAGAAACTATATCACAATTTATGAATCCAGGCTAAAGGGGGAAAATGAAAATAATTCAATTTTTTCTTTTGTATCAGCAACAGAGGCAGTAGATAAAGAAGTTTGGAAGACTTAGGTTTAAGTCCTGTATATATAATAGCTACTATATACATAAAAGCTAATTAATAATAGTATGACCATGGGCAATTCATTAATTTCTCAATGACCTCAAACAAATTACAGAAGAATCAATCACTAATCTGTTTCAGTGAAGGAAGTTCATTACCTTGATGAAATCACTGGTACGGATTCCACTCCTCCCTATCCTTTCCTAAAAAAAAAATCATCATCATCTTTTCCTCCTCTTCCTCCTTCAAACATCCATTTATTTTTAAACTGTATTTATTCACATTTATGTAAATCAAAGTCTCCACTTTAAGTTAGATTACCTGAAGATTCACTTTTTGATAAGAAGCAATTAATGAGCAGTGCAGTTCACATGGTCTTGAGAACAGGGCACTTCAACAGCCAGGAAAAGAGAATCCATGAAAACACTCTGAAAAATATCAATGAGGAGAAATCACATCACTTTAAATCTTGCTTACGAGCAATATAAAAGGTTCTAAGAAATTACTTTGGAATAATAACCCTTGTTATAATTTCTGCAATATTTCAAAGCTATTCCATTGGGTTGGATAGGGAGGGCAGGATGCTACAGATTTCTGTCCCTTCAAAGGCAAAAATATCTGTATTACAGCTACCTATATCACCCTTATTTTAAGGTGGGGGCAAAGGGGAGGGTCTGCAGGCTGCGTGGTGACACAGAGAACCAACCAAGAGAGAGGATAGGCATAGGCCAGTGTCAATCTTTCGACACCACTGACAAGGGAGAACATCCTCAAAGGTACATGTTCCACTGGGGTGGTGGAGGCATAGCTTCATAAAGAAGAGAATGACAGCTGTTTTAATTATTCCATTAACTCAATAAAACTAAATACAAAAGTTAGAAAGCTATAAACCAATACCTTTTTTTAAAATATTTAAGTTATTCAGACGAGTCATACATGACCTTTAAAAGCTCTCCTGAAAGATGTGTCTGGCTTTTGCGCCACAAAAAGTGGGGCCAATAAGCAAACCTTAGAGGAATGTAAGGGTCTAACAGGGGGCAGGGGATGAGAATGAGGGGTCTGCCATCTGGCAGCACTCAGTGAAAACACAAAGCCTTTCTATGTCCATGACTGAGTTAGATAGCAGCAGGGTTCAATAGTGATGTGTGCGTGTGTGTGTTTTATAATAAAGAAAAAAGAAAGTGATGAGCTCCTCTTGGAACATCTTTCCATAAAGTCCTGAGTCATATTTCCAAGTTCTTCCTCCCTACAAATATGAAAAGGTACAACATGGGAAGAAGGAAGCTGTATTGGGAGATTGGGAGATAGCTCTGAATGAGAAAGGGCATGACAGGGTAAAAAAAGTGCTGGACTTGGAGTCAGAAAGACCCAGCTTTAAATTCCACATGCGATACTTACTAGCCTTCACTTGAACAAGTCACTTTAATCTCTCTGCTTTTACAGATGAGGAAGCTGAGGCAGAAGGATCAAGTGACAGTGGGCCCAAGTTCTCACACCTTTCCTCCTGAAAGCTGGCAGTCAGCAGCTCTCACAAGCAGCACGGACAGAGGCACTTGGGCAGCAAATAGGTTTTCATGCCACTTTTCCATACATGGTATAGGTTGTTAAGACCTGAACTAGGCTATAAAGACTTCAAGGCTTCCTTTTTTTTTTTAACTTTAAAATCTTCCACTCATTAAAATAAACTCTCTGCTCCTTTCATAGATATTCCTTTTCATATATAAAGTAAACTTAAAGTGTCCGGATCAAGGCCAGTTTGAGCAAAGTGATGTTGTGTGCGTTTGTTTACTCTTGTCAGGACCAAGTTCCAAGGATGACCCCAGAGGTGAAAGACCACGGAGTAATTCACTCAGCCGCAGCTCTTCTTTGTACGATATTCTAAGTTAATACGCTTGAAGGGCAACCAATATAGCACCAGGCATGGTGTTGGCCAAAGGTAGCAGGACAAAAGCTGCTATTGAGAAGCTGAATGTGTCAGCTGTTCACACTGCACACAAAGACCTTGATTCAAAAATCTCACAACTGTAGATCTGAACTAGAGTCTTCTTTGCCCCAGCAGCAATTCAAAAGCTAAATGCATCTAATAACAGAAATGTAATCTCTGACATTCAGGTGCTCAATTTTAGTGCATGTTGCTTGAAAATAAACAAACAATACTTGCTCCTGTATTTTTCCCCCTGGCAAAAAGTCCTTTCAAAATCCTAACTATCCTAAATCCTAAACTAAATCCTAACTAGGGGCACAACACTCATTGTATTGGACAAGAACACTCCCAGAGTCAACAGACTGGTTTCAACAGAGCAAGAGCCAGGCTTTAGACCCTGTTACTCATGGTCAAAGAATAAAACAAGCCTGGATATACCAAAGAATAAGGAGGAGGCAACTAGCAACTTCAGGAATTCAGATAGCAGTCTAGAGAAGAACAGGAAGACGGGTGACAAAGGTGAACAAGAATATTCATTATTATATGTGGATAATGATGACCAGCTGTTCCATATCTCCAGTCAGTTCAGAATGGGAGGAAATGGTCTTAAACCGTAGAAGCCAGATTTGGTACTATATATACTGAGAAGGAAAGTTCTGACAGGTCCCCAAGGGAATCTGTAATCACTTTTCCTTGTGATCCTGACAAAGAGAACAGACATTCATCTGTCATGCTTCGACTAGAATTCCATTTGGGAGCAAGTAGATGAGCTGGTTAAATTCTCGGAATCCCCTCTACCTCTTTGCTTTTTGTAGAAAGTGTTTAAGGTTCTAATTGTAGAAATGGCAAGTTAAAAGGCATTTTAACTTGTTAAAGTCTCAAAGGATACTTTTTTTAGTGTCTCCTTCCCCTCTGGAAGGGGAGACTCTCATCTTCCTGAGTTCTAACTTGGCCCCCAGATACTTACTAGCTGTGTGACCCTGAGCCCATCACTTAATCCTGTTTGCCTTAGTTTCCTCATCTGTTAAATGAGCTAGAGAAGGAAATAGTGAACCACTCCTGTACCTTTGACAAGAAAACCCCCACCAGAGTCACAAAGTATTGGGCAAGACTAAAACAACTGAACAACAACCACTCTCAAAGGTGGAAGAAACAATCTCAGATGCATCTTTGGACAGCCTAAAAAGAGTTTTAGGTAACAACAGGCTATGGTGCTCACAACCAACTGAAGACTTTAATTACACATATTTTTAAAGCCAAGATCATAATCAAGAAATAAAACCATCAAAATCAATGAAAATTAGCAAATCAGTCTCCAGGAATGCAGAAGACACTCCCAAATCCACCCATATAATACATTTAACCCCATGGACTTACTGAATCCCAGAGGAGAATGCCTCTCAAGAGGAGATGCTAGATCCATCTTTCCTGTGCTCTCCTACAACCTGTCCTTGAGCTAATGCACCAGATTCTCAAAGTTTCCACTTTAGTGTGACTTCAAGTTTAGAGCAAAGGAAAGTAGAAGTGCTGGACTCTGCTTTGTTCCCTGGCTACAGCCCTTGAGGAGTGTGGCCAGAAGGATTATGTAAAGAAGCTGAGGGGTGGGGATAATAAGGGGAAGTTATCTGATGGGACAGATGGTGTAGAAGGCCTGAGTAGAGAAAGGGCGAAGTGCTGATTGGTGAAGGGGAGAAAGGGAAGAGGAGTGTTCAATTACAAACATCTTTACTGCTTCAATGGGGAATAACTGGACAAAGGGAGATTTACATCTGTGCAAAAACATCTCTGATTAGAGAAAGTTTGGACTCTTTGGTCTCAGAGGTGCCTTTCAATTCTGCACTTCCTTCATATGGATCCCATGTCCTAATAATAAATAATGTAAGATCAAGCAAACATTCCACGATGCTTGTATAGAAATAGTTCTCTTGTCCCAAATTCTAGGCACTAAAGGTATTAAAAATGGGCAAGATATAATTAGTTTCCTTTTTTTAAATAAGAGGAAATAATGCTTATTACCTAATCTTGGGGAAGGAAATGGAAAACCATTCCAGTATCTTTGCAAGAAAACCCCAACTAGGGTCAAGAAGAATTGGACATCACTGAACAACTACAATGTTAGCCCAATATTCCAATCATAAGATTTTTCTAACCCTTCCTTACCTTCCATCTCAGAATCAATATTGTGTATGAGTTCTAAGGAGGAAAAGTGATAAGGGATAGGCAATGAGGGTTAAGTGACTTGCCTAGAGTCACATAGCTAAGAAGGATCTGACAATAGATTTGAACCCAGGACCTCTCATCTTTCTAGACCTTTGCTCTCAATCCACTGAGCCAGCTAGCTTCCCTCCAACACACTCAATTATAAGATTAATGAAGTCATAATACTGTTATATGGGACTTCAGATCTATATTTAATTGAATCCAAGTGTTTGTTAAGTCTTTAGACACTCACTAAGTGTAGATATTGAAAAATAGAGTTCTGACCTTCAAATAATTTAAACTCTATAATATCACTATGTTAAACCTTGTCTAAGGAGTAAAGTGAGAGGGAAGCACAAGCATATGACTAGAAAAAGAAGAATGAATAAATGAGTTTTAATGGATTTAGAGGCCAATGAACAGAAAAGCAGCAAGATTCAAGATTCCATGGCTTATCTTTTTTTTTAGTTTTATCAGAATTGTTCAACTATCTCATTATAAAAAACTATGTACAAGAAGTCCATTTTATTTGCTAAGTATAAATCTTAAAGAAATACAGTGATATGCATGGTAAAATCTTATATACATATTGCATAACTGTCCCCATGAAAAAGATTTTTAAAACTTTCACAGTAAGTTCTTAAATATTAAGAAGCCAATGTATTACAAAAAATGCCAAAGGAAAAATCACAGGATTTTTAAAGGAACAAAACTTCGTAAAGAAACAAAAATTCTCAAATTCCTTCAAAGGACAAACACAAATAAAATTTGTCTATTTTCTCTCAAACAGGCTTCTGCCTTCTCAACTCAGTGAGCCATGTTCAAAATACATGAACTGTGTGTCACAAGGCTTATTTCTATTCATGAGGAGACTTGAACCCACCATTGCCTAAAGAAGCAGGCAAAAGGACTGTCTGGTCTCCATAGTGATTATGCCCCGGGTGGTTAATCCTTTTTAACACAGTAGGGAGAAAGCAAGCTGCTAAGGGCTTCAAAAGCTAGGCATCAATTGTCCAGGCATCACTGGTACCATTTCAATTGAGTTGGACCCTACGTATAAGATGAATACCCTGATCTACAGCAAGAAATGCCTGGGAAGTAGGGTCTCAATCAGCACATTAACCAATTTGAAGTTCAATAGCCAAAAGGAGAGGGGGGAAAAAAGCAATAAATCCCACCAAGAAAATAGCACAACTTTTCACATCATTCATCGCCTTCCTTGGCAAATTTATTACAAGAAGAGTCTAAGCATTCACACCTGTTTTATAAGGAATCATGACATCTGCAACAGTGCTTATAGAGTCTTACGTGGTAATTTTAGTCAGAGTAGGAGATCAGATCTAACCAGGTCCGAGAACATCCACACTCTAGGGAAATATTGTCAGAATTTCTGGAGTGGTTGAGATGTAGTTTTATGGAAAGTTATAAAAATTCAATCTTTAACATAAATACCTTATCCCTGATCATCCAGAGGACTTATGAAAGCACCCATCTGTATGCTGTGTTCTATACAGCAAGGTAGACACATGGTCTCTGCCCTTTAGGATTTTACAACCTACAAAAACATTTCTTTAAAGATATATGGACAAGTGCCAACTGTACAAACACTGAACACACACAAGTTAAACCAGAGGTTGTAGCATGTACAAGGAATGGTACAAATGCCTCTGGCAAAGAGGGGAGCCATGAGTAACTTGGAAGTTTAAACATAGTAGGGTGGGGAATATGATTTCAGAATTGGTAGAAAAGAGAGAGGTTGGTTGTTTTGAAAGGGATGGTAAATAGAGTCTCAGGGAAGGACCGAAGGCACTTTATTAAATTAAAAGGCTGATGAGTTAAGTTGAAGTAGGAAGAATACAAGAAACAAATGAGATGAGGGATAAAGATGATGACAATCTCAGTCTTATCAACCCCCTTTCATTTGACAGATGTAGAAATATATTCAAAAGGGAATGATTTACATAGAGTACCGAGTGCGAAATAAGACAGTAGAACACAGGTACTGATTTCTGATTTAGTGACCTTTCTACCATGCTATGATGCCTTCCCATTAGTACAATACTTTAATCCCTGAGTAACACTGATGAGTAAAAGGAAACAAGCATTTATGAAGTCTCTACCATGTGTCAGGCACTGTGCTAAGGGCTTTTACAAGTATCTCCTTTGATCCTCACAACAACGCTTCAAAGTAAGTGCTATTATCTCTATTTTATGATTGAGTAGATTGAGGCAGAAGAAGTCACTTGCTCCAATAAGTGTCTGAAAACAGATCCAAACTCAGGTCCTTCTAACTTCATGCCCCCTGCTCTATTTACTGAGCCAATTAAGGGTAGTAGAAATCATCTCTGTCCTAGGTTTTCAGAGGACCAATGATAGCACAGAGTATTGCCTTGACTTGCCTGTGAATTGGATTTAAGTGAGACAAAATTACACAAAGTCCTCAGCTTCACCCTCTCTTTCAGAGTCATCAAAGTCCAGGGGCAGGACCAAAGTCAGGCTGGCCGGCAATGACCTCAGATGCTGTGGATGATTTGGCATCTTCAATGTCCAAGTGTGCTCTAAGCACTCATTGCCCCAGGAGAAAGTCTTCCTGTGCTAGGGTAGACGCCTCCCTAACTTACCGACAGGTTTGTATCCTCTGTTACCCTCCACCTGTTTGGCCCATCTATCAAGACAGTTTTACTAGGGTGTAGTCACTGCACATGCTGTAGGTAGAGAAGCAGCCCAGAAAAGGGCTCAGCAAGCTCTCATACCAAGTCCCTACACCAGAGGTGTCCTTCCCTGACATACATCCCAGCAGAAATATAAAGATGAAGGATCAAACCTTGTTAGACTGAACCCCCAAGCCGAGTAAATTTTTCTACTTAATTAAAATAGATAAGAAACCTATTAAGCCTATCTCATGAAACAAATAACAGTCCAAACGTCAATTCCATTCCATTCAACAAGCCTTTGTTAAGGGCTTACCATGTGCCAGGCACATAGCTTAGCAAAGACCGGAGGGGTACACTGTGAAGCAGGCTTTTATAGACCTGAGATTGTGATTCTGTAAACGGGAATAGAATCCAATGGGAGAACTACACACTGCAGGGCATCCTTAGAAGGCATTATGAAGCACAGGATGGACCTGGCTTGCAACAATGGCAATCCATTCAGAAGAACAAAAGTAAGAACTGAAAAGAAGCCAGTCATTGGAATCAGAGGTCCTCAGTTTAAGTGCCAGTGCTAACACTTACTTGCCAGGTTTCCTTACTTATTAAACAGAATAGTACATATACTGCCTACATCACCAGGTAGTTAGGACAGCAGTGCCAGATGACTGTGAACTGTTACTATCATCATAGAACTTGAATGATGGTGAGGTGACATGAGTGCATCCTACATCTTTGAAGCACACCTCTTTGGAGAAGGACTAGAAGGACTAGAAAGGGGAGTCTGGCAGGAGTTTGTCAAAATGAGAAACAAGATGTATCTGGGTAAGGACAATGGTGACAGTGGTACAAAGAACGGTGTTCAGAAACTGAGTCATCTATACTGATTGCAGCATAGACATGGAGAGGAGGACCAAGTTTGAGGATAGATCAGTTGAGGTTTTCTTTTTTATTTTCATCCAGTCAGTCAACCAGCATTTATTAAACACCAGCTATGTGCCAGGGATTATGCTAAGTGCTATCCATACTAAAAAAGCAAAAATGCCATCACCACTCTCAAAGAACTCACATTTTAGTGGGAGAAACACTATGCAAATGAATAGGTGTGGACAAGATATAAACAGAAAAATAGAAGGAAATCTCTGGTAGAAGGGATCAAGAATGAGGATGAAAGATAAGATTAGCCTCCTGTAGAAGATAGGATTTTGAGATGAGTCTTGAAGGAAAGGGCAATTAAGAGACAAGAGAAAGGAAGAAGGGGAGGGAATAAACATTCTATAGCTCCTGCTCTATGGGCCAAGCACTATGTTGGGTACTTTAAAAGTATTAAATCATCTGATCAAAGAAAAGGAGGCAGTACAATTCAAGCACAGGAGACAGTGCAGATGCACAAAGTAGAAAGATGAAAAGTCACATATGAGGAACAACAGCAAGGAGGTCAATGTAGTTGAAGTAAAGCTTGTAGAAGTGAGTAAAGTATAAGATGGAAATGGGAGGAAGGGGCCAGGATATGAAGGACTTGAAATATTACATGGAGTCTTTCAGATTTGACACGAGAGGTAATAGTCATTGGTGTTTAATGAGTAGTGGGAAAAGGCAAGTGACAAATAAGACCTACACTTTAGGAAAATCACTTTGACAACTAAGTAAGTGGCCCTGGAGGATATACTGAAGCAGGGAAGGACAGTTTGAAGCAGGCAAATAGCAATAGTTCAGGAGAGAGACAATGAGGAACTGTGCAAGTGTAATGGCTATAGGAGTGGAGAAAAGGGACATAAAAGAAGGATGCTATGAATGTAAAAAAAATGACAAGATTTGACAACAGATTGATATGTAGAATATGAAGAGTAAAAAAAAAAAAAGACACCAAGTTGTGAATTTCAGTGCTGGAGAACATGGTAATGTGCCCTCAACAGATAAAAGGAAAGTTGGGGAGAGGGAAATTTTGGGAAGGAGAGCTGATGAGTTCTCTTAAGTACATGTTGAATTTTGAGGTGCCTATGGGACATCCAGTTCAGGATGCTGAAAAAGCAGTTGGTAATGTGAGACTAGAGATCAGGAGAGAAGAATATAAATCTGGGAGACTCCAGAGAAATGAGCTGAACCCATGAGAGCCATGATAAACAAGTGTTATGATATCAAGAGAAAAAAGAGGAGGGCCCACAATAGCACTTTGGGAAATAGCTGTGGTTTAGCAGGTGTGCTGTGGACCAAGAATCAGCAAAGGACATTGAGGGAAGGTCAGGGAAGTATTAGAAATCAATTTCACAAGGACCTAGAAAGGGGGGAATATACAGGGAAAATAAGGTCATCAACATTGTCAAAAGACTGAAAAGAGGTATGTATCATTGAGAACTTGGAATAGAGCAATTTCCACTAAATGTCAGAAACCAGATCACAGAGACTTTAGAAGAGTAGGAAGAAAAGAAGTGGAGGCACTTGATAGGAAGGATCTTCTCAAGGAGTTTAGCTATGAAGAAGGGAAGGAGACATATCGTACAGTAGCTAAATGGGAAGGTCACACCAAGGATTTTATTTTTAAGGACAAGATAGACATTAATCTCTAACAACAAAGAAGGAGATAGAAGACGAGGGAGACTAAAGATAAATGAGAGTAGTGATGACAGAGGAGGCAATCTTCTGGAGAAAATTAAGAGAGAATGAAATCAAGGTTGTACTTGAAAGGGTTTGCCTGGCAAGGAGAAGGGTCACTTCTTCATAAGAGACAGGGATGAGAAAGACAATAAGTTAGAAAAGATATCTGAGTGATGAAAGAAGAGGAAAAGGGAAGAGAAGCTCTGGGTGAGTGGCCTCAATTTTTTTCTGGTGCAGTATGAAGCCCAAAAGTATATCTCTTTCATTTTGACTATGTTTTACTTAATGTTTATATGCCATAGATCTAGAACTAGAAACAACCTTATAAGTCATCAAGTCCAATCCTAGTCATTTTACAGATGATGAAACTGAAGACCTGAAATGTTGTGACTTGCCCAAATTTCCACAAGGCCCAAGCTGAAATCAGAATTGAAACTCAAGTCTCATTCTTCAAGTTCAGTGCTCATTCCTTTGTACAGAAGCCTGAAAGTTTGGTATTTTTCATATCTTCTCTGGTTTCCCTGAAGTACCTCAGAGAGAACTGAAAGAGTAAGGAATCAAGCACTCATTTCCAGAAACTAGGGGAAAGTCTCCAGATAAAATACCTTGTTTGTCCATGGCAAGGCAGGAGACAAACTATCAGGGATCAGGAACAAGATTCAACCTTTCCACAGTATTGTGAGCCAATTTTTTTTCATAGGATTTAGAGCTGAACTTAGAAGTCATTTATTCCAACTTCCTTCTCTTACATATGAGAAAAATGGGGCTCCAGATGGTTAAGTGACTTTTCTATAGTCAGAAAAGATAATAAGTAGCAGCACTGGATTTGAACTCAAGCCTCGGATTGCCAGATACAGTAGTCTTTGTACCCTACTATGCTTGCTTGATGGTGACAGGAGAGAGATGATTCTCCTTCACAAAATGTAATGAGGTCTAAGCAGCTCCCAAGAAACTGCCCTCAATATAAGACGTCCACTCAAAATAGACCAAGTCCTGGCACTTCCCACAATGCTTGTGTGCAGTCTCTGCTTAATAAATGCTTCGCATCTTGGCTTGACTTGCACTAGAGAGGTGCATCAAGCCACTGAAGATGAGTAAGGAAAGCTCGATTTAGGAAACAAGGAACTATAAAAAGAGTATCTCAACAACTGAAGTTGTTAACAGGAAAACAGCCTGCCATTTCAAAAATTCATTCATTCCTTTTGAAGCACCTGCTACATGCCTAGTACTGTGGTGAGGACAAAAGTAGCATATTATATAAACTGTGAGCTCAAAGAAATGTAAATATTATCAAAGAGACAATGTTTAAGTACATGAAAAGAAGATAAATAAGAAAATAGATAATAAAGTGCTTAAATAGACATCACAGGACCAACAATTTAAAAACACCTGTGAATTTTGGATTGGTCTATGGATGAGGCTGTTGGGGTTTGTTTTTGGTTTGGGGTTTGTTTGTTTTTTTGTTTGTTTTTGTTTTTGAATATCAGGAAGAGACCCTGAAGGAAATTAAGTCATCCAGATAAAACAATATATGGCTTCACAGAAATAGAAAACATTTCAGTGACTTTTTAAAAGAAAAATCTCTCTCAAACACATAGCACAAAGAGTAACTTTTTCACTTTGTTTTACTTCTAGAATTATTTCAACACTCCATCCATATCTATGTCTTCAGAATGAAACTGATTTTGGCACATAGTTTTTAGTATTTGATTTTATATAAAAAGTATTCAATTCAACTCTCCTCTTTTCAGCCACTTTGAATCTTCACTTCTCATCCCCAATTAATTGTACCAGAGACAAAGTCTATTAACATCTTGATCAGTGTGTCTATGCACCTTGAGACCCTTTAAACAATTTCTTCATTGTTTCTGCTAGTAATCAGCAGAATCCAATGGCTCCCCATTTGCTCTAGGATCAAATATAAACTCCTCTACTTGACATTTAAAGTTCTTCACAACCTGTCTCCAATCTTATTCCAGTTTTCATATACTTTAAAATCCATCCAAAATGGCTTTCTCTTGTTCATGATATATGACATGCCATCTCCATCTGCTAAACTTTGGCACTGACTTTCTTTCAGGCTTGGAAATGAACTCTATCCTCAATTGTACCTCTTAGAATTTCAGTTTCCTTCAGCTCAAGGACCACTCAAGGTATAAAGTGTATCAAATATAGGATCAGGAAACCAGAATTTGAATCTTGGCTGTGGGAAACTAATCAAATTGTTTAACTTCTCTAAACTTCATTTTCCTCATTTATAAAATGGGGAGTATTTTAAATGCATCATTTATTTCACATGGTTATTGAGAAGTGCTTTTTAAGTGTTGAAGCACTGTGTAAATGTGTTATTATTTTATTGGCAATAATAACAATTCAGGAAAAATTTATATGCTAGGTTCATAGAATTCTAGCCCTCATCCCATGCTATTACATAGGTTTGATGAAGTCTATCTAAAGAAGCATGGCTCCTTATTCCGTGCATAATAGAAACAATGCATATATCAATATAAGCAAAAAAATGTGGCATTGATGAAAATAAAAGTACAAAAGAAAGCACAGCCCATTTAAAATCTATTTAAGTAAGTTTAACAAGCCATAACTTCCTTGTAAAGTCAGGATCCCAATTTTTTTTACAAGAAAAAAATTGGTATTTTCTGGTTAGGTATTCATTGTGCAGACAAGTATATATATCATGTGCTCACTAAAAGCTCACATGTGGCTTTTTTTTTTTTAATGAAAAGCTCTTTCCTAAGGAAGAGAAATTCCAAGGAGGATTTGTCCCACATCTTTCAAAGAGGAGTCACATGACCATGAAGTACCAGTAAAAGTAACCCCTTTGTAAAACCTTTGAAGATGGACAGTGTACCCACAGTTATATCCTAAAACCTCAATGCAGAAGGCATGGCTCAACAGCTCAGCTTGAAACTCCAAACCGAAAAGAAAGAGTAAAAAACAACTCATCCCCTTCCCCACCACTAGTATGTGATTTCATATGAAGAACAGAAATAGCATCACAGATTCAGTGCTGGAAGGGATTTTTGAGTCTATAGCACCCAAATTTCTCCTTTTACAGAAGAGAAACTGAAGCCCAGAAAGGTTCAGAAACTTACGTGACCTTGGTCTTTTGACTCCAAATCTAGCAAATTCTCCCCAGTACTATCTCTAATCACTTTCCCCAGTCCTCTTAATTAGATGAGTTTGTTGTTTGACAAGAGTTACAGTGGATAACAAAACCTTTTAAAACAAAATCTCTTTTATCCTATTACTTTGCCTCTACTCCATTAAAAACTCCTAAGCCACAGATAGAGACAGAAACAAGGGGAAAACTTGGAAAGAGATAATTTAGATTAAGTTGCAGGTTAATGTTTACATAAGGATTAATGCCAAATCAAATACATTTTTAATGATCATCAATCTCTAATTCATTCTCTGCTCTTACTGGTCTATAACATTTTTCTTCAGAAAGTCAACTACTAAACAATTCTCTAGGAATATTTTTTAAAGCTATTCAATTTTGTGAAATCCAAAGTCATGCTTCTAAAGCTCTAAAAGAACCTCATCATCAATAACCTTGCACAGAGTCCCTGGATGGCACAAAGGGGTAAGGTCCTGTTGGAATATATTTCTTCTCCCTGCACTCAGAATACCAGGAAAATCTCTATACTATGTCAACCAACTCCATGTTTCCAAAAAAAACCACTAATCACTATGTATCAGAGGTATGATCTTCAGTTGAATTGACCCTAAGAGTTCTAATCTCAATCTGATTGAGTGTAACAAACACTGAATAAGTGTTTACTAATTACAAGATATTAGACAAGGTGATGGAGAGATGACAAAAAATGAAAATAACCTCCAAAGAGCTTACATTTAACCAGGAGGACACAGTTCATGGGAATAAGGTATGGGAGAGGTTCAGGAAAGATCTCCTATAGGAAGTGAGACATAAACTGAGCTTTAAAGAAAGCGAGGGATTTGTAGGATTGAAGGGAGGAGAGAGTACATATCAGACATTTGACTATACAAAAAGATCAATGAAGATGGATAGACAGTGAACAGCTAGGACACTAGTTTGACAGGAACACACAGTGGATGAAAGAGGGCAATATGAAATTAATCTGAAAAGGCAGGTGAAAACTAGATCATAGATTTTCAAAGGCTAAAGAGTGCATTTTATCCTGGAGGCATTAAGAAAGCACTGAAAATCTCCCAGTAGGGAAGTAACAATCACACTTGTTAGACCAAAAAACATTTCTCATCATGTTTCTCTTGACCTACTGGCTTCTTCCCTGAGACTGAAAAACACAACCAATCTTTTAAAAAATATTCATTTGAAAGAAAGCATAACTAAGCAAAAGATATTCACACAAACCATGATAATGTAAATGCAAAATATATATATAAAATAAAATGAAACCCAAAGCTAAGTAATTATAACGACCAATCCTGGCCCCCAGATGAGATGGTAAGAGGCTGCCTTCTTTCAGTAGAGAAGTGGGGGAATGTAGGTACGGAATTTTGTAAAAACTGTCAGCTGTCAGTTGGTTTTGCCTAACGGTTTTCTTTGTTACAGTGAAAAACTAATGGATTGGGGGTGGGGTGGGAGAAAGAGGAGGGGGTTGGAGGGGAGGCGAGGGGGAGAGGAAGGATCTCATTTCCAGAAATTCCTGTGTTCTAAAAAGAAAAGTATCAATAAAACTGTTTTTCTAAATTAAAAAATTGACTAGATCTTGCCGTCACCTCAAGTTATTATCCTATATTTCCAAACGACACTAATTAGCTGTGTGATGCTCAGCAAATCACTTAACCTCTGCCTGTTTCAGTTTTCCCAACTACAAAATGGGGATAATAATAGCATCTCCTCCACAATGATATTTATGAGATATTTGTTAAAAGCACTTAGCATAGCACTTAGCACATAGTAGGCATGGAATAAATGCTTGTTGTCTTCCCTTCCTCTCTTCTCACCTTCCTATTCAAACTTCAATTTATAAGAAAGTAATCTGCACTTGCTGGCTACATTTCCTTACTCACTTCTCAACCACTTGAAATCTGGCTTCAGACCAGAACACTTGACTGAAATTGCTCTCTCCAATATTATCAACAATCTCTCAACTGTTAAATCCAACAACCTTTCCCCAGTCCTCTCCTGGACTTCCCTACAGTTTCTGATACTGATGAACATCACTGACTCCTGAATATATTCTTCTTTGGTGTCTGAAACATTGATCTCTCCAGATTCTCCTAAACTATTTCCCTGAATTTCCTTGGCTGGATCATCTTCCATATCCAGACTCCAAAAAGTGGCTATTACTCTATCTAATCTGGTATAATGTTATTCTGTCAGCATCCTTAGTGATACTGTTAGTGCCCATAAATTTAACTATCATCTCTACTCAAATGACTTACAATTCTGAGTAGCCTACTCTAATCTCAAAACAGGACACATCCCCCTCAGCTCTGAATTCACCCCTATTCCAAACTTCCTTGTGTCTATTTAGGGTAGCCCACATCTTTCAATCTCCCAAATTTGCAATCCTGGAATCATTCATGATTGAATCTTCATTCTTTCATTATCAGCATCTAGGAAGTTGACAGATCTTGTCAAATCTAACCCCAGAACATCACTGACACCTGTTTTCTATTTGCATGGTCACACCCTATATTAAACCTCCATCACCTTTCTTCTAGACTACTATAAAAGCCTCCTGGCTGGGAGAATGGGCTTGATAAAGGGAAGCAGGAGCAAAACAGGGACTTCTGTGTTTACTGGCAACTGCTCTCCTCAGTGTCCCCGTGGTAGGGAATCCAAAATGGCAGCCACAGATTCAAAAAGCTAAGTACCTTTATACCTCTCTCCTATTTTTCCCTCTTCTTTCTCCTATCACTTTTTATTTGATAAAAATATTAATCTACAACTAGTCAAATTTAATTCTTACAGAGTGTCTCCTCAAACAGACCTATTTCTCAGTCATTTTTGCTACCCTTCTCTAGACTCCTATAACTTTGTTGCAGATTTCTCCTGAGGTACAGGAACTATAATGAATTAATCAATAAGTCTTTATTAAATGTATTTTATGTGCAAAGTACTATGAGGTCCTAGAAATAGAGAAAAGTTAAAAAGTCTCAGCCCTCTAGAATTTAAATTATATTAACCAAATGTAGCAGGTACTTTCATTGTAAATCAGGATGATGTTTATTTTCTTTCTAAAAAAGGCTTCCTAGGGGCAGCTGGGTGACTCAGTGGATTGAGAGCCAGGCCCAGGGACAGGAGGTCCTGGGTTCAAATATGGCCTCAGACACTTCCCAGCTGTGTGATCCTGGGAAAGTCACTTAACCCCCATTTCCTGGCCCTTACCACTCTTCTGCCTTGGAACCAATACCCAGTTTGATTATAAGATGGAAGGTAAAGGTTTAAAAAAACAAAATGCTTTCTGATAAAAAATAGTACTCAGATTTAACTCTGAACATATTGCTCCAATGTCTTTTGAGAATAATAGTTATTTCAATATGTGTCCTAGGATAACCAGGAGCTAATCAACTTATCAATACTTTCTATTGTTTTCTATTTTTTTACCTTAACATGTTTATACCAAAAGTAGTCTTCCAACTTTCTATCTGCTTCCACAGTGTCTTTGAGTAAACTTTGACTATAACTAGTATTTTGATTAAAATATTCATAAGACTCATTTGGGCTAATATCAATTTATTGATTAGACTAGCATATAACCATTTGATAGGTCAGTGTCCCCTCAACAACTGGAACCTGAAGACTCTCTGGGCAGGTCTATAAATAGAATTTTAGGATCTTATTATCCAGTCCCTCCTTTGAACATCTTGAGACATCTCTAATAGGTAAATAGCCAATTATGAGGTAGTCCATCAATCTCTCAATCCTTCCCCCACCATACGTGATAGGAATCACATAGGCAGGAAGAGAATCACTGTCTCTTTTACCTATATTAACCAGATTTTTTTTCTAGGACAACATTACTTGAAATTCCTAAGAGCAAAGAACATGCAAAATTCCACAGACAAGTTGAAGCCCAGGATCCAAGATTTTGAAACATAAATTTTCTCTAATTTACAGGAATTAATACAGTATATAAAAAATAAATTCTCACACATAATCCTAAGAGGAGGAATTGGCAGAAAAGATAGCAAATGCTATCAAGTTAATTGTAAAACCTTATGATTCAATGACCAACAATATGCATTCCTACACTTTTGTTAAGCATGCAAATGAAATGATTGATCACCTATATTATTTTCTTATAATAGCTATGAAAGAGAAAGAGAGAGAGAACGAATAACTGAATAATTGAATGAATAAGTAAATAAAACAACTGAACAGTGAGTTGAGGATTCAAACATTGAGAAAAGATTAGACCATGATTTACCAAGATCTTAGACATGGGTTGGAAGGTTAAAATTCCAACTTTGTCATTTATTATGTGACCATGGGCCAGCCACTGAACCTCTAATCCTCAGTTTCCTCATCTCTGAAATGAAGGCGTTGGACTCAATGACCTCTAAGTTTCCTTCCATATTGATCCCTTCCTGACTCAGATTCAGGGATTAGAATGAGAGAAACAAACATTGTCTTGCTTTAGCAGGATCATAATATCTAAAGGGAAAAACAGATTTCAACATGAGCATTCATAAAAATGGGAACTTTTTTTCAAATATTTTAAAATGAAAAGTTTGTCCCTTTATACCTCCTCATCATACACCCAATCTTATTGCCAAAATAAGATCCTTGGAGTAAAAGTAGTAATAAAAAAAATTAGGCATCCAATTATTTGAAATTTTTCAATCCCTATTTCTCAAAAGTATTTGAAAACTTTAAAACTGATATGGAAGGTCAATCTCTTTAAAAGGGACCTAAAACTTATCTTAGATGCATTTCTATATATCCTTAATAATCATCAGTGATTGAGTCTTAAGAGTAACTTCCTAAAGCTAAATATCAAAATATGAAAAGAGCTTATCTATTGCTATTAGTGGCATACTATTATTTATAGTCAGTTTAGATATGTGTTATAAGATTTATATTTTTTATAAGAGGACAGAAACTTATAGTCCTGAATCTCTGGTGAAAATCAATATTGCAGATAAAATTTTGTCTGACTAAAAAGGAAACCAGGCATTGTTCATTCTATACCCGTTCTTAGTTTATATATGTCATGTGGCATTTATCATCAATAAGATATATGTCAAAAGTAAAATGAGATTGTATATTTTGCCCTGCTGCTTCCCATCTATACTCTTAAGGGAGAAGAAATGTGAGTAGTTTTATTTAGAAGTTATTTAAATAAAAGTTCACTTTGTTGCTTTACATTGAATAGAGAAGTGAACATCATAAAATTCTCATACAAGTCACTATTAATATTAGAAATAAATATATTTTACCTAGCAATATGTAAAATAAAGAAAAAAACAACTTTCAATTTAGAAATACTGGATGTGTCAAAAAATTAAAATTCAGAAAAACTTTGAGAGCATTAGAAAATTGCTCAGTTTTGTTACCCTAGAAACTGTAGACATCCCTATAACAGTGATTCAGCAATACTAAATTCTCCAGGTTTTCTATAAATAAGTGTCTAAGTTAAGGGACTACTTTAATGTAGTCTCCTATTTATATACTTCTACCTACCAATTTTCTATGAATTACAAGCTTGACCAAATAAATGTAAAGGCAAAAGAGAAATATACTAACACAGAGCCATGACTCAATCACTAGTAAAGAAATACACACTGACCATTACATATTACTTCTACTTCTCACACAAATTCCCCAATGAATTAGCCATCTCTGCTGAGTTGTAAAGAGAGCTAATCATTCTATTTAAATAAGGCACTCACTAGATTAGAAAGGCTTTACTTTTTGATACAGAGTTCAAGAAAACTTCAGTATTTTAAGTGATATTCAATTACATTTGAAGTACTAAAGTTAAAAAACCAACTATCAAGTCATAGAGTTTCCACTTAGAAAACAGGCATGATGGGAAGTTAATAATTAGTGAATCAAAAAAAAAAAAAACACTTCTTTTCTCTTTCACATTCTAATAGTCCTAAATACACCAGAAGACTAAAATTGAGAAAGGTTTTTAAAAATAGACATATAAACTGTGAAATAAGTGATACACCACTGGTATGTTATACCAAATAAATTAATTAGAGTCAGCTTTTGCCAGAACTAATTGGAAAATTGAGATAAGTAAGAAAAGAGGGCAGTTATAGATAAAAGTTTAGAGAGATACATTTGACAATACAGTTAACTCAAATTTGAAGGTAATAAAGTCACTTCTGCATAATGAAGGACCTTATACAAGAAAAAAGAAGTGTAATACTTAAAAATAATGAACAAGATAGTTTATTATTAAAGTCATTTTGGATTGACATTTATATTTTATAAACATAGGCAAACTGTAATTCAAAACCATTCCCTCCCAGACTTTAGTCACTAATAACCTTACCTTCAGCAAAAGTTCTGCTTTAACCAATTTTTCTCATGTTCTGTGTGTCAGAAGCAATCTCACAAAGGCACAGAGTATATACACACACATACACACTCGTTTCCCTTCTGCCCATGGTAAGCCAGGAAACTGTGTCTAACACTTCAAAATGTTCGGCCGTTAGGAGCTAAAAACAGATCCTGTGCAATGCTGGATGTATTTTTGTCTGCAAGCTACACACCCTCATCATGTTCAATTTTTTCCATTGGTGGAACAGGATGATGCAGACTTAACCAGAAAGTGGTTTTCCATGGGCCGCTTGAAATGATTAGCCTGGACAGCGTGCCATAATGCCTCAGAGCCACCAGGGAATAATTTATGACTGGGCTGTTGTTTGACCCTACATTCCAGAATTACCACGAAAGTTCCATAGGAAAGCTATTCGAAAGTTTGCTGAATAAAGGTTTACTCACTTGAAGCTAGCCTCAGTTTCTTTTTTAAGCACTCTCATAGCTAACGTACACACCTAACGCCCTTTGTATGGAACTTCAGTAAACATATATTCTCCAAAACCACAGCTGGAATGTTAGTCATGAAACTCCTCTCTTGAGAGCAGCCCTTAAAAAATAATTTTATAATTTTGCAAAATGATACTGTGTATAGAAAAACTCTGTGTGTTCATTTGAAAGTTATTTCAGTTTTAAGTTAGCTTGAGCTGCAGTGCCCTACACTGGAAGCTCTTGTTACAACTAGACAACAATTTTTCTACTTAATGAAAACTGAATTAAAGCAAGAATTGTTCTAAAGAAACATATAAAACAGCAAATTCGGGTTCTCACTTTTTTTCTAATTAAAATCTTTTAGCTTAATAAAATCCTAAAATTAAGAATTTTTCAACCAAAGTGCCTCACTATTTAATAAGCCAACATTTTTCAGTACCAAGAATCAGGGTAAAGTAAGTCCAACAGAAGAAGGAATGACAAGAAAAAGAATTGCAGAAAATTTTAAGATCCATACTTTTTACATGGTTTTAAACACAATGGCAGAGATTATATCCACAAAGAAAAATTCATACAAAAATATCTAATACTTTACCAACTGATGTGAAAAACACAGCTCTTACAAAAAACATCATATTTATTATACACCACTATTTTACGTTTATTTTGTTATTATTTAATTATTCAGTATTTAATTCAATTGCCCATCTACAGTACCTTTCTTAGGCACTTGCATGGGAAGACTAAATCAGTGATTTTGCCTTTCAATAACATGTCATAACTCTGGACAACACATTTCTTATCCATTTAGTTTTTCTAAGCTCTGTAGGTCTCTCTCTTTGAATAAGCAAGGACTTCAGTTAGAAGGATCAATAACTTTCTGAGTCTTAAAGTAATTAGCACAATGTCATCTGCAAATAGTACTTGAAACCTCACTATTTTAAAGATAATTCTTCCATTTGGACTCTACAGAAGACATCCTCTATGTCTGGTGATGGCATAGGGTTGCAAATATTATAACGCCAAGTTTCTGAAGAATCAAATATATGGGTGAATAAAAAGTCAATGGAGAGGTACATGTTAGGCACAAGTAGGAGATATTTCCAACAATGACCTTGCATAAAAAGTGGGATTTTTATTCCCTTTGATTATTTTAAGTTAATCAATGAAAAATTTAAAGTATCCCTACTTTACCCTTAGTAAGTCACTAAGAAAGTTCACACCTAACAGATCACAAGCACTGCACCCCTACATTAGGCTTCTCCTTATGCCCTCCACCCCAGCAAGTTTAGGCAAATTGAAAGACTATATTTGATTCCTGAGATGTGAGGAGGAGAGCTAATGGGTGGAGAATACTGTATATAAGCAGGAGTCTGAGAGAGATTTGCTCTCTTCATTCTCGGACTCTCTTCATGCTTGGTGCATTCTTGGGATCTTCACTCTTGAGCCCTGGTGGCTCTTGCTGAGGGAGGACTTCTGCTTTGGTGTTTCGCCATTGGATTAGTTTTGGGTTGGATATCTCTGTGCTGGGAAGGAGTTCAGCTTCAGTGACTTGCTTGGGTTGAAGAGACTTTCATGTACTTACACCTGGAGATTGGAACTTTGTTGGGGGAGGGAGCTAGATTTCTTTGGAGCAGACTTAGAGTGGTAGGCTAGAAAATTCCTTATCTCCTTCCTATATTTCCCTCTCTTACTATCACTATTTTGCTGTAATAAAGTTACTAAATCTACTAACATACTCATTGTTTAATTTTAAATTTTTATAAATGGCAGCCACAATTCTTTTTTTTAACCATTAGTATCTTTTTCAAACCAAAATTTTAACTATTACATTTAATACCCAATTTTAATTATTACACCTTCAAAATTCAAGAGTGCTCAAAGTTGTGGGCTATTGCCAACATTCTTGATATTTTAGGGTGTATTTACATTATTTAACTTCTCTCTTTATCAATGAAGTCATGATCAATCAAAGATCATGTTATTACAGAGAACTAGATCTCACTTATAGAGCTGTTGAAGCTCTGAAGGCTTAAAGCAGACTAAGGTAGAACATTGTCAATATTCTTTCAATAACAGGCATTGCTGCTTCCCCATTCATAAAATGGGTCATTCCAAAATAACACTCAAAGAGGACTCTAACCCCTTCTGAAGTTAAACTCCAGAGGAAAAAAAAATCCCAAAGATTTAATTTGATTTTGGCCTTAAAAAACTACTTAAGCAACTCTGACAGCTCAAGTACATAATACTTCACCATTTCTTTAAAGATTATGTTTGATACTATACTATGTATAGTATATGAACTATGAAGGACTAAACCATTATAAGCAAAGGAAGTTTCCAAGACAATCACATGATGATTCATGATGGAAAATGCTATCTATAGCCAAAGAAGAAACTGTTGAAGTCTGATTAAAGATCAAAGCATGCCTTCTTCCTCTTTATTTACTTCATGAGTTTTTTTTATTGTATGTGTGATATGTATCTTATCTTTTTTATTGTATGTGTGATATGTATCTTCTATCATGACATGAGAAACATGGAAATATATATAGCATGAAAGCACTAGTATAACTTATATGAGGCTATTTAATACCTTGGGGAAGGGGAGAACGCAGGGGAGGAGAAAATTTGAATCCTAAGATGTTAGAAAACAATTGTGAAAAATTATTTCTACATGCAACTGAAAAAAATGAATAAATGGAAAAATTTTAAATAAGACTATATTTGAGTTTTAATATCATTAATAAAGGACATCAATTAGGAATCATCAGCCCACAGATAAATCCATGCCTATTAGCCATTCTCATCTTCCCTACCATCTTAGATGTCCTTTACCCCCAAAGTTTATCCTGTTTCCTTTTCTTTTTTAAAAGTTGGTCTTCTGTCTTGGAACTAATGTTTATTATGATTCTAAGTAGAAGGTAATGGTTGTGGGTTGTTTTTGTTTTGTTTTTTAAGAGTTAGGATGAGGTTTGTTGAGTGGAAGGTGGGAATGGATTAGAGGTTCAGTTAAAAGATAGTAAAAATTGAATAGTCATTATTGATCTACATTTTGAAGAAGTTTGAGAATCACTTTCTTAGATCCATCAAGATAGAAATTATCTTAAAAAGGACAAGAAAAGGCCTAAAAATGTGTTCATTTCTAGACAATATGAATTATTACTAAATGAGAGAAATCATTATGGTTTAAGTGAATTTCACTTAGCATGAAAAGTCCTCATTCAAAGAAGTTGACAACCATTATTAGAATCTTATATTAGTCACTTTGAGGCTACCAAAAGGAATATTATAAAAACCACTCTCTCAAATGTTCTTTTTAATCAACAGACAATAGCCTAAACTATTTGCTTTCCATAGGGGGAAAGATAAAAAGAATAAACCATTGTCAGTGAAGCAAAATGCCAAGAGATGTGATATTTCATAAGTGTAATAAAACTATTTTGATGTACTTATACAAATGAAAGATATATGAACAGAAATGAGATCCTTATATTCTACTTTATGATTAAAAAAATAACAGTCCAAAGAGTAGGACATTATCGGCTGAAAGAAGGTGAAACTCAGGAAACAATGTTGCAGAATTTTCCCCAAGTTAAAGCAAGATAATACTGGAAGGATATTAATCATACTGACATTTTATCTGAGCAAATGATAATAGTCTCAGGAAATTTAATCTCAATGGAAAACATTTTTCTTGATTTTGGTCACAAGGTCCAAAGCCAGTCAGTCTTTTTCTGCAACCAAATACTTCCAATAGATCTTGCTTTCATGTTCAAAGATACTGCTGGAAGATTGAATTATCCATGTGCACAAGTATGACTTACTTAAAATCCCAATGCCATTGGTTCTGTTATTTGTCCTGCATGGAGTACAAGGATCATTTGTGTTTCAGTCTATCTTTTTTATGAAATTGGGTACTAATTGATGCTCCATATCTTTGCCTCGCAGACTTTTTGACAACTTTGTTGGAAATATGCTATCTCATCTTTCATCATTATACAGCAACAAGATCTGCCAGGGATTAGTGTCCATGATGGAATGCTTGGAAGTCTTCTCCTGCCCATGTTGTTACTATCATCCCATAGTGACTTGTCTAATAAGGGATGCTTGAGATTCATACTTTCCATTAATTTCCATCACGTTGAAAACCCAGTGGTATTGATTTGCCACCAAAATAACCTTAATGCCAGAGTATTAGCTCCAGTTTGGGGTTCATGTAGTGGTGGTAGTGGTAGCAATAGTACTGGTAGCAATAGCAACAATAGCTAACACTTATGAAGTGCTTTTGGTGGTGTAGTGGATAAACCTGGAGTCAGGAAGACTAATCTTAATGAGTTCCAATCTTGGATACTTAACTAGCTGTGCAAGTTATTTAATGGTTCCTCATCTGTAAAATGAGCTGGAGAAAGAAATGGCAAAGGTTACAGAGAGTTGGCTTGACTAAAACAACTGAACAAGAATGACTAAATATGTTGAAGTCTCAAAACAATGTTGTGAGGTAGATACTATAGATATTATTATCTCCCTTATTATCTCTAAGTAAAGGAGCCAAGGATCTGAGAGACTTCCACCAAATAAGCCTCATCCTAACTCTTTAAAAAACAAACAAACCCTTTCCTTCTGCTTAGAATTGATGCTAAATATTAGTTCCAAGGCAGAAGACTAACTCTTAAAAAAAAAAAAGAAACAGAATAAGCTTTGAGGATAAAGAGCATCTAAGATGATAAAGACAAAATCTTGCTTCCTGTCTTGAGAATCATGAAGAGAACTTTTAGTGTTTGTTTGAGAAATCTCCAACTATCATCAATGGCATTCTATCAGTCATGTAACAAGTTGGGTAAAACCACTGCTGTCATATGCCTTTAGTCTATTCTAGAGCTTGCTGTTATAAAACAATTATTTGATAAGCATTTATTAAATACTAAGCAATGGGATAGTCATTAAATATAAAAATATAAAAGTCCCTACCCTTAAAGAGTTTACATTCTTCTGGAAGAAAAATTATGCACATATATAAGTAAACAAAATAAATAGTAAATACAAAGTGATTCTTGATCAAGAAAGTCACTTTGGCTAGACTATAGGCTATGTGAAGTGAGGTGGAGTAATATATAATAAGGTGGGATCTGTGGGTTGCAGAGGAATTATGAATAATATTATTTCATCTTAGAGTCAATAAGGAGCCAGTGATCTTATTGAAGAGGAAATGACCTGTGCTCTAGGAAAATAACTGGTAATTCTATGGACCATGGATTGGGAAAGGTTGAGGACTGGGGCAAGTCCCTTTTTTACAGGATACTAAGGCTTTTATTTATGAAGTTTTTATGTCAAGGTCAGAAATGTTAAATAGAATGCCATCATCATCCCTTGTATTATGCAGCTTTAGACACAGGTAAACGACTGCATAAATTCAGAGGTCACTTAAAATTCTGAATGTCTTTGATTTTGCCTATGTCTGAAGCCTGCCATAGTTATTTCTTAGAGACTTGGTGGCACTCAGAGGTAATCTTTGATCTAATTGGTACCATCATGTCTAGGGAAGGTCTGGGGAGGACAATAAGGCAAGATGAATGAAACCCAGACTAAGTCTAAACATAGAATTGTTATCACTGTACCAATTTAGGACATCTTAATCAGTGTTTGGAAAAATGTATAGTTAATTATTTTCTACATAAAGGAAGGATAAAATGAGAGGAAATAAACCAGGAGATCACGAAATCATAGATTTAGATTTGGAAGTAATGTTGGAGTCATCTAGTTTAACTCTTTCATTTTATGGATAAGGAAATGGAAGTCAAGATATATTAAGTTATTAGCCCCAAATTACACTGAGTCAGAATTTGAATACAGTTCTTCTACTATTAAATCTAACACACTTTCCACTGCACAATAAGGGAAAAAAATATTTTGACAGTCAAAATGATAAAACACCAAGATACAAAAGGAAGGTGTTGCAGTAATTTAAGTTCCTTAAAAATATTCACAAATAAAAGATACGATCACAGTCCTTAATGATTAGTTTAACTCTCTAAAGAAAAGAGAATTAATTACATTATTTCTCCAGATTTATGACAGATCTATTATGTGCTGAAGAGAACCAAAGGGACTATAGCTATTGCTAGAAAAGATATAAACAATGTGGAAGAGATGACAAAAATAGAATCATACCATAATCCAATTTAGAGTCCAACCTTCTACTTAATGCAGGAATTATTGCTACAACATCTCTGACAAGTGACATACTCTCCTTAATACCACTGGTAAAAGGAAGCTAACTCAATCCCCTGGTGTAGGTTTATTTTTGTACAGCTCCATTAGGTAGATGTTATATTAAATCAAAATCTATCTTCTTAGAACTCCCATCCATTGCTCAGAGTTCTGCTCTTAAGAGTTACGCAGACCCAATTTGCTCCTTCTAAATATTCTAAGCCAGCTAATAGGCTGTCACCAACCTATCCAATCTCTAAATTTCCCCACAAAAACAAAACAAAACAAATAAAAACAAGAAAACAAAAACACCTTACTTTTTAAACTCAGTTTCTTCAATTTACATGACCCAGCTCCTCACCATTCTGATTATCTTTGTTTGGATATATGAATGGAATAATAAAAATAGAGCTGAACTCAAATAAGAAGAGAAGAGACATAGGTTCAAATTACACCTCTGATACCACAGCTCACTTAATTTCTATAGGTCTGTTTTCTTATCTGTAAAATTCAATTCAACCAACACCTATAAGATGATTACTTTGTGCAAGACTCTTGTGCTAGACTCTGTGAACACAAAGATAAAAACAAAACAAAACAAAACAAAGACAAAAACAACAACAAAAAATAGGGCCTTGCTCTCCAATCTGCAGCAACCCTCTTATGGGGTTATTGTGAAGAAAAGATTAAATCATGTATTTCAGTTCATTGCAAAGTGCTTCTCCAACAATACTTCTACCATTTATCATCCCTGCTAATTTGACATGAGTATGGTTATATGTTGAAGTTGTTTGCATTTCTCTCAGTAATACAAAGTACTTTCATTTGCAATTTTCCTTTTGGATTGTTGGTTTATATTATTTAACCATTTATCCATTGCAGAACGGCTCTTAGTAATATATATCACCATCAATTGCCTATACGTCATGAATATCAAGTTCCTTTGAATATTTTTGAAAAAATCTATCTTGATAGTCTAGTACTGATTTGTTCTTGAAAAAGCTTGTTAATTTTATATAACAGAAATTTTGTATTTGCTTTTTGCGATCTCTCATATCCCTTGTTATTCCAACTACTGTAAAAGGTATCTTCTTCCATTTTCTCTTTTTTTTAATGATGTGAAAATTTTATATTTAGGTTACATATACTTTTTGGAGCATATTGTAATGTATAGTTATTATTGCTATTATTGTTTGTATGTAACCATGGAAAAAAGGAAAAAAGCTGCCCAATCTGGAAGTCTTTTTAAAAATGTTTGGCCTGACTGATTGGGTCTGGTTTTTTTTTTTTTTAAATCACATGTAAAACATATAACCAATGCTTAAAAATTGGATAAAGTGAGACCATGGATCCTTTTCTAAGCACTAAACTATTTTTGCATTAAAGTTTTTTTATCCTATTAAATAGTCAAATGATGTATTTGATACTTAGCCTTTATATGTAGATATATAAACACATTAATAAAAATCAGATGTGTGTGTGTATGTGTGTGAATAAAATGGCCTCAATTGTTGATATCGCAAATGTGACAATGAGGTTTCAATGTATCCAAATTACCTTAGTTTACCTGACTTTACAATTCTAATGGAACTCTCTACTTAGAAAAAATTCTGGGCTGGTTCTGGAAGATTTAAACGTTTACTGTCAGTCTTTGGCATCTGAAAAAAAAATTGAATTTAAAGCTTGCAATGATGAATCCTCTCCATTTAAGGCCCCTTTGGGAATTCTTAGAACATTTCTTATATTTGATGGGATCTTGGCACACATCAAATTTAAGTGCATTTGCAAAGAGCTACTTAGAAAAGAGTAGGGGGGGTTGAAGTCTTTTTCTCTCTAGGAACTTCAATTATTTGCACTCAAAAGGAGTTTTTGAGGGGGTGAGAAAGTGATAGATATAGATTTTAAAATTCATATCCTTTGCACAAATAGCAGTTAGCAAAGCTTATTTGAGGATATAGTGATTAAGGAACTAAATATTGACATATGTTAAACTCCCTAAGTCTCTGGAACATACAGATAGGCTCAACCTTACCCTAAGAGGAAGTGCAGAAGAAATGTAGTTTAATCATCTATTCATCCAGAATGTATCTCCTGAAAAGGTGCAGATGATCATATGACACAGTTCTGGAAAAAAAAAATAAAATTTTAAGGAACATTGTTTTAGGTTAGAATTTTCTCATTTGAATTTATTTCATTAGCAATCAATAAAAAAATCCTTAATTCTATTTTTAAAATGATTGAAGGGACTGAAAGTTAATAATTACTGAATCATGGGCCATTCACTAACTGGGCAAACAACATAGGCTACCTACAACAAATGGAACAAAATGACTATCTGAAAATAGTTACTTGGGCTTCCTTTCATGCAAAAAGAAGCATCTGGAAGGTCTAGGACCAGCTTATTCAGTTATATCTAAACTCATCAGTCCAAAATGTGTACCATCTTTTATCATATATAAATACACAAACACACACACTCACACAAAGCCATGAACACACATGAGCAATATGTGAAGCTGATAGCAAGTTGTTGTATGGCTCTAACCAATAGTGTCTAAAACTACAACTTACATACCCTACAAAACAAATCAACTGAGGAATCATGAAGGATTACCTTTATACATCAATCTAGTTTGTAACCTTAAGCAAATTATTTAACCTGTGTGGGGACTAATTTCCTCATCTAATAAAACAGGAGGTTCAGCAACATAATCTCTAAACTTTCTTCCAGCTCAAATAGTCTAATATCACATTATGGTTCTGACTTTTACTTATTGGATTACTTGTGGAGCGATATATATATTACTGGGAAACATTTCCTTTCCTTAACCAATTAAATTATAGTTCAACCATGGATGAAAAGATAAGGTTTCCATAAATTATTGCAAAGAATTCTATTGGTTGCTCTGTTTAAAATTATACCTTCTTAATTTATGTGACCAGCATGCCACAACTATATCACCATATCAACTATGTATGGACCAATCAAATTCTAGGACTTGAAGTCAAAATATTAAGGAGTACTTCTTTACTCTTTGCTGTTTATAAAGTGAATCTTCATCAGAAAGAGGTTCATTCTTTACATGGTACTCCTATAATAATACAAAGATTGCCTAAATTTTATGAAAATATCTGAATATTATTGAAATGTATTCACTTCATTTAAGGATAATTATCCTTACATGAGAAAAGAGGACAACATGTAAAAATGAAAAATACACATGAATTTTTATTCTTAAATTCTAAACCTTAATGACAATCAAATTTCCACATTTGGGCTATCTATGATATATCTACAAGGACATAAAGATAATGCTGAACAAAACAAGGGGTAGGAACAAAAACTGGAATAGATCAAGTATGTGATGAGTAGCTTTATGCTAAAATTGGCATGATTTGGGGAAGGATGTCATCAAATATTAATTCTCAAGATCTTTGAAGACCAGAGAATATCAAAGGTATAAGAGGAACCTGAACCAAAAAAGATGACTAATAAATTAGAGAAAATACCATTAACTGATAATCCAAAGATCTTTCTTTCTCCATCTCTTCAGAATCTTTATGAGATTAATCAACAGGTACATCAAGGTGTCTTTGATATTGATGAGTGGACAAACTTTCACAAACTATATTCCATAATAAGCTGGATCTTACTAACAGAGATGGAAAAATTCCCACACTCATTATTATCCTTGTTGAATATTTGAAAAATCATTTGATTCAATAAAACAAAATACTCATTTTAACAGTTCTCCTCCAATATTTATATTTGTTCCATGTTAAAATCATTTACAGAGCCCTTGAAGGATATAAAAGTATTTCTTTCAATAATCTCTATTAGTATAAAGTAGGTATAAAAAGTGGAAAAGTATGCTGGTCAAAGGCACTGGCTACTATCATATTGGGTGTTCGGTACAGAATCCAGCTAGAGGGAATCCTTTCATTTGGATTCCTCTGGATCAGTACTGTCAAACTCAAAACAGAAATGGGGTCCACCAAGCCTTACATAAGAATCTCTGGGGGAGATATTGACTTTAAAACCATGTTAGTACTATATTTGTTCTATTGCATCTTCATTGATTTTGTTAAGTATTTACAAATTACATTTTAATTTGCTTTAAGAGACACAAGCATTATGGACTGCAATGTGGCCCATAGTCTGCATGTTTGACACCTGTGCTCTAGATGTTTCAGTTTTAAAATAACTATACTGGTTTCATGAAAGTCAGAATGTGGCAGGTTCACTCAAATGAGATCCATACCTAAAAAATTGGTCCTAATTTTTGGTATGGTAAAAATACTAACTATATAATTAATTTCTATTGTCGAGATTATGATATGCAGTTGTACGGACAACCCCTTGAGCCATTAATACAAGTTTCAGGGATAGACACTATAGATGGATAATGATTTTGTTCAAAAATTAAATAAGAGAATGGGCTAGACTACATTTTGGAATTAGCACAGGGTTTTAAAAAGACATCAGCTTTCTCCTTGAAACAAAGAATCATTTTTCTTTTTCAAAATTAATTTAGATTTTATTTAATAGAATTAACTTAATTAATTCTATTAATAGAATGAATTTAAATAATTCAGAATCATTTTCCATGGTTACATGATTCATGTTCTTTCCCCTTCTCCACCTAGCCAAGCAATTCCCCTGGAGAACCATTGTTTAATACCAAGATTATTCTATCAATGCTACATGACGGTGAATCACAGAACACTACAGTCGAAAATATGAAGATTATAGTTTGCCAAAAGGGCAATGAAGAGGTACATGGTGAATGACATATTGCAACATATAACCAACAAAGAATTATACTGGAGAAGTTACATGGAGAATGTAATAATATTGAAATATGACCAGAAAGGAAAGTGGGTAATCACGTAGCAAGTACAAGGAAAAAACTGATGGATAGCTAATGTGGTGCACTGGCACCCAAACAATGTCAAGAAATCGAAAGAAAGGACCTTTAGCATACCAGATGGACCCCCTCTGGAGAATTCTCAGGAAAGTCATAAGCAAGAGGAAAACAGAAAGAAAAGGTGGGCATGGATTGCAACCTTGGAATGGGGAGGACTTGGGTTCAAATTTGATCTCAAACACTTCTGACCTGTGTGTCAATTAACCTCAATTGTCTAGCCTTTCCTGCTTTTCTGTCTTAGAATTGATACTGAGGGGGGCAGTTAAGTAGTTCAATAGAGAGTCAGGCCTAGAGACGAGAAGTCCTGGGTTCAACTCTGATCTCAGACACTTCCTGGCTGTGTGACCTTGAACAAGTCACTTGACTTCCATTGCCTAGCCCTTACCACTCTTTTGCCTTGGAACCAATATTTTGTATTGATTCTAAGACAGAAGGTAAGGGTTTTTAAAAAAATAATTGATACTAAAATGAAATTCTAAGTTCCCTAGAATCAAAGAATCTCAGAGTTAGAAGGGACCTCAAAAGCCATATAATCCAAAAAAAAAGAATCCCTTCTATAATATAACCAATAAGTGGTCATTAAGCTTTTAAACATCTCTAGTGTATAAAAGTCTACTATTCTCCTTGGAGCATCCAATTTCACTGTGGGAGTTTTTTTGTGTTTTTTTTTGTTTTTGTTTTTGTTTTTGCAACTTCTACCACTGCTCCTACTTCTATGCTCTGAAAATATGCAGGATTTTTTGCACAAGAGTCTTTCAAACAACTGAAGGACAATCATAAAAACCCCAACCTCAAGTCTTCACTTCTTCAACCTATTCATTTTTTCTTTCCAACGAAATTCTTATATGACACAAATTCAGCTAGTATATAGATGAAACTTTTCCTTTTGGAGTTTCAGGAGTTGATTGATGACAGATCCTTTCTATCTTTGCCCTCTATTTCTAATATACCTAAGCATTTTCATTTATAATTCTTTAACTACAGTGTCTAGGCTTTTTAAAAAAAATCACAGTTGGCAGAATGTTTAATGATTCTTAACTTATTTCTTATTGTTCTATTTTCCAGGTCAGGTTTTTTTTTTAATATCAGATATCATAAACTTTCTTCTGGGGTTATTTCCCCAATCTTTTGATTTTGTTCAAATATTCCTTGCTATCTAAGGTAGTCATTGATTTCTGTTTGTTCTTTTCTTGTATTAAGAAATCTAACACTGAGAGCAGGCTCACCACCTACTCTTCAAAGCTATTTTTTCTTCCTCCAATTCTCTCAAGAATTTTTATCTCATTTAAAAAAATTCTTGCTTCATTTCTCTAGTTATTCATGTAGTACTTCTAGAATTTCATTGTTTTCTTATTGTCTCTGTTTGCAGTTGTCACAAAGATATTCTCTCCCTTGGGGGAATCTTTGTATTTGCATTCATTTTTTATACTACTTTGTATTTTTAAAATCATCTCATGTCTCCAGTTTTACTTCCTGAATTTGGACTTTGTGACAGGGACAGGCTTTACCCTATCCTATGCTTTTTGGTGGAGTAATATTATCTTGGGTTGTTTGTTTTCCTATATTGAATGCTACTCTTAGAATTGAACCTTCATGGATTTTGGAGGATCAGAATCCTAGATGTTCAGAACCCTCTTGGGCATCCCAGGAGAGGACACTAGGATCCTATTACCCCTGTTCCTGGGCTTCCTGGTATAAGCACTGCTGTACTACATGTTGGTTGCTACCACTGCCTCCCCTCAGATTTTCAATGATCTCTTCTCTGGGTCTTTCTATCCACTCTAAGGCTCTTATTGCCTCAGAATACTAAGTTGTATAAGTTACCTATATCCCATCTCTGGTCCTGCTTGCTAAAGACTATCTTGTCTTGGCATTGACTTTGCTAGTGGAAACCTCTTCATGTTGCTTTTGGTCTACTGACAAATTTTTTTATGTGAAAAAGTCACTTGGTAGAGTTTTCCATTGGATTTCTTTATAATTATTCAATTGTGCAAACTTCAGAGTTTTCCTAGAGTAGGTAGAGAGCTTAACTATCTGTCTTATGAAAGCAAATTCTTGGTTCTCTATTATGAGTTTACACTTGTGATAAGGGAATCCTTTATTCTCTTTGCCTAGTTGGAGTTAAAACTTTGGTTAACAGTAACTTAAGTACCCTTACTTAGTACCTCACTAGATTGTGAGGACAGGATTAACTCTCCTTTGTTTACCTTTTGAATTAATCAACATAAGCAATACACCCATACTTAACCCTAAAATAAGGGAAGTCCACAAACTCTTAGTACAGGAGTTTACACCTCCAAAAGGAAGACACCCCTACTTAACCTTATGTGGGGGGGAGGTCTGCAACCCAGGTGCTAAACTGGGTGACAACTCAGAAACATGTGGATTCTTAGGAGGAGAGTTAACATCTTTAGAGGTGAGAAGTCAATTCCACAGATAGTGCCCCTCAGCAGTGCTGGACAATTTGGAAACAGTGACTGGCCAGAGATAAGACAGTAAACCACCATAAAAGTCAAGAAATTCTTTCAGTTGGAGAGGTCTTGGGAAGTTGAGTCTCCTGGAGAGTATCTCCTGGAGATAGTCATCAAGGGAACTTCACTGGACACTTTGGCTTGGATTGTGGCTTCAATTTAGACTGATTCCTGGACTACTTCCCTGGGTGAGTGAAAAAGCTGACTCCCTTCCTAATTTCCTAAGAGACTAGTTTCCATCTTGGAAGAGGCCATGTGGTTCCTCACTAACCCTAACTCTAACCCTCCTGCCTGAGGACTAATATAGGTATTTTCTCTAATCTCTTTCACATTTCTCTACTTTATTGTTTCCCCTCTATTTTATATATATAGATATAGATATAGATTTTATATATATATATAGAATAAACTTCTGACTTGAGATATACTCATTTCAGTGACTATGTTATTTCATATAATTTAAGTTCAAACATTAAATTTAACCTTTACAGCCTCCTATTAAGATAAAAAAGATTTCCTGGCAATATAGTTAATATTTGTTTGCAAAGGAGTCCTTGATTTGCAATCAGAGGACATGGATCCAAATTCCAGTTCTGCTACTAATTACATCTACTGAAGTGAATCACTTCACTTCTCCTGAGTCTCAGGTTTTTTTCTTTTAATCTGTAAAGTCTAGGGTTTGACTAAAATGATCTGCAAGGTCTGTTCTAGCTCCAAATTTGTGATCCAATGTCAAAAAAGTGAAATGTTTTCAGAAGAGACTGAAGCATAAAAGTCAAGAAAGAGTGACTTCATGTTCTTTAGGCTAGCAAGAATGAGAAAAGAAATGCCTAGAAGATCTCTTCCCTGACCACATGCTGAGAATACATTTGAGGTGGATGCTGTCATTGAAATCAGCACTGATACATTGGTAACAATGCTGACTCAAAACCTTTAAGGAACTAGAGAAGACATAAATAATAAATAGCAAACTAGTCAAGTAGATAGACAGATAGATAGATAGATAGATAGATAGATAGATAGATAGATAGATAGATAGATATAAAAATGCCTATGTACTGACCTAGTAGTTGAATTTATTTATATATTAATTTGCACAACAACATTCCTAATTCTATCTAGACTCTGAGAACTCATACGCTGTCTCTTATTTTAACTTTATTTCTCCATTTTAAAAAAATGAGATCTACCAACTATTCAAATAAGAATTAGGTAGTTAGTACAAAAAATTAAAACTGGCATTTAAAAATATATATTTTGTCTATATACATTTTACTGTCACCTGAGGACTATTAAAAAGGAAGAATGTCATGCTTGAATATGTTGATATATATACATATGTAAATATAATTACATATGATGGAATATTGAGAAAAAGCAAAAAATAGATACAATCAATCATATCTTCAAAAGAGTACTAAAAAAGATAAAATAATGGAAACCATCAGAATATTTTATAAATATATCTATAATATGAGTCCCAATTTTCATATAACTCAAATTTTGTAGATGAAGGTGTCCACTGACAATGAATCTTATTTCCCTTTTTCAAAGAACAGGCATTGTAATTGAAGAAAAAAAGACAAAGCAGGGAGACAGAGAACGAATATAAATGGATTCTCCAAATAAGTGTCTTCCCTAAACACTGAACATTTCATATCTTCAATCAAAATATTAAAAAATTCCTTCTAGAGTACTATTTGATCTGGAGGTGGGCTTTTTTTTTCATTATTAAAAAAAAAAAAAGACTGGTGTGCTCCTGCCCAAATTAAGAATCCCATATGGTGAACTCAGACCCCTAACACATAGAAACAGTTTGAGCACATTAAATATCTCTCCAACAACAACAACAAAAAAGTATCCTTTAAGCTGGCCAAAGTCAGCAAAGATCTGATTCTGACAGATTGGAATTTTTAACACCAATATTATTCAAATTCAGTCCTAGCTTATGTATATATTACACTACTATGAGCGGGATCAACAAGAGACGGTAATATTTGGCTTTGATTACTGATCATTTGAAATTTAAATATTTATATTTGGAACACTTGAAATGATAAAAATTTTAAGTTAAATAAGATTTTAGATATTATCTAGCTTAATCCCTCATTTTTACCAACACTGATAAACTGAGGCCCAAAGAAGAAAGGCAAATAACTTACCTAGGAAGATACAGAGCCGTGACTAGAATCTAGATTTCATGAATCTCATTCCAATTGGGTCCCTTCCATTAATGCTACATGAATAGATAGCAGGGGCTGATTCCCTAACTACTCTTCTATTTTGTTCTCCAGGTTACTTGTTTAACTTTATGTAGATCAAAGTCATTTAAATCATTAACATTCAATTAGTTAGGTTAGTGATTTAAAACAAATAGGTACCTTTTGCAAGTTTCAATTACTACCATTTAACATCCCTAGAGTCAAAAGCAATCTACCCAGAGATTTTTAGCAACCCAATGTTGTACTTAGCCCTGAAAACTAATAAAGCCATAGGACATAATCACTTATCCACTGCTCCCATAGTGTAATAATTGACCTTTAATGCTAGACAACATAGGAGCATTTAGAAATTATCATTGTAGGTGAATGCAATTAACTATATAACTAAATTATCACTTACTAAAATAATGCATTTAATAACAATACAAATTATAATTAGAGAATATATCTATTTCTAATCATGTGGCCTATTCATTAAAAAATTTGCCCCACCCAGAATGATTTACACCATGCAATTATTCACTGAATTAAAAGATTTTTAAAGAAATATATGGATTACAGCTAAAATTTTGCAAGTACCCCTTGCTGAATTGATATAACAAATTAGTGCAATGTCCAAGCAAGTATCACCAGACCACTCGATCCTCTAAATTCTTAAATTTTGTAGGGACTTCTTTGGCAGTAGCTGTAAATCTGAATGCAAAGTACTTGGGTATTGTTTTTTTTCCCACTAGGAATAACATAAATGGTGGTGAGAGTTTTTAAAAACTCATATTTGAATAGATTTTCAAAAGATTTTATTGATGACTCCATTTGGTCTTAAAACAGTTGCAACCAAAAGCAAAAAAAAAAAAAGGGGGGGGGTTTGGAAGCAGGGAGCAGATGGACAAATAATGTCACCAACCATTTATAATATCACCATGATATAACAGGAATAGGTCTTATCCCCCACCCCACCCCCCTACCCCTCGATTTTGAAGATTTATTAGTCTTCACAAAGCTAAAAGATTTCTCTTCTTCCACCTCCCCCATTCTCAGTCTTGAACCCAAAGCCTTAGTCTTGGAATTCAGCTTCCTCACAAAGCAAGCCCAAGAGGAAATTCACAGGTAACATCCATCATTTGCAAAGCTATTGTCGAGGTCTGGTGAGCTCAGACTTCCCTCTCAGTATTTATAAAACTTTCACTGCCTGGTGGCTGCAAACTGTCAAGGATACGGAGCTCACTTATCATAATAGTCCATTCACTTAGGGCATGTCTTCTGGGGGAAAGCAAGCTGAAGTTCCTACTTAACCTGTGCCCTTAAAAAACATATCTTTTCCCTTTTCCCACTCTCCTCTGCGCCTCCCCCCTCCCTTATCTCCTAGATGTTTTGTTAGCTACCTTCCTTTGAAATTCATTTGTTTTTCAAATCTTGTTCCCACTTTCTCTCTGGGGGAATGGGGATGGGCTGGGGGACAGTTTACTGTCCAGGATTTTCTTTAACCTCACTAACAATCAGTGCTGCTTATCAATTCAGATAGGGTTTGCCATGGAACAAAATGAGAGGAGGAACATTTTCCAGGGGCATTTTCTATCCTATCATTAACTCCTGGTGAGTCACTGACCAGTAGAACTTCATCTGCAGCCCTCTGGTCAGAGAGGGATCATTTGTTATCACAACCAGCCTCTAGGGTAGTGTGAGAGGTTCAAGAAACAATGCACAAAGCACTTAAAGGCATTGATTGACTCAGCCCTCCATCCCCCTGTATTAGAGCAACTGTGGACCAAAGAGCTAATGTCAATTATCAAATGCTAAGCATAATAAAGCAAGGATGTACCATCCTTCAGCAGACCTTAGAAAGTTAAAGAAACATTCCCTTCACATCAAAGGGTGGCTAATTATAATGAAAAGAGGGTTATAGCAAGACTCCCGAAGTGTCAGAATTCTGGATATGTGGAGCAAAGGCTTTTTCCTTCCCATCATAAATCAAAGTTCTCATCATTTATAAAGTTCTCCCACATGTGAGAAGTGTCCTCTCTGTCCGCCCCTCTTCCACACCAAATAGAGAAAAGATTTTTTAAAAATTGCATCCCAACTGTCCAACTCATTGCATTCCCAAGATTGGTGTACTTTCAACTAATCTGGATTCAGATTGGAACTAGGGTGGCTGGCACTTCAAAAGGGATGAGGGTGAGGGGCTGATTGGGGTTCCCTGTTGTAATATATTCTAACAAGCAGATGCATCCTATTATCCAGTAACATTGACCTCCTGACATTATAATACTCAACTTAATACACTTCCATAGGCTGTCCCCCAAGTCTGAAATGCCCTCTTCAATTTGGTCTCCTGGACTTCCTGGCTTCCTTCAAGTGCCAGCTAAAATCCCACCTTCTATCAGAAGCCTTTCCTAATTGTCCTTAATGCCAGAGCTTTCCCTCTGAGAATACCAATTTCTCCTAAATATATCTTCCATGGCATAGATTCCATTGGAGTGGAAGCTCCTGGAGAGCAAGAGCTGCTTTTTTGCATTTCTTTGTATCTTTAGCATTTAACACGGTACCCAGCATACATGTTGACTTGACATGTAGGGAACTGGACTGGTCACTGGAAATGCTAGTGATAAGAATGTAGTTTGTGAGACCGGATATATAAACAGTAAGATAAGGAGGAAAGGATAAAAGTGTCACGGGAGCGATATAAAAAGCTGCTATAGCACAGAGAAAGTCATTCCATCACCAAGGGCCAGGGTACCCACTGGAGCTTCCATGAGGGTATTATCCCTTCAGTGCCTGAAATAAATGGAGCATGGTACAAAGTGTAAGCTATATAAAAGTTGATTGATTGATGAGCAGAGAAGTCAAACAAATGGATAGAATTGGGAAGGGAAATTTAATCAGAGGAGAAGCACAGCCACAAAGGCAACCAGGTGGCACAGTGGAGAGAATGTGGGGTCTGATGTCAGGAAGACTCATCTTCCTGAGTTTAAATCTGGCCTCAGACACTTAGCTGTGTGACCCTGGGCAAGTCACTTACCCCTGTGTGCTTCAGTTCCTCAACTATAAAAATGAACTGGAGAAGGAAATGGCAAATCACTCCTGTATCTTTGCCAAGAAAACACTAAATGGAGTCACAAAAAGTCAGACACTACTGAAACCACTGAACAACAACAACAAAAGCATCACCCCTCCTCCAAAAAAAAGACATGAAGGTGATAAAGAATTATGGTAGTTTGGGAAAATAAGAAAACTAATCTGACTGAATAGCAGACATACAAATAAGAGTAGAAACACTGGCTGAGGCAAAACTAAGGAGATCTTCAAATGATAAGATTAGGGATTTGAACTTTATACTGAGTGCTTTGGGAGAGCCATTGAAACAAAAGCAGGGGGAATATGGAAGGTAAATTTTTAGTCTTGAGGATTCATGGGATAATAAATATACAGCTTAAGGAATCATTCAGAGATCATCTAAATCAATCCTCCTAATTTATAGATGAGAAACTGGGACCAAGAAAGACATTAAGGGACCTGTCCAAAGATCCTTACAAAATCTTCTGGCTTTCCAAGCCCTTCGTCCCACTCTACTCACCCCATGCCCCATTCCCCTACCACATACTCTTCAATCCAGTGACACTGGCTTCCTTGTTGTTCCATGAACAAGACTCTCCATTTCTAGGCTCCAGGAATGTTCTCTGGCTGTCCCCAGATTGGAATGGTCTCTCTCTTCAGTTCCATCTCCTGATTTCCCAAGTTTCTTTCAAATCCCAGCCAAAATCCCACTTTCCAAAGTAATCCTACTGTCCTCCCTCTGTTAAATATTTCTGACTTATCTTGTGTATAGCTTGTTTATACAAATTCTGTGTTTACTTATTCTCTCCCTCAATAGGGTCAGGTACTGTCCTTTACATCATTTTGTATCAACAGAGCTTAGCACAGTGCCTGGCACATAGAAGGAGCTTAATATTAATAAACACTTATTGACTAAATGGTCCAAAGTAACACAGGTAATTGACAAAGACAGAACTTTTAAAACCATGTACTCTGGTTCCAAATTTAATACTTTCTCTTTTTCTTCTTAAATGAGCTAAATCCAGGTCTGAGGCCACTGCTGGAAGTTTGGAGAGGCTAATCAACTTATGCATAATGGGGCTAGAAATCTTAATCAAACTCAGCATCCTGGCTCATTAAGGATTCAACACATTCTAAGTCCTTCAGGGCCTCTTTGATTTTTTTTCTTTCTTTATATTGTTCATTTTTGTAAGTGAGTAATCTTATAAACCAAACCCCTAAAACATAAAACCAAACAAGTGAAAAACTGTATGTTTTCATCTGCCTTCTGAATCCAACAGTTCTTTCTCTGGAGGCAAATAGCATTCTTAATTAGAAGTCCCTCAGAATTGTCGTGGATCATTGCATTGCAGGACCTCTTTCAAAGGAAATAGATTCAGATCTTCCAGGAGCCACAGAATGGGTTTATGTGAAAGATGCTGGTAAAGATCATACCAATCCCTAAGTAATGAATTCAGTTGAATAACTGTTTATTGCATTGGAATAACTGCCCGATTTTAAGGTAAAGAATCTCATTTGATTCTGAGCTTTTCTATTTACTATACACCTATGTGATCTAGAACAAGTAATTCATTTACTTCTTCTAGCTTCAATTTTCTTATCTACAAAAGGAGATCATCTCTAAGGTTCTTTCCAGATTGGGATCTCTGATTCCCCCATCCCTATGTCAGTATCAGTGATAGAGCTGTGTAAAGTGAGATTATTCTTCCATTCCATTCTTGCATGATTATATGTCACTTTAGAGTCTTAAGACTTCATTTTTTTATTAACAAAATAAGAAATGTGTATATATCATAATACATACTATATATACTAAATAATATAGTAATATAGTAGTATATATATGTAATATATATATATTGTTTAATTAGAATTTGAACCCTAGGACTCTAAATCTCAGCTTCCCATGTTCCTTCTCACATTACGTTTTAGAGATAAAGTTTGTGTGTAACTTCACCCCTCTCTCTCTTTTCCTTGTGGACAGGGCTGGGAAAACTTTTCTTTACTCAGGTTTTTACTTTTGTCTTTTTATTTCTTCTACTTCAAGTAATTATTAATAAATCTTATAAAATATAATACTTGGAGTTATTGGATATTAATTTTAATCTTACAGCATACTTCCAAATCAGAAACTAGAATGATGTGAACAAGAAGTATTGGTCTTCCTTCCTCTTTCTACCATCTATAAAACAAATACCCTGTCAACATTTAATCAGTCATTTAACCAATATATAGTTAAATGATTATCATAATTCAAATAATGTGTTAAGTACTAGGGAAAAAAAGAAAAAGCAACAACAGTTCCTGCCTTCAAGGAGTTTATACTCCTATGTGGGAGACAACATGTATACAAATAAATACTTATTCCATTGTTCCTCCTCATTACAAATCCTTATATTTATTACCAGGTGGTAACAAAAATAAGAGAAAAAGAAGGAAGAACACAAAGTGAAGAAAGGTATCCATGAAAATATCATCTGCAATTCTTTTCAGGAGCTGAAAAGAGTCAAAATAGAAATAGGCTATCAAAAGAAAGAAGAGATCTTACCCAGCCTTCTATTTCTTTTTCTTTATCCTTCCAGGCATCACCAATTCATTACCTTGTTAATAGAAGCCCTGGGCATATTATAATCTTATCTTTATATCAGAAAGGAGGGAAACATGCATTTTAAAAGTTTTTAAATTAACCCAATTATGTCTGTAAGTTAAAAAAAAAAACCTAGTCCACAAAAATTAGGGAGTTTTAATGCAGAATTGCAGTTTTCAAACAGTAAAGAGTTATTGTTGAAAACTCATATTCTTACTTATATGATTTTTAAATATTCACATTGGCTTGCTCAATCTTTAGACAAGGAAAATGTGACTGATTTGTTTTTCCTTTATATTAAAAGAAAAATTCAATCCAATTACAAACTATAACACTAGAATAAGATTTCTAAATCTTTGATCTCTTCACTTTTCTAATTTCTACATATACTCTTCTTTCTATTTTTATTTCCTACTATGTAAGCCAGAAAATTATAAAAATTCATGCCTGGTCTTAGTACAAAAATCTCAAAACTAGTTTCCAGCTCCAATTCTTCTGATACACAACTCCTAGAATAATCTAAATATTAAGTTCATAATGTCATCCTCTTGTCTACAGGATGAAGTATAAGCATCCAAAATCCTCTACAGATTAATCTTATGCTACATATATAATTTGCTATATAATGCTATACAATTTGACTGGCTAAATTTAACTAGACCAGGTCTCTCCCTTTTATTTTCTCCAAATTCCATTTGGTTCAACGAATATAAAATATGAACTATGATAATAGTGTTCAGGTAGGACTAGTATCTCTGGCTTAAGGATTTACCCAATGGGATTGTTTCAGGTTGCTCATCTACATTTGGTGTCTGCCTTACTCTTTTACTTTAGTTTTACACTGAATTCTCACGTGTGGCTCCAAAAAGCTGTAGCATTCACAGCAATCACACCCTGATAAGTCATCTTGGCAGATGGGTTAAACCAGGTTGAGGGTTACTGACAGGTCTCAAATCCATTGGTGACTTAGGAAATGTCTGCCCAAGCATGTGAAGATTTCTCCTGGCAGAACAGGTGGATAAGTACAATTTCTTCCAACAGTCATGAAGGCAACCAATTTAGAACTTGGTCTGACATTGAAGATGCCAAGTTCATCCATGCATCTCAAAGTCATCACCAGTTATCCTGATTTTTGTTATGCCACTGGACTTCCATGACACCAAAAGAGAACTTGTGGCTGATGACTTCATGCAACCTCATTTAAACGCAATTCATACAAAAGTCAAGAAATTGCCACCTGTTGTCAATGATTCTCTAAGAAAGGAAGGACAAAAAAGCACATGTAATACACTGGGCTAGGTCTTGGGGATACAAAAACTAAAATGGGAGGAGATAGATCTGAATCTCTAGAAAGTTACATTTCTACTAGGAAGTTAGCACATGTACAAAACACAAGAGAAATAATTGTGCTAACAATTGGGAGAGGGGAAGAAGAAAGTTAAAAATGGTCTTGGGTAGATAATGGCACCAGAATTGTATCTGTTTTCCATTAAAGAAAATATGTAAGACAAATTAGAATTATTCAAGTTCAGTAAACTAATGTTATTCTTCTTTTATCATGTGTCCAGTACTTTGCTAGACACTGAAGATACAAAGAAAAAATAAGACAGTCCTATCCCTCCAGGAGTTTACACCCTAGTAGGAGTGTGTAATCTACTGATTAGATCTGAACTTCAAAGATTTCAAAATGTGGGAAAAGCCAGTTCCAAGCATAAGGAATACACACAGATCTATTTTAATAAGTCTAGAATGATTTCAGAGTTGAAATTTTGGTGAGAAAGAGGGTCTGTATAATGTCTAGAGAAATTCAGGTTTCTTTTGTTATAATAGCAGGGCTATGTTTATGAAAGACTGTACTTTTCTATGATAGAAACACTGTAAGATTTCTTCTCTACCATAAACTCCATTTCCTCTTAAGAATGTAGTAATTTCATTTCTGAGGGACTTAGGAGAAAGAACACTATCCACATCCAAAGAAAGAACTGTGGGAATAGAAACACAGAAGAAAAACAACTACTTGAACACATGGATTGATTGGGGATATGATTGGAGATGTATACTCTAAACTATCATCCTAGTGCAAATATCAATAATATGAAAATGGGTCTTGATCAATAAAATATGTAAAACCCCACTGACTACTGGAGGGAAAGAACATGAATCATGGAAACATGGAAAATTTTTCTTAATCAATAAAATAAATTTTAAAAAATAATGTAGTCATTTCCTCTGCTCCTAAGGAATCATCTGAGATCCTATAACTTGGAGAAACTCCTCCTCCTCCTCCTAACTGAGGAGTTGGGTTGTCCAATTGAGTTAGAATGTGTCAGTAAGTGTGACCTTTTCACATAGGAGGTTTTTTAAATTGGAAATTCAACTTTGAATTTAAAATTTCTATTTGCTTAAAGAAAGTTTACTCCTGCTTTGTCAATGTTGCTAGCTAATGACATTCCAATATGCAAATCAAACCTGATTCAAATTCTTTCATCAACAGATTTTTCTTAACCACAAGAGGGTTCCTAAATCCAAATGAACAATTGGCAAGAATTGAAATGAGATTTGACATGGCCAATAAATTATCAAGGGAATAGAAAACAGTCTGAACTCAAGAAGAAGAAAAGGGAGATTACACAAATACTTTTCTACTTCTTTTCTACTTGAAGGGATCATTAGTTTTACTCCAAATCAGTCATTAGCTTGAAAATTAAGGTAGTTTTACTAATGTGGCTCCTGTGACATCTGAGGATGGGATAAGTGGGAGAATGACAGGTAGCTTCTTCATATTCATAGCAGAGCAAAAAAGCTATGGTGTGCCAAAGTGGCAAAGGCAATGTTAAGCACACTTTGGTATTAGCTACTTGTACAATGAATACATCACTATTGTTGACTTTTCATATCACACCTTGTTTTTCACTAATAAGGATCTTAAAGTATTAATATTTTCTTCAGTTACCTGCTATCTTTCATAAATAAGTCAGTATTTTTGTTTAACTTGAGAAATTCTGATATTAGTTTTCCCCCTTTCCTTTACTAAAGTTTTTCTCTGATGTCCCCACTGTGGGAAATAGTCAGTGGCGCTGGGTTCTTGACGACTACACCAGCAGAACAAAAAAGTCTCCAGCAGATTGCACCAAAATGGAAAGGCTTCTAGTAATGGTCTAATACTAAACTGCATCTTTGTTATTGAAGCTCTGCCTAAAGGTAAAAGAATCTGGACCCCAGAAGGCTGGCCAGCAAGGGATTATTTTTTCTGATTCTAAAACACATTAAGTTGTCTTCTAAGGGAGGCAGGGAAGGAATGTGAGCTAACAAAATGGAAGAACTACTCCCAGAGATGACATCAGGGCATCTAAGTTAGGCTTCACCTTGGTGAACTGATCTCTCAAATTCTTCGATATTTCTATGGAACACATAGACATTTTGACATAATTAACTACGGATGTACTATACAATCAGGATGGTACTTTGATATAATTGTTTTCAGGACGGATAGTGTCCTGTTTAATCATATCCAATTTTCCTAGAGTTCTATGGAAACCACCTTTAAATATTTTAAAATACATTTCTTAAAATTCCACCTCATTTTATCATTTTCTTCTTTTGACAGTTTCATTTTCTTGGAATTCAAAGTTCTAGTAATTGTAGTCATTTTTTTTTTCAAGGCTACTGATTATCCACTTTTATCATCACAGGATGTCAATCACCTTCAAATGGATAGAGGTAAATATATTAATTTAAGCACTCTACTGCTCCAGATAAAACCACCTAAATTAATTCTGGATAGAAAAATTGGTCTAAAGAACAAATGTTTAATTTAGAAAAATTCCTAATCTTTCATTATTAATACAAATTTATGGCCCTTTTTCACAAAACTATTCTTTTCTACTTTCAAGATACTATTCTAGAATTAGTTCCAAACTACTAATCACTTGCCACTCTCTCTCTCTCTCTCTCTCTCTCTCTCTCTCTCTCTCTCTCTCACACACACACACACACACACACACACACACACACACACACACACACACACAGTGGGCAGCAAAAATTTTAATTCACGATTTAAAATAAAACAAATACATCAAAAGAGCTGAGAAAATTCATGACTTCCATCTCCATTCCAGAGTTCCAAAGTTCTTCTAGGGAATGTTCTCTGGAAATCTGAGCAGTGAGTTTGGCAGAAACAGTAGCAAAAGTAGGATAAAATGTAACTAGAGAGAAAGACTGTGTTTGGAGACGGCTAGATGGAGAGATAGGAAAAGTGATGGTTGTTCTGTGAGTGTATGCACATACAACTATATCCCCTGCGCTTAGCACAGTGCCTGACATATAGTATTATGTATCTGCTTATTCCTTTCCTGTTACCTTCCAGTTTTCCTGCCCAGTGGCATTGAAAAACAGAGTTCTGTAGATAGTGCTTAGGAGCTCTGGCCAGCATCACAAAAGGACCACTACAGGAAGAGGCTGTGCCTAAAGATGCTTTCCCAAACCCATACCATGGCATCACTTATGAAAGTTGTGTGAACAGCTGCCATCCGGTAGTTTTGTTTCCCAGTTCTCTGGTTCAGATCATAGATACAGGGAAGCCTGAGGCATGGCCTTGTACCTACACCTGACCTGAGCATGAGACAATAAGCAAATTCAGAAGCAAGCAGCAGCACATGGTTTTTATAAATGATTTGAGAGTGCTAAAGGAGAAAACTGGAAAAGAAATGAAAGCTATGGAAAGAATAAGAATTGGAAAAGGAATAAACAACTTGGTACTGTCCAAGCAACAATTTTCCTGAAAATCAGAATGGATCAAGTAGAAATTAAAAATTGTATAAAAACTGTATAAAATAATAAAAATAAAAATTCTATAAATAGGTCAAAAGAGTGAAAAAATAGAAGAAAATGTGAGGTATCACAGCAAAAAAAAATGACTTAGAAAATGAATCAAAAAGAAAAAAATTGGCATTCATTGGATTATTTGAATACGATGAGCAAATTTTTAAAAATCAGCTCTAAACATCATACTGAATAAACATTTTAAACCAAAGAAGGAACAAAATCCAAATCCAAATTGAAGTCTGCCATTCTTTACATTATTTCCTTCACTGATTTTCTCCAGTATAAGGAATGTGTCTTTTTTGCCACAATTAACATGGAAATATGTATTATATGAAAATATACATACAACTTATATTACCTGCCTTCTTAGGGACATGGGAGAAGTGGGAGAGAGACAATATGGACTACAAAATATAGCCCTTACCACTCTTCTGCCTTGGAACTAATACACAGTATTGATTCGAAGACAGAAGGTAAGAGTTTATATAAACAAACAAACAAACAAACAAAACAAAACAAAACAAAAACCCAAGTATTACCTGCCTGTGGGGAAAATGGACTTTTAATGAAATAATGGATTTCCAAGCATTTCTGATGAAAAGACCAGAGCTGCATTTTAGAAAAGTTCAAGTTCAAACATAGGAGGTAAGAGACATTTAAAAAAAAAAAAGAACCACCATAAAGGGCTAAATGAAGATTAAACTGCTCACATTCAAATATGGGAAGATGAAGCATGTGTCTCCTCTGAACCCTATTCTATTTGAGGTTAAAAAGGGGGCCTAATCAGAAAGTCTAGGAATGACTGTTATGTCCTGATAATATTGAGTAAGGGATGGAAAGCAAGAAGAATACACTGGGGAAAGAAAGAAAAAGAGGACTAAGGAGAACCATCTCATCCAATCAGGATTCACAAATAAACATATAAACATACAAACAAGGAAGAACTCTGGAAGAGTAGTTGACACTTGAACCTCACTCTCACTGAACTGGTCAAAGAAGGAAAGAATATATATACTGTGAAAATGTGTTCACAGTTGGGTATAGAGATATATTTTGTTCAAAAGGGAAATAGGAGAGATTCGAGAGGAGGAAAATAAAAGCAGATTAAGGGAGCAATCAGTGCTAAGCAAAACAAACTCTAAGCATGTACAAAAATATTTTTAGCTCTTTTTGATGTTGCAAAGAACAGAAATTTAAAAGAGTATCCATCAATTGAGGTATGGATAATCAAGCTGTGTTATATAAATGTGGCAGAATCCTATTTTGCTATAAGAAATAATGAAAAAAATGTTGAGAGAAACCTGAGAAAACATATATATGAAGTGATACCAAGTGAAGAAACCAAGAGAATAATGTATAAAACAACATTATAAGGATGAACTTTGAAAGTCTTAAGAACTCTGATCAACACAAAGATCAACCACAATTCTAGAGGATTAATGATAAAACATACTATCTACTTCCAGAGAGATGATGGACTTAATGGAAAATGGAAGCTTATGTTTTGTTTTGGCTTTGGACATGATCAGTTTTGCTTGACTGTTTATGTTTATAAAAGGTTTTGATTTTTACTTTTTTCTAAAGGGACAATTGAAGAGGTGGTAGAAGGAAGAGAATCTGGACCTGAAAATAAAACTTAATTTTAAAAAATAAATTTACTGAACACTCTACTATATGTCAAAGACTATATATACTAGGTTAGAGGAGGGAGGAAGAATATAGAGTCAATAAAAGAAGTAATCCTTGCCATTAAGGAGATTACATTCTACTTTCAATTAGTAAATTTTTAATTAGCCTATAAATAAGCCATACTTTTAAACTAAATATTGTACAACAATCTCCAAGCACTACTCCATTGTCCATTGTAGTGTGATGTTTAATAAATGTTTGACTGCCCAAATTTGATGTCTGACCACTCTATAGTGACTGCTTCAGCTGCCTTCATGGCCCCTGGAATGAACTGTTCTCAACTAGTCATTCTACTGGGGGAAGTTTTCACATGCTGTATATGCTGGACAACAACAACTGCTGGTTCAGCAAACCACATCTCTGGCCATTCCACCTCTCTTGCAGTAATCAGCATCTGCTCACTATCCTATCCTGTTTGCCATGGGAGAAAACTTTCTGGGAGTGCTCGGCAAATAATATAGGCTATACATAATTAAGGTTATGCTATTAAAAATGAAAAAATTTAAAGGGAAAAATGCATACATAGTTAAAAACTGAAAAATAACGCCAATTATTGCTTGCAGTCTGATGACCAATATTTGGCTCAAAATTTAAAAGATGGAATGTGTTCTTTAACCCTAGTTTCATGTAAACACTGAGAATTTTTTCAAGAATTTCTGAGTAGTAAGTGTATATTGCCTCAAATGCAGAACAAACTTCAATATATTAGCACATTTTGACTTAAAATGGAAATGACAGGGCAAACTCTTAATTTTTAAAAATGGAAATCCCAATGATTCAGTTGGAGTCTGTTATATCTTCAGATTCTTGCTCCTCTTTGTAGCAGTCTATTCTTTACAAATTGATCCTACGCTCTCTCACTAAAAAATAGAAATTCCACATAAATTGGCATCAAATTATAATTACTAGATCTAAATTACTTGCTTTTCCCTGAAGTATCATAATCTTAGGTTTTCATTAGAATGCAAGAATAATGGCACTTTTAATTTTAATTATTTTAGCATGAAGTTGGCAATGCATTTCTCAGAGGTCTTCTATTCCATGTTATTTCACAAGAGTAAATAATATCCCAATTAGAAAATTCTGTTAGTCTTATGAAGACTTTTTTTATAAAGTAGGTATTACAAGGGAAGACTTTTGAAACAGATTTGAAGACTATCAATTGTTTTGCTAACTACTATCATTTTATGGTACAACTTCAGTCCAAATGCTTGACTTTTTCTAAAACTGTCCATATGCAATTTCCTCTAAAAAAATTTTGAAATAATTTCTTGTCTATCACAGTCTCTCTGCACTCTACCCATTATATTCCTAATTATGAACTGAATGGCACAATAAAATGAGAAGACTGGAACTAGATGATGGCAAAAAAAAAATGCAGTACAAATTTTTTGCCACAAATTCCATTATCCTACTAATCATGCTGCTTTCAGGCTCTTTTTATTTTGCTTTCCTTTGGTACCTAAATACTTTCTTCCAAATCAAGTCTGAAGATAAGAACTCTATCATGCCCACCAGCCTATCGGTAAATAGCCCTAGAGTTCCCATAGTATTCATTTTTAATTTTTATTAATGTATTTTATTTTAACATCATCATACTTTACCTTGGCCATCTTTAGCATTGATTGCTTAAGCCAAACTGTGGCTTCCAAGGCTCCTTTCACCTCTTGCTCTTAGAATAACAGTATTAATTTCTAGAAAGAAAATGTCAATTGACTATCCTATAGCTTCACTCACTATCCCTGTAACTTTCTAGATCCAAAAAGTATTGTTTACATAACACTCCTCAATTATATGTTGTTTCCCTATATTTAAGCTCATAGCAGGCACAGATTTTATTTAAATTTATCGATGTTTTTTCATTAAATATATCCCTATGAGTCCTCTCTTGTAAATGTTTTGAAAGCATTTCAGGAAAAGTAATCAACACATCAGCAAAGTCTAATAGAATATGTAACATTGTATAGACTTAAACTTCCACCTTTATAAAGTGACTTTTAAAAAATTAAACAATACAAATTTGAAAAACAGACAAAGGAAAAAGATTAAGATTTTATAGGTATTTTGAAAATTATTGTGCATAAAATTGTGTGTAGTTACATATAATGTTGTGGGTCATGCAAAGATCAATGAAGAAATCCATGGTAGCCATCAATAGACTATAACACAGTATTCATGAAGTGATGTTTCAAGGATGTTATCAGAGGTCTATCATTAGAAGAGTTCATGTAGCAAGTACAAAGACTAGTTAACTAGTTAATAATGAACATTAACTAGTTAATGATAATGTATGTGCTCCATTTATATCAATGTGATGTCAAAATCTAAAAAATCTCTCTCTCACACACACACAAAGCCAATATGTTAAATGAACCTACTGTGAAGGTCTTAGTAGGACATGAATAAAAATCAGATGAGAAATACATGGATTATAATCTACCATATGGAAGGAGTACCCACATTGATGAAATCGCAGATCCATCAAAGTAGCACCATAAATATTCTAACAAAAGAACATCTTTATTAAGAATATTAATTGAACATAAATTTGCAAATGTTTATTGCATAGGATTTTTTTCTACTTGATAGAATTCTTTGTATCCATATCCTTAAAGCTATCTTGATGTTCATCAGGATATAAAAGTATTCAATATTAAGAATTCATTTGATTATCAAATCACTAGTCATTTGAATAGGATTAACTTATTTGGTTCAAATGAATAAAACCAACATCCTTTGTATGACTGCCTAATAAACTGACAAACTGGCTCATGGGGAAACTGTACTTTTTTCAACTTGTGGATTTGCTTTACTTTCCATTTATTCATTTAAAAGGAGTTTGGTGAAAGTTAATTATCTACAAAGACATTTGATCTTCTTCATTGAAAAGTGTTAATAAGTATTTTGTTATAATATTGACATACTTTCTGTCCTATGGGAGGATTCAGAATTTCTACTTAGGATTATATGTTATAGATAGGAAATAATCTTGTTTGAAATGAAACTTCTGATGCTTAATTACAGGAAAAGCTCATGGTTTACTATTTAATTAGTGACTATGAGTTCTAATTCCATCTCTTAACATGTGGTGTTGTGTAAACCCCCAAAATGAGTGTATATATATACATATATATATATATACACACATATGCCTATCTTTCTCTATATAGGTATATCTATATAGATATATAACCTAATATATAAAACATGGAAAGACCTACATGGAATTATATAGAGTGAAATGAGCAGAACCAAGAGAACGTTATATACAGCAACAGAAATACTGTTTGAAGGATGACTTGTAGATGTCCACATCCTGAGAAAGTACTGATAAATAGACATCAATAAGACATAATTTTGTATATACATATATATTTTTGTCAAATGATGCCTTCTCTGATGTGGAAAGGGAAGGGAAGGAGGGAGTTAACTGGCTATTTTAATATAACAATTAATTCGTTAAAAAATTTATAAACCTTTAAAATGTCATAAAAAACCCATCTCCGAGGTGAATGGTATTACAGAAATTCACAATTTCATATATAATCTTTTTTTGTTCTTTGAATATTTAAATGGTTATATTTGATGACTAGTATGTGGATTAAAAAACAAAATTATTGAACATTTTTTAAACATTAAAAATATTAATCTAAGGAACAGTGCTTGAGATGAAAAGACCATAAAGAAAAATCAAGTAGCATTGACAGTGTAACATTATATAGAGCATGAGCTTGGAGTCAAGAAGACTGGAGCTCAAATCCAGATTCAGACACTTCCTAGCTGTGTGATCCTGGCTAACTCACTTAACCCCATTTGCCTCAGTTTCCTCATCTGTCAAATGAGCTGGAGAAGGGAGGGCAAACCACTCTAGAATATTTACCAAGAAAACCTAAAATGGGTCCTAAAGAGTAAGACACAATTGAAAACGAGTGAACAACCACAAAAAGGGCACACCATGCATAGGAAAAATTAGGAAGTGAGATGCTTTCTAGCCTGTCTAAAAAGAGGCAAGATCATAGCTATCTAGAACTGGAAAGACAATAGTTGTAATCATAAATTTAGAGGGTGATGATCTTAAAGAACTTTAGCATCTTTTATAGTCCAACCCCTTCATTTTCATGATAAGAAAACTGAGGTCCAGAGGAGAAAAGTGACTAAACCAAGATAAAGGAGATAGTTAGTGGCAAAGCCAGGATTCAAACAGATGTCCTCAAATCCAGTGCTGTTTTCACTGTACCACACTCAATAGTATATTCTTCTGACCTAACCTACTTCAAGCACTGCTACTTATAAATAAGTAATACTTTTAAAATCTCTAATCTGAAACATTCCTCAGAGTTTTCCTAGGAATGTCAGCAATAAGCACAGTGGCTCTAATGTTATTGTTCAGTCATTGAGTCTGAGTCTTCTTGACTCCATAGCACAAGAATAGTGTTCAGAGGTTTTTCTGAGCTAAAATTAGTGGAATTGTTTGTCATGTCCTTCTCCAATGGATTTAAGGCAAAGAGTTGAGTGACTTGTCCAGGGTCACATGGCTAGTAAGTGTTGGAGGTAAGATTTGAACCCAGGCCTTCCTGCCTCCAGGCCCATGCTCTATCCAATGAATCATCTAGCTTCCTGCAACTCATAGCAAGTACTTAAAAATTACTTGATGACTGAATGTAAGGAAAAATTAGAAGTAGAAAATAAACATTCTAATTCAGGGTCTTTTAATAAAAACCTGTTGCTCTTTTTAAGGATGATAGTTGGTCCCTTCTCTGTGATTTGGAGTGCTATTATTGGGTCACATATGGTACTCAATACTTAACTGATTCAGGATCACAGAGCCAGGGAGTATCAGAAGGGAGGCTTGAACCCATGTCTTCCTGGCTCTAAGGCTGGCTCTCCATCCATGAAGCCATGGTGCATTTTTAAAACTCTTAAAGCATCAAAAACCCAGAGTGTAAGGCTAGAGAAACAACCATTAAACAGTATTTGAAGGGAAATGTAATGGTCTTCTCATAGTAGATACTGACATTTTTACAGAAAATAACTTGTCCTCATGTCTATAATAGCCACTTTTTCTTCATCACAATATCTGAAATAAAAATTAGTGGATGTGGTTAATTAAATTTTAATAAAGCTGTTCTGAAATCTCATTTTCAGGGTGGTTTTGTCAACCCAAACTATTATAGCTTAATAACTACATTGTTATATACCAAATGTTTCTACAATATTCACAAAATATCAAAAGATACAGAGAAGATCTCCAGCATATAAGTAGCACTCTATGGAGGATTTATGGAATCACACAGACAGAAATTTCAAAGGACAAGACTTGTATAAGGTTACACTCTACACAAGCAGACAAAGTACTGATGCCAAAGGGTTGGATCATGGACTCATGAAAGTAATCAAGTTAAAGCTAATGGGTTGTTGTTTTTTTGGGGGGGGGAGAAGGATTTCCCCAAAGTTCAACAAATATGTGTATTGTGTCAATTTCTTTGATGTATTAACCCATCATTCTCTAAGCCTTTCTTACAAATCTACTGCCCAGTCAGTTGAGTCAGTTGCATGTTTAAACTCACTAGATGTAGGGAAGATGCAAACATGAAAAAAAGTGGCACTTTTCTAAGTAACATCAGTCTCCACCTATGCCTCTGGGAAGATTCATCTTTACAAATATTATCCCTTAAAAGCCTCATACAATCAATTAAGCTTATTCCTTAGAATGGCCTTTAGCCTCACATAATTTCATCACTGCCTTTTTTTTAATTCATCATAAAGAAATTGGCCTAAAGTCAGAAAGGATATCAGAAAATAAAATAAACCAAGTGAACACTGACAATATAAATTTAAGTATTTTTTTCTCACAAAGCTAGTTGTAGAGAATTAAAGAATCAAAAGCTACGTAAGCCAAACAGAGTTGGCTTGGGGCTGGGTTTTTTTTTTTTTAATAATTCTCAAAAAGCACATTCTTGAATTAGACAATACTGAGAGTATTGCTTAGACTCTATACAGATAGAGAATAACAATGTTTATTGTTCATGTAATTATCTAAGAAAAAACAGCTTGCTTTCCATATTCTTTGCAAAGAAAGTGACTTATGCCTTTACCAGTATAATTTGCTTTCTGAACATATTTCAATTACTGTTCTTCTAATATGTTTTTCCTACTGTACACAACATTTAGATAATTACATAGCCAGCCCTTCCCTGTGATTTTTAAAAAACTGAATACCTTGCTTATATTCTTTCCTCATTTTCCTTTGATCTCGTAGTTCAAATAACTATTTACTTTGCATGTGAGTGAGCATTAATCCTGCAATTGTAGCATGTATGTTTTTGACAGGGATTATGTATTGATAAATGCTTTGCCAAGGAAAAGAACTCTCTTCCAAAGACTTAGACATTCATTTACTCTAAACCAAGGCCAAATAATGGAAAATTAAGGACCAACTGCTGCCAACCTGACTTGGAAGTGTTGTAAAGTACCAAAATAGACTTTCTTACCCTCCTCACTTTTCCAACACAGGGGAGGAAATCACTGGAGGGGGCAACTTATACAGTTTAGAACTTATTGGAACCTAGTAAAAGCAAAGTTTTTCTGATTTCCTTGGGCACAAAAACTTGAGTTGACTCACCCTACAATACCTATCTATTACTTTCTTCTCAGAAGCTCTTATAAGGTTTGAAGATGAAGAGATAAAAGTAGCCCCAAAAAACCAACTAGAAAATCACAATAATAGGTTCCCAAATCTATTCTAGAAAACACTGCCAATTTATAAGAGTACATTTCTGGAAGAAATAAAAAGCAGAGAATCACTTTGCTGTGTCAGTTCTTCTGCTTTTACTTAGAAGGGTATTTTGGCAGGTGGACAATAGAAGTCTGCAGAGCATGAGCTGGACAGTTGCTAGGAGAGAGCATAGTGCTATACAGTAAAGTTAACAACATTGTTAAAAGTTAAAGCAAGAACTTTCTGTGATTTCAGGAATCTGCTTAGGGTCTTGGAATGTTTCTCCCTCACATAAGGGGATAGAACTACATAGTACTATAAAATAATGTACAATGTATTTTATTATTACTACATTTGATGTTAGTAATGTCTTACTGTGTGTTTTAACAATTAAACTTTGTAAATCCTGTTGCCTATGGGTTTAGCAGGCATTCACTTATATCCATAGTTTTAGCATCCACGGTAGGATATTCTTTTTTCTTTGCATCCCCAGTGCTTAGCACTTACACTGATTCAAGTATAGAAGAAAGTGTGACTACATCATTTGGGCTAAGTTGGGGAAGACAGGCTAGATCCAACCTGAATAGGGTGAAAGGACCTAATTGGCTCTGATCGCTCTATGAAGGTTTTCTAAAACATCTGGGATGTAAAGAACTATGAAGCTAAAGTCTACTTTCAAACTACAACACTTACATGCTACGGCAAGGATCACCATAGATCACCGATATCACCCAGGGATGCTCCACGATGTTGCCTTTATTCAAAATTAGGAGGCCAGCCCATAACTATCACTACCAAACAATCTACAATATGATCAAATAAAAACAATGGCTTCTTGGGACTTTATGTACTTTCTTGCCTGACATACTTTTATGAAGAACCACAATGACAACAGGGTGCCATGCCTCCTTTGTACTCATATGACATCATTCTCATTCATTAAAACATAAACACTAACATTAAACTACAGAAAGGAAGTGGTAGTTGAGAGAAAGGCACAATAATTTCCATTAATTTCTGTTTGGTCCACTCTGGTTGTTATGAGGCTACATTCCTGGAATATGAGCACAAATGGAAATTTCAGCCATCTCCATCATTCTGACTGGCATCTTTATGAACTGAACTTTGCTCACCCATTGTTTCATTAGTTTTCCAAAAAAAAGGTAGAATAAAGGGAAGACTGGAGATAAAGCTGGGAATAAATCTGCAGCTTCAAAGAACAACTTATTTTGAACACATTTGTGTACAAGAATTATTAATTAAGTCCACAATCTAGGGCCATATTATACAACTGAGTTCTAATGTTTTTCCACGGGGAGTTGCTCAAAGGATTGTGCCCCTGTGAAAGTCCAAACCAAAAGGAAAACAGAAACCAAAACAAGCTCTTAACCATAGCAGTAAAGAGAGAAAAAAGAAATAAAAAATGAGTGTGATGTTTCTCTTTACCTCCAGTCCCCATCTCCATCAGGGTTTAGGTATTGCCAGATCTATGGATCAATGGCACAAGCCTAAACCAGAAATTCTGGTTAAAATAAAAAATTCAGGTTAAGTACTCATTTTCCTCTTTCAAAAGCATTTATCATTCACAATTGAGCTTGTGTTCTTTTGGTCATGGTGTCTACATAAGGGTTTGTTTTAGGTTTATTCTCAGGTCCCTCTCCTCTACTAGCAATTTTGTTTTTAATATGCATTTCAAAGTTATATACACACTGAGAACGATATTGGATAGAGATCAGCCCTTGGAATCAGTGCAACCTCTGACATGTACTGGTTGTATGACTCTTGCCTCCCAGCAACCCAGACAAATCTCCAAGACTAGAAACTACCCATCAAAAGGTTCAGATCTACATTGGTAGAGTTTCCTTGCCAGGAATTCCCTATAGCAAGAGAACCTCAGGCTAGTCTAAAAATGGCATGAAAATAAATGTGCACTACTATTGTTACGACCAGAATTTTTAAGTCTTAGTACTATAAAAAGTAATACAATGTGTTTCAGATGTTAGACCCAATAGAGAATGATAGTAAATGCTACCCAACAGTACTCAAAGGTACCAAGTCCACTCTCCCAAATGAGTGAGAAAATTTTTGTAAAAAGAAAAAAAGAAATTTATTAAAAGTAATTTTATTAACTTATTAATAAACTAAATATTTATTAATTAATTAAATTTATTAAAAGATGGGGCAACTAGGTGGCTCAGTCAATAGAGAGGCAGGTCTGGAGAAGGGAGGTCTTGGTTTGAAATCTGGCCTCAGACATGTCCTACCTGTGTGATCCTGGGCAAGTCACTTAATCGCCACTGCCTAATCCTTACAACTTTTGTCTTCAGAACAATACATAGTACTGACTCTAAGACAAAAGACCAGGTTTCAGAAGAGAAAGAGAAAGAGAGAGACAGAAAAGTAGACAGAATTTATTTCCCCAAAATACCAATAATGATAATAATAATATCAAGCATTAATATCTTTGATTCCAGACAGCTGAAGATGAGACATCACTCATCTCCTGAAAGAGACATCATGGACTCAAAATGTAAAATAAGATATACACTTTCTGATACGGCCAATGAGGGAACTTTACTTCTTCTAACTATGCATATTTGTTATAAGGGTTTTGTTTTTGTTTTGTTTTGTTTTTTTGCATTGATCATTTGGGGATAGGGGAAAGGAACACAGTGGAGAAATGGAAAATCAATGTTAGTTAACTGTAAGAAATAACAAAATTAAATTAAAAAAATAAAACACAGCTTGCTCTGATGTTTGGCAGCAGTTCTATAATATAAAAGATGGTAAGATGTGACTTCTGATTCTCCATTCCCTTGTAAGCCAGGACCAAAGCAAATGGATGGAGTATACCATTTTAGGGATGACATTACAGTTTCAAGATAAACACAGAAGCAAGAGTTGGACCATCAGGCAATCACATCCATTAAATGGACTTAAAAGACACTTGATAAACAAAAAAGAAAAGTATTTAAATCATTATCTTGAATTGATATTATGATTTCTTTCCTGAATTTGAAATTTGAAACCATTGTCACTAGGGCTAAATTCATCTAGTGTAAGCAATTTCTTTAGACTCTTTAAGGATATAGGCAAATCACTTTCTATTTCATTGATAAATCCTTTTATTACGGTTGTTATCTCATGCTCACATCTTTGATAGAATTATTTTATGACTATTATATATAATAATTACATAATTATGTATATATATATATATTCACACACACACATCTTTTCTCTTCCTCTGAAATGCACATTCTTTAAAGGTAGGAGAAACGTATTATGCTTCTGAGTATCTTCCATAGTGCTTATCAGAGTGCTCTTCTCCAAGAAAGATGCTCAATAAATACTGGATGGATAAATCTTGGTGCAAATCTGTGAATGAGTAAAATTCCAATAAGATATCAGATGTGGAAACATTGTTTACATGAAAAATTAATGTGAAGGTAAAGAAGACACACCAAGACAAACAGTCAGTCCAGTAAGCATGTTAACCACCAAGATACACCAAAAACCCATTCCAAAGGAATACGCCATTTTAAAACCCAAAGGACAAAGCAGCAATATGGTGGGAGAGAATATATGTTGGGAGCAATCTACATAAGAGTCCAATAATTTAAGACTAAGTCCCTGCCTATGAAGACCTTATAATATAATAAGGGAGATTAAACTACCTTTAAATAGATAGCATATGAAGTAGAATGTGGTAAGTGTATACATTATGGTAGTTCACTGGAGGGAGAGATCATTTCTGCCCGAGAGATCATGAAAGGCTTCATAGAGAAGGTACCATTAAATTAATTAATTGGGCTTGCCCCATTCTCTGCAAAGTGGGTAGGATGTAGATTGAAAAAGTCAGCCCTCTTCCCTATATATCTACTGACTCATCAATTCTCCTTATTCCTTTTTAAGATGTATTTAACTCCTTTCTCTTTCTCTACCTTATCACTGAATTCTAGGATTGGAAAGCTTTCCAAGGAAGTTTTTACATGTCAGATCAGGGCTGAAGACAGAAACTTGGAGAACACCCAAACAGCAAAGGAGACAAAGATTGATTAGGTGACTAGTTTCAATAGGATTGGGGCAGAAGCCAGTAAGGAAGCAAACCACCTCTTCAGGAAGTATGGCTGAGATAAGACAATAGCTAACTGAGGTAAAAGGGTCAAAAAAAAGCATTAAAAAAGAGAGAGAGAGGTGAATATATTCAAAGAATATAGGAAAAGACAGTGCAATAGGAAAGTTTGAAGTTGCATGAGGTAATGATTTCTTGTATTAAAAACCAAAAAAGACAGCAATGCATGGAATTAAAGGCACCAGCAGAAGATATAGCCTTATCTTGAAATAGAGGGGAAAAGTGAATATCATAGCTGAGAAGTGTTTAAGAGTAGAAAAGGGAGGGGGCAGCTGAGCGGCTCAGTGGATTGAGAGTCAGGCCTAGAGAGAGGAGGTCCTGGGTTCAAATTTGGCCTCAGACACTTCCCAGCTGTGTGACCCTGGGCAAGTCACTTGACCCCCATTTCCTAGCCTTTACCACTCTTCTGCCTTGGAGCCAATACACAGTATTGACTCCAAGACGGAAGGTAAGGGTTTAAAAAAAAAAAGAGTAGAAAAGGGGAGTTGAATGGGCTTCTCAAGTCACCTGGGTCCAATGATCTCAATGTCATAAAAGGTTAAGTTTTCTGGTGCATCTGGTTTTTTTTTTTTTTTAATTGGGTAGCAAAGGTGGTAGCAAAGAGTAGCAAAGGTGCTGCTGGGAGCCTGCTGAGAAAGTAAAACTTCAGAACAAATGCTTTAGCAAATAAAATAGAAGGGAAAAAAAGAGACTAGGACAAACACTGCCAAGTGGAAACGAGGGACATAAATTTATAGCAGGTAAAAATGACCTGATACTGTGATTTTTTTGCTGATGAATCTCATCAGTCTAAGTGCAGTAATGAAAGAATTCGATGGTAGAAACTATGCAAGGCTGAAATTTACCTGGATAGGAATAATGAGAAGTGCAAGAGAAATGTATGACACATGTATTGAGGCTGATTTAAGCCCACATGGATGCAACACTGGTAGTAGGACTAGATGGTGGTGAATAAGCAGTGGCAGCTTTGGGATTTCTTAAACCAGAAATGGTAAGGAGCCCTGACTGGTCTGAAAGAGATTATAGGGGACCCCTGTGCTAGTACTGGACAGGGGATTAGGACCATATGTTGTTTGGTAACTCCATTGCCTATACCCATTTCCCAGTCATAGCTGAAGGGCAGAGAGGAACTCTTTCTGTCAAGAGGGAGTGGAAGCCCTAAGGGATGGTAAAAATTTGATCACAAGGGATCAGGAACCCTTTGGAACATTATTATCTCTGGTCTCAAGGAAGCATAGGAAACCTGAGGAATTGTATCAGTTGAAATCCTAGGGGATTAGGGCCTTTCCTGTGTAAGGAACAGAAGGAAAAACAGAAGACCACACACCTCTCCTTAGGTCACATCACTTTGGAAGCACTGAAAACTAACAAACACCAAAAACTAGCATTTTGGAAAGAGTTTGAAGCTTGGGACAGCACTGCTCCCCTGCCAGGTTGGGAACAGAGCCCAAGTTGAAGTTCAAAATCAATAAATAGGGAGAAAAAATGAGAAAAACCTTACATAAAAAGCTACTATAGTGACTGATAAGATCAAGAACAAATTTAAAAGAAGACAATGAAATCACAATGCCTATAAGAAAATCCTAAAGGAGAAAAACGTTAATTGGACACAAGCCCAACAAAAATTCCTGGATAAAAAAAGAAAATTAAAAATAAAATGAGTGGTAGAGGGGAAAATTAGGTAAAGAAATATGAGCAGAAAGGATGAAAATTATGAAGAGAATTAATAGCTAGGTAAAAATGACACAAAAATAGTGAAGAAAATAATACTTTAAAATCAGAATTGGGTGAATGGAAAAAGAGGTACAGAAATTCACAAATGAAAATAACTCCATAAAAAGCAGAATTCACTAAATGGGAAAAGAGATACAAAAACTCATTTAAAATAATTCCTTTAAAATTAGATTTGGGCAAGTAGAAGGTAATGACTCCATAAAACAGCAAGAACAATAAAAAAAAATCCAAAGAATGAAAAAATAGAAGAAAATATAAAATACCTTATTAGAAAAACAATTGATGTAGAAACTAGATCAAGGATAATTAATTTAAGAACTATTGGACTACTTGAAAGTCATGATCAAAGAAGAGCCTAAACATCATATTTCAAGAAATTATCAAGGAAATTTTTCCAATATCTTAGAACTAGAGGATAAAATAGAAATTGAAAAAATCTACCAATCATTATTTGAAAGAAATTCCAAAGCAAAAACTTCCAGGAATATTATATCCAAAATCCAGAAGAAATACTTTAAACAACCAGAAAGAAATTATTTAAATCTTACATAATCAGATTCAGGTTTGCACAAGTTTTAGCAACTACCATGTTAAAAGACCAAACAGCGTAGAACATGTCATTCCAAAAAGCAAAAGAGCTACCCAGAAAAACTGATATTTTTTTTAAAATTATGAATCTCTAAGTTCTCCAAGGGGAAAAGTGGATATGTAGTGAAATAGAAGACTATCAAACATTACTGATGAAAAAAGCAGAACTGAATAGGAAATTTGATTTTCAAAGGCAAGACTCAAGAGAAGCATAAAAAGAGAATGCTGATGGAGAACTCATAAAGTATTAAATAAAGATAAATTATTTACCCTTCTATATGGGAAGATGACACTTGTAACTTCTCAGAACATTATCCTTATGAGGACAGTGAAGGATTATACAAAAACAGTGTGGAAGTGAGTCAGTTTTGCTGAGATTATATTAAAAAAATGGATAGTCAAGAACAAAGGATATAGATAAGGGAAGACTTATTCTGAGGTTTATATTGAGGAGGTTAGAGGGAAGTTGAATAAGTGATGAAAAACATGAAAAAATAGCATCAATAAGTTGAGTTTTTTAACGTACAAGAAAAAAGTGCAGAAAGGGTCACAAAAAGAATAATTTGACAATTACCTGATTGAACTTTGGATGTTTCTATTTTTTTAATTGTACATAATATAAATTCACCATTTCTTATATAATCTTCTTACTCAGTCTACTTTGTGTATTGAAATATTTGTGTTTGTTGAAAATCAAACTTAAAAGAAAAAAGGTTTAAATAGGTTGGATGGAGGAAATATTGTTGGGGCAGAATTAGGTTTTATTGAGTACCTATGGGACCATACTTTTTGACTCCATACATGTGAATCCTATGTATGACAGTCCCCAACCTCAAGCCATTTACAGTTCACTTGGGAAAAAATAATTATCATTAGAGAACAGCATGATGCAAAAAATAACAGGGATAAATTATATGGTTCAAAACTATACATGCAATCATTTAGTCTTCAGAAATTGGTGAGATTATTATAAGTTAGAGCCTTCAAGACCAGGAGATAGGAATGGAGGTTAAATTCATGGATGGCCTTGAATGCAAGGGTATCAATTTGACATTTCACATATTAAATTAAAAAAAAAAAGATTTGTAAAAGTTTTAGCAGTTTGATGCCCAAAGGGTGCTAAAAGACTGTCTGCCCTTTGATCCAGCCATAGTACTACTGGGTTTGTACCCTAAAGAGATAATAAGGGAAAAGACTTGTACAAGAATATTCATAGCTGCACTCTTTGTGGTAGCAAAAAAAAAAAAGAAGAAAATGAGGGGATGCCCTTCAATTGGGGAATGGCTGAACAAATTGTGGTATCTGCTGGTGATGGAATACTATTGTGCTCAAAGGAATAATAAAGTGGAGGAATTCCATGGGAATTGGAACAACCTCCAGGAAGTGATGCAGAGCGAAAGGAGCAGAACCAAGAGAACATTGTACACAGAGACTGATACACAGTGGTACAATTGAATGTAATGGACTTCTCCCTTGGGGTCAATGCAGTGATCCTGAACAACTGGGAGGGATCTACAAGAAAGAACACTATCCTCATTCAGAGGAAAAACTGTGGGAGTAGAAACACAGAAGAAAAACAACTGCTTGAATACATGGGTCGAGGAGATATGGCTGGGGATGTAGACTCTAAATGAACATCCTAATGCAAACAACTGCATGGAAATAGGTTCTGATCAAGGACACATGTAATACCCAGTGTAATTGCATGTGGGCTACGGGAAAGGTGGAGGTACGGGAGGGATGGAAAGAATATAATTCTTGTAACCAAGGAATAATGTTCTAAATTGAATAAATAAAATTTTTAAAAAAGTTTTAGCAATTTGGCAAAACTGTATTTTAGGTATTTTGTTTAGAAGCTATATTGTCAGTATTAACTCTAATCTAGACAGCTGAAAGTATTTTCTCTTTCCTTAAATATTCCTAAAGAACATCAATTACCTAAGTCTTTCCTTTGCCCTTAGCACATTCTATTTTGAAGAAATTATTTTTGTATATAAACTATCTTCCTGAGTTCTTTGAATTCTTTTATGTCTATTGATATTGCATAGATGGTGGAACACATGGGACTGTCCAGTGGTGATTCTTTTCTCTTAATATATGACAAGATCCATCTCTTTTCTGGTCATTTGTTGTTGTGTTGCTCAGGCATGTCTCATTCTTCATGACCCCATTGGGGTTTTCTTAGCAAAGACATTGGAATGGTTTGCCATTTCTTTCTCCACCTTATTTTACAAATGAAAAAATGTAGGCAAACAGTATTAAGTGGTTTGCCCTGGGTCAAAAGTCTGATAGGTGTCATACTTCTCACTAATTGCTTTTAGGTCACATCTATGCAATTCTTTATCATTAATATGTTGTAGAATACTCCAAGCTAGCATGTAGATTTGTTAGCTTTTGAGTGATCTGAAACTTGTATTCGCCACACCACATTGCTAAAATATTAGTATTTAAAAAGTGATCCTTTGTTGTAAGAAGTTTGACCTCAAACCAGAACAATGGGTTTTAGAGAGACAGAAGTGGCTTGTGATTAAGAAAAAACTTCTGGATATTTGGAGTACTAAAAGGAAGAGACTGCCTTGAAATCACATGTATGAAACCCTTTGTTAGGTATGCTGTAGTAGAGACCCTTTTTCAGGTATGAGTAGTTATTGGGGTCTCTTTCAACTCTAAAATTCCTTGATTCTCCCTTCAAAGGTTACTACACAAATTCCCAAAAATGGTCCAACTCTTAACAAATTTTATTGTTATGGAGCTACATAAGATGGTAGCAAGACTAGGTTGCTCTGGATCTATGATCTTGCTGGTATAGGAAGGCACAGAAATTCATCCACTCCAAGCAGCAACTCATATATAACTCAGCCATTAGAGTTGCCTGGGTCACTAAGAACAAACTTATAGAGCTAATATGTTTCAGAGGAGGGACCTGAACCCAGATTGTTCTAACTCTGTCTAAGCTCGCCTCCCTTTCTTTCCAGCCTCACTGTCATACTATAGCTTTAATCCTATGCAAGCACACTTTCCACAATGGAACATGATAAAAGCTCCATCATTGTGAAAGCTAATATAAAATTAAGTGATCTTTCAGAAACCATCTTTCCAGATAAGTAACAAGTCTTTTTTATTGCTTTGAACATTGGTTTTTTGAACATGTGCAAAAACACACATTTTCTGACATGTTAGAAGTATCTCTGACTCTTGAAACTGCTGTTCAAAGCCTGCGACTGATTCTTCAGAAGTTTCTCCCTTAAAAGTAGGCATAAAACGAATTTGCACACATACCAAGAAGACACCCTCTCTAGCATTATAATGCAGTGATCTGGTTACAGTCAGTAAGCCATCTAGACAATCCTTTCCAACAAAACACACACCCAAACAATGATTCTCCTAGTGGAGGAAACAGCGTGGTCCAGGAATGTCGGACAACATTCATCCTCTGGAGTTTCCTGAAACTGAAAAAGGTCCTGAGCCATCCAGTTTTTTTCAAATTATTCATTCAGTAGAAACAAAAACCAAACTTAACTAATTTCCTTAATTTGAGAGAGAGAGAGACCTACCAATAGATATTAAGATTAGATTCCTCTGTCCATTTACACAAACTACCCGATAGCTACTTGGTTGAGATAAAATGCCCTTTGGCATCCTCTGGGAGTAGTTAAACCTTTCTAAAGAGGCCATATTACCCTGGAATTACTAGATCAGATGAATGTTCAAGGAACACAATAACCCAGAAGATGCTTTTTGTCATCCTAATCCAGGTATTGCATAATAACAACAAAATACTTTGTTCTTACTTTATGGGAGGGCGAAAACTGTACACCTAAGAATTTCTGGTAGTACTCTCTCTGAAATGAAATCCTGCCCTTTTTTTCACTTTACTGATGCACTTTTTAAATGAAGAAATTGAGGCATAGAGAATTTCTCCTGTACACAAAGCTAGCAAGTGTTTGGGTAAAGACTCAAACCTACTCCTTGGCTCAAAAGCTTGTGTTCTTTCCATCATGCCATGTATGATGGGTCCATGTGCCGAGCACTACATTCTACACAGGATAGTTAATACATATGTTCATTAATTTTTAATTGAGGTACCTAATTTTGAGTATATTTTTAAAGTGTAATTGAACTCTATTATGCCACAGATATTTCCCAATAACACACACATACACACCCCCTCCCTTTTCACCAAGAAAAAAGTTAAACACAAATAAACTGACCTACCAATTACATATAGCAACATATGCAATATTTAAAAACCCAAATCTCCCACCTCTGTCCTAAAAGAGTACAAATAATATAATTATCTGTTCTCTGCAACTCCTATTAGTCAATGCCTTTAATCTAAGTTCATTTGCTTTTTAATGTTGTTTTCACTTATAGGATTGGATTCATTGTACCATCCTTTCTTCCAAGAAGTTTTCAGACATGCTCATATGAATCTTCATATTATCCCATTCATATAAGTAGTCACAAATACATGTAATTTTAAAAAATGAAATATTACTTTTAAAAAAAACAGTAACCAAAAAATTTGATTCATGAATTCACTGAGGCACAAAAACTTTCCCCAACATTGTACTCAATAAAGAGTTGTAAATACAAACAGAATTCTTGACTTGAAATGTAGTGATCTCTTACAATAACCCCAACTGCCTCCAAAAAGTAGTATCTGATAATTATTACAATTACATGTTGTAGTAAACATTCAATGTCTTTGATGGCATGTTATTAGAATTGTATTCCAAAATTTTCAAAAATCTGAGATTAGTGATTGGTATAGACATTGGTGCATTGAGCAATCTTTCCATTCTTTAGCACACTATCTTCATAGAATGCTATAAAAAAATCTTTTTCTGGGTTCCAAACCCTGTTGAAAGTGACCTGGAAAGTATCCATATCCATAGAAATAAATGCTAAGTGACTGTACTAGTTGTCCTCTGAGGCTCCTTCTAACTCTTGATTCAATGATTCTTTTGTTTTTTTTCTTTCATTCTTTCATTTTTGTTCTCTTCTGGGTATCAGTTACCTCTCATGGTATCACCAATACTGCAAATATTTCTGGGTGCTTTTATATTAAATTCTCCTTAAAGCACATTATAAGAATTCTGATTCCCAGAAGATAGACTTTATAGCAAAACTTTCCAAAAAAACAATCCTCTCTACTGGGTTCTTTTACAATAGCAAGATTCATGGTCCATTTAAAATATAGTTTGGTTTAAGATTAAAAAAAAGATTTACACTTAACTCTTTAGAGTTATATGTGCCATCTATAGAGTGGCAAAACATGACTTTGGTATACAAATATGAAAATAAAATGTGTCATCCAAAATATGAAGAATATATGATAAAATATTCTCTAGTATGAAGTAACTATTACTTTCTAACCATAAGGGAATATTCATATGTTAATTGCTGAAGTAAAATCCTGAAATATTAAGAATAGGAAGTATCTTTGGGATCACTTAATCCAACCTCTCAATTTATAGAAGTCCACGGAGATGGTTTGCCAATGTCACACTGCTAGTAGTGGCTGGATATGACCTGGAACCAAGTTTTCCAAATTCACAATTTGTCATACTTGTCTCAAAACCATAATTGCACCTTTTAGCCAAGGTTACTGGCAGGATTTACTAGAAGAGATGAAAATATTGTTTCTTGAGTAGTCTATAATTTTAAAACTATGGAGACAGATATCCAGATCATGTTTTAAATATCTTTTATTTAATGAGGTTACAATGCAACTGTGGTTAAAAGTTTATTATCACCTCTTAAATGATGACAAAAAAAGGAAAAGCTCAATAAAACAGTATTATTGGTAAAAGAGAATATTTACTTAATTTTCTAAATATAATAATTGTCTAAATTTCTAAATAAATATAACTCTTATCTGTACAACATTATATATTATTAATCATACCAGGCCCTAATTTTCATTTCTAATTTTCATTGTGCAATACTATATATGTCAACAGTATAGGAAATTGTGCTGAATCTATGTTTACTCCAAGACTTGGCTAGAAAGACATATCTTTAGGGTGCTAATGGAATGTAGATAGTCTTCTTCTAGGGGCCATGACTTATCAGTATGTCTGGAAATTGGGATGAAGATTTCCATATCTTATAAAGTAAATGATGAGATAAGAGTTGATATCAGCCTATACAAGCATGGAATCAGGGACAGAGACCTTCCATTATACATCACCATGCTTTTCTGGAAGCAGATTCCCATACCTGCTTCTGTGTTGGCTCATAGCACATACTATGGGAATGGGGCTCCACTGGCCAAGACCCCATTATAAAAGTTTCAACTTTTATTATATTATGCAAATATGAACTGCTAGAATTTTTTTGTTCTTTCTACTTGATTCAGCATGTATTAACATTGTTTGTTGTTCAATCATTCTGATGTCTCTAACTCTATTTTGTCTATAAAGGTTTCTTAGCAAAAAATACTAGAGTGGTTTGTCGTTTCCTTTTCCAGCGTGCTCCCATTTTATAGATGTAACAGATAGGTGTTAAGTGACTCACCCAAGGTCACACAACTAGTATGTATATGAGAGCAAAATTAAAATCAGATCTTCATGACTCCAAGACCAATGCTCTATCCACTGTACCAACTAGCTGCCCCTTATTAACATTACTCAGCTGTTAATTGGAAAATATGAAAAAGGCACTGTACTACTGCAGTTTGACTGTTACCTCAAATAATTTGCATGCCATTTAAAATTATATTTAAATGGGTAACATTATTTATCATCTAAAACATAAAGAAACCATTCATGCTAAAGAATATATTAAAGATGGAGAACTAAGAGGCACTACATATATATGTACATATATTATATCAGAATTTGTTGTTCTTTAGCCATTTCTCTTCATAACCTCATTTGAGTTGTTTTTTGCCAAAGTACTATAGTGCCAATAGCACTACAAATAAAAGATAATATTCATTGGCAAGAATTGTCACTATGGGATACCATTCCTTTACTATTTTCTTAAACACGCAAAACCATTATACCTAAACACATAGCCTCTTATCTCTTTCTGTCGAACAAGCCAAAAAGCAGAGGCACTTGAAGAGGAAGAGAGAAATCTTAGAATGAGCAGAAGTCCTACCTCTATGCATACTGGCTATGTGATAGCTAAGCCATCAGTTCTCTCAGGTACTAAACTGCAGACATCTTTCAATCTACATTGGTAGAGGAGTTCCCCACATCAGTGAAATCACAGATCTAGACAAAATCAGAATCACACCTCAAATCTCATTATAGCTTGTGGTTAAAGTATGAAAATTGACATGTTGATAATATCTCAACAAAAGTAGATACAGCAAATAAACTGCACCGAATTCAAATGACAGTTGTGTGTGTGTGTGTGTGTATTCCAAACACTAACATCAAAATTAATACTCACAGGTACAAAAAAAAATCTTCAAATTCCACTGAGTTTCAGATGTGGGTTACAGGAATCAACTCTGTGTAATTATCAGAGATTTTGCCACATTGGTGCCTCATAGAATAAAAATAATAAAGCTAATATTTTATATCACAATGAATTATTCTTTAGTCATTTCTCTTCATAACCTCATTTGAGTTTGTTGTTATTTTGGCCAAAGGTACTGGAGTGGTTTACCATTTCCTTCTCCATTTCATTTTATGGATGAGGAAACTAAGCCAAACAAAGTTAAGTGATTTGCCTAGGATCACACAGTTAGTAAGTATCTAAGGTAACATTTGAACCCATATCCCCATCCTGACTTCAGGGCCAGCACTCATTCCACTGAATCACTTAGTTGCTCTTTATATCATATTTTATAGATTTAAATTACTTTCTTTTAAACCCCTCTAAGTCATATGTAATTCATTCATCCTATAGATGGTGATGGTAAATAGGAGCTAGCTTAAATTGGCTCTAAAGAGCCAATTCTTAAATTTTAGACCTGAGCATTTAAAATACACCAGAAATCAGCAAATATACAAATCAAGGATTGATTTCTTATGTTGTTGATTGTCTACACTAAAGAACATGATGAAAAAAATGTTAATTATACATCCTGAACTTAAAAGTGTCTCATGCACACTTATTTTCCCCCAGAGCCATCTGTTGAACATTTACCAACACACTGCTTCATGAGGCTCTTTATACAAACACAAAAAAATAAATGGCAGCCACTATCAAGGGAATTACAATTTAGGAAGAGGAAGGGATATGGGAAATATGCAAATAATTAAAATTTTATGTAGATCATGTTAAGTGCCACTTGAGAAAGGCATATTGAATAATAGACCTAGCAGAGTGTTTGGCTCCTCATTTAAGAAGCTGGGGCCTGGAGAAATTAAGAAATTAAATTTGGTGTTTTCTTGACAAAGGCACTGGAGTGGCTAGCTATTCCCCTCTCTCATTTCCATTCTCCAGATGAGGAAACCGAGGCCAACAGGGTCAAGAGTTTTAGCAAGGGTAACAAGCTAGCAAGTATCTGGGACAAGATCTGAGCACACTGTCCCCCTGACTGAGCCCAAAACTCAGTCCATTCTGCTGCTTAGCTGGCTGAGTTCTGGATATAAAATTATATTTCCTGTTAGGAGAATTAGGAAAGCTTCATGGAAAAGGTAATATAATATATAATACCTACTGAAAAAAAGCTACAACTAAAAATATCAAGAATTCCTCTTCTGAAAAGAATAATCATTACAACCACTCTTCCTGAGCAACTTTTCCAAATCATTCATTCATGGAGAATATCTAGATTATATAATCCTTTTGTGACAAGCTATATCTTTAGATTGGAAAAAAAAAGAGGGGGAGGGGAAAGTTAAGTTAAAGAACCATCCTGACTTACAGTACAGTGTACTGTACTTGTTTATTTAAAAAAAAAAGCTTGGGAAAGAGTTTTTAAAAAATATTTGTTTCTTTTAAAGTAATATTGTCATTTTATCTCAGAATTGCACTGATGAGTGGTAATAAAAAAAAATGAGTACTGGTAAAGATTCTTCAAAGCAAAATGATATTCCAAACAAGGTCAGGCCCTGCTAAGGTACTAGACAAGCCTAGACTTAGCTAAAAGTTGTATCAGACCAACTCTTTGGCAACATATGCATCTACTGATTACTGTAGCATTAATAACCTGTTGCAAATGAATAAACTTGGCATGCAACTAAGAAGGAAAAGTGGAAAGGGGAAAGAAAAAAGGGGAAAGAGAAGGGAAATGATAGAAAAACAGAGACTCGGGTCCAACTGAACTATGATATCCTATGAAAAATAAAGACTTGAGCTGAGCCCAGGGTTTTCATTGTACAATTGGTATAGCCCACTCAATATCAGCATTAGTCATCACCCAATATTAATTACAGCTACTCTTTTCCATGGGGAAGTAATAATTTACTATCACTATGGAGAAGAAGCTGGAGGTCAGTGAAATAAAGTGCCTTGGTCCTAAAATTACACAATGAATTATGAGCTAGACCAAAATTAGAATCTAGACCTCCCAGGCCTTGGTACCGAAGCTATGCTCCTTTTTAAAAAAAATTTCATGGGTTAAAGATTTCATGCTCCTGTTTTCTTGAGCATGCCCTAACACGTTTTATCTGTTTATTATTCCATCACTGAAGCTATAAAAATATTTTGGAGCATCTTCACAAAAAAGTTCTCATACTTTCTGCTGCCTTCTCATCAGATATCTTCTTGATACCTCTTACTTTTTTTCCCTTACCTTATGAGTAGCTTCCTTCTAATTCTCTTCCCCAAACAATACTGACTTTCTATTCCATCTTTTCTTACTGTCTCTTAGAATCTATATAGTAGAAAAAGTTCTGAATATGGAGTTAGAGGAACAGTGTATAAATCCCAGCCCTCCTACTTAGACCTTTGTGTCTCTAGGTAATTCACTTAACATCCCTGGACTCTCAAATTATTTTGAAAAATTAAGGGACTGAATTAGATGATCTCCAAGGTCTCTTTTCAGTTCAGGAACAAGTCACTTAACATCTGAATCACTGTTCACCCATCTGTAAAAGTATCCAATTGGATTAGGTAAAGTTAACACAGAGTCACAGGAATCTGTGAATTTCAATATAAAAAAAAATTACAACTTTCTTTTTATTAACTTTTAACTGAAATTTAGCATTTCCTTCTATTATGAATGTAGACAGCAAATCACACTAGAATTAGCAATAGCTATGACTGTCAACCAAAGAAATCACAGATATAGTCACATCACATTACTGTTGTTACAAATGTCTCAAAATGCCATTTATGCTCAATATTCCTCCTAAATGAAGGCAGTTTTTAGATCACTGTTAGATCTCAGTCTCCCAATCTATATATTGTATTTCAGTGTAATTGGTTTTATTTGTAATCTTATGTGTTCCCTTAAAATATTTAAAAGCAGAAAAGAATCCATCCATAGACCTCACTCATTTGCAAGGTGGGTGGTGGTGGTGGAGGGGGGTATGGAACAAAGAAAAAGGTTTTTTTAAAAACTCTGACTAAATGATCTCTGTGACACCTTCCAATTCCAAAATCTGATGATTAATGTTTTTGGTTGCTTTTTTTTTCCTGCCTAAATATGTCCTTCTTCTTTTAATGCTTTGTTTTTCATAAGATCCCCCAAAAGTTTTTGCTTGTAAAACTCTAGCAGGCAAAATGAACAAATCTAGCTTTCAAATTGACCGGTCTTAGGCACCCCTATGCCAGGTAACTAAGTAAGGTGATCTACCTCTCCATTGCATGCAAATAGAAATTATTGTCTTACAAAAGAAATGGTTCCTATGGACTTTTTCCTTTTGGTAATATCACTTTCTTATCTTTACTGTAATGCAGGGATTAGGAGAAGGGGTAAGGATGATAAAGAGAAAGAGGGAATGGGGTTGAGAGGAGGAAGAGATCCTTCTTCTCCCTTCCTTCTGGGGGGAGATGGCCAAATCCTGTCTTCAAGAAAGGGAAGTATGTCTCCCCAGAGAATGTTTTCTGGGAGATAGAAGGCAGGAGACTAGAGAGGGAAGCGTTAGTGAGATGACAAGATGCCCCCCTCTGAGGAGCCTTGAAAGGCAAGGTGATTTCTTCTGCCTCTGCTTCCCCCAGGGACATCAACTGTCAGTCCCTTTCAGGATCTTAGGGCTATGCAACTGTCCAGGAGAGATGTCAATTCCTTGGGTCAGGCAATCTTGAATCCCTGAGATCCAGAAGTCAACCCCCTTTTTGGGGAGAGGTGTGACCCTCCCCAAATCTTCAATCCCTTTTACTAAATTGGTTAGATATTGGTCCAGACCTAAATCTTGAATAACAGGTGATTTATTGGGGTTCAAGCACAAAAGGGGTGGTAGGGATATCAAGTAGGAAAGTGGGTAAACAGGGAAGCCCTATGGTTACCCCTCTAACAGATTGGCCCTTCAAAGTCTAGGGGTTCAAAGCTTCTCAACCTTGATCCCTCTTCCTTGCCAACTGCCTATTATTCCCTACTCTTAAGCTAACTAAACTTGAATATAGGAGTCCAGGGAAAAGTAAGGGAGAGAGAGAGACAGAGAGACAGAGAGAAAGGATCTGTGGATGGCTCTCTTCAAAAAAGTCCCAACTGCAGCCCCACTGAGGACTTGAGACTGCTGTCACAAAGAGTTTTTTTGGAGGTATTTTAGGGGTTCAGGAAGGACAGTTGATCTCCAAGGGAATAGGTTTCTTTTGAGTTTCTAGGAATCCACCTCACTCCTTTCCTTTCCCAAGCCAGAAATGACTTGTCTGTTGGATCTCCAAGCCTTTGTTCCTTCCTCAGAACTCTCGCCTACTTCTTTCCCTTCTCCTGCTCTTCATTCAGCAAGTCCCTCCAAGAGATGATCTCTTGTCCATGTAAAATCGCTCTTCTCTTATCTTACACTATGATACCACAAGGATTATTTATCATGTGTTTTGCTGAAGCATTGTCTACTACCATGTTTATTCATATTATTTACATGGTGTTTTTTTTTTTACCCCAATATTTTCAATTCCAAAATGGAGAGAAAAATTATAGGAACTTTGGCTTACAAAGAAAAAGGGAACTAAGAGTCCCCTTTCAGCTGTATTTGTGTATATGCTAACAAACTTAGTTAAAAAGAGAGGCTCAGAAAAGGAAGGGGGAAGAAGAGGGACAAAGTGATTTATAAACTTATGAAAAGGAAGTCGTTTTTACAGATTCTTTTCCTCTTATCTTTCAGATTTAGAATTTAAGGACTAGAAAACTTCTACAGCCTTGAATCACTGAAAAATGATCTTCAAAAACTATCAGAGGTATACCATGCTCTCTGCAAGGGCTGTTTCCTGGCTAAGCCCATTGTAGCTTCAACAACTTACTGCTCACCAAGTAACAGATGGGAGGAGTAAAAAGTGGGAGAGATAAGAATGAAAAATAGAAAAAAAAAAGGAGCTGGACAAGAAAAGAGATAATGACTCCCTTCCTCTAACCTTAGTCAGTGGGATGAAATCCATGCTGCTCCTTGCCCCTGCTGATAACAAAGCACAATCTGCTTTATGTTCAAAGTGTTCCCTAAAGAAAGTCCTTTGCTTCCAGCTGTGAAAATGATTGATGTCTTTAATGCCCCAAAGGAAGTGAGTCTTTGAAGGAAACACAGCTATATTTTTCAATAAGGGAAAAATTATAGATGGTGAAAACTATGAGATAAACAGTTTTTCTTAAAAGTAGGAAGGGAGGAGATATAAATATAGTATCTCTTGTGAGAAAGCTTATTCGTAGTTTAACTATCCTTTTAATATCTAAGGAACTGAATGTAATGATTTCTGACAGGGATAGAGTTATACAGGTGAACACCCTTGGAATAGGCTGCCATATTATAAATTATTATATGTAACATTCCATAAACAAAGTTGGGATTTTACAGGCAATCATTTACAATTACTGTCTGAATATACATCCTACTTACGCTTGAAAATCCTAAACTAAGTAGGACTTATCACCACTAGAGACCTAGGTGGCTAGTGAGTAGACTTGGAAACAGACCTGAGTTTGAATCTTTCCTCAGATCCATCCTGGCTTGTCAATTTACTTAACCTCTCAGCCTCAGTTTCCTCATTTGTAAAATAAAGATGATAGTAGTATCTACTTCCCAAGGTTGTTCTGAGGATTAAATGAAGCTACATATTTAAAGTGCTTTGCAAACATTAAAGTGCTTAAATTAATGCTAGCTATTGTAGAAAGTTAATATTAATTTGTACCCCTTTTGGGGCACCCAAAAAACCTTTAGGATTTTAAAGCTCAAACAGCTGGATTTCAGGACTGAAGTCCAAACTATCTCTCCCCAAAACTATGTTTCATCATCCCTTCTTTTGTCTAGAAATAAAAACTAGCAGGGTAGAGACCTGTTCCTTATTTATCTGTAAACTAGGACATAAGTGATGAAATCAATTAGGCAATCACCATGTTGGGGGGTACGGGGGATGGCTTGTACAGCCCCATGGTGGAGGAAAGAGTGCCACGTGAAAGTAATGCCCAAAAGACTCACCACTTCCTAGAAATATCTTGAGTTTATTTCCTGTGTATCTGCTGTCCAATGAGAAGCCTCTTAGGATATGTTAGGAAAGGACTGGATGATAACATCCTGAGGAACATATATTGGTTTTTAGGAAAGGAAATGTGATTTTTCTCTTTTTCTCCCTAAGCCTGGATGCTCACCTGTTTTCATTCACATTTCTCACCTGGGTTATTTTTTTAGCATCTGTTCACAAAGTATAAGGAGTTCCCTGGCTAATTTAAAAATCTTGAGTGGTCTTTTTTTTTTCTAATTAAATTTTGTGTTAGAATAGAGGTAAAGGGTCAGGCAATTAGAGTTGAGTGATTTGCCCAAAGACATACAGGTAGGAAGTTGCTGAGGCCAGATTTGAACCTTCTGCCTCTAGGCCTGGTTCTGTAAAGATTAAAATTTAGGGGAGATTGAGGCAGGTAGAAATTAGTTTCTCTCTGCAAGGAGTATTATATTTTTAGAGGTTTATTAAAGATTAAGGATTAAAGAACATACAGGATAAGAAAGCACGTGTCTAGGCCCAGGAAGCCTATTCACGACCACTCACATGTTGCCTGCTAGGTGGACAGCTGCCTGGGCTCCGAAGCAGAAGTAAAAAGATCATGAGCCTGTTCACAACCAGGTTTAAATACCCCATCTCACTCTCGGCCCAGGTGAGAATTCAGTGAGATTAGAGGGCATTCTGGGGAAGTGGAGCAAGGATTTCTGTGGATTGAAGTCCTGGATTCGAGCCTATCTTTACATTTCTCCATTTGATCCTCTGGGGAGGACTTCCCCAAAGAATCATAAAAATATAATCAATTTTAAAGATTACAATAATTTGAGATTGAGAAAAAAAAGAAAAAACTGATTGTATCCTATATATGCATTGGAGATAACTACCCATTGACAAGTGGAACTGTTTTATTTTGCTTTTGACACACTGAATTCCTGAATTTATTTTTTCTTTTTTCCTTTTTCTCTTTTCCTTATTTTATTCTTTTATTAAAATATTTTATTTTTTTCCCTTTTTCTCATTTCTATGTACTTAAGGTATATACAATCAATATTAATTTTTATTCTACAGTAATATCAGTTTATATATATATGTATATACATACATATATATATATATATATATATATATATATATATATATATATATACTTGCTATATTATTTATACGTACCTAAACAGCTTTAGACTATGGGAACCCGCCATTTATTGATAATTGTTGTGGGACTATGATTAATGTTTGTGTCTGATTCTAGGAAAGGGATCAAAAAGGAGCACAGAGATAACCTGGATAATGCCAAAAGAGCTCATAGGTCTAAAAATCAAAGACCAATCCAGGTAGGATTAATGTACTTCTAAGCCAAAACTGTAACAGTTAAAATTTAGGGGAAGCTGAGGCAGGAAGAAACTAATTTCTCTCTGTAAGGAGTATTATATTTTTATGAGGTTTATTAAAGGTTAAGGATTAAAGAAAATACAGAATAAGAAAGCACATGCCTAGGCCAGAGAGGCCTAGACAGGATAACCTCACATCATGAAAGAGACACGTCTGCTCCAAAATGGAAGTCCAAAAGACCCTGAGCCTATTCACAACCAGGTTTAAATACCCCCTCTCACTCTCGGCCCAGGTGAGAAATCGGTGAGATTAGAGGGCATTCTGGGGAAGTGTAGCAAGGATTTCTGGGGATTGAAGTTATGGATTCGAGTCTATTTTTACAATACTAAAGACTTGAACCTAGTGTGAGACTTGGGGTTGTGACACTTGACATACGTTAAGATGTAGGCCTTCCTTGTATCCACACTCTTTGTGAAAATACCTACAGAAAAGTACCAAAGGTTGGCTACCATCCTGGCTCCCTCCATCCCTGAGAATGAAGGTAAAATCAGATGAGGGAATGACACTTCCCTGTAAAAATAAGAATCTGGTCCTTTTTTCTCTCCTATAGTATGGCAACTTCCTGTAGCCTTGGCTACAAATGGGTAAGTGAAATTTGCTGCATTCTGTCCTACAGACTTGTGGGATTAGAAATTACTTAACTGGACCCTAATACAGGGACCTGTGAGAAAATTTATTCTTGCTTTCTCAAAATTTTGTAATTTGTATACATAGATTTTTGATATTTTGATACTGATTTTGAATTCTTCTTTAATATAAATATATGTATTTAAATATAAATATAAAGGGCTTATATTTTTTCCCTTTTTTCTTTTGTGTTTTTTTGGTGTTTTTTTTCCTTTTGCTTTCATTTTTGTTTTTGTTTTCCTTTTGAATTAACTCACACACCCCCACAACTAAACCTTGCATCCTCAGCTGGACTCGGTGGTTTTTTTTTTCTTTTTTCAATACTTTCTTCAGGGGGGATTGTATTTCATAAAATCCGAGATATAAATTTTGTTCGAGATAGATCTTCAGAGAAGAAGCTTGTGAACTAACTGAATCCAGAGAATGAACTGTTTGCAGAAAGATATCTAAACCTTTTCACTACAGGAAGATCCAGAATGAACCTTGGGGTGCGGTTGATTGAACATTTTTTTGAATGTACACTCTTATGCCAAAGGAGATTGCCCCCTAATTGGCTTTTGTCAATGTGCCCAGCAAAACATTGGTTTGCTGTCTCTCTCTCCCCTCTATTTTCCCTAATCTACAACTATTGTAGTTTTCCTCTTAGTGGGTAAATTTTTATATACACTTGCAGTTAGAATTTTTCAGGGTGCAGGATGCTTATGTTTAGTTATCAATTAGGGAGACTAGTCCCCCAATCATCATCACGGTGGATTGTGAATTTTTAAATTTCCATCTTGCTTGGTCTAGCACCAAAAAAATTGTGCACACCCACACTGCAAGGGCATGTGCTAGTCAATGACAAACCAGAAATAACTAACTGCCCACCTGGGCAGTCCTAAACCAAGCTTAAGCCACCATTGGCACTTGTGAGGCACAGGAAGTGAGGTGGGGAACAGCCTCTGGAATTCGCTCACTTCCTGTGGACAGGGCTAGACGCCAGTTCGTGCTAGGAGCTCAGGTAGAGAGGAGACCCACAGACAGCTTTCCTTCAGATCTCTCATGTGAGTCAAGGACTGATTTTCCTTTCTACCTTGGCCTTAGTGCCTAATCTCCCTCTGGTTTGGCCAGAAGGTTGAATTAACCCTTTCCCTTTCCTCCTCTCTCCTTCACTCCCTGTCCTGTTTTCCTTACTCCCATTGTGATTAAACCACCATAAACTCCTTTTGACTTGAGTGTTTCATTTTAGGAATTTCATAAGTAAATTCCTTGGCGACCATAAATTAATATTATAACAATCTTTAAAGGTGCCTTTTCACCACAACAGTTCTTAATCCACTGAGCCACCTAGCGATCCCTTAAGTAATCTTTAATAAAATAATATTACAAAAATAAACATATAGCATCCAAAGAATTTCATTTGTCACCAAAGAATTTCATTGACCCTAGCAATACCACAACTATGTCTGTATCCCAAAGAGATTAAAGAATCTATCTAAATAAAAATGCTTATATCAGCTTTTTTTTTTTGGTAGTAGCAAAGAACTGGAAATTGAAGGGATTTCCCTCAATTGGGGAATGGCTGAACAAATTGTAGTATGTTTGTAATGGAATGCTATTGTGCCATTAAAAATGACAAACAAGATGATCACAAAAAAGCCTAGAAAGACTGATATGAAGTGGTGCCAAGTGAGTAAGTGGAACCAGGAGAACAATAATGTATGAAGATCCAGGACATCTTCATGAGACTCATGGCAAAAACAGGATATCCACTGCCAAAGAAGGGACAGAGTCCAAATACAAACTGAACCGCATACACTATTATTTATTTCTTCCATAAATTTTTGTCTAGTGTCAGCAACATGTGTCTTCTATGTGTCTGCTATCATAGAAATATCTCTGATAATTTGAATTTATCTTTTTGAATATTTTGAATCTTTGAAACAAAACTCACAGCTAGATATTTTTAGGACTTGATTCATTCTGAGCACTGGTTTTGCCCTATTGAGCTTATAAATCAATAAACAAAACCAAAAAAAGTTAGGTACAAATGATCTCACTAACTAGAAAAGGCATATTTGCAAATTCCCCCTGACCACCTGATTAGCTTTGACTGCTTCACTCTCAAGTACATGGTGGATAGAGTATCAGTCTTGAATCAAGAAGACATCAGTCTGCATCCCACTTGGGAAACTTACTAGTTATGTGACCACGAACAAATCACATTTCTGAACCTCAGTTTTTTTACTTGTATAATGGGCTTCAAAGCACTTACTTTACATGTTTGTTATGAAGGCCAAATGAGATAACATGTAAAGCAGTTTACAAATCTTAAAGTATCATTATTTTTACTTATAAAAACTATACTATTACCTAAACACTGAACCAAAGATATTATTTCTGCATTAGAAAAGAATATATGTACATATATAATGTAAACATTCCAAATAACTGTAGTTCAAAGAAATTTCCTTGGCTTCAGGATTAACTGAGCTCCTTAAGAAACAGGGAACACATATTTAAAATTTATCTTGCTCAATTTCCATGACTCAGTTACAAAGGGAAAGTGCAAAATGAAAAAATACCCAAATGAGGAATAACAAGTACTCAGATCTTAAAGCAGAGAAAGGCCAGTGATGGGACATGAAAAACTCTTTAAGTGATAACCTGGGAGTTCCCTATTCCACAAGAAAATAAGTTCTGGGACAAGATTTGAGTGAAAATAGTTCCAACTGGGTTCTCCATCCAGTACTGATTATAATATCATCTAAATTATAACAATTTTGATTGAGGTAGTATATTGATTATATTCAAACCAGTTTAAATATTCTCAATAGAATACTGCATGAAAAATCCAGTAGGAATACTTTGTTCCTTTGTATTAGGTTTCTCTATCCTTACAGAATGAGTCTATTGCCATGGGCATTGTACCCCCAGAAACTCAGGCAAACTATTATCAGGGAAATTCCTCTGATCCCTTAGGCCCTTGGGACTCCCAACCCAAAACACCCAACCTAGGAGATAACCTTTTGATTGCCCCATTGAATACAGATGGCCAAAGAGACACACCTCATTCCCTTATCCTCCAAATTACAAGAACCACCCCCATGCCCTCGGGCTAACCTCCTCCCCCCAACCCCTTGCTCCAGAGTCTGGTCCCCAAGGTTGTAGAAGAATATAAAAACCCCAGAATGGAGACATTGGGGGAGCAACTAGGTTGCTCCACTCATGCTTCCTTGCTGGCCAAAAATTCAACGTTAATAATAAATCTCTCTCTTTACTTTTAAGCTAAGTTTCAGAGTCTTGCATTCCCGCAAAAGGTATCTTTCCCAAACCCCAGAGGTTCACCTCTAGCTCCCCAAAACACTATGTCTCAGTAGAAAACAAAATTTGAAGATCTTTAATTTATCATCATTCTCTAGCTAAACCTAAAGCTTTATCAAGTTTCCTAGCAAGTTATAAAAAAATTAAAAAGCATTCAAAGTTGGAAGGGTCTGCAGAAGCCCTCTAGTTTAGGGTCCTCATTTTTCAGATCATAAGACTCAGAGCTAGAAAAGAATTCAGAATCCATCTAATATTAACTCATCTCCCTCCATTTTATAGATGAAAAAACTACTGCTCAGAAAAGAGAAGAGACTTGTCCTGAGTCACACAGGTTGTGAGTTGCAAAGCAAGGACTCATCTCCTGGTTTAGCAACTCAAAATCCAATGTGCTGTTACACTATTGGTTCTAGTTGTAGATCTACCACTAGCTTGCAATATGCCTTTGGATCTGATATTCTCCTGGTTCTCACTTTTGTCATCTGTAAAATGAGAAGGTTGGACTAATTAATCTCCAAGGTCTCTTCCAAATTAAAAAATTTAATGACTCTAAAGCAGTACAGTATAGTGATGGATTTGTAATCAGAAGATGTATAGTTGTAATTCTGGAATTACTATTGGAATAACTAGGGGACTAGGTTTCTACATCTGTAAAATAAGGTTTGATCAGATGATATGAAAATTCCTTTCTAGCACAAATAGGTGGCAAATATGATTCTGTAATTTTTCTGTTCATCAGTTTTCTCTTTTGTCCCTATGACTTCTTTTAAGGGTGAAGGTAAAGAGGGCAGAGAGTACTTCGAATAATAATAATAGTAATATTATTTTAATAATAAAACTACAGTAGCAATAGTAATATTATTTATTAAGTACCTACCTAGACATTGTGTTGTCTTTTTTCTCATTTTATACTCACAACAACCCTGCAAGATAAGTGCCATCATTATCCCCATTTTATAGCTGAGGAAAAGAAGGCAAACAGAGGTTAAGTGACTTGCCCAGGATCACACAGATAGTGTTTGAGGCTGGATTTAAACTCAGATCTTCCTGACTCCAGTCTCAGTCCCATCTTCTCTGCATCACCTTGCTGCCTTAAGGAGGCAATGTGGTATGGTGGAAAGCACACTGGTTTGAGGGTCAGATGATCTAGGTCTGAATTCAGTTTCTCAGTTTCTTCAATGGTAAAATGAGGGAGCTGGCCAACAAATCAGCTAGGATCCTGTCCAGCCCTATATCTATGATTCTGTATCTGCACAAAAGCTGTAGCTCTCCACTGTTAGAAGTAAATTTATTCACAAGAAGTTCTCATATGCCAACGAAATCACAGGTCTGGACAAAACAACAACAACAACAACACCCATTAGATTAGGTACTATTACAAAAGGAATTTTTGTTTAGTGAAAAAATGCCCATCTTGGGCAATCTTATGGAAAGCACTATTCACTGCTACAACAAAATTACAATAAAATTCAGGAACTCAGACCTATTTTGTGGTGTGTGGTAAGCCTTTTTTCTCTCAATAGCAAAGGGGGATCCCTTTGTGACTTTTCATGATAACTAAATACAAAATCTGGAGGAGACACAGAATCTAAGTTTCTATGAGACTGCTTCCCACCCAGCTATTTCACTGCTTAATTGACAGGAAGATTTTGTTCAGAGTAATTACCATTCCTGCTGGGTTTGACAATAACACTCTCCATGAGGTCCCAGGGAACATATGGAAAGGTTATAAGACTAAAGAGCATAGGAATATTTTCATTCTGATTAAGGCCTTTAGAAAAGCTTTTTTTCTTTTAAACAATAGACATAAGCTTTCACATTCCTGGCTAAAGTTGCTGAGACACCTTTGTACACATCAGCACTTTGTTTTATATCCCTAAAATATTTTAAATTATTTAATCTTAAGATGCTGTTTATATGAATTCTTGGCCACCTCCTATCCTATCACAAATAACTTGTGAGAACTTCTGTAACTCCAAAGAAAATAATTAATGACTCTCCATCTAATAATAGTGTAAAAGTCACCAGATACCACCAGGAACTCCATATTCAAATTTAGACTGTAATTATATTATCACCTTTTGGGGGAAGGAAAATGACTTTGCCTCTCTGGTTCTAGTTCTAGTGCTCAGATTTCAATTTAAGGATTGAAGAGATAGCCTCTATGCCCTTTTAGGTTCTGAAATTCTACCACGTTGCTTCCTTTATGCCAAATATCTTATGAGATGCCAATAATATTGTTCAAATTTCTTACAGTTGATAAAAAATGGAAGAAAAATGAATTCCAAACAGCAATACAATCACCTGCTGAGTCTGCCAGAGAGGCTAACCCTGCTGGGAGAAAAAACACCACCTTCCTCAGCATGGTATCCATGCCTGCGGACAGCATATAATAAAGATAATTATGTGATGCAACTTAATTAGAAACCTGCCCCTAGCTATATTCATTAGTTGTGATTAACCAGAGCTAGCATACAAAAAAATTAATACATTCATATTATTATTCTAGACATGCAAAAAAGCAGGAAGATGCAATAAAGTATATCCCTAGAATAAGGAATAAAAAAAAAGTTGTAGGAGTTTTTTTGTATACAGATTTCTTTCTTTTCAAATATTAGATTCAATGTGAGAAATAATTGAGTATAAGTGGATGTAAAATCAGCTACACTCAGTCTTCACAAGTCTAGCAGGCCAAAGCAGGAAGATGTACTTGAAAAGTCATCTGTTTAGTCAGAATTTTAGAAAACAATCTCCATCTAACTTTAAATTTCCTCCCTTCTCTTCCCTCCTCTCCTCTCTCCCCACCCATGAGCAGCTTTAGAGTCTTAGTCCCTAGTGATTAGTAATGGAGATTCTCTGCCAAGACCCAGGTTCCAGTGCAAGAGAGAACATGGCAAATGGCTTTTTTGCATGACCAGATTTGGGGAGGGGGAATGAAATTTACATATTCAGTGTTAGAATCTCCCCACTTACAGCAGCTGTTGCTGTCCTATGTCTCAGTCACAGCAGGACTTTTTTCTCATAATCTTAGCATCCCTAAACTTGTTCTCAGCAGCTGGCAAACACAGATGCTATCAAACTTCCTTTACCATGGACACCATGTCTGCTTTTCCAAGAGCATTTCTTTCTACAACATTCAGTGTCCAGGTTTTGTGGTACAATCACTTCGGTCCTAGGAACACCATCTCGTGGGAAATAGAGTTCTGGGAATTTCTTTCAGAAAAGTCTCAAAGTCTTTTGGAAAATGTAGTTCTTCCCTTAGATGTATCCCTATTGAAGATATATATTCTTTATTATAGAAATGAAGGGATACCCAGAATGTGTAGAGAAGGTATGAATTGGATGTAGTTGGTGAGGACTTCTTGAAAATTTTTCCTTAGGTACCCAGAATTTATGCTTGTGCCACTGTAGAATTTTTCATGCGCCTAGAGTTAATAATTCACCTTTATATAGCTCTTTGAGGTTTACAAAGTACATCCCTACTAACCCTTTGAGGTGAGTAGTACAAGTATTATTGTCTCCATTTTGTAGATAAAGAAACTGATACTCTAGGAAGTTCAGAGACTTGCCTGGTCATGCAACCAAGATCAGAGCAAGGATTTGAACAGCATCTAGTAAGTCTAATATTCTTTATGCTATATTATGTTGACTTCTATCAAATAAATCTTTATTAAAGCACTTACAGGTATAAAATGGAGTGATAATCTTAGTAAGAAAAGATTCTGAACATTTAGAGAAATAAATGGTTGGTTGAATTCTAATTTTATCCTTCTCACCCCCAAACTGCCTAAAAATGAAAATTCATCTCCATCACTCCTTTGAACAGATAAAGAACCTAGTAATTTTGCACTTCTAGAAAATGTGAACAAAACATATTGGTCTTATAAAATTTAATGGCTGATACAGTATTCATGGCTTGTTCTCCTTAACAGTTTCTCTGCTATGAAAATGAAAAATAGTATTTTATCCTACTCACCTCTACCATAATTTTTACACACATACTAGACAAGACAAAAAAAAACTATTTCCAAAACTGAAGTACATATAAACAACCAAATATATTTGCTAAACACTTCTGATTTTCACCCCTAAATTGAGACAAACTTAGAATTATAGAATGTTAATAGTAAGAAAGGATCTTAGAAAACATCTAAGTAAATCATTTTGATCTCACAGATTAGGAAACTAAGGGCCAGATTAGGTTAGTCAAATGACTTTATCATGTTCTTCAGCTATTTTGTGGAAGATCTGAGGCTACCCAAGTCTCTTTTGGGTCCCAATAAAGTGCTTGTTTTGCCTTTAGTGGAGTATTTCTCAAACTGTTGCACAGGTCCTATAAAGTGGTTCAAAAAACTCTTTAAAGAAAAAAATCATAGCTGAAAAACACCTCTTTAACTAGACTCATTCATCTGATGAAAACCATCAATTTGATTCAAAACAACTGTATTGGCACAAAATGACTGAAAATGACCAAATAATAGTTTTAGAGTTGCTGAAAAATAGTTAACCCACTAAATACATTTCTTTCTTATGTTCCCAGTATGTTACATTACAAAATTTTACTACATAGTTCCCTGGGGATAGCAATATAACAACAACATATAATAGCATTTTAAAAAAAAAGTACAGTAAGTAACCAAATAAAACAATTAAAACGATACCTCCAAGTACCAACTCATAACTTTAAAAAGTTACAAGGAAAATAGTACAATTATAAATCCTTTTCATCATCATTAACATATTTGGGATATGTTTTAAGGCCACAAATTGAGGCTGTGAATACAACCATTTTACAAGGATCAGGTTTATTTAAAAAACTCAACTTCAGGTTTGTTTTCAAGAACAGATTCTTATCTTGGGTATATAATAATATATGAACTGGGGACAGCTAAATTGCTCCATGGAAAGAGTCAGACTAGAGATGGTAGATCCTGGATATAAATCTGGCCTTAGACACTTCTTACCTGTGTGACCCTGGCAAGCCACTTAACCCTGATGTCCAATCCTTTACCTCTTGTATGCCTTGAAACTGATACTTAGTTTAAATTCTATGACAGAAGGCAAGTGTGTATGTTATGTATGTGTGTCTGTGTATAAATATATATATATACATATATATATATATATATATATATATATATATATATAGAGAGAGAGAGAGAGAGAGAGAGAGAGAGAGAGAGAGAGGTGTATGTGTGTATGTGTATTATTTTACTCACTCTAACATAGGAAGTATTTAATGCAGGTTTCCAGATATTACCATAGTTCATCATGAGAGAGAGAAAGAGAGACAGAGACAGAGATAGAGAGACAGAGAGAGACAGAGAGTTTCTAAATTCATGATTTAAATTTTAAAAAATATTCTTGTAAACATAATACATGACAGAAACCAATGGATAGGAAAAATGAAAGGAAAAAAGTGAGCAAAACCCACACTAATAGTACTTCCATTACTACCCAGTGCTTAACCAGGAGAAACTTACCCAAAAAATTCTGCACATAGCTGAATTCTCCCAAGGGACAATTGTTCTGGATCTATCAATCTATCTATCTTTGTTTTTTTCTTTCTATCTACATATTAATGGATCTAAGGCAACATGATGTATCAGTCAATTAATTATGAAGCTTTTATTAAGCCTATTCTGTGCTAGAATTTGTGCAGAGCTCTTAAATTTAAAGATGACTTGAAGAGGGAGGATAAAGGGAAGGAGAGTAGGTGTATCAATACCATATACTTTCAACTGAGGGCATTGGCTAATTTTCTAGAAATCACTTTGCTGCCAGCATACAACTTATTTCCCTTCTTTTACAAAAAAAAATACATTTTCCAACTTGTACCTTAATTGTGCTTAATATCAAAGTCAAAATGTTCATGATACTTTTAAATGGAAAGGAGAAGAGAGGAAGCCAAGAAATAAAAAAATGGAAATCTGTTTCTTCAATTTAAAAAATTGCAAAGATTTTTAGATGAAGAATACTGCAATCATGCCATATTTGCTTGCAATAAATCTTGCAAAAACCTCATTTGAAAATAGTTATGTGTGAGTAGGGAATTAAAACTGTGAACAAATTGAAGTGGGTTGTTTTTAACTAAAGATTATCTATTTTGCTTTATTCTATTACAAAGTTCTCTTCTTATTCCAATGATCTTGGACAAAGCTTCTGTTTAACACTAACATTTTTACTCATTCTCATTATGTTCTTTTCCACCACTCCCTTTTTGGAACAATTCTAGTCCCAGCCAAGTAAATTTAGCCAAATTCATTCCAACGTCAATGATCACTACAGTTAAATTAACAGATACTGAGTAATATTGATCTCATTTCACCATTCCAAAGATGAAACCAGAGTAAGCAAGAGTTCTATTCAATGCAATTGGAAGCCTTTCCTCATCTCCCCCCTCTCTTTTTCTTTTCCCAAAAAATCTAACAAAGAATCATTCTTCTTTTCTCTCTCTTCAGTGACATAAAAAACCCTACTTAAAGACAAAGTTTGACAGATTTTGAGAAGCTATTCTTCCACCTTTGTAGACATGAATATAATTTCTGTTTTTGTCCAAGAAGTGAGAATGAGCTTAGCAATTGTCTTCCAGTGCCCTGGTGGCACAAAGAACAGTTGGCAATCTGGATCCCAAAAATCTACTTCTAAAAATAGGAGACTTGCCCATGTTAAAAGGCAGACTGGCATCTGTCCACAACTATACTTTGCCATCCCAAGTATCTTTCTCTCTTCTTGATCAATACATTCTCTGACAAATGATCAATAGGCAGCTATTCCTAAGCTATTATCTTCATTTTCTTTATCACAAATAAATATGTATTAAGTTACTTATGAAAATCTCATCTCTAATTAAAAATTATGTTCTCAATGTTAAAAAAGCACAACAGGACTCTACTCTTTCTTTACACTGAATAGTTATGCCTCATTAAATTTCTTCTTCCATGTCACTCAGAAAATTGTTTACAATGAGTCCATCTGGTCACTAGGCAGAGTTCCTTACAATGACAAAGACTTAGTAACAACTCAATTAAAGCTGTGAGTGACACTGAACAATTCTCTTAGGGGCCATGATTATTTGAATTTTTGATTGATGAAGTATATATCTAAGTAAGCAAGTAAAAATGAAGACTCATCAGAGGGAAAAAGCAGAGAGTAATTACAAATCTTAAAGAAGCAGAAAAGAATATGCATCTTCTCTAACAGGAGACTGGTCCAAGGTCACAGTTATTATGGAAATTTGATACAATTTAACAGGACATGAGAATAAATTCAAAATGCCCTGATTTTGATCAAAGGTCTCTTCATAACAGAAAATCATAAAACAAATTATTGCCAATACTTGGAAGGGAGGGAGTGGGGAAGAACTATAAAAAATAGAATAAATGTAAACTAGGTTAACTTGTTGCCATAACCCCACAGGCTAACTGTCTTTCTTTATACCAATATCTTTTGTATACAATTTATCCTTGGTTATATTATATTCCCTGAATATGTCCCATCAGTTAGCTGAATGATATTATTCTGTGAGGAGTTCCAACTCCCCATTCATATTTTGTTGCACTGCTTATTTAATAAATAAATAAGATTGACTTACATACTTACTAATATTACATTCCTATATTTTCTAACAGTGTCCAGACAGATGGAAAGGGCAAACATTTAATCATATTCTTACCTTAGAATTCTCTGTTCTACAGGTCTGTAGTATCTCATATACCTAAAAGAAGAAAATGATTCTATTTACCAAAAAGTAAAACACATTTTTCATAAGAAAAAATGTTCATAGAATGGTATTGAAAACATTGTAAGTCAAGTCAATAATCACTTCAAGTAGTCTGACTTCAGCTTATAAAACTGAATGTAATGGAACTTGCATCTTGTATTCAATATTTTGGTCTCATCATAACTAAATTTCTATTCAAGTTTACCTAATAGAGTATGTGAGTGTGTGTGTCTACACTATATATAGTCAAAGAACCTGGAAGTGAAAGATGGGAAATGTTTTTTAATAAGATGTAATTGCTTTCTGATCCCAAGCAACATTTGTTATCATATTCTTAACCATTCATTGGCCAATTAGTACATCAATATGATGATGTTCAAAAAAGTCATGGTGGTCATGTGAGGGAAGATGAGTTACTTGTGGAAGCATATAAATTGTGGAAGCCAGAGTGCAGAAGCAAATAAATCCAGGCTAAGAATCATGGACTTTACTCCAGTGGATTTTCTGCTGGGTCATAATTGGCAATTCATCCTAAAGTAACTCCAAAATACTTATTTTTATTTTAAACCCATTCCATTTTGTCAGCTAGAGAGGGAATCAGACCTGGAATCAGGAAAACCTAAGTTCAAATTGGCGTCATCCAAGAGTTGTTGTGAGGATCAAATGAGATAATCGTGATATTATCTCATGTTAGGACAGAGATAGCAAAAAGGAGGCATTTTCCATATGTGATCTAACAGGAAGAACAATGGTACATAGAAAGTGATATGTAAAAGTCATTGTTATTATCTCAATGAAAAATATAGCTGTAACGAATTTAGAGCTAGAAGGCACTTTAGATAGGAACTGTCTTGGGATCCAGAAGAAGAAAAATTATTTTATCTAAGTTCTAGAAGTATTTAATAACAGAGTAGGGAATCAAATCAGCTTCCAAACTCAAGATTCCTTTCACTACATTGCATAATTTAAAAAATGCTTATTTACCTTCCAGCACATAGCATGAATCTAGCCATTTAAAATGTACTCGAGCTTTGATCTAGGCTCTAGCAAGTTTCAACATTTTTCTTTTAAGCAATTAGAATGAAGATAGCAGAAAAGAGGCCAAGGGTGGCTGTATGCAGAGGGCTGGGCTGGGGCAAGTTAGTAACTTTTATTCCTTAGCCTAAAACTCATCCATTTCCCAAATATTACCAAGTAGATGCAGTCAGGTCCCATAAGGGGAGGAAAGGGAAGATGGGATTCTGCCTTTCTCCTTCCTAGTCCTATCTCCTTTAAACAACCAGTATTCTAAAGTAGGGAATATTTAAAACAAAGGAAAATGTCTCCTTACAAAAAGACTTACAATCTGAAGACAGGAAGGGATAAAGGGCAAAATGAAACATTAGCCATAGAGGGCAACTTGGCAGATGGTAGGGCAAAGGGCAACAAGAGCTGAAACGTTCACATTCTCCCAATAACAGGTGGGTTATGTGGAGAGAAAGATAGGAAGAGAAAAAAGGACAGGATAGACTCCTTTACAAAGTTTGGTGCCTCAAATCTCTCTTCTCAGATAAGAAGTGATTCTTATTGGCACAGAAAAGAAAACCAGAATGTCATTCTCCTTTCAGGATTAGACAAAACTAGCAATGAGAAAGAAGAAAGAGGATGAGATGAAAGGCTTGCTAAATGCTCAAAAAGTAGGAGGAGGAAGAGGAGAGAAAGAGGAACAAGAGGTGGAATTTGGAAAGGAAGAGGAAGGAAGAAGAGGAGAAAAAAAAGAAGAGGAAAAGGAGAAAAAAGAAGATAGGAAGAGTTAGAGGAGAAGGGGGGGCAGCTAGGCAGAATAATGGTTACATCTGATTTGGCCAGGATATTTCCTAACTTGCAGTTTGACCCTGGGCAAATCACTTTACTTCTCTCTGTCTCAGTGTTTTCATTTATAAAATGGGAATGACAATAGCACCTTCTTCTGCAGGTGGTTGTGAGGATCTGCTGAGATAACAATCTTAAGTGCTTAGCACAATTCCTGTCACATATTAATTACTAAATAAATGTTTGCCATGATGATGATGATGATGATAGACAGATAGTATTTTTATAGAGCCCTAAGACATGCAAAGAGTTCTGCATATACTATCTCAATTAATCTTTCCAATAACCCAAGGAAGTTCAGTATTATCTCAATTTGACAGATGAGGAAATTAAAACTTTGAAAAGTTAAATGAATTCCTTAAAGTCTTGGGGTCAAGAATCAGTTGTTTCAATTACATCTTATTCTTTGTGATCCTATTTGAGATTTTCTTTGACAAAGTCATTAGGGTGGTTTGCCATTTCCTTCTCCAACTCACTTTACAGATAAAGGCACTGAGGCAAACAGGGTAAAGTGACTTGTTTAGGGTCATACAGTAAGTGTCTGAAGCTGGATTTGAACTTAAGAACATAAGTCTTCCTGACTCCAGGTTTAGCTCTCTAGATATACCAGCTAATTGCCAATAAGCATCTGAGATAGGATTTCACCTTGGGTCTAAATGACACCAAGTTCAACACTATCTACTATGCCATCTACTGAGGCTAAATAGAAGGTGACCATACCAAGTGTCAAAAAAAACCAAAAAAACAAAAAAACACTGACCTTTAAAAACAAATAATTAAACTAATAAAAAAAGTAGAGGCAGGTAGGTGGTTCAATGGCTAGAGGGCCAAGTCTGGAGTTGGGAGAACCTGAGTTCAAATCTGGTTGTGGACATTTCCTAGTTGTATGCACCTGGCCAAGTCATTTAACCCCAATTGCCTCTTACCACTCTTGTGCCTTGGAACCAATACTAGTATCATAGTATCAATTTTAAAACAGAAGGTGAGAGTTAAAAAAAATAAAGTTCTGGATTGAGAATGAGAAGATGAGTTCTAGTGATGGCCTTGCCAATGATGCACTATATGACTTTGGACAAGTCATTCTTTTCCTCCATGCCTTGATATCCTCACTTGTAAAATGACAGGGTTGCATTGATGAAGGCCAAGGTTTCTTTCAACTTTTAATTTGTGTGTTTCTAAAAATAAGTACATAGAATAAATATATGATACCAAAAACTGGGGGAAAGCCAGTTAATGAGTTCAAGGATTGAATTAAAGGGGAAAAAAAAGAAAACTAAGCAAAGGCTAAGGAAAAACCTGAAATTCTGTTATTTATATAAGAAAGTCTTCTTAGATGAAGTAGAATACCACAAACTATTTGAATGGTGTATAGAAATAATATTATTAAAGACTTGATTGATGGCATAGATAATACATTTATCAAATTTGTAGATGACATAACACTAGAATAGAAAGCTAACACAATGGATAAAATTTAAAAAACCAAAAATCTCAAAAGATTAAAATATAGGGGAAAATTTAATAAGATGATATTTATCAAGAATAAATGTGAATTCTTAGATTCAAAAAATAATCTTCAAAAGAAAGATGAGATAGGCTTGACTAGCTAAGCAATTAGAATGGAAAAGATCTGGGAGTTATAGTAATCTTTGAGTTCTGTATATGAATAGCAGTACAGTCTGGCAGCAAAAACAATTAATGTAATCTTGGTTCATATTAAGAAAAGCAATTAAACCTTGGTGATGGTGGAATTGTTCTCTACCCTAGCTAGACAACATCTTGGATACTGCATTTGATGCTAGTCTCCATATTGTAAAAAGGTCATTGATAAACTAGAGCACATCCAGAAAAATAAAATCCATATAGTGAAAGCCTAAAGATCAGGCTATATGAGGATCAGTTAAAAGAACAAGGGAGTATTTAGCCTGGAGAAGAAAAGATTTATAAAGGATGTGATAGTATTTTTAAGCATGTGCAGGGCTATCATATATTAGACATTAGACTGGTGTACTCTTGTTTTTCTGATGAAGAAACTAAGGGCCAGATAGGATCAGCTTCAAGGGAATGCATCTGGAGGAGGTTTACAAGTAAGTAATAAAAAGTCACAAAAAATTGCAAATTGATAATTACTGTTATCATAGTAGTAATACTAGAGGCAGTCTGGCATAGTTTATGGAGAGCTATCATTGGAATCAGAAAGACACCTGTGTTCAAATCCTTACTCTGACATATATTGACTGTGGGACCTTACACAAGTCATTTAACTTCTCAGGGATCTAGAGAAAACTCTAAGTGTGTAAATTGAAGAAAAGATCCTACAAGACAGTTTTCCCCTTATCCATGAATTTCCTATACCAATGAAAACACAGGTCTAAACTATTTCTTACTAATAACGATAACAACTCAACATTATATACTGCTTTAATTTTTTCAAAGTACATTCCTCACAACTCTGTAAGATAGTAATATTGGTCCTGTTATTCTTATTTTATATATGAGGAACTGGAAGTTAGTTGTTGTAGTAGAAAATTCCAGCCCTGGAATCAGGAATGAGATCTCAATCACTTATTAGCTCTGTGAGTCTGGGTAAGTCACTTAACTCTGTATGCCAGAGTTTTTTGTTTGTTTGTTTTTATCTATAAAACGAACTGAAAGAGATGGCAAACAACTATAGTATCTCTGCCAAAAAAATTCCAAGTTGGGTCATGAAGAGTCATAAAGGACTAAAACAACTGAGCAACAATAACTTGGCTTCAGAAATTAAAAGCCTTATCCATGGTCAAGTTTTTCTTGATGATTAGGAAAGATTTCTTTTAAGGAAACATACATTAGATGATTTTTCTTTAACTTAAATTTTTTTTTCAAATTTTATCAATACTTTTCAATAAGAGGGAGGTAGACAATTAAGCACCTTCATGGGGCTTATTTTGGAAAGAAATTGCCTGGGGATAAGTGAGTGATCTGGGGCTCTAAAAAATCTAACCAAGAAAGCACAAATTCTAAGTGGTTGGGTTGGGATTTATCCCAGGGTTCCTGACTGTAGATTCATCATGCTCAAATTTTTCACCAAAAAAAAACCAACCCCAAAGAGCCCAGATTTCTATGTGATGAGTTGTTCTCTCTTTGAATTACTTAGATTTACATTTACAAAACTTTAGGGGCAGCTAAGAGTATCTTTGAAAGAATTGTTGATTAGTAACACTGAAAATGAATCTTTGGTACAGAAAAATTAAAATTCATTTATAAAGGTGGAAATTTTAGTGTCTCAGAACTAATTATGTGCAAGTTACTATTTCTGTATCATTTCAACAATTCCTGGCCTCAAATACATTAGTCATTAAACTGTATGTGTTTAATAGTTTCTCAACCATCACCATTAAATTAGTGATCCATTTTTATTAAGATCATGATGCTTTGATTAAACTGTTTTTCTAATGATTCCATTTTTTCCCAAATGGGTTTATTATTTCATAACTTTTTCAACTATAATTTTCCTGATTATAAGAATCAACAAACTGAGTGAGTTCTATTAAAAAATTCAATTTAATTTCATTAAAATATTAATTAAGTGTCTACTATGAGCATGGTACTCGGAATACAAAGATGAAAAACACATAGGTCCCTATTTTTAAGAGGTTGATCATTAATTTTGGAAGATGTCATGGACACAAATTGTCATAAAACAAATTAAAATATAGAATGATTAAGAAGATAGAGTTGGAAGGCAGCTTATAGTTTATGTAAGTCAAACCTCCTTTTTTTTATTGAAGAAAATGAATTCTAGTAGGATCTCACAAGTAGTAACAGGCAGGTTTGGCAATCAAACTTTAACCCAAATTCATCTTTCTCTCCGTTGTTCAATTCTGATTCCCCAATTAGACTTGGGGAGCTAATTCAATTTTTTTTATTCACCAACAGTGCCCAAGATAAATGGTGCTGATCAAAATAGGCTTTAAGATTGATGATGGAATTTCAGTTTGAGAGGACCTCAGAGGTCATCCCATTCCACTTATACCTGAAAAAGAATCCCTCTTACAATACAGTGAACAAATGGTTGTCTAGGCTTTGTTTAAAGACCCCCGAGTAAGAGGAAACCCATCACCTCAAAGGAAACTCATTATACTTTTGGATATCTCTAATTATTAGAAAGCTTTTCCCTTAATTCCTATTTGGGAAGGAAATTGATTGCCTGGATAGGGAACAGGGGAAACAACTGGGTGACCTGGGGCTCCAGGCAATTTAACAAAGAAAGCAGTTTTTTAAGTGTGAAATATCATGTGCACATTACAAGATTACTCTTGTAAATAATAATCCTTGTCTTGAAACTTGCTACTTGTATGATCCTGTACAAGTCTGTGGACTCTGTTTCCTCATTTATAGAATGAAGGCATTTAGACTTTAAGGTACTGTCCAGCTCTAAATATATGATCCTAAGTCAAACATAGAAGAAATGTCACTCAGTGAAATATAATCAACTTCTAGTTATCCATGTGTGATTATGCATATAAAGTTTGTTAAGTCATTGCCCTTGGCCTTATCACCCAAATGGGGCAGAACTTTCCCCTATAATATTTAGATTATCATGAAAGTTTTAAAAATATGTTTTGTTGTTGGCAGCTAGGTGGCTGAGTGAATTGAAAGTCAGACCCAGAAACAGGAGGTCCTGTGTTCAAATCTGACCTCAGACACTTCCTAACTGTGGGACCCTGCAGTCTAGTGAGGTAGAGTAATATAATAATAATAATAATAATAATAATAATAATAATAATAATAATAATAATAATAATAATACAATGAGGTAAACTGTAGGTATAATTTTAAAAAACAACTAGGAACAAGTCTCACAGAGACAGATTTAGACTTGGTAAGAATGGTCTGTCTTAGAAGGTAGACTTTCCCTTCAAAGGTCTATGATGGGGGACAGCTGGGTGGCTCAGTGGATTGAGAGCCAGGTCTAGAGACAGGAAGTCCTAAATTCAAATCTAGCCTCAGACACTTCCCAGCTGTGTGACCCTGGGCAAGTCACTTGACCTCCATTGCCTAGCCCTTACCACTCTTCTGCCTTGGAACTAATTCACAGTATTGATTCCAAGATGGAAGGTAAGGGTTTAAATAAATAAATAAGTTTTGTTGATGCCTTTTATTAATGTCATAGTCAATTCTAGATACCTCTCTGTCACTGTCTTACCCTCTTTTCCTCTCCTCTCTTCTTTCCTCCCTCTCTCTGTCTCTGCCTCTGTCTGTCTCTGTCTCTGTCTCTCTCTTTTTCCCTCTCTCACATATTAGCAGGAACCCTAACATTTAACAAAGGAAAACAATTAAGGAAAAACAACTAACTAATAAAGTGCCTGAATCTACCAATATAGACAATCCCCATCCCATAGTCCTCCACCTAGTGTGTGTCTGTCTATCTCTTCTCTGAAGCTTTTCCTTTCAGTGGTCTTTTCCCCCCAACCATTTCCATTGCTGTAGTCATTACTCTTATCTTGATTCTGTTTAATTCAGGTTGCATCTATTCAGTGTTTCCATGTTTCTCTGACTTCCTCATATTTGTCATGTTTAAAAGTACAACACTATCCCTCCACAATTCATTACCATAATTTATTTTGGTACCTAGTGAATGTGTACCTATCTGGTTTCCAGTGCTTTGCTACCACAAAAGTGTTTCTATGAATATTCTGGTATGCAGATATCTGTATTTCTACTTTTTATTTCCTGGGGAAATTAGCCCAGCAATGGTTTCTGGGTCAAAGAGTATAATCTATTTAGTTACTCTTTATTACAGAATTACAAAGTTGTTTTTTTTAATGGCTAGACCAACTCACAGATCCACCAATAGTGCATTAGTGTGCCCATCATCACATGGTCCTGCCAGTACAACTTCTATATTTTATCATCTTTATCAGTTTACTGAGTGTAAGGGAAAACCTCAGTTTTAGTGTAATTTGCATTAGTCCAAAGCACTAATAATATCTCAAATGATTTTTGACAGCATATAATTACTTTTTTAAACTGTTAAACTGTATCTTTGGGAAAATTCTATAACTTTTCTCAATTATAACTGAGATAAACTTTCTTCTATTCTGGCCTTAAGAACTAGAGTGTCCATTTTGCCTATGAGTGGATATTGTAGTTGGAGACACGAGTTGGACTTGTCATTTCTCTGGGGGACTCTTCGAGAACTCTGTCTGCCAGTGCAGAGGAGCCCCTTCTCTGAAACAGAGAATCTCAGAAAGCTGCCTAGAATAATGAGAAGTAAAGCAATTTCCTCAAGGTTAAACAATCAGTATTTGTGGGAGGCAAGACTTCATTCTAGGACTTTCTAGTTCTAAGGGAAGCTCTTTATAGCACTCAAAAAATAACAAATCACATTTATCCAACCCTTTAAGTTGTGCCAAATATTGTCCTCTCACAACCCTGACAATAGAGAGTACAAGTATTATTATGCCCATTTTCCAATGAGGAAATACAGACCCTAAGAGGTTAAATTATTCACCCATGCTCACAAAGATAGTAACAGTTTATGGTAAGATTGGTAATGATGTTGAATGATTTGCTGTTTCCTTCTCTGGCTCATTTTACAGATGAGGAAACTAAGGCAAAAAGGGCTAAATGACTGACTTGTCCAGAGTCACAGAGCTAGTAAGGATCTCAGGTCAGATGAGTTTCCCTAACTCCAAGCCTCACATTCTTTCTCTCCACTGTCATCTAACTGCTCCCTAGCAAATATATATAAATAAATATATATATATATTTATTTATTTATACATATACACATAAATATATATACACACACTATAATAATAATATTTACATAAGCAATAATAATAATAAAGTGCTTACATGTGCCCAGCACTGTGATTCTCACAACAACCCTGGAAGGTAGTTGCTATTATGATTCCCCCTTTACAAATGAGGAAACTGAGGCAAACAAAGATTAAGTAATTTGTCAGGATCACACAACTAATATCTGAGGTCAAATTTGAACTCAGGTCTTCCCAACTGCAGATCTTATACTCTATCTACTGAACCACCATCAGGCTGCCTATTCTATGGATAGGAGTTGTTCAGAAAATACTTGGAATGCATAATTTCATAAAAAAAATTTACTCTGAACCCCCATCCCAGTTTACAAAATCCAGAGCAACTTTTTTTTTTATTCCCCATTGGCTCTCTCTCTGCTCTTTACAAACTCTAGTCTTGTAGACTTGGAGACAAGGATCAGTGTTCCAGACTTTATAACTCATTAACAGCAATAAGGTACAAAGACAGGCAAATACCTCAATAATGTACCTGCTGTGAGAGGGGTCCCAGCCAGACCCACCTCGCCTCACCAGTGCAGACCAATGTGGATTCCCCCAAAACACTGGGACTTCAGTCCAGAGTCCTTTTGATCGTGGGTAGATGGTGCTCAGTCTCTCAGGAATTTTCCATAGAAAATAAGAATTAAACTCAGTCTCTTTAGTCTCTCTCGGATGAGATTGTGAACTTTCCAAGTCACTCACGTGCCTGATCTCTCAAAATAAAGAGATGGCTGGTCTTTCACAGATTGCTCTTTCTCCAGGACATCTAACTCTCCATATTTCCTCAGGAAAGAATTTTTCTTGGTCATCTCTCAGGACTTTCCACAGACTCCAAAGAGGAAGGCTAACTACCTATCAATCACTCAAGGTTTGTTCTTTCTCTCTAAAGAGAACAGTAATGGTATTTAGAGTCTCTTCAAGACAAGTATTTAAGTTTTTAAATGATGTTTCTTTGAAATTAATTTTTTTTTCTAGAGTATATGTGTTGGTTTTAACTTTTATTTTTTTCTTTTTATTGCCATGCAAAACACACTTCCATATTAGTCATTGTTGTAAGAGCAAAGTCATGAAACGTTTTAAACGTATGTATTTATATATGTGTGAGAGAGGGACAGACGTTAACTTCCCTTGGGAAAATGTCAGGATTATCAATATGGCACTGGGCCCCTTCTTCCCTCTCCATGGCCATCAAAGCTGCCTAACAATTTTCAAATGAGCAAATAGCAGAACAAGAAGCTGAATTTGTTTGTCATGGACTGGAGCCAAGCCCAGAAAGAGTGCTCTTCTGGCTCACCTTGACGCTGGGACAACCAGGGCCCCAACGAGAATAAGGATTCCTTGACAATGAAGACAGTCAAGCAAAGGCTGGAGGACCACTTTTCAGGGATGCTAAACAAAGGATTCTTCTGGGACAGGTTGAATCTCTGGAGCCTTTTCCAAAGATGAGATTTTATGATTCAAAATGAAATTAACCCAGAAGTGGCCTTTCCAGTGCTAAGGAAAAGCACCAGAAAACAGGAAACAAGGAAAATTCCAAAACCGGTTTGGCCTGATTTGCACTTAAGATCTATTGAGGAAGACATGCCAAAGCACCAATATAGTGTGATTCAGGAAGACTATCTAAATGACTGGTTGGTCCTATCACTTAAAATTTTTACAGTATAACAGTTTACTTCACCCTAGAGATAAGAAATGTAACATCATTTCCCAAAGTAAATTCCTTTAGTTTTTATATGAAAATTTGATATTCTATATTTGTACAGTTCCACATCCTACCAGATGTTGCTCAGTTATCTATATTGTCTGCAATCAAACTGGAGAAGTGGACTATAAAGCCAGGGTTTGTCAAGCACTGCAAATAAGTCCCAACTCCTCATTATTCTCAATAATAAGTTTTTACCTACATGATCCTGGCAATTTCCTGAAGTCTCTAATTCATTTGTGTGAACACTGCTTTAATTATTAACAGTTAATGCCACAGGGCCAGAAATGGGAGGTTTGGGGTTCAAATCTGACCATACACACATCCTAGCTATGTGACTCAGAGCTAATCATTTAACCTCCATTCCCTAGCCCTTACCACTCTTCTGCCTTGGAATCCTTCCTGAGTATAATTCTAAGACAGAAGAGAAGAGTTAAAAAAAAAAAAACAGCTAATGTCACTCATGAGAAAGATCACTGTAAGTATCCTTATTCTACAATTGAGTGAGCAAATGGAGTCAGCTATTCCATGTCTCACACACTGAATGGGTGGCACAGATAGGATTACGATTAAACTGCTCCAGACTTTCATTCTGGTGCTCAGAGATGGAGACATGTGTAATGACAGATCTGTGCAAGAAAAATACTCATCAGAAAACTTGACAAATATTTAAACAAAATCAACCAGATTATTCCATCTAAAAAAAGAATTTTTTTCTTTATCAAACCTTTAGAAAGAAAGAAATCAATACACGCAGTTGTCACAGATTTAGCTTTTTACCTATCAGTCACAGAGTGTTTATAACTAAGTTGTTTTAAAAAATCAGCAAAGCTAACCAACATTAACAAAAAAATCTGACATTATATGTAATTGCTCACACTCTGATTCAAACCTTTTCCCCCCAACAGTATTCACCTCAAATGCGAGGAATGTGTGCTGCAGAAAAATGGGGAAAATATCTTTTCATATGTCTCCTTTGCATCAAACATGGTAATAATGATTTTGCAACATTCAGTTCTGATTGTTTCTATTCCATTTACATTGCTGTAGTCATTGTAATTTTTTTTCTGGTTCTATTTATTTTATTTTTTCAGCAATTCTATAAGTCTTAATACACTTCTATATACTCATCACATGCATCATTTCTTACAGCAAAGTATTATTATTCCCTTACACTCCCATACCACATCTTGCTTAGCTATTCATCAATTGATGGACATTGTCCCACCAGTTCTTTGCTATTGGAGGAAGGGCTGCTACAATTATTGCTAGTGTGTGCACAGGGTCTTATTTTTTGTCATTGATTATACCCTCCCCATTAAGGCTCTATGCATAGGTATTTTAGTCACACTATTTGCAAAATACTAAATTGTTTTCTATGATTATTGGACCAATTCTTAACCTCCACCAACAATTCATTAATATATCTATCCTTAGTATGACTCCTCCAAAACTGACTACTGCTCCCCATTGCCACTTCTGGGCTCTCCCTCTACCATCATTACTTGGTAACCTTTATTTCTTTAAAATTCATACAATCTATATTTTTCACTTAATCAGAATTCTAGTGGTTGTTACCTCCAGGACATTCTTCCTTTTTCTTTAATGAGTTCAGCGAGCGGTTCACAATTTTTCTCTTCTCTCCAGCTCCTGCTCTCATTCTAGGGGACTTTGACATAGATATTGATATTTTCTTAAACACCTTAAACTCTCAATTACTCAAATGAATCATTTCCCATCTCCTTCCCCCAAATGCAACTGCACAATAAACTAGTCACACTTTTAATCTTGCCACAGATAAACATACCTTTCACATTCATGAACTCTGATATTCCTTCAACTGGTAACAACCTGTCTCATTTCACCTCTTCCTCTGCCTGGTATCCCCCAAATTTGGTCTTCATCCTCACTATGAACTCCAATCCCTTGAGACTTTAGTTCTTTCCCAAGCCTTCCCTCCTGCATTGGCTACACTCTTCTTCTTTCCCCATCTTGACCCCTTTGGTGAACCAGTTCAACTCTACACTGTCTTCTGAATCTGTAGTGCCTACATCCTATCAACAATCTTGATTGGCCAAGCCTCAGCCTTGGATTACTACTTTCACCCTTATACAAATGTTGCTAAATGAAGATGGAGAGCAATTACAAAATTATATTCAATGGATTTACTAAAATTTTGTTACGTAATTTCAAATAGACTCTTACTGTGCCAGAACAATACTTTTACAAATCCCTCATCCTCACTATTCCACTCAACACAAATGCTATCTCCGAACCTTGTTGTGGCTCCTTATGCCTTTCCTGCCTACCCCTTTGCCCACTTTCCAACTAAGAACTTGCTCACCTTTCACTGAGACAATTGAGGCCAGGATATCTCCTTTTTTAAATCCCCTTCATTTTGGATCACTGAGAAGCCTTCTGCTATTTTTTCTCCTTTACCTTGTCACATGAAGAGGTGACTCTTCTCTTTGTAAGGCAAATCTCTCTACATGCACAAAGGATCCTATTCTATCTCATCTTCTTCAGCCAATTATACATATATATATATATTTTTTTTTTCCATCTCTGTCTCATTAATCTTATATCTCTCCCTGTCTAGGGTGGCTTCCCTATTGCCTACAAACATGCCCATGTCTCATCCATCCTCAAAAAACCATTACTTGATCCATACAAATGTCCTACCTCTAACCCTATTATCTCTTCTCCCTTTTATGGCTAAATTCCTTGAGAAAGTCATCTAAAATAGGAGTTTCCACTTTCTTTCCCACCCCCCCAATCTCTTCTAAAATTTAACTTCAGACATTCAGCCTAATTTCTAACTCATCATTCAACTAAAACTGTTCTCTTCAGAGTTATACAATGATCTCTTACTTGCTAAATTTTATGACATTTTCTCAACCTTGGTTCTTCATTACCTGGCCTTTCAATCATCTCTTCTTTCAAAAATTTTGGGACTCCATTGTCTCCTGGTTCTTCTATCTGCCTGATCACTTTTTCTCAGTCTCCTCTGCTGGACATTGATCCAGATCAAACCCTCTATTCTTTTAAATTTGGTGGTCTCACCAGATCCCAGTGATTCATTTGTAATCTCAAGGGAGATAATGTTAGAGCTATTTAACCAGTCCTGACCTGTCCCTTGACCTCCAGTTTTATATCCCCAATTGCCTATTGGACATCTGAACTGGGTATCTAAGAAATTTTAAACTCAAAATGTCTAAAACTGAAATCATTATCTTTGATTCCAGGCTCTTCTATTTTCCTGCCTTCTCTATTACTGGAGGATACAACCATCCTCCCAGTCATCCATCCAGGCTTGCAAACTAGGTATCAACTCAATGTCTCACTTTCTCCTATATTCAATCAGTTATCAATTCCTGTCATCATGATACCTCTTATACAGGTACTCTCTTCCCTTCACTTCTTTGATACTGTAATTATCCTGATGTTAGGTGGCAAAATGGATAAAGGGTTCATCCTACAGTTTGAAAAACCTGAATTCAAATTCAGATTCAGACAAAACTAGTTTTGTGAACTAGTTATGACCTCAGACAAATCACATTAACTATGAAATGAGGATAACAAAAGTTATTATGTATACAATAGTTATATAAATAATAGAGTATTGTGAGATCAGATGAAATATTTGTAACGCATTTAGCATAGTCCCTTAAAACATTAGTAGGCACTTAATAAGAACTTGTTTCCTTTCTTCTTCCTCTCTTTCCTTCTTGTTGCAGAACTATGCTCTGTCTGGACAATGGCAGTAGCTACCTAATGAGTCTTCATCCCACAAGTCTCTTCCTACTCCAGTTCAGCTTCCACCCAATTGTCACGCTGATCATTTTAAAGTTCAAGTATGATCATGTCACTCCTCTCTTCAATCATCTGTAGTGGCTCCCTATTTCTTTCTTCTAAAGTCAGATATAAAATCTTCTGTTAGGTTTTTAAAGCCCTTCATAATCTGGCCTTTTTATTCCTTTCATGTCTTCTTAAGCCTTACTCCTCTCCAAAATCAGTGATGCAGTGACAATGTTGTTCCTCCTATACAACAATCCATCTCCTGGATAGTCATTTTTGTTGCCTGCCTCCCCTGCCTGGAACACTTGCCCCATGCCTCCTGGCTTCCTTCAAATCCCTGATCAAGCCCTACCTTCTACAAGAAGTCTTTCCAGATGTCCCTTAATCTCAGTGCCTTCCCTCTGAAATTATCTCCAATTTACCCCACATATATTTTGTTTATACATAGCATGTTGCACATTGCCCCTCCACCTGATGAGATCCTTGAGAGTGGAGACTATTTTCTGCCTTTCTTGTATCCTCAGTAATTACAGTCCTGGACACAAGTAGGTATTTCATAAATGCTTACTGAGGGACAGTTAGGTTGCTTAGTGGTTAGAGAGCAAGGTCTAGAGACAAGAGGTCTTGGGTTCAAATCTTATCTCAGAAACTTCCTAGCTATATGACCCTGGGCAAGTCACTTAAGTCCAAATGCCTAGCCCTTACCACTCATCTGCTTTGGTATCAATATTTAGAATCAGTTCTAAGAAAGAAGACAAGGATTTAAAAAAAATAAAAATAAATAAAATAAATGCTGGTTGACATAGACTATGTTTAATTATTTCTGATTCTCCTGCCTGTGATCTACTTCTCTATATTTTTAACCAATACCAAATGATTTTGATGATTCATGCTTTATAATATAGTTTGAGGTTTGGAATTGTTATTTATCTTTCAACCCTTTGAACCCTAGAATTATATTATTGTAAGTGAATATCTGTTACTGCTTTCTTCAGAATTTGATGAACTGAAGCCATACAATGATATGGGACAATTCTAAAGGACTTAGGACAAAGAATGCTATTCATCTCCAGAGAAAGAATTGTTGGAGTCAGATGCAGATCAAAGCATATTATTTTCCACATTAGTTTATTTATGGTTTTATTTTGGGGTTTTGGCTTTATGTGAGTATTCTTTGAGGACAATGACTAATATGGATGTATGTTTTGCACAATACACATATAATCCTGATCAAATTACTTACTGTCTCTGAGAGGGGGGGAGGGAAGGAATAGAGGGAGATAATCTGGACCTTATAATTTTGTAGACCATATGTGGAAAATTGTTATTACATGTAATTGGGAAAATAAAATATCTCTGAATTTAAAAAAATTGATGAGTTCCTATGTAGAAGAGGGACTACATATATTCTATTTAGCCCCTGCTGACAAAAATTGAGATCAATAACATATAAATAAAGGAATAAGGAATAATTTCCTAATATATAGGGGTGTTCAAAACTAGAGGGGAGAAGAGTTGAACTAGATAAGCTCAAAAGGCCATTTCAACTCTAGGATTTTATGATTCCATATTCTCTTTTCAAGTCCTTAACCATGCAATATTGGAAATTTCTCCTGGAATATTTAACCCATTCTGTATCACACAAAGGCTTTGTATTTTATGTAGTAAGGCTATTGAATCAAACAGAAAGATTTTCCCAATAGAATAACACCATCAATTTCCAAAAACTTAATGAAGTACTGAGTCAATGAAAACAACTTAAAATGAATTGCTAAAGAGAAAAAAAAATATGTTGCTATGTTGGTTGGATCTTTCCAACTGATAATTTAAGACTTATTTCAGTTTGCAGAAAATGACTGCTTTATAATTTATGTAACTGCATCCAATAGTCCATATGCTTTTAGCTTTTAAGACCATAAGGTTGACAATTCCAGAAACATCTTTTACTCTGTTAACTTAATTTGCAACCAGGTTTTATGTCTGTACAGTTCCAAGATGACATCTTCACATTTGAATCTTAGAAAAGATTCCCAAAATACTTATAAAAGCTCTAAAATATGAAAAATCCTAAAAATTGCACTGTGATAACTGATCACATAGAATTATTTGACAAATCCTTTATGTAGTTAATGGGTAAAAGTTAATAAAATAGCAGTTAACTAGCTGCTAAAAGAAGAATCAAGTTAATTAAACTGAAATTCTGTTCTTAGGTTCATCCTTTAGAATTTTAGAGCTGAGCTATTTTCACTCATTTTACCAATGAGATAGTAGAATCTAGAGCTGTGAAGTGATTTCCCCAAGGCCACATCTCATACATTAGTTGAAGGATTGATTCAAATATACAAAATAAATTATCTGGTTAAATTTGTATATTCACTATAAAAAGCCTTTGTAAGGAGGAGTTCAGAGGGGAAAATAATGTGATTATAATCAAATTCTATTAACATCTTACTTTTATTTGCTTAAAGGAACATAAATTTAGAGATAGAAAAAACCTCAGAAGCTATCTAGTCTAAATCCTTCACTTTACAGGTAAACTCAGGTAAGTAAAGTAATGTATTCAAGATTACACAAATATAATAATCAGAAGTGAGATCTGAATCCAAATCCTCAGACTCCAGGTCAGAGGGGTCCCAGAGTTGGAAGGCATGGAAGAGGTGTGAGTACACAAGGCTCCCTTGATCTTGTAGAATGACAAGGTTCCTGGGGTCATGAAGAAGTTCTTTGCATGTTGTCTCCTCCATTAGACTGTGAGCTCCTTGAGAGGGTTTTTGCCCTTCTTTGTATTCTCAGCACTTAATTCAGTGCCTGGCACATAATCTCACTAAATAAATCCAATTGATTGAACTAACTACTTGGAGGATTTATGGAAGGATATAAATAAGAATCCTACAGGATCAAAGAGCACAGATGCATCACAAACTACAATTCTGCAAAGACTACCTACACTGAAGACATAGATCAAATAGGACATCAAAAGCTCATGTCAGGATAGATGGATCCTGGCCAATCAATCAATAAGCATTTATTAAATACTATTGAAACAGTTTGTGTATGCTCTCAAGATGCTTTTGTTTTACAGGTGAGGGAAGAGGGAAACAATATATTCACAAAGAAATAAATATAGGATATCAGAGTATCTAAGTGGCTCAGTAGATAGAGAGTCAGGCTTGCAAATGGGAGATCTTGGGTTCATATCTGGTCTCAGACACTTCCTAACTGTGTGAGCCTGGGGAAATCGCTTTAACCACAAATGCCTAACCTTTACCACTTCTTCTGCTAGAATCAATCTAAGGCAAAAGGTAAAGATTTTAAAAATAAAGAAATATAGGAAATGCATGATGAGTACTCAATGATTTTGGAAGAAGACATTAACAACTCAGGAATCAGGAAGGGCTTCTTGAAGGAGAGGACACTTAGTTAAATTCCTTTTGAAGGAAGCCAGAAGTTCCAAAAGGTAGAAGGTGCCTTCCAGGCATGGGGAATAGTGTATGTAAAGTGATTGAGGTGAAAGATGGAATGAATATAAGCGTAATAGTGAAGACATTAACTCAGTGGTACTAAAGAGTATAAGGAAAGATAGTAGGAATTCCAACTCCAACTTTTATTCCTGTGGCTCTAGCAATTTCTCAAGATTTAGGAGTATTGTTGCATGATGGTGAAGGAGAAACAGCTAACATATCATTTCATAGTGTTCCCCAAGGAGCAAAGAAAAATAAATGGGAAAATGTGGGAAAATATCTGCCCTTGCATCCATACTATCTTCAGGGAATTCTGATTTGGAAAGCAAGGTTTAAAAAAGAAGGTATCAGTTAATTCCATCTCAATAATTGGCCATGGAAAAAAGTTTAACTATGATCATTTACCCCAAACTTCAGAGGGACAAAATGATATAACTTAATATTACTTTATTTCTCAATACCATGAAATTAAATCATATCTATACTTAGGAAGAACAGAACCAATTTAAAATAAATCAGAGAAATGGAAAGAACCTCATAGATAATCTAATCCAACAGGTACCTGAACAGTAATTCCCTTTAATATTCCTAAAGTAGTAATCCAAACTTTGCTTGAAGACCTCTTTCTGAATTTTCATATTTCTGACAATATTCCTAAATGATTGTCCAATGCCTTTGTATTTGTCCTCCATTGCCTGCCCTTGCTACATCTGCTGTATGGAATTTTTATCAATCTAGGTTGGTGAATGAAGTCCCATTCTTCCTTAATCTCCTGAGAACTCTTCTTTCTCTCCACAACATGTATTTTCATTTGTATCTTCAGAACTTCATTGTTTAGAGCTTCCCATTCCCATTTTGAGTTGACTTATTCTGCAGAAGTTTAGTTACTGGCATCTTAAACATTCTTTCTCTAAACCCCTTGAAATCTTCTTTCCCCAAATCTAAAGTGCACAAACAGTATAACATCACTACCTCTATCCTGACCTGCCAAAGGATTCCATCAAACAGTGAATTCCTTGTTAGTAACCAGAATGATAATCAAAATAATACTCAGTCCTCAAATTGCTTCTTCTATCTCACAATGGATGAAATAAATTATTAAGAAAAATTAATAGCTGTTTTCTCTGCTTTTAACAGAGAAAATATTCCAACAGATGTCTAGATAATTGATGCCTCCAACCTAGGCTACTGATCTATTTAGCAAACTTATCTATTTCCTATCTTCTGCACAAATAGTCTACAGTTTATTCCCATGATACTATTGTTTCCATATATCTTTCCATTCATGCACTCTAGCAAGCTTCCTCTCCTCTAATTCCTGGATTTCCTCATGAGTATTTCTTCTTAATATAATATAATGAAAATTATATTAAGAAGAAATATGTATGTGTATGTATATATATATGTATATATACATAAATATATATGTTCATATATGACAGCTAGGTGACACAGTGGATAGAGCACTGGACCTGGAGTCAGGAAGAACTTGGTTTAAATCCAGCCTCAAACACTTACTAGCAGTGTGAGCCCTGGGCAAGTCACTTTACCCTGTTTGTCTCAGTTTATTCATCTATAAAATGAGTTGCAGAAAGAAATGGAAAATGACTCCAGTATCTTTGCCAAAAAATCCCAATGGAGTCATGTAGAGACAGGCACTATGAATGATTCAACAACATATATGTACATATAATGCTATACTGTTGTTTATTCTACACACCAAAAAGTCTCCAATGCCATATTCTAGACACAAGGTCCACACTTCATCAAATATCAATGATTCCTAATGAGCTGAAATTTGTCCCCCTGCATCAGTATCTCTAGTATACCTTGTTTTTACTCCATTCTCTAAGCATCTGTGTAAAGATATATAAGGCTGTGAGTCTGATTACTAGTTTCTTTTTTTGTATTTTGTCTCTTCCAGGCCTTACCATCTATCCTAAAGTCCTCTGGCACTGTTATCTGACCTACTGAAGTAACCTAAGGACTCCTGGGTCTTGCCATTTAGCCTACCTTTGCACCTTTAGAACTTAACAGACCTTTCCATCTGTTCTCTAGATGAACATTCTAGTTGTGTCCTCTAGTTAATATGGGCTATTTGAGATTAGATCCTATCTCACTTTTTCTATTTGTGTCCATGGCACTTTGCACAGTATTTTGCATAAAGTAAGCCACTTAATAAATGCTTCATCATCATTCATTTATTTATTCATTACTTTATTATTGAGCATCTCTATTGCTCTAAATCTCTTATTCAAATTTGTAATACTTTATACATTCTTTAAAAATAATTTTGATAAAATATATAATCTATCCTTGAGGGAAGAGTTAAAAAAAATGAGCTCTTTACTTTCTTCTGGGGTTGCCAACTGCTTAACTAATAGTAAATCATCACACACACCCTACCTGTGGAAGAGGACTGAGGCAAATCTATTTTCTTTCAATATACTTGAAACAATGATGTTCAGAGACAAAAGCCAATGAGAACTAGAAGTAGAATTAAGATCTTTCCATTATCAACCCATTGCTGATTTTTTTAAATTTTATTTAGTCAATTTAGAACATTATTCCTTGGTTACAAGAATCATATTTCTTTCCCTCCCTCCCCTTCCCCATTGTTGATTTTTAAAAATGTATTTAATGATGAGCAAGAAGATTTCTGAAAAAGCTGGAAAGATCTGCCAGGAACTGATGAAGAGTGAAATAAAGAGTTGGGAGAACATTGTACACAATAACAGCAATATTGGATGAAGATTATCTGTGAAAATTTGGCTACTCTCAGCAATGGTCTGGGATAATCCTGAAAGACTTATGATGGGGAATACTAGGAAATGCTATGAGCCAGCAGAAAAAGAACTGTCGGAGTTGTCTTTTATATCAGTGTATTTACAGTGTTATGTATGACTTTGTTCTTACAACAATGACTAATATGGAAGTGTGTTTTGCATGAAAATAAAAATAAAATAAAATAAATTTATTTAAGACCAACACTAATAAATTTCTGTCCATTACTCCTGTTGCCACAAGATAGGAAAAGAGTAAAGATTTTAAGGACCCTGGCTCTCCAAGGAGAAACTCATTTCTGTCCACTCGCTTACTATAGAGAGCTCCACATTGTACTAGTACTAAAACGGTGCTTATCTAGTGAACTTTTATGTTCAAATGGGAGAGTCAAGTTATTATGACTTCAAAGGTTCAATATGAAGTTTCCATGTGACCTTGGTCATCACTCACAGTCTGGATCCTGTGACATGGTTTCTTTATTACATAACCCTAACTGTAACACAAGGTGATAATATAGAAAATGTTTTTATTTCAACCCAATATTTTCCTACTGAATTTTTTGAGGAAAAGTAGTTGAGTGCTAACAGTGAAAATATACCACTCACACAGAGAAAAACAGAGAAACCGAGGTTTTAATACATAAGAAATAAAATTTATAAGAATCTTAATAGTAATAGCTAGGATTCATATACTGTTTAAGGTTTATAAAGAATTTTATATATTATCTCACTCGATCCTCCCAACAACCCTATTGGTGGCTATTATTGTATATTATTGTATTAGGGTTAGTAATTAGTGCTAGATATTATCACATATTATTGTAACAATAGGTACTATTATTATTATTTCACAGATGAGTGAACTGAGCATGAAAAAAGCTTAAATGGCTTTCCAAAGGTCTTATAGTTAGCAAACACTGAAGGCAGAATTTGAACTCTGGTTCAGTTCTATTGCCATTCACAAATGCCACATAAAAGCCTTGGAACATACAGAAGAACAGAATCACAAAAATGAAGCCGTGTTTATTTCCATTGGATAAAAAGTAAGGAATACCATATCTTTGAAAATGATGTACACCTAGGAGCAGCTGGGTAGCATAGTGGATAGAGCACAAGGCCTGCAATCAGAAGGAGCTGAGCTCAAATGTGGCCTCAGACACATCCCTTGCCATTGTTCGGTCTTAGAATCTATACTATGACAGAAGGTGTATTTAAGAAGGAGGTGAGGGAGGAAGAGACACAGAGCCAGAAAGTCAGGAAGAGAGAGAGTCTGGAGAGAGAGGGAGTAAAAGGGGAAGGGGGAGGCGGGGGAAGAGAGAGAAAGGAGGGAGAGAGGGAGATAGATGGAGGGAGAGGGGGAGAGAGTGGGACAAAGGGAGATGGGGGAGAATGAGAGGGGAGAGCAGGGGAGAGAGTGTGGGAAAGAGAAAGAGGGGGAGAGGGAGGGAGAGAGAGAGAGAGAGAGAGAGAGAGAGAGAGAGAGAGAGAGAGAGAGAGAGAGAGAGAGAGAGAGAGAGAGAGAGGGAGAGAGACAGAGAGAGACAGAGAGAGACAGAGAGAGAGACAGAGAGACAGAGAGAGAGAGAGAGACAGAGAGAAAGAGAGAGAGACAGAGAGAGAGACAGAGAGAAAGAGAGAGAGAGACAGAGAGAGAGAGAGAGAGAGAGAGAGAGAGAGAGAGAGAGAGAGAGAGAGAAAGAGAGAGAGACAGAGAGAGGGAGAGAGAGGGAGAGAGAGAGAAAGAGAGAGAGACAGAGAGAGAGAGAGAGAGAGAGAGAGAGAGAGAAAGAGAGAGAGACAGAGAGAGGGAGAGAGAGGGAGAAATGCATTTGTGCTTTATGGTATGAAAGACTTTATGGCAGAAGCCAGCTTTCTCTTTGGCAGGGGACTTGAACAAGGCAGGCAGCATTTATCACAAGAGAGGGTAATACTCGGATATCTAATATTGTATGTTCCAGTCCAAAAATCATCCTATCATTATCAGAGCTCCAGCTGAGCCTGGAGGGCCACTCTGAGCAAAAAGGATAAAGGAAGCCTATTATATTCTGTGAAGGGATTACTAAGGAATGTATATACTACTCCCTGATGTTCCAAGTCCTCAGAACTGCAAGATATAATTCATATCCAACCAGGCAGACCCATCTGGTCGCTCATTAGCAAAACATTCAGGCTCCTTTAAGAAGCCACTGATTTTTTTTTTTAAAGAGAGACCAAAGCGAGGGATAGAGAGGAGGAGAGGAACAGTTTATTTTCCAAATAAGTATTCCTAGTTAAACACAAGCACCAAACATAGTTGTCAAATTAACAAGAACTATTAAAGTACCTTCCACAATCAAATCCATGATAAATGAAAACTACTATAATATAGCAGGGAAAGGTCCCAGTAGTTCTTAAACATAACTAAAATGAAGGCAAGCAATTTACTAGCTGTGTAACCATCAGCAAATCATTTATCCTCCCCCTGGGTCTTAGGTTCCTATCTGCAAAATGAGTAAATTGGACTAGATAATCTCAAAGTCTCCACTATTCTAATTGAAAACAGTTGAATTCCCAGTTCTTCATTTGCAGGAAGAAGTGATGGACATTTGCTCAGTAAGCTGAAATCCTGACTTGGCTTTCTTGAATCATTTACTTTATAGTTAGACTTTCAAAACATAGTAATTGCTTTCTTTTTATATATAGACATAGATTTAAACCACAACTAATTTGAGAGGGTTTCTATATATAGATTTAACTCTTCTCATAATAGCAAATCCACAAGATCCCAACCCTAAAGACCTAAATATAACAGCAGTTAAGAATTCAGCTCATCTCATATAACATAAATTATTCAAAGATGGTAAAAAGATTAAAAAATTCACTACTTTCCAACAAAAGAAAAAATGAAAAATGAAAAGACACCCTTTGTACAATCTACTCACACACAAACACACACAGTGAGTATATTTCTGGCAAACCATCTTCCTATAAACTCTTCAATGGGTTTTTAAAGTATCTACACATGTTATTTTATTCCTATTGACTCTCATAGTTCTGAATTTCTTACCCACATCTTACTAAGAAAATAATAATTTTCATACTCATGGAGTACATATGGCATGTACTTTTATTCTCTAATTACTTCTTTTCTTTACCAGATAGAAGTCAAGGAACATAGTACAAACCAAAAGAATGTGAGTTCCATTAATGGTTCATGGAGTAGGGCAATTTAAGGTCTCTATAAGAACTTTTAAACCTATCTGATTATGGACTGAACTTAAAATTTACTCTGACACTTTCTGCCTTGAAGAATAAATGTTTGTGTGTACATACAAGGGGACTCACTAAGAGATAAAGACTTAAACTATATTGAATAGTCAAGCTTTCCTTGATTCAGTTTCACATGATTATTCATCTTTGCTTCAACCACTTAGATAATTCAGCCACAAAGAAATCTGGCTGCAGGCCAAAATGCCACCCAACATATCAGGCTACAAAAGCTGCACATAGCACATACACATAGTCTGCTGCAGCTGTAATCCAGATGCATTGGTCCCCATCCTTGAAGCCCTGGGAGGACATGAAGAATTATACATACTGGATAAGCAAAGTAATAGTTAGGCATGGAAACACAATATTTCTTTTTTAAAAAACATTATCTCAACAGGTTTTGGTTGCCACTGCTTCATTGTCTTTTTATTGATTGGCTTGTCTTTTGTTTTTATATCACATTCATTTTTGCATACCTCTCCCAATGTCTAACCAGCAAGCTATTATCCTTCCTCAGATCTTAAAAGAAGGAAGAGAAAAAAAAAACAATTTGGAATTAACCAATGCATTGACTTCATAGGATGGTTTGTGAATTATCTCACACCCACAGACTCTCTAATGAAGGATGCAGTACATGATTTCAACACTTCTCACAGCCCAGCTTCTAAGTTGTTATAATTACACAATGCTCAGTTTCCATTGTTTTTTGTGTTTTTTTTACTTTTTTTCCATTTACACTGCTTAATCCCTGGATACATTGCTTCTCTGGTTCTGTATTCTTTACTGTATCAGTTAATAAAAGTCATCACACACTTCTCTAATTCTTCACATTTGTCATTTCTAATAGTGTAGAAAAACATCTCATCCCATTTGTGTATTACAATATGTTTATCCACTCACCAATCAATAGCTCTTTGATTGTTTCTCCGAATCACCAAAAAAAAATGCTCCTTTAAATATTTTGGTGTAGATAAAATGTGTCTTTGCAACTATAAATGACAATGAAACTACATATAAAATCCTTCCACAGTTTCATGATGCCATACTTTTTAGTTTCTGTTTTCAAGCTGAGACTTTCTTCAAGAAGCACATGCACTGGTGAAACTAGGTAGCACAGTGGCTGGAGTCAGAAGGATCTGGGTTCAAATTTGATCTCAGAAACTTCCTAGGTATGTGACTTTGAGCAACTCACTAATTGCACTTACCTAGCCCTTACCATTCTTCTTTTGTGAAATTCTAAGGGAGAAGGGAAAAAAGAAAAGAAAAGAAAAGAAAAGAAAAGAAAAGAAAAGAAAAGAAAAGAAAAGAAAAGAAAAGAAAAGAAAAGAAAAGAAAAGAAAAGAAAAGAAAAGAAAAGAAAAGAAAAGAAAAGAAAAGAAAAGAAAGGAAGACATGCACTAGACCTAGTCAGCATCTGTTTATCAAATTATTTCCTTGACCATTTTAGCTTCCTATGCAATTCCAAAGCCAAATATTATTTCACTAAAGATCCAAAAGAAATACACAAAATTTTATTTATCTTGAAGGATGAAAAAAGAGCTATAGAATTCAGAATTTTTGTTGTCAGGAAAAAAAGTCCTCTTTCTCCTCTCTGAAAGTCTCAATTGAAAAAAAAAATTAAAACACTTCTTCAAAACAAGAGATGGAGAAAGAAGAAAGCTTAGGATGGATATGCAAAGGAATGTACTTCCATATATTTAGACAATTGAATGATCAAGCCAAATAAATATAATGTTACACAATAGAGTATTTTTTTTCCAGGGGGGAAAAAAACCCAAAACATTGCTTAGCCTAACAATTACTGACTTGAACCTTATATTTAAATGGCAAACACACTCTTACTTTTTTGTGCCTGACCAGTAAATTTTAACTTTTCCCAGCTTTAAGGAATCTGACAGTAATAATCACAGCATTGCCCCTCGAGATACTTGCAGGCAATTTTCCATATAAGGTGAAAAATGTTCTAAAGCAATCCATGGAACAAGGACGCTTGTTAGCCTCCTGTTAGTTTTAAACTTATCTGGGATGGTTCATAAAAGCTTTCTGAAAAAAAAGGTTTACATATACCTCCTACTGGACAGAGTGTCCATCTTTATATATTGAATTCTATACAACCAGAAGAGCACATTTTTAATCAGTTATTTAATATAAGTTTTGTGTCAACATCAGTGGTGATTCAGGAAATTGGACATTTATTTTTTTTAATTTCTATTTCATTCCTAATGCTTCTCACCATTTAGTGGTACGGTATTGGTTCTTGCTATCTTTATTTAACAGGCATGCTGATTGTTTTAAACTTGTCTTGGAACTAAAATAACACATTGTTTCATAAATGTGTAAGACAGATCCTAATAAAGCAAATATTATTATGAGTCAGAGTTCTCTAATTCGATCACAAAAGTGATTGCTCAGCAGGGAGCAAAAACAAAGCTAACCATACCAAGGGATGGTGATCATGACAAAAATGCATGAGTTCATCAAAAACAAGTCATGCCATGCTACCCTCATCTCCTTTCTTAAAAATCGGGTCACAGTGTGTGTCCCAGTCTGTAAGCCTCTGGTAGATAAATAGGGACAGTGTGACTAACAAGTGGTGACTAACAGATCCATAGCAACCAGAAGGAAGGTCTCTAATAGGTGAACATAGGGCTCTTTGATGCTGTTCTGTACAATTTATTATCAATACCTTAGGTTCAAGCATAAATGTCATGCTTGCCAAATCTGTCAGGCAGTTAATAAATATTTGTTAAGCAACTATTATGTACCAGGCATTGAGGTAGGCACTGGAAACACAAAGAAAGTCAAAGGCTCTCAAGAAACTCAATCTAATGGAGGAGACAACAGGAAAGCAACTATTTACCAGGAAACTACACAGAGGAAAAATTGGAAGGAATCAGTAGAGGAAGGCACTAGAATTAAAAAAAGATTGAGAAAGATGTCCTATATATGAAACTAGGAAAGACAACCAATATGTTAATACAGAACTTGAATCCAGAAAGTTCTCAAGAGTCTAGAATAATTTAAATCTAAAATCCAAACAAATGTAATAAAGATAAATGGAAAATCCAACATATAGGTTCAAAAACTTAAGGTGGGAAAAATATATTTAGACCACAGGTAGCATGGAAATCAGAAAATGTAATCTCAGGCTACATTAAGTAGAGGCAGGATATCCTGAATAAAGGGGGGTTACATAGAATCAGGCTCTAAGCTATGAGGTCAGACCTAAAACTGTGTTCAGTTCTAGGCACCATGTTTTGGAAAGGATATTGATATGCTCAAGTGTATCCATAGGAAAGTAACCAGGATGGGAGGGAATTGGAGGCTCCATCATATAACAATCACTTAAGGGGGGGAAATGATTTAGAAGTATTTAATAGCTTCTTCAAGTCCCTGATAGGATTCTATGTTTGGATGGGGCTCTGTACACTTCGCAAGGGAAAGTCTGGACTAATATCATGATTGCTTTCTTGGGGCACTAAGCTTGTGTTATTCTAAGGTCCTAGACACAGCTGAAGCTGAAGCCTTACAACCCTGCAATGCTCCCCAAAAGGTCTGATCCAGGGCAAAGTCTGATCTCCACTCCTCTCATCTTTGCAAGTTCTGTGTCTGGTTTTGAGCAACAGGTCTAGTGGCTTTCCTTTTTGGAATTCCAGTAGACTATCAGACAGCTAGAAAGCTCTACTAGTTCTGATTGACCGAACTGTAAGTTCCATTTATTCTAGGACCCCTGCCCTGGATATTCTGCTAGACTTCAAACTGGTCTAAAAGCTGGAGCTGGGACTCCTCTCCACTCATGGATCTGAGCCTCACAGCTGCTGTTTGTTTCTGAACTTGTTTCTGTCTCAGAACACAGTTTAAGGTCTGCAATTTTTTCTCAGTCTGGACTTCCCCCCAAACCCCCCACAACCCAGGTTCAGGTCTTCTCTTTCTGATTGGGATCTATTAATTAGAACTGGGTAGCAAATGATAAAGCTGCCAGTTGGCACCTATTATACACTCTACACAAGTTTAGGTCATTGTAATCTGGATCTTAAACCTCTTCCTTGCACTGAAAGGCTCTGCATATCATGCTGTTGGCTAGACTCTACCTTTAGTATCTACAGAGTTGAAAGAATTATTCACTATGACTTTTTTTCTTGGATTTCCCAATCAGGATTGAATCAGACGCATTAGGAATTTTTTATTTTATTTTGTTATGAAGGGAGGATGATCTGAGGAGGGAATCAGCCATACATTTTGCTACTCCACCATCTTAGCTCCTTAGCTAAGGGATAATATAGAAGGAAGAGCAAACTCATTCTACTTGACCCTAGAAGGAAGATTAGTATAAAATGGATAGAAGTTGTAGAGAAGCACATTTAAGCTATATATCAAGAAAAACTTCCTAACAGGAGCTATCCAAAAATGAAAAGGGCTATTCCAAGAGACAGTACATTTCTGATAACTAAAAGACTTAAGTAGAACCTAGAATTCGTCTTGTCTGAGATGTGGCAGAGAAGATTCCTGTTCCAGTATGGGTTGGACTTGATTTCTTCTGTGGTCTATTCCAATTCTAAGTCTCTAATTCTAAGGTTTCTACCTTTGTATAGTAAAATAAGCAGCAAGGTTTAGCAGAAATAATGATCTGAGAGACAAAAGATCTATCTTAACCCATCTACCCAAAATTACTTTTGTATCATGGACTCATTGACCTCTATAACCTTTAGTTATCTCATCTCCAAAATTAAGGAACTGAGAATGGATCATTTTCAGCATTCTATTCTGCTCCTGGACACCTTAGTTCTGGGAAAGTTTTGTTATTGAAAGCCTGGTTACACAGGAGGTCAGATAATCACAGATGTAGAGGCAGAAGAGGCATTAGAAGTCATCTGGTGAAATCTCACTTTACATATAGCAAAAGAAAAACAAAGTAAATTTGGCCAAAAGTCAGGATTTGAACCAAGGTATTCTGACTCCAAATCTCTCATTTCTTCCACTGTACTACCTTGAGCTAATAATTGGTGAACAACACATTTTAACTAAGTAAATGGTTTCCTATAAATTTAATCCAGGTAATTCAAAGCAACAAAAGTTCGTGTGGCATTGTGATATGAGAACGGCTTCTGAGTCAGGAAGATTAAAGTTCAGGTTTTGCCTCTGGAACATGACATACCAGACATGAGACTTGGCAAATAACTTAAAATCTCAGGGCCCCAAGCAATATTCTAAACCACAAAGTTGCCTAGCAAATGTCTATTTATGTTGGTAAGGAGATTTCCTCAATAGAATTTACCTAGGCCAGTAAAATCACAGGTTTGTACAAAAAAAAAAAAATCTAAGTATGTTTACTGTTCAACAAATGAGTGAAGTTAAAAGGAGCATCAGATATTTTTCATTGCAACAATCTGTTGCACAAACCAATTTATTAAATGTTATGAAAAAAAAAGAAAAGCAAAAAAAATTTACCAAAACACATACAGAAAGTATTGCCAATCTGCAGAACATAATTTGTGTGAAGGGCTTTTAAAATGCACTAAGACAAACTAGGTTTATTTCTTTTTTTAACCCTTAACTTCTGTCTTCCTTCCAAAGCAAAAGAGTGGTATGGGTTAGACAATTAAGTTAAGTGACTTGGCCACACATCTAAGAAGTGTGAGGTTAAATTTGAACCCAGGACCCCCTTAGACTTTGCTCTCTAACCACTGAGTGACCTACCTGCCCCAACAAACTAGTTTTACAAAATATATTTATCCATGAATATTGATGGTTGTGGTTCTTTAAACTTATGTTTGTTTCTATATAGAGGATGTAAGCAGAAACAATTTAGTCAAATTAAAAGTTACCAAAAGGGCCTCTCACCTCTTTTTTTCTGCAAAGATGCCTGTTGATATTATCTAAACTTTTATTATGGATTACTTCAACACAGGGGCATGAGGAAGAATTTTTTCACCCTGAGGTAGAGAAAATTAGCAGGTAGTATGGAAGGGAAAGGAGGTGGGGGGGGGGGGGGAATTGTGGCCACAGCAGAGCAGGAAAAATATTAACTACACACTAACAAGAGTTAGTCATGGCAAAGAGGAAGAAGGAAGGAGGAATGAATGGGTAAAGACTTGGAGAAACTTTGATATTAAAAATTAAAGAAACACAGGAATAATAGCCTCAGTTTTCTCATTCAAATAGGGAACAAATTCATCTACTAAGTGAAAATGATGCTGGGAAGAGTGAGGTCTTGAAAGTGGAAAAAAACTGGAAGGGTTATTATGGGAAATGGTAGAGGGAGTAAACAAGAAGGTATCATAACACTTTCTATAATCATCATTATCATCATAACAGCTAACACCTATATTGCTTCAAGGTCTGAAAAGCACTATTCATATGTCACCCTATTTGATCCTAAATGCTGAGTATTAGGTGTTATTAATAACCCCATTTTGCAGCTAAGAAAACTGAGGCTGAGAGGCTAAGTGATTCATCCATGGTCACATTTAAGTGTCCGAAAAAAGATTTGCATTCAGTTATTCCTAACATATTAAAAATCATGGTTTCACAGTGGATTAACTCAGCAAGGTTTTGAGACAATCTTTCTCTAATGGTGCTAAGTGACAAGGAGGAATACACAAAAAATAGACAAGGGGTGCTGCTGTTACCTAGAGATGGGGCTTTATGGAGTGGGTATAGTGAAAGGTCAAAGATTCTAGTGAGAATAACACTAAAATGGCTGGCCATGGTTTCTAGGATATATGGGGAGGCAAGAGAGATCTGAAGTAGGAAAGTAGATAAAAGAAAGATCAAAACACTGTAGTCATAATGAAAATGAAGGACAAGTAAACTGTAGAGATTAAGTCAAGATTCACCATTCAGATCTAGATTGGGGGGAAAATGACTTACTATGAATAATTAGCACTGCCTTTTGTTTGGAAATTGAGTAATCCTTTAGAGGAGAAAAGAATGTGAGATCTGATCAGAATCTGATTCCCACTGACTGAATAACCTCTAAGGTTTATACAACTCTAAGAGTGAATTTTTTTTAAGAGTTAAGATAAAATGACTCCTCTGTTATGATGCACTGAATTCCATTTGGCTTCTAGCTGACATGTATCATGACCTCTAACACCTTACTAGAGCATATTCATGAGCTGCTCTGACAAAAAAAAAAAAAAAGCCAATCACTTCAATGGCTAACTTTTGAACTATCCTCTTTAAATTTAGTTAAACTGGCCCTTAACCAAAAGACAAAGAGATCATCACTGAGTCTATACTTGATATCTTTGGCAAGACTTGCCAGAACTTGAATACCCTTGGCATAGCTTTTGACAAATTAAGGTAATTATCATGCCCAAATAAGGCATGGGGGCAAGATTTTAATGAAAGGCATATAAACATATTAGCTTGAAATCCATCCACTGAGCTCAGAAATCAATTATTATAAATATCCAATTAACAGGGGAGCCATTTTATAATTCATAAAATTCTTCCATGATACATTCTCTGTACTAGATTTTCATATTTTCAAGAGAGGGAGGGAAGTCTCTGAAGATGATAAAACAAAATCTTCCTATCCATTCTTCTTCAATAGAAGAAGGGAAGGAGAAAAAGATGGAAGTAAGAATTAGTGTGCTACACAGGATTCCTCTTTACCCTCTACCAGCTGCCCTATTCCCTCAGCCCCTCTGATGACCTCATAAGGGAATTCAGGCAGGTATGCAGGCTGTAGATAAGAATATGCCAATCAGAAGGCTCTATCTCCCTTATCCTATAGCATCAGGAAACTCCCTGGTGTTCTATAGACATAAAAAGGCCAGCCCACTATGGAGTTCTCATTTGACAGATATCCTAAGGTTGATCAAGTCCATATTTTGCCCTGCTGACCAGAATGGAGATGGAGGCTTCCAAATCTACCTGATCTAAGTACTCTATCCTTTCTGTATTATAACTGAAGAAACATTCTTTTGTAAATTGCTAAAATGAGACACTTGTCTCATGGGATCTGAACTACCAGAGGACCAGCTTGATTCAGATTCAGTCCACATACATATAACACACAAAACTACATTATATATATATATATCACATTAATTTGATCTTCCCAACAACTACATGAGGTAGGTGTAATTAGTATTTCAATTTTACAAATGAAAAAATTGAGATAGAGAGATCAAGTGACTTGCCTGTGGTCAAGACAAGTCAACAAGGATGTAATAAGTATTTACTCTGTTCCAGGTGCTGTGCTAAGCACTGAGGCTACATAGAGAGCAAAAGAAAGTCCCTGCCTTTAAGCTGCTCCCAATCTAATGAAGGAGAGAACACAAAAACAGCTATGTACCAACAAGATCTATAAGGACTGGAAAAATTCTTGCAGAATGTAGGATTTTAACTGAGACTTGAAGGAAGCCAGGGAAGCCAACAGGTAAAGATGAAGAGAAATAGAATTCCTGGCATGATGGACCACCAGTGAAAATGGCTGAAGCCAGAAATGAAGTGTTTTGTGTAAGGAATTACAAAAAGAATAGTGTTGCTGGATCTTGGATAGGAGTAATTATATAAGAAGACTGGCAGAGTAGGAAAGGACTAGTTTATGAAAGAGCTTTAAAAGCCAAACAGAGGATTTTATATTTTATTCTGGTGGTAAAAGGAAGTCTTTGGAGGTGATTGATTGGGTGGAATGGAAGAGTGACATGGTTAAATTTGCAGTTTAGGAATATCAATTTGACATCTGAGTGGTGGATAGATTGAAGAGGAAAGAGACTTGAGGCAGAAAGATCCAATCAGAAATGTCCAAGTGTGAGGTAATGAAGGTCCAAGTCTATATTAACAATGTCCAAGGAGAGATGGGAGTATACATAAAAGACAATCCAAAGTAATATCAACAGACCAACTGATTGGCTACTAGTGGGACAGAGGTTAAAAAGGAGGAATCAAGGGTGACATCTATGTTGCAAGCCTCAGTGATTGGGAGTATGGTGATATTCTTGATAGTAAGAAATTAGGAAAGTGGGGGAGGGTGAGTTTGAGGGAAAATATAATGAATTCAGTTTTCAACATGTTAACTTTAAGATATTTATGAGACATCCATTTGGAGGTGAGCACTGGACAAAGAGATCTGAGGATTATCTATGTGGAGATTATAATCCAATCCAAGAAAAGTTATGAGATCACCAATGGAAAAAGAACAGAGGAAGAAAAGAGGAATAAGCATGACCTCTATCGATATTTTATTGACAAAAACGAGGCAGGATTTGAATACAGATCTTCATGACACCAAGCCAAAGCCCTATACGCCCTGCAAACTAGCTGTCTCTAATCAACACATGACAAAAAAAAAAAGCACCCAAATCCTAAAAATGTTGCTGAACTTTGTGTAGAGGTAAATAATGACTAGTCTTCATTGCAGGATGAAATTTGCCTCCTTTATTTCCTTGGATCCATGGGGGACTATAGGTATGAAGTGTCACCTCCTGTCAGAGGAGGTTACTATAGATTGGCTTTACTTAACTTTTTCTTTATGAGGGTTATAGAGGAGTAGATAAGGAAATGACTGTGACATGAAACAAAAGTCATCAATAAAACTTAAAATATGAAAATAAAAAGATCAACTTTTATGGAACAGTTAAGTCTCTCATTCTTAACATTTTCTAAGGATATAGTACTATTTGGAACCCTCCATAAGTATCCAAAATGCTGACAAATTCTTTATGGCATTACAAGAGCAACATTCAAAATATTTGTTTACATAAGAATTCCATTTTTACTAGCATGTCCATCAATGGGTTATTGTCTGCCCACAAAGAGTTAACTGTTTTGGTGACTTGGCTCATATATCAAAATAACTAGTAAATTAAATGAGTTTCTGAAAGCCAGATGAGGAATTAAAACTGAGGGTGTTCCTAAGGGATCTAAAATTATGCTTAGCACATGTCTAAGCACACACTAATTGGGGTGTAAATCATTGTCAGAGCCTGCTTTTCAATAAAAATAGATCAATATAACTAAAGGAAAGGGTCATTTTACACAGTCCATGCTAAAATGTGGTCAGAATCAGAACTGGCTAAAGTCATTGCCCCAAAGAAAAAGCTCCAGTCTCCATTCTTTATTATTTTATGGAAAGTACTAGGCTGTGTGGGAGCAAGGAAAACCTGCTTGAAAGTCACCCCTTCAATCATCCTTGATATCTACCTTCTCCTGGATAGTCTCTCCTCTCTGGGCTTTTGTGGCACTACCCTTTCCTTGTTTTCCTCCTGCCTATATGATTACCTCTTCTCAGTCTCTTTTGCTGGATCTTTGGCCAAGTCATGCTATGTCTATGAGTGCCCAAAATGTCTGTGTTCTAGCCCTTTTTCTCTTCTTCCAAACTATGGCATTTGGTGATCTCATCAGCTCCTTTAGTTCAATTGTCATCTCAATGCAGATGATTCCCAGAATGATTTATCTATCCCTAACCTCTCCCCTGAGTTCCAGTCTTGAATCACCAACTACTTTTTGGTCATCTCAAACTTAAAATGTCCAAAACAAAATTCATTATCTTTCACCCCCAAATTCTCCCATCTTAACTTTCCCATTACCATCTAGGATATCACCATCCTGCTAGTCTCCTAACTTCACATCTCTAGTCTCGTGCTGAACTTCTCCTTTGTACTTAACCCACATCTCCAATGTGCTGGCAGGTTTTATCATTTCTATTCTTCAAACACCTCTCCAAAATGCCTCCTTCTCTTCACTGCACAATGCCACTTTGGTACTGGTCCTACCCATACTAATGCAACAGCTTTCTAGTCATTTCTTCAATCCATCAGCTGCCAAGTGATCTTCCTAAAGCCCTAAAGTGAAAGTCTTTGTGATTCTCTGTCTCTGTCTCTTCCTCTCCCTCTCTTTCTCTTCCCTAAATAAACTCCAATGACTCCCTTTTACCTATGAGATCAAATATAAAGTCCTTTTTTAGTTTTCAAAGAGCCCTTCACAACTATATCTACCCTTCCTAGATTTCAGATTTTCTTATACTGTTCCCTCAACATACTCTATGTTCCTCCTACTTAACACTCAGTATCTTGTCATTGGTGGTCCCTAATTCCTAGAATGTTTTCCTTTCTCTCTTCTGCCTCCTGGCATACCCAGCTTCCTTCAAGACCAGAGAGCATTCTTAGTCTTCCCCTACTCCCTGAACCCCAATGCTAATGTCTTCCCTCTGAAATTATCTTCCACTTACTCTTTATATATCTTATATGTACATGGTTGCTTGCATTTGTTCTCCTCCACTGGAATGTGAGCTCCACAAGGGCACAGTCCAAGTTTTTGCCTTTCTTTTATCCCCAGTACTACATATCAATCCTTCACTATCAGTTCAATCATCCAAGATCACTGGATTGAATATCTAAAGGGCTAGACTGACCTTGAGAAAGTCACAACATGTCTAACATTACCTATAAAAAGAGAAAAACAATATATGTGCAACATATGCTCCAGGTAGCTACTGAGATGCAAGTGCTTTATAAAGCCTAAGGTATTAGAAAAATAAGCTTGTGTTATTATTTATATTTGTTATTCAGTCATGTCTGATTCTGTGGCCCCATTTGGGATTTTCTTGACAAAGATATTGGGTGGCTTGCTATTTCCTTCTCAAGCTCATTTGACAGATGAAGAAACTAAAGCAAACAGGGTTTAGTGAGTGCCTTGCCCAGGGTCCCACAGCTAATAAGTGTCTGAGGCCAGATTTTAAATCAGAAAGACGAGTCTTCTTGACTCCAAGCCCACAACTCTGGCCACTGTGCCACTTAGCTTCCTTAGGAGACCTCCTGGATTCCTCACGAGTTGTCACTCCCTGGCCCCTATTCAAACTATATCCAAGGCCTTTAGATTTTACCTTTCCAACTTCTCTCTAATACATCACCTTCTCTCCTCTGACGTTGCCACTATTCTAAGGCAGACCCTCATCACCTTATACCTAGATTACTGCAGCAGTTAGATGGTGGATCTGCCTGCCTTGTCAAGTCTCTCTTCACTCTAATTCATTGTCCATTCTGTCACCAAAGTATTTTTCCTAAAATCCAAGTCTTGTCATGTCACTGGTGGCTTCCTCCAGGATCAAAAGCAAAGGGCTCTGCTTGGCATTCAAAATCCTTTACAAAACTAGCTCCCACTTACTTTTGTTATCTTTTTATACTTTATTCTCTGACGTGCTCTTTGATCCACTGACATTGGCCTCCTGGCTTTTCCACAGATAAGACCTCTTGGCTCTGAGCATTTTTCTTGACCATTCCACATGCCTAGAACACTCCTTTCTCCACTCCAACTACTGACCTTTCTGGTTTCCTTTAAGTCCTAACTACGTTACATCTTCCATAGGAAGCTTCCAACTTCTCTTAATTCTGGTGTCTTCCCTCAGTTAATGATTTCCTATTTCTCCTTTGTAAATATTTGTTTGCTGCAAGTTCTCTTCTTCAATTTGATGGTAAGGTCTTTGAAGGCAAGGACTGTCATTTAAACTTTAGACAGTACTGGCACTGGATAAACACTTAATAAATGTCTAGTAATTGATTAACTGAATGCTCATAACTTCCCAAAGTACATAAAAGACTTGTATAGGATGAATTACAAAGCACTCTTCTTAAAGAAATAAAGGACAATCTAAATAACTAGTGAAATATTCACTGCTCATGGCTAGGCCATGCCAATATAATAAAAATGACAAATATCAAAATTAATTTAAGCTTTTAATGCTATATCCATTAAATTATCAAAGGAATACTTTATAAAGCCTGATAAAATAAAAACAAAATTCATTTGAAAAATAAAATTATGAAAAGAAGCAAGGATAAAGAGGGAATAAGCACTTCCAGACTTCAAACTATATAATAAAGCAGCAGTCATCAAAACCATCTATTATTGATTAAAGGAGACAGAGAGAGAAAGAGAGAGAGAGAGAGAGAGATCAATGGAACAAGTTTGACAGCAGAGATTCAGAAACAATAGAACTCAAAAACCCAATGGGTGATGAAAAGGGGGGAAAAGTCAAGTCATCTAGGGAAAGACTCACCATTTGATAAATCCTGAAGGTACTATAGGACAAATCATATCATGCACTAAATATAAATAACAAAGTCATGTAGGAAAAATCTAATATTACACATTTTTTTTAGCCCTTACCTTCCATTTTAGAATCAGTACTGTTTATTGGTTCCAAGACAGAAAAGCTATAAGGGCTAGCTAGGCAATGGGGGTTAAGTGATGTGAATTTTAAAATCTCCATCTTGGTCTAGCACCCAAAATTGTGCACACCCACACTAAAGGGGCATGTGCTAGTCAATGACAAATCAGAAATAGCTAACTGCCCACCTGGGCTGTCCTAAGCCAAGCTTGAGCCACCATTGGCATGTGTGAGGCACAGGAAGTGATGGAGAGAGCAGCCTCTGGAAGTTGCTCACTTCCTGTGAACAGGGCTAGAAGCCAGTTCATGTGAGGAGCTTGGACCCGGAGGAGGCCCGCAGACAGCTTCCCTTCAGATCGGTAACGTGAGTCAAGGACTGATTCCTTCCACCTTGGCCCTTTGGGCCTAAACTCCCTCTGCCTTGGCCAGAAGTTGAGTAACCCTTTCCCTTCTCTCCCTCTCCTTTTCCCTACTCCCATTGTGATTAAACCTCCATAAACTCCATTCTGACTTGAGTGTTTCATTTTAGAAATTTCATAAGTAAATTCCTTGGCGGCCATAGTTCAATATTATAATAATCTTAAAAGGTGAAAATTTTCACCACAACAGTGACTTACCCAAAGTTATTCAGCTAGGAAGTATCTGAAGCCAATTTGAACCCAGCACTTTGCTGCCCCCTCACACACAACTTTTAATTCACATATTCATTCTAATATCCCTAGTAACAATGCATTGTTAACAAAATTATCTTGAATAAATAGGTATACCTCAAAAAAGTATTTATAAAACATTTATTTTGTTGAAGGCACTATTCTTTTCCCAATCTTCTATATCTACAAACTTAAGCACCATCTTCAAATATTGCTCATTCCACATATCCAATCAGTTACCAAATCTTATTTCTTCCTCTAATTAGACAGGTTACTTAGACCCATTACCAATTTTATGGAATGTAAATATTCTCCCTTAATAGACATAGAATTGAGTATATTTTAAATTTTTGGACCTCTACTTCATAATCTGTTTGACCACAATGCAAGTCAATATACATTGAAGATTTCAAAAAGTTACATCTTAAAGTGATCAATAATGAAACATGGTTATTTGAAATACATAACAGGCATCCATTTTAAAGTTGATTAAATGAGACCATTGAACCAAGTAAGCACCTTGGAGCTCTCTGATCCATAAGGTCTTTTAAATAACTATTAATTATTTTTAAGAAAAACATTTTTTTTTATTTTGGGTTAAATTATATAATTATATAAAACTGTAAGCTGAATCAGTGAGGTCAGTCCATGGTAACATGAGGATTAGATTAAAAAGCTATATGGTAGAATCTTTATAATACCTCTAGAATGTAGCTTAATGTTTTACACACAGTAGGCATTTAAACATTCATTTAATGAAACCAATTTAAAATAAGTTTTAGTTGTTGGTTGCTCATATCCCTGGAGTTTCTTTTGGTAATATACAATATACAAACTAAACTGTTTTTGATTGTTACAAAAAAAAATAGCCTTGGTTTTGATATTTACGGAAGATCCAAATGCATATATAACAAGTAATTTCCTCATAAGCACTACTATTTATTTAAGAAACATGGCAGGGGGCAGCTGGGTAGCTCAGTGGATTGAGAGCAAGCCTAGAGATGGGAGGTCCTAGGTTCAAATTTGGCCTCAGACACTTCCCAGCTGTGTGACCCTGGGCAAGTCACTTGACCCCCATTGCTTAGCCCTTACTGCTCTTCTGCCTCGGAGCCAATACAATCCAAGACAGAAGGTAAGGGTTTAAAAAAAAATGGCAAAAAGTGAATTAGTTAAAGAGCTTCTAGAAGTAATTTTGCAGCCTTTAGACAATTAAGATAATGTTTAGGCAAGACATCATACCTAGGTGGAAAGAATGCTATCTCAGGGAATCAGGAGACCTAAGTTTTAATGCAGTCTGTGAATCCATATGCTCAAACTTGAGGAAGTTTCTAAACTTCCCTGGTACTCAATTTCCTCATTTTTACAAATAAGTAGAATATACTTTGTCTCTTAAGTTCCTTTCCAGATCTAAAATCCTACAACTTATGAGAAGGAGCATCATGGAAGGAAACAGAACATTGGCCTTATTTGGAGTCCAGAAGACTTGTATTAAAGTCCTCCCTCTGTCAAACACCATCTATGTGAACCTAGGTAAGCCAAGATGCTGCAGATTTGCAATGGTAGGTCCCAACACTCACTAATGAAATCACAGGTCTAGTCCCTATCCCAATTCCAGTGACTACCAGTGAAATATACAATTCTTTGTGACTTGGTCCAAAGACATTTTAATGTTAGTAGTTTATTTTATTGATATAACAAGTTCAGTCCTTATCCCCATTCCTATAACTACCAGTGAAATATTAGATACTTTCCTTCATACATATCTGAATATGGATGAAAAAATTCCCAAGTCTAAATTATTTGTGCTTTTAAAAATCAAACTATCATTTAGTTTGGAAAGCATGTAATTATACTTTTGTATTTCCAATTAATTGAACACTTTCCATACCATGGGTAAATGTTTAAGATTTTTCTTAAAGTAACAGATGGTCTCTATGAACCTTTACATATTGATTTACAAACATGAGAATTCAAATCTTTCCATAAGTATAAGTTCATTACAATAATATCATTTATTTCCCATGCTAAGATCTATACCAGCCCTTTGACTGCATTTTATTAAGTCAAGTTTTAGAAAATTTTCTAATTAACCAGGTTTCTTGAACTTGACCTAGAAGACTTCAAAACTGAGATTTGGTGAAAATGATTCACAAAATGGCAAACCTGAAAACTCTTTACAACAGCTCCCAGGGAGGTCCCTTAGCACATTATTCACCTCACCTGGATTCAATTACAGTACAATGCCTCAAGAACAGCTCAAGAAAAGGAAATGGTCTGTGTACTGAAAAGCATGTCAGGCTTGGAACCAGAATCAAGAGAGACTTAAACTATATTACTGGCAGAAAAGAATCTAGATCCAAAGCCTGCCTCAAACACTTACTTGTTCTGTGACCTTTGGACAAGTCAAAACCTCTATGAGGATTAATAATACTTACCAAGCATTGAGTTGTTACAAGGAAAAGTGGTTGGTAAAATATAAAAAGAACTATATAAATGTAAGCTATTCTCATCGTTCAGGATAGATATGAAAGGTGGTAGGATTTTTTAAAATATTGAATTGTAGAATATATTATAATCAGCATGATTTAATTATTTTATTATATTTTATTATTTTCAGGAATGCATATTAATTGGAACTCGTTTTTTTACTGGTAAAATTTTAGAGTTACAATGATGAATAAATAGAATAACAGCTTATATCTACACAACATTTTACCATTTGCAAAACTACTGCATACATTATATTTCTTTTTTTTTTTAACTTTTACCTTCTGTTTTAGAATCAATATCAAGTATCATTTCAAGATAGAAGAGCAGTAAGGGCTAGGCAAATGGACTAAAGTGACATGCCGAGGGGCATACATCTAGGAAGTGTTTGAGGCTAGATTTCAGCCCAGCATCATCTCCTGTCTCTAGGCTTAGCTTTCTATCCTCTAAGCCACCTACTGGCCCCTATTACATTTCTTTTAATTCTTCTAATAATCCCAAGAGTTAAGTAGTTTCAAGGTAATTAAGTGACACTGCAGAGAGACGATAGGTCTAAGCTTCAGGAAGATCTAACTTCAAATTCTGCAATGAGACACTTATTAGCTATGTGTCTTTGGACATAGCACTAATCAACAGTCTCCTGATCTCTAAAATGAGGACGGTAATTTTTTTTATACTTTACACTGTTATTGTGAGGACCAAATGAGAAAATATATATGAAATGCTTTGAAAACATTAAACTACTATACAAATGTGAGCTATGATTTTCATCAACCTTATGGTTATTTTTTTAAAACTCTTATCTTCCATCTTGGAATCAATAATGTGTATTGGTTCCAAGGCAGAAAAGTGCTAAGGGCTAGGCAATGGAGATTAAGTGACTTGCCCAGGGTCACACAGCTGAGGTCAGATTTGAATCTGGGCAGGACTCAATCCACTGAGCTACATAGTTACCCTCATCCTTATTGTTATTAATAGGAAACTCCCTTGGATGAAATGCACTCCATCAGTGAGGTTTGGCAACCTAAAGGTCCTGAGAGATAAAGTGATTTGCCCAGGATCACAAAGCCAATAAGTGTTAAAAACAGTACTTGGATCCAATTCTTTCTGACTACTAGGTCTGTGCTCTATTAACAGTATCTTTGATATTAATGCTTAATTAATACTTGCTGAATTGAAGACAGAAACAATTCCAATTAGGAAGAGAAAGGAGAGCTATATAAAGAGAACAATCAGTTAAATTTTGCCCGAGTTCAAATCTAGCCTAAAATACTTACTATCTGTGTATCTGGGCATATCACTTAACTTCTTTTTGCCTCAATTTCCTTAACTGTAAAATTGATATAATAAAAGTACCTACCTCTACAGGTTGCTGTGATGATCAAATAATCAAATTTTATAGATAGATGCCAAATCTGGCACATAGTGGGTACTTAATAAATGCTCCCCCCAAGTTATCACTCTTTGCAGATGACATGATGGTCTACTTAAAGAATCCTAGAGATTCAACTGAAAAACTAATTGAAATAATCAACAACTTTAGCAAAGTTGCAGGATACAAAATAAACCCACATAAGTCATCAGCATGTCTATATATCTCCAACACAGCTCAGCAGCAAAAACTAGAAAGAGAAATCCCATTCAAAATCACCTTAGACAAAATAAAATACCTAAGAATCTATCTCCCGAGACAAACACAGGAACTATAACTAGACTTGAGCAATTGGAAAAACATTAACTGCTCATGGATAGGACGAGCCAATATAATAAAAATGACCATCCTACCTAAACTTATTTATCTATTTAGTGCCATACCCATGGAACTCCCAGAAAATTTCTTTACTGATGTAGAAAAAAATCATAACAAAGTTCATTTGGAAGAACAAAAGATCAAGGATATCCAGGGAAATAATGAAAAAAAAAACACAAATGAGGGGGGCGTTGCAATCCCAGACCTCAAACTATATTACAAAGCAGCAGTCATCAAAACAATTTGGTACTGGCTAAGAGACAGAAAGGAGGATTAGTGGAATAGACTGGGGGCAGGCGACCTCAGCCAGACAGTATACGATAAACCCAAAGATCCCAGCTTTTGGGACAAAAATCCACTATTCGATAAAAACTGCTGGGAAAATTGGAAGACAGTGTGGGAGAGATTAGGAATTGATCAACACCTGACACCCTACACCAAGATAAATTCAAAATGGGTGAATGACTTAAACATAAAGAAGGAAACCATAAGTAAATTGGGTAAACACAGAATAGTATACATGTCAGACTTTTGGGAGGGGAAAGGCTTTAAAACCAAGCAAGACATAGAAAGTCACAAAATGTAAAATAAATAATTTTGACTACATCAAATTAAAAAGCTTTTGTACAAACAAAACCAATGTAACTAAAATCAGAAGGAAAACAACAAATTTGGAAAAAATCTTCATAAAAACCTCTGACAAAGGTTTAATTACTCAAATTTATAAAGAGCTAAATCAATTGTACAAAAAATCAAGCCATTCTCCAATTGATAAATGGGCAAGGGACATGGATAGGCAGTTCTCAGATAAAGAAATCAAAACTATTAATAAGCACATGAAGAAGTGTTCTAAATCTCTTATAATCAGAGAGATGCAAATCAAAACAACTCTGAGGTATCACCTCACACCTAGCAGATTGGCTAACATGACAGCAAAGGAAAGTAATGAATGCTGGAGGGGATGTGGCAAAGTAGGGACATTAATTCATTGCTGGTGGAGTTGTGAACTGATCCAACCATTCTGGAGGGCAACTTGGAACTATGCCCAAAAGGCGATAAAAGAATGTCTACCCTTTGATCCAGCCATAGCACTGTTGGATCTGTACCCCAAAGAGATAATGGAGAAAAAGACTTGTACAAGAATATTCATAGCTGCGCTCTTTGTGGTGGCCAAAAATTGGAAAATGACGGGATGCCCATCAATTGGGGAATGGCTGAACAAATTGTGGTATATGTTGGTGATGGAATACTATTGTGCAAAAAGGAATAATAAAGTGGAGGAATTCCATGGAGACTGGAACGACCTCCAGGAAGTGATGCAGAGCGAGAGGAACAGAACCAGGAGAACATTGTACACAGAGACTAATACACTGTGGTATAATCGAACGTAATGGACTTCTCCATTAGTGGCGGTGTAATGTCCCTGAACAATCTGCAGGGATCTAGGAGAAAAAACACAGGAAAAACTGTGGGAGTAGAAACACCAAGGAAAAGCAACTGCCTGACTACAGCGGTTGAGGGGACATGACAGAGGAGAGATTCTAAACGAACATTCTAATGCAAATATTAACAACATGGCAATGGGTTCGAATCAAGAACACATATGATACCCAGTGGAATCACACGTCGGCTACGGGGGGTGGGGGAGAGGAAAAGAAAATGATCTTTGTCTTTAATGAATAATGCTTGGAAATGATCAAATAAAATATTATAAAATTAAAAAATAAAAATAAATGCTCCCCCTCCCTTTTTTCCATAAAGGTCAGTCCACAAGGATTCTGGGCCACTTAGACTTAGCATCTATCTAATTGCCTATGGCAAATTAACACACCCTTCTGTCCAGATGAGGTTTCTAAATGGTGACAAAAAAGAAGAGAGGATGTATGTCTGCCTGAACCACTTTTGAATCTTGACTGAGTACCCTTATTTAGGTACGATTGGATAATCTCTTGGCCAGAAACAATAAATAAATCAATGTTTCTAAAATATTAGAGGTTTTTAAAAGTAATTTTAATTTTAAACACTTTCCTACAATTATGTTCACATTACTAACAGGCTTAAGAGATCCTTCCATCATTAAAAATGCAAAGAGAAACATCACTCCTTGCCAACTTATCACAAATTGTATATTATCCTGAATTAATAGGGTTTTACTTTAAATGGAGGTGACACAAAAATCAACTTTCTATCTCTGACATATTGCTTAGCTGATTTTACAAAATGCCATTAGCAAGATCTGTCACACTGTGTTTTATCAATTTAAATGTGAGAGAGATTTAATCTTCACTATCTTCCTTGCCATCCTGCTCTATGTCTAATGTCTCTACAGTGGTCTATGAGTCATCTCTGATTTCCCCTTGTCCTTCACTCTTTGAATCAAAAGAATACTCAAATATGGCCATTTCTTTCCATATTGTTCTTCTTTCTGTCTTTTCCTCAGACTAAGTGTTTTATACTTTTGCAAGGTGCGAACTTCTAACCTCGGTTGCCTTGTCTTTTATTTCCAAATTATATTTTCATCTTCACCTTGTATTGCTCTATTTGTTCCTAGAGGCTAACAAGAAAAGTGGCAGAAAGAGAAGAGTATGTGTTGCTACCTATCGGTGGAAAATTTCTGCATTTTGTTTTATTGTGACCTGAATAACAAACAAAATAAAAATGAGAGACTAAATTTCCTAAACCTCCACTGCCAACTTTCCACCCTAATATTTACTTATGATATTATTTCAAACATACACAACTCATATTTTGGATCATTGCCTAAGAACTAATACAAACTTTGCTTTACCTCCATTATACCATTGAAAATTGCTGCCCGATTGAGGCTCTGAAAATCTTTTTTAGGAAAATATACAAACATGCACCTATATTCCACTCTTCTGATGCTTCTTCATGGCATGGAGGTAACCTGAGGCTATTAGTAGAATGCTTTACTAATAATAGAAAGCAAATTTTAGCTAGTTGTACAAAACTGGAAAGAATTTTAGTACAGGCCAGGAGATAGACCATGCATCTTTGCTAAATTCAGAAAGGCCAATGAGCAGAAAGTTAGCCACTAGATAAATTAAATAATGAAGAATACATGATAAAGTATAGAAAGGCTAGGGTCTGCATTATTAAAAGGAGTACTCACACTGGTAAATATATAGGTAAAAGACATGTATATGTGTACATGTATGTATGTATACATTTAAGACTTTTTAAAAGTTTGCTTTAGTTAAGCTTGGACTTTCAAACAATTATGAAAATATGAAAGCATTTTTTAAAAGCATTTTTAAATAGGTTAGCAGGTTCAAAATTTATACTTTGTATTATTTAAAGCTTGGGTTTTCAAAGAGTAAATTCTGAACATGTTAATCTATTTTGAAGTGCTAAAAAAAGCCATTTGAAGTTGCAAATAGTAGCCCCAGCATCAAAGTACAATTGAAGAAGAGTGGGTTTAGAGTAAGAGAACCTGGATGCAAATCTCAACTTAGCTGATGTGGCAAAGCTACATCAGCTATGTCACCAAGGGCGCATCATTCAATCTTTTGGAGGTCCCTATCTCCTAGTCTATAAAACAAGAAGGTTAGATTGGTAGTCTTCTAAAGGCCCTTCCAATTCTAACTCCATGATTCTACAATGCTTTCAGAAGTTTTCTGATTCATAAGGAAAGTCCAGTGGATAGGGGATCATTTGGATTATTTTGCTAAGTACTAAAGATGCCAAAAAATGCAACAACATAAGTCCATGCTCTCAAGTAGCTCATAGTCTAATGAGGGGGGACAACCTGAAAACAACTAAGTAGAAACAAAACTTGTACAAAATAATTGGGAGATAATCAGTTGACAGAAAGCATTAGCATTAAGTAGGATGGGGAAAGCTACTTGAACCCAAAGAAGTTAGGTGACAGAGATGAGGAAAAGAGTTCCAGGAATGGGGGTAATCAGTGAAATAGCTCAGAGTTGGGAGATGGAGTGCTATGTGAGAGGAACAAAGAGAAGGCCAGTGTTACAAATGGGTAATAGAGGATGGAAGGAAGGAAGGAAGGAAGGAAGGAAGGAAGGAAGGAAGGAAGGAAGGAAGGAAGGAAGGAAGGAAGGAAGGAAGGAAGGAAGGAAGGAAGGAAGGAAGGAAGGAAGGAAGGAAGGAAGGAAGGGATTGATGGACACATTTGTATAATACCAATTATGTGTCAGGCACTGTGCTACATACTTTACAAATATTACTCATTTGATCCTCACAACAACCCTGAGAGATAATTGCTATTATTTTCCCCATTTAACAGCTGAGGAAACTGAGACAAATAATGGTTGAGTGACTTGCCCAGAGTCATACAGCTACTGAATATCCAAGGCTAGATTTGAGTTGGAGGTCTTCCTCACTCCAGGCTCAGTGCGCTCCATCATTGATGTACCACCTAGTGTCTTACAGGTTCCAAGTATAGTACATGGATTCTGCATCCCTTCCTCCCATTAAAACAAACCAAAAAAACAGTTATCACTTTACAGGAGAAAAAAGTTAAAATTTCTATTTCTCCCGGGAGAACATTGTACACAGATACGGATACACTGTGGTACAATCAAATTTAATGGACTTCTCCACTAGTGGCAAAGCAGTGACCCTGAACAACTCAGAGGAATTTACTAGAAAGAACACTATCCACATTCAGAGGAAAAATTATGGGAGTAGAAACACAGAAGAAAAACAACTGCTTGACATGGGTCGATGGGGATATGATTGGCGATGTAGACTCTGAATGGTCATCCCAGTGCAAACATCAACAACATGAAAATAGAATTTGATCAAGGATACAAATAAAACCCAGTGGAATTACGCATCCGCTACAGGAAGGGGTAGGGGAGGGAAGGGAAAGAATATGATTCTCGTAACCAAAGAATAATGTTTTAAATTGACTAATTAAAGAAAATTTTACAAAAAAAAAATTTCTATTTCTCTCTGAAGTAACTAGTTTCACAGAGAAGTCAATGAAATGAGCCAGTAAAATGAAAGCTTTCTTTGAAACAATGGCTCCAAATGAAGTTATATACAATGATTTTGTGCTGCACAAGAAGCTCAGATGATTGTCAATAAAGAGTTACCAAAAGTCTGTGGTTTCACAGAATCATTATGATTTTCCATAGGAAATGTACAAGACAGACAAGTCAAAGAAGAACATATTTTGGTTTCTGAATCAGCAGAAGTTAGTTCATCAAGGCTTCATGTCCCCACACTGTTACATAATTCTAGTAGTTACAACTTCTACCAGTGAAGGCAACAACTTAACTCTCTTCTAAGTATTTCAGATGTGTACTAATGTGGTGCCTATTCAATCCCATGTGAAAATTCTTTCCTTTGCATTCATGGCCACATATATTTGAAAGCAACCCTAAGACCATGCCATTCACAAGGAAGTACAAATTAGCTGAATTTCTCAGTTCTCTCATTAATGAACACATTGGAAAAAAAGTAAACTCAGGTTAATTTTCTTCATGAAAATAATGAATTAACCAATTTTGATCTCCCACTAATTTCAAAAGAACTTCACTATAGAACAATGCTCAGTCAAAACAATGATTCTCGCAAATTGGCAGACCGAAAATAGCAAGCTTTATTAAATAAACAAAATATTGACAGACAAGTAAAATTTTATTTAAAAAACCAAATATTTGGCTAAAAGTCCTCCTCATTTAAGGCTCTCAATGCCATGATTGTACCATTAACTTTTTTTTAAGCTTTCAGAGGTCCCGTAAATGCTAAAAATATCCATAGCAGGATGCTTGTGGTATTGTAGCAAGGAACTGGTCGGCTAAATGGAACAGTGGATAGAGTACTGGGCATGGAATCAAGAAGTCTCATCTTCCTGAGTTCAAATCTGGCCTAAGATACTAGCTGTATGAACCTGGACAAATCACTTAACCCTATTTGCCTCAGTTTCTTCATCTATAAAATGACCTGGAGAAGGAAATGGTAAACTATTCTAGTTTCTTTGCTAAGAAAACTCCAAATGGGGTCATAAAGAGTTTGGCAGGACTAAAAATTACTAAACAACACAACAATGATTAGGAAGTAAGAACATGGGTACTTGGAAGGAAACTAATTATCTTTTACCCTAAATTTACTCTCACTTACCCTTATACTTTCCTTGTCAGGCAGGGGAACCATCATCTTTCATCTCTATTCTTCCAGGTTTGTATTCTATGAGTCATTCTCAACTCTTCATTCTCATTTTCTACCAATCAAAAGTCACCACCAATACCAGCACCACATCCCGTCACCACTCCTCTCAACTCCTGTTCTCACCCTCATCCCACCACAAGCAATCAGTTGCCAAGTCCTGTCAATTTTGGCTCTATAACATCTTGTTCACCTGTCCTTTTTTTCTTATCTCATAAGGTTTGTCTCACAATCATCCTAGTTTAGGTTAGCATTGGCAAAAGTTTTCAAGTTTGTGTGCCCAAACTGCAACTTCAGGATGCTTGTGAACTCCTGCATTATCCCAGAGGGCAGAGGGAAGAAGTGCTTGCTTTGGATGGCTGGACAGAGGGGCAAGGCATGCAAAAAATGTCCTCAGGTGCTGGGAAGAGGGGGAACAGAGCAGCTCCCCCAGCTGGGCACACATGCCAATGCTGGTTTAGGTCCTCTTGATTGCTGCCCCTAAACACAATCTCTCACCTCTCATCCATCCTCCAATTCAACTCAACAACTGCCAAGATGATATTCTTAAATCAAGACTGATCATATCATTATTCTTTCCAAGAAGTGATTCCCTATTTCATTGAAGATAAATTCCAAACTCTTCATTGAAGATAAATTTCAAACTCTTCTGTTTGTCATTTCAAACCCGTCAGCATCTGATTCCAGCCTATCTATCCAAGTTGATGATACATTACTTCCCTTCACACACTCTCTGCTATAGTCAAATTGGCCTGCTTGCTGTTCCCCTGCATGTATTATTATTCCACCTATAGCCTCCATGAGTTTCTCTCATGCTTGGAATACACTGTCATGAACCTTCATGAAATGAAAATGAAATCATTTTCCTCAAACCCTCCATTGTTTTAGTATTCTCCAAAATTACTTTGTATTTAATTAGCATATATTTTGAATTTATTTATCTCTAAACTTGTGGTTGTATATTCCATCACTCTAATATAATGTAAACTTCTTGAGGACATGGACGGTTTCCTGCTATCTTTTCAAGTTTTTGCACATCTACCTATTTTTCTTCTCTCTCCTTAAAAAAAGAAACAAAAAATCACTACCAATACTATGTCATCTCAACTTCCTTTCTTCTCACTGGTGAAACCTTTTTCATCTGGCTTCAACCCTCAAATGCCAACAGAAACCATTTACTCCATAGTCACTACAGATCGCTTAATTGCCAAAAGATGGTCTTTTTTCAAACCTCATCTTTCGTAATCTCTCATTAATACATTCAAAACCACTGACTATTCTCTCTCCCTGGATACTCTCTTTGGATTTTCATAAAGCTGATCTTTCTTCATTGTCTTTCTATTTGAAAGACAGCTCCTGTTCTGTTTTATTTGCTGGGTCATGATGGATATCATGGTCATTAATTTTGTATATGCCTAAGTTCCTCCACCCCCCCCCCCCTTGTTCACTCTCTTGATAACTTTATCATCTCCTATAGGTCTAATTATCATTACTTTACCAATGACTACAAGATTTCTTTATCTAGACCTAGTTTCTTTCCTGAGCACTAGTTCTACAATACCAATTGCTTACTGGACGTTGTCCTATAAGAATAGCAAACTCAAAAGTCAAAAAGAGACCTCATTATCTTCATCACCCACCTCAAACCAACTGCTCTTTGAAACTTCCCTATTTCTGTGAAGGTTACCACTATCCTTTCAATTACCCAGGTTCACAACTTTGATATTATCCTCAACTTTTAACCCCAACTCATTCCACATATCCAAACCAGTTGCAAGTTGTTTACCCCCACAACATCTCCCCATGACCCTTTCTCTAGTTACATAGTCACCCCTAAATTCAGGCTCTCATCATCAATCAACAATGACTCCCTAACTGGACTCCCTTTCTTAAGTCTCCCCATGGAATTGTCAAAGTGATTTTCAATAAGCACAGATCTGACCATGTAATCGCCTTATTCTTTCAACTCCAACAACTCCCGATTACTTCTAAGATCAAATACAAACTTCTCTCTGGCATTTAAAGCCCTTTACAATCTAGTCTAGACCTAACTTTCCAGTTTTATTATCCATTATTCCCCTTCACAAACATTACAATCAAACCAAATTGGCCTTTTGTTGGTCTTAATAAATGGTATTCCATCTCCCATCTCTGTACATTGCATTAGCGATTCCCTATACCTATAAGGTAGCTAGGTGGTATAGTGGATAGAGTGCCAAAGTAATTCTCCAGAGTTCAAATCTGGCCTCAGACACTTGCCAGCTGTGTGGCTCTGGGCAAGTCACTTAACCCTGTCTGCCTCAGTGTCCATATCTATAAAATGAGTTGAAGAAGAAATTGTAACCACTCCAGCATCCCTTACCAAGAAAACCCCAAACAGGATCACAAAGAGTTGGCCATGAATGAAAACAACATACCTGCAATATACTCTCTCTTGACCTTTTCTCTTCTTAGAATCTCTAATTACCTTTCATGGTTCATTTCAGATATAACCTGCATGAAGCCTTCTCCAATCACCCCCAGGGCTGGTGACTTTCCTTCCAAATCATCTTACAATTCTTTTGTATAGACCCATCTGTCTCCTTAAGGGCAGGAATCTTTCTACTTTCGTCATTGTGTCCCTAATACCTAGCACTGTATCTGGTCTAGTATAAATTATGCACTTAAAAATACTTGCTAAATTTCCTAGGTGGTGAATGACTTACCAAACTAGTATATGTGCATAACAGAATATTACTACTATTCGTTAAGAGGTTATAAATATAAGGAATTCCCGGAAATTGAGGAAGATTTATAATGAACTGACAGGGTAAACTGAGCAGAATTAGAACAACATGCACAATGACAACCACAATATAAATGGAAATCTTAAAACACTCAAAGGAAGCTCAACAATGAGTAAATAAAAAGCAACAAAAGTCCCAGAACTGATAATTAAACATAGTTCTCTCCTCTTGGCAGGGAGCAAGGAACTCCAGAGGCAAACCATTGCATACGTGTGAGACAAAATCACTGTAACAGTTGTTTTTGTTTAACTGTTTCTTACAAGAAAGGGTTACATTCTGGAGATGAGAAGACAGAGACGACTGATAAAAAAACAAGACAAAAATAAAACTTTTTTTTAAGCTATTAGCTATTTTAGTCCTCATATAATCTAAAATTTCCTATACATATTAATAAGTGATCAGCTGCATCACTGGGAAGACTTCCCTGAAACTATATGACTTCTAGATTACACTTTGTTTTTATTTTGGAAGTCCTGGAAACCCTTAACTTTTACCAACTTCTGAAATTAGGAGTAATTTAAGTAAGAACCACTCTCATTCTCAGGCATTTTTTTAAAAACCCTTTCCTTCCATCTTGGAGTCAATACTGTGTATTGGCTCCAAGGCAGAAGAGTGATAAGGGCTAGGAAATGGGGGTTAAGTGACTTGCCCAGGGTCACACAGCTGGGAAGTGTCTAAGGCCAGATTTCAACCCAGGATCTCCCATCTCTAGGACTGACTCTCAATCCACTGAGCCACCCAGCTGCCCCCACATTCTCAGGCATTTTTTTTTTAATGTCAGAATTTCTTAAGGTATTGATAAAAAATAATTTCAAACAATGCCAGTTACTTTCCAAAGGCTAAAGCAATGATGTGATTATTGGAAAACTGGAAGAAAAAAAAACCTGGAAAATCTAATCACTCATTAAAAATTGTAAACTGACCCCTACAAAAACACAATGCAAACTGAAGGACAGATCCAATTACTCAATCTACAGACTTCATAAACTGAAACAAAGCAACAAAATTCAAACTGGACAAGATTCCTGGGAAGGAGTTGGCCCCATACCAGACCATCCTGGATCCAAGTAAGAAATTTATTACAAATTCCTAGTAAGTAACTGTCCAGAGATAGTGGCCCAGGTTTCACATACTCTAGGACTGTGTGGGCAGACTAAAGAATGAACAAAGAGTTTTTGCAACTTTTAAGTGTCATTATCAGCTCAGGGGGGAAAACTATTCCAAATGTGTGCAGGACTGCCAGCTCTCTTCTTTTTTTCTTTCTTCCAAATAAACATTGAAATACCCAAACTTACAAAGAATGTTTTAACTCCTTTTAGGAGGCATACTGCACAGAGAAACAAAAATGCTTTTTACCAACATATTGAATTGTTTGTTTGACAATATGATAGTCCCTGTCCTCAAGACACTCATATTTTGAGAACACAAAATGTGAACAGATAAATGAATACAAGATAATTTGAAGCAAAGGAAAACACTAAGAAGTAAGGAAAAATGGGAAGATTTCCTAAAAAAAGGTAGCACTAGAACTATGGCTAAAAAGAATCTATGGATACTAAGAAGTTGGTTGGTTGTTATCCTTTGTACTCAAAGAGAAGAACCAAAATGACATCATTGTTTAGGCTTTTGACTTGTGCTTAAATCAGATTTAATTGAGGCAGAAATGCACAAAATTGTTAGCCTTACTCACTCTTCCAGAGTCATCGAAGTCCAGTGGCAAGACAACAGTCAAGATGACTGGTGATGGCCTGGGATGCAATGGATGACCTCAGCTTCTTCTATATCTAACTAAGCTCTAAGTGCTCCAGTTTCCACTGCCTTCACTTCAGTTGGAACAACTTGTTCTCATCCACCTTTCCACCCTAGGGGGAAGTCTTCTCCTGCCTACAGTAGACACTCTCCTAACTCACTTGATTGGTTTGAGGCCTCTCAGTTGCCCTCAATTTGATTTAGACTGTCTGCCTAGACAGTTTTCAAGGATGTGACCATTCAGCATGCCATAGCTTCCTGACACCACAGGTGAAAGTTGGGTGAAGGTAGACACCAAAGAGGAGAGTAGCCTTGAACAGTAAGCCCTTACACCAGAGGTATGGTCTCCCCTAAAGATCCCGTAGGGGCCCTTACTTCTAAGAGATGGAAGTAAAGAGGTACATTCCAGGCATTGGAGTGGGGTGGGGTGGAGAGGCTATACAAAAAACAGAAAAATAGGAAATAGATTGCTGAGTCCTGGAAAATCATTATTAGCTTATTTGGCTTAAATATGATATATATAAAAGGGAATAAATCAGAATATCACATCTTTTAAACACTTAGATCAAAATTCCTAAATTTTAAAGCATCATTTTCCCCCCATCAAATCTGTATTTTCTCTAATAGAGGGAATTCTTAGTATGGGAAACTCCTTCCATAAATATAAACATGCTGCAATATTTTGGCCCTTTATACTACTATGGAGATACTTAGGCACTAAGAAATGAAGTGACTTCTGGGCCACCAAGTTCTGTGTGTCAGAGGGAGTAATTGAATCCAGGTTTTCTTGACTTTAGCACTGATCTTCTATCCACGATACTAGGCTATTTCTCTGAAATAATCCTTAGCTCTCAGTTATTCACACAAAATATCTAAGCATCATGTCTACTAGTATGTCATTTTGAAGAAGGTTAAATTCTTATTCAGGCTGCTAGGTGGTACAGTGAATAGAGTGCCAGGACAGGAATCAGGAAGACATATCTTGAGTTCAAATTTGGCTTCCAACACTTTATAGCTGAGTGACCCTGGGCAAATCACTTAACCTTGTTTCAGCTCAGTGTCCTCATCTATAAAATGAGCTAGGAAAGGCAATGGCAAGCTACTCTAGTATCTTTGCCAAGAACAATTCAAATGAGGTCATGAAGAATTGGACAGAACTGACTAACCAACAACAATTTTTATATAAGAAATAATACTGAAGCAATTGTTTTACCAATAAGTTTTACATATGCAAAGTCAAGTATGTAACAAATACACTGCTCAGTTGTTCTGGGTACCTATATACTATGCTGGAAACCAAATCTCTTGCTATTAATCATGGAAAACTTACTAGGAAGTAGTTAATTAGTTAATTAAGCATTGCATGCTAGGATGTTGGGTTGCTATACATGAAACTCCTTTCATATAATCCAAAATGTTGCATTTTGCTACACACCTAATAGCTAGAGGTAAATTGAGTACAATATACTTGCATATGTGTATCTACCCTCAAATTCAAAATGAAGTCTCAATAAGCATTTTTTTCATTCAAAAAATGCAGGAATGACTCTCTTTGAAAGAATTAAAAAAAAAAACAACCATACCTTCTGTCTTAGAATCAATATTGTATCTTGGTTCTAAGACAGAAGAGTGGTAAGGGCTAGGCAATAGAGGCTAGGTGACTTTACCAGGGTCACACAACTAAGAGTTTCTGAGGCCAGATTTGAACCCAAATTTGAACCCCTATCTTTAGGCCTGGCTTTCAATCCACTGAACCACCTAGCTGCCCCTGCTGAGAGAATTTTAGTTCAGAGATGGGATATGAGAGAGGTCTTAGAGATTATTTAGTTCAACTTCCTCATTCCCTATATCCTCATTTATATGCTCAGGAGATATTAAATTATATCATCAATGATACAGCTAGGTTTAAATCCAAATCTCCTTCATGGCTTTTTATTTACATTTACATCACATTGCTCATTCCCAAAGTGGTCCACAGTATCAAGGAATACAATTAAGTCATGTCTCCTATTACTGAAACTGGAGAGAATAAAGTCTCAAAAAGCAAAGAACTAACAATTAAACACCAAGAGTTTCTATAAAGATGGAGAAAGAACTCTAGCAGGTTGTATAGAACCCTTGGGAAAGATTTAAGATAGGACATGGACAAGACTTTTCCAAATTAAGAATTGTGGGTAGTTTATGATTTGTACCACTTGAAGGATCATTCATAACACTGAGGTAACAAATCTAACCTCATATCACTGAGGAAGACAAATAATCTGGATTTATTTTCCAAACCAGAATTGAACCCAGTGGATCTACCTTTAAATGCTGCTGCACAATAAACAGTCACTGCCCAAAGATACCCTGACCCTGAATTTCTCAGAGTAAAGGAACCTTGCATTGCTCTTCTAGATATCCTCACAGAAGGTAGGCAAACTTTGACCTCTTCATTACATTTGGTATCCAAGAACTCCCTGGTACAAATTGTATTATCCAAGAGATTCAAAAGATAGTCCCATGGTAGAGAAACATATAGTTTTAGAAACACAACAAAACATGAAGCTAAAAGATGAAAAACACTAAAGATACTTCTTTTAAAAGAAACCAGCAGCTGGGTGGCTCAGTGGATTGAGAGTCAGGCCCAGAGACAGAAATGTGACCTCATACACTTCCCAGCTGTGTGACCCTAGGCAAGTCACTTAACCCCCATTGCCTACCCCTTACCACTCTTTTGCCTTATAACCAATACCCAGTATTGATTCTAAGACGGAAAGTAAGGGTTTAAAAAAAAAAAAGAAAGAAACATGCAGGGACAATCTAAATTACTACATTTGTTTGTTTGATTTTTTCCCCCTATGGTAGGAAAAAGAATCTAAATGTTACAAAAGTAATTATTCAGACAAGTTTAGCAATAGACATTGCTGTTTGAAACCAATCTAAACCAATCACATCATAAGTGCTTATAGAATTTAAATGAACCATAAGAACAGGACCCATGGACAGGGAGGGATTTGGAAGGTTTCCTTTTTAAAAACTTTAGACTATTGTTTAAATTTTATTTGAAATGAAATTAGAGGCAAGCAGCATTCCCCTACCTCCTCTTAAAGTAATGAGGTCAGCAGCAACAGGGAAAGAAATGGTCTCTAATAAGAGAAGTTGGTGCCTACAATCTTACTTTAATTGTGAATAATAGTCTTATCACAACATTCAAATGCCTTAATGATTACAAGTGTCACCAGGCTGCTACTGCCTGAGGCTACTGGAACCCAGGCTCAAAGAGAGCTCCTACTGGGTAGGATACACCACTGCTTTTTCTTCTTAAAAAAAAAAAATCAATGTTTCCACTTTATAAAAAAAAATGCAAGAAAACAAGCCATGCCTCACCAAAATGAAGCTTTATTTTTCCTTAAAGATAAACCTTTAATGCAATCTATTAAAAAAAAAAACAACAACTTTGAAATCCTTAAAGTAAGAGCTCAGTTGCTGAAGAAGGTATTCTCTTCTTGCAAACCAATTCTTGTGAGTTTAAATCTATTTAGAACATATCTTATCATCATTATTACCCAGACTTGACACTTCAAGTCCTTAGAAACTTTTTTTCATTTAGAAAAGCAGCCAGTGTTTCTCTACATCTGAATGCAATCTCTCTTACTCTCTGTCTCTGTCTCTGTCTCTCATTGAGTACTAAAGGCTATTTACTATTCTGGGCTGCAGAAAAGCTTTCTTAGGGGAATAAGGATGCCCAAAACATTAAGTCGATGAAATCCTTTTACACTCCACCCTAAGACAGTTGTAGCAAAGGAAGGTATGCAGTTCTCTATTGGAGTTCTTCCATTTGACAATATTAAACTTCTCTTTTGTGTCAGTTCTCAAGTCTTCTTCCTACTTCCACAATCTACCCAAGGAATTACTCTCCACCCAGATACCCAGCAGATTAGAAAGAATTAAAGTACTTTTTCTTATTAGAGAACTTTACAAAGAGGTCTCTAAGTGGTATTTGGGAGGAAACCCCATTTCAAGACAATTTTAGGAATTACTGATTTAAGAGGGGTTCAGACTAAGAAAGAGAAAGGCAAAATGACTCTGCTGTCTAGGGTGTTCCAAAGGGGTGGCCAACCCCACTTTCCGGGCGAAGAGAGAGAAAGATCATTTCACTCCTCGCTTCCCTCCTCCCGCACCCAGGACCCGCAGCTCCACGCACCGAGTCCAAAGGAAGAAGAAGATGGAAGAAAAGATAAATGAGAGCTACAGGGGAGAAAGAGACAGAAGAGGGAAAGGGAGGGGAAGAGTACTGCTTCTTTAAGCACTGGAGCGAGCTGGGACCCTCCTCCAATCCAACAACCCAAGCTCCGTGAAGGTGGGGCAGCAACTGGGGATGTAGTTGGAGCCAGAGGCCAAGTGCGCGAGAGGGAAAGCTAGGATTGGGCTGGGTCTGGCACTCCAGTGCCAGGGCTTGGAGGGCAGGTGAGGGAACCCCACGCCCTCAGGCCTGCCTGCCCCCCACCCCCGAACTGGCCGCACGATAGGGGGATGGCGTCCTTTGTCTGAAGTCTCCCGGGACGGACTAGTGGGTTCTTACCTCGGCTCGCCCCTCCTCGCAGCCTTCAACCAAGACCCAGCAATCGAGCACCGGGAGCTCGCCTCCAGGGCACCTCTTCGCCAGCTCTTTCAGTCACTGGGCTCGGAGAGCCGGCTAGCAGCAGAAGCAGCCGTGGGGGAAGTTTGCTCCCTCACTTTGTTCCAAGATCGCGCTCCTAGTAGTGGCTGCCGCGGTGGCGGCGGTACTGAGACGCCCTCCTCTCAGCAGAGCCCTCCCCTACCTCCTCCCTTACACACACTCCCCCCCCCCCAACAGCCCAGCCCCAGCGGCCAATCCCCGCCCCGCCCCGGCTGACTTGCTGCACCCCCCGGAGCGAAAGCACCCTGGGACCCCGGCTACCCGTGGCTCGCGGCAGGCGGAGTACGTGAAGTGTAGAGCCTGCTCTTGGTTCCTGCTGGGCAATCCAGCCCAATTCTGTGCCTCAAGAGCCCCCTCCACCTAAAAGGATGATTTACTTCCAGACGGCACAGGAGGACACCCGTATGGAAAAACACATCCAAAGCCACACTCTATTCCTGGAATGGTTTGCTTTCAAAGAGGAAGAGGAAAAAATGCGTCCAAATACGAGCAATTGTTCTTCAACTTCCAAACAAAAAGTTTAATTTAGAAAAAGCACTGCTAGAGAAAGTGTCTATCAACTCACAGAGCATCTTCCCAAGCTTTTCAAATCAATTGACACCCAAAAGGAAGAGAAGCCTGAGAAGCAGTAAGAGGCCAGCCCCTCCTTCTGCTCCCACCACTCTATTTCCATAATCCAGAAAGAAGGGAGTAGGCAGGGCAAACAGATAGGGAGAAATGAATTCCTGTCATATCAGCAGTGCCAAAGTCATTTGATCTTAACCTCAAATTCAAAGGGGCCCTCAAACTGAGCAGGTAAAGAACTTTGGATCTCTACACAATGGCATTAGTGTCATTAATGATGCTTAATGTCAACTGGGAAATTGCAGCAAAAATGGAGCACATCCCCTTCTTCCCTCCCTCCATCAATGTTCACAATCAAATTCTGCCTCACTTTTGTTTGTGCATTAGTGTTTGTATATTCATTTAACACTGGCAATTATTATTATTATGATTAAATGACTTAAAAGCTAAAATTGACCAAAAGTTACTCTCCATGTCTGAAAATCCTTACCTTCTTTGATCTTACCTCCAAAACTATTTCCCTTACAATTCCTTATAGGAAGTTATTCACCATTCAAGGCAAGCAAAAAAAAGGTCACAGATGAAAAAAATAAGAATCCTTTTAAAATTAGCAGGTGATAACTATAATAGCATTTGGGTTTAATTATCAATGATTATCTATGTATGATTCCCAAATCTGCATAGTCAGTCCTCCTTTCTCTCTGGAAAGCCAAATCAAAATCATAATAGCTTACTGGATCTCTCCACTTTAAACTTAAGGTGTCAAAAAAAAAAAAGGGACTTATTGTGTTACTCTATTCTTCCTCTCTTCCTAGCTTTCCTATTTCTGTTGAGTGCACCATCTTCCTTCCATTCTCACAGCCTCAGAGACTTCTTCCTTCATTTTCTCCCCAGTAGATCTAATCAATTGTCTTATTTATTCAATCTCTTTGTTCAGTTGTATTAGATTCTTCCTGGCCTCATTAGGGGTTTTCTGTGCAGAGATCCTGGAGTGGTTTTCCATTTCCTTCTCCATATTTTATAGATAAGGAAACTGAGGCAAACAGGGGTAAGTAACTTGCCCAGGGTTACAATAGCTGGTAAGTGTCTTATGGCCAGATTTTAACTCAGAAAAATAAGTTTTCCTGACTGTAGGTCCAGCATTCTACTCACTGTGCCATCATGCAGCCAAGATGCCATACTATTGTGCTTTAAGAAATGATGAAGAAATGGTTTCAAAGAACTCTTTGAAGACTGAGATGAACTGATAGAAAGTGAAATGAAAAAAAAATCAGGAGAACAATTTGTAAAATGACAAAACTATTATAAAGACAACTTTAAAAGACATGGGACATTTCTAGTGCCAAGATGGTGGAGTAAACTGGGAATTCTCTTAAGACCTCCCAAAATCCCCTCCAACCAAATGATAACAAAAGCCTCGTATCACATTTTGCAGTCAAGAATCAGTTTACCAAAATAGAGTAGGCTAAAAGATCAGCACACGAGATCTGGCTGACAGGAGTAGGAGGGGAACAAGGGCACATCATACACCAGCAATGAGGCCCCAACCTGCCTACAAGTCTCCTGCAAGGCTCCCCACTCCCTAACCCAACTCCTAGCAATGAGGCTCTGATCCCCCCCCCTTAGTATACATCATTGAGTCCCTACTCTTAGAACTGTCCAGAAATGAGACTCAGCCCTCAATACAAGCCATCAGAGAATTCTTAGACCAGAACAGGCCAGCAGTAAAATCATACTGGTATAAGCCAAAAGCTAGATCCTGAGGCCTGGTGTAAATCAGAGTCAAAGCCCCAAACCTAAGCACAAGAAGCATGGTATAGTACCCTCTCACAAAATAAACTTGTAAAAATGGACAAAAGACAACAAAAAAAATTCTAACCCCAGATAGTATAGTGACAGGGAAGATCAAGATACAATCAAAGAAGCAGACAACGAATAGCTACATGTTAAACATCAAAGAAAAATGTAAATTGGTCTCAGGCCCAAAAAGATCTGAAAGAATTCCAAAAAAGACTTTTAAAACCCAATAAGAGCTATAGAAGAAAAACTGAGGGAAAGAATGAGAGTAATGCAGGAAAATCATGAAAAAAATCAACAGCTTGGTAAAGGAAACAAAAAATAGGAAAAGATATCCAAAAATTTGCCAAAGGAAACAACTCTTTAAAAAGCAGAACTACTAATGAAAATACCAACAACACGGAAATGGGTTCGAATCAAGAACACATGTGATACCCTGTGGAATCATGCGTTGGCGATGGGAGAAGTGGGAGGTGGGGAGGAAAAGAAAATGATCTTTGTTTCCAATGAATAATGTTTGGAAATGACCAAATAAATTAATGTTTTTTTTTAAAAAAAGCAGAACTAGCAAATGGAAAAGGAGATACATAAGCTTGCTAAATAAAAGAATTCTCTAAAAATTAAAATTAGACAAGTGGAAAGTAATGACTACATGACATTTCAAGAAACAAACAAAATCAAAAGAATGAAAAAATAGAAGAAAATGTGGAATCTCTCAATGGAAAAACAAATGACCTGGAACATAGATTGTGGAGAGATAATTTAAGAATTATTGAACTGCCTGTATGTAAACCATGATCACATAAAGAACCTGGATATCATATTTCAAGAAATTGTCAAGGAAAACTGCCCTAAAAATCATCCTAAAATCAGAGGGCAAAATTGAAATTGAAAGAATCCACCAATTGCTTCCTGAAGGAGATCTCAAAAGGGAAAAATCCCAGAAATATTATAACCTCCTTTCCAGCATAGACAATGACCTGTCATTCCCTGACTATAGCCTAAAGGGCTATTGTCAACATAGGCTAGACATCTGGCATCACCATATCTAGCACCTTGACATCAATCTGAATGTCAGTGTACAATGTTGCTATGGAGGGAGGAGCTAACTGAACTTAAAAGGCTATACAAGGAAGGAAGAAGGGTGGTTGGCTTCCAGGACAGAGAGAGAGAAGATGCAGGATATGCTTGCTGGCATGAGGAGGTTTAGGCCTTAGTTAGCAAAATGATGATTCATCCTTTTCCCTCTGATTAATAAAATAATAGAATCTGCAGCCAGTCTCATATTTTTAATCATAACATAACCAAATTCCAGAGTTCCCCGATGAAAGAAGAAAAACTTTGAGCGACCAGAAAGAAATAATTCAAATATCATGGACATTTAATGAAACTGAGAACTTTCAAGAATTCCTAATAAAAATCCAGGGTTACAAAGAAAATTTGACATTCAGTCAGAAGACTCAAGGGAAGCATAAGAAGGGAAACAAAAAAGAAAAAAACATAAGGGATTCAATAATGTTAAACTCTGTATATTCTTATTTCAGAAGATAATACTTACAATTCCTATGGCCTTTATCAAATTAGGGCAATTTGAAGGAATATACATAGGTAGAAGGTATGGGGTAAATTATCTGTGATGGGATAATATTTTAAAAATTTAATGGAGGCGAAAAAGACTGCACTGGAAGAAGAGGGAAAGGAGACCGAGAATGGGATAAATTATCTCACAAAAAAGAGGCATAAAAGTGCTACTACAAAGAAGATGAAGATAGGGAAGGAACTCTTGAATCTTACTATCACTGGATTTGGCTCAAAGAGAGAATAAATACACATTAAATTAGATATAGAACTCTATCATACCTTAAAAGTAAGGAAAGAAGGGACAGGGGGAAAGGAAAGTGGATTGGAGACAGTGGTAGTCAGAAGTAAAACACTTCTGAGGAGGGACAGGGTGAAGGGAGAGAAAGAAAAGAGAAAATAGGATTGAGAGAAATACACATTTAATTACCATAACTATAAATGTGAATGGGATGAACTCAACCATTAAAATGGAAGTGGATGACAGAATGATTTTAAAAACCAGAATCCTACAATATGTTGTTTACAAGAAAAACATTTGAAGCACATAGACACACACAGAGTAAAAGTAAAGGACTGGAGCAGAGTCCATTATACTTCAGCTGAAATAAAAAAAAAAAAAGCAGGGGTGGGGGGAAGCTAGATGGCTCAGTGGATTGAGGTCCAGATCCAGAGATGAGAGGTCCTGGGTTCAAATCTGATCTCAGACATTTCCTACCTGTGTGACCCTGGGCAACTCACAACCCCCATTGCCTAGCCCTTACTACTCTTCTACCTTAGAACCAATACCCAGTATTGATTCTAAGATGGAAGGTAAGGGTTTAAAAAAAAAAGCAAGGGTAGCAATTATGACTTCAGTCAAAGCTAAGGCAAAAATATCTAATTAAAAGAGATAAGTAAAGAAATTGCATCTTACTAAGAGTTACCATAGGCAATGAAGTAATATAAATACTAAACATATATATATATGTATATATGCATATATATATATGCATCAAGTAGTATAACATCCAATTTTTTAAAGTCAGAAGAAATAGACAATAAAATGATACAAGTGGAAGACCTCAACTTTCCCTTATCATAACTAGAAAAATCTAACTCAAAAATAAACAAGAAAGAAGGTGAATAGAATTTTATAAAAGTTAGATAGGATAGACTTAGAAGAAAGTCAAATGGGAATAGAAAAGAATATACCTTCTTTTTAGCAGTGCATGGCACCAACACAAAAAACTGACTATGTATTAGGGCAATCTCACAGTCAAAAGGAAGAAAAGCAGAAAATACTAAATGTTTTTTAGTTATATAAAAGATCCTTTTCAGATCATAATGCAATAAAAATTACCTTCAATAAAGGTTGATGGAAAAAAATTAAGAATTAGTTGGAAACTCAATAAGCTAATCCTAAAGAATAAGTGAATCAAAGAACAAAACATTAAAAACAATCAATAATTTTATTAAGGAGAATAACAACAATAAAATAACATATCAAAAATTATGGGATACAGCTAAAGCAGTGCTTAGGGGGAGAGTTATAGCTCTAATCACTTGCATCAATAAAAGAGAAAAAAGAGTAGATAAATAAATTGGGGATGCAACGTAAAAATATAAAAAAGAGCAAATTGAAAATCCCCAGTAAAATACCAAATTGTAAATCCTGAAAATCAAAGGTGAGGTTAATAAAATTGAACATAAGAAAATAATTGAACTAATAAATAAAACTAGAAGCTAGCTTAAAAAAACCATATGCCAACAAATAAGACAATTTAATTGGGATAGATGAATATTTACAAAAACATAAATAGCTTAGATTAATAAGAGAGGAATTAGAATACTTAAACAATCCTATCTAAGAAAAAGAAATTCAACAAACCATCAATGAACTCCCTAAGAAAAAAATATCCAGAGTCAAATCAATTCACCAATGAATTCTACTAAACACTTAAATAATAATCAATCCTAATATTATATAAACTATTTGGGGAAATACAAAATACAAAATCCATTCCTATTAAAAACACTAGAGAGCATAGGAATTAATGAAGCTTAAACTAAAATAATAAATAGTTTCTAATTAAAACCATTAGCAAGCATTATCTGTAATAGAGATAAACTAGATGCCTTCCTAATAACATCAGGAGTGAAGCAAGGATGTCCATTATTTAACTCAATATTGTGCTAGAAATGCTAGCTATAGAAATGAGAAGAAAAGGGAATTCAAATAAGCAATACAGAAACAAAACTAATGCTATTTGTGGATATGATGATATACTTACAGAATCCTTAAGATTCAAGTGAAAAACTAGTTGAAATAATGAACAACATTAGCAAAGTTAAAGGATAGAACATAACACCACAAAAATCATCAGCATTTGTTTTGTTACCAACAAAGCTCAGCAACAAGGTATAGAAAAAGAAATTTGATTTAAATTAATTATAGGTAATATAAATTGGGTGTCTATGTACCAAGACAAACTCAGGAATTATATGAATAAGTTACAAAACATTCTTCACACAAATAAACAGTTGGGAAAATATTAATTTTTCAGGGGTTGGCTGAGCCAATATAATAAAAATGCCACTCCTACCTAAACTATTCTATATATTCAGTGACAAACAATCAAGCTGCCCCAAAACTATTTTATGCAGCTAAAAAAAATGATAGCAAAATTCATCTAGAAGAACAAAAGATCAAGAATATCAAAGGAATCAAAGGAAAAAATGTAAAAGAAGGTGGTGTAGGAGTACTAGACCTGTACCTTAAAGTGGTAAACATTAAAAAAAAAAAGTGGTATTGATTAAGAAACAGAGCAGAAGATCAATGGAATAGATTAGTTACACAATGCATAATAGCAAATGACCATAGTCATTTATACATTTGGTAATAGTGTTTGGTAAACCAAAACATCCAAGCATTTGGGACAAGCAATCACTATTTGACAAAAATTGCTGGGAAAACTAGAAAAAGGTACAGCAGAAACTGGATATAAACTAATATCTCACACCATATACCAAGATAAAGTCAAAAAGGGTGCATGACTTAAACATAAAGGGCATGAGTGCAACATTAGCAAATTAGAGGAGCATAAAATAGTCTACCTGTCAAATTTATGGATAAATGAGGAATTTAGCACCAAGCAAGATATATAAAGTACTATGAGATAGAAAATAGATAACTTTGATTATATTAAACTGAGAAGTTTCTACAAAAACAAAACTAATGCAACTAAGATTAAAAGAAAAGGAGAAAGTTGGGGAACTTTTATTTTACAGCTATTATCTGTGATAAAGACTTCATTTCTCAAACATATTTAGAAGAGTCAAATTTAAATTGTCAAAGAATATGAACAAGCAGTTTGCAGATGAAGAAATCAAGACTATATAGTCAGGGGGCAGTTAGGTCTTAGGTTCAAATCTGGCCTCAGACACTTCCTAGCTGTGTGACCCTGGACAAGTCACTTAACCCTCATTGCCTAGCTCTTACCACTCTTCTGCCTTGGAACCAACACATAGTATTGATTCCAAGACAGAAGGTAGGGGTTTAAAAAAAATAAAAATAAAGACTATATGTAGTCAGGTGAAAAAAATGTTCTAAGTCACTCTTGATTAGAAAAATGCAAATTAAAACATCTCTGAGGTATCATTTCACAACTAGCACCGATTAGCTAATATGACAGAAAAAAATAATAAATGTTGGAAAGGATATAGGGAATTGGAACACTAATGCACTGCTGGTGGAGCTGTGAACCAATCCAACCATTCTGGAGAGCAGTTTGGAACTATGCACAATGGACAAAATGCACACAAAATTTGCATACCTTTTGCTCTAGGTCTGTGTATTCCAAAGAAAAATTAAAAAGAGAAAAGGAACTTTTCATACAAAAAGTTGATATTAAATCCTTTTGTGACAGCAAAGAATTGAAAACTGAGGAAAGATGTCCATCAATTGGGGAATGGCTGAACAAGTTGTGGTATATGATGGTAATGGAATACTGTTGTGCTATAAGAAATGAAGGGAAGATTGATTTCAGAAAAACCTGGAAAGACCTACACGAACTGATGCAAAATGAAGTAGCAGATAGTAACAGCAATATTATATGAGGAACATTTATGAATGACTTAGCTATTCTTAGCAATACAGATATCCACGACAATCCTCAAGGAGTCATGATGAAAAATGGCATCTGCCTCCAGAAAAAGGACTGAAGGAAACTGAATGTAGACTAAGACCTACTATGTTTCACTTTATTTCTTCATTTTTCTTTAATTTGTTCAAGTTCTCTTTTAAAAAAAATCACTAATATGGAAAAATGTTTTACATTATTACACATGTAATATCTATACTGAGTTATTTGCTGTCTCAGGGAAGGGGGTAGAGAGAGGGGATTGAGAAAAGTGGGGAAGTTGAGAATGTAGCTCAAACTTTAAAAATGGTTAAAAATTATTTTTTTTATGTGATTGAAGAACAAAATAAAATAGAATATTAAAAAAAAGAAAGACACAGGAGTTGTGATAAGTGTAATTATCAGGGGACTAATGATGAAACATGCAACTATTATTCCCTATTATTACTAGGTAGAACATGTCAGAACCTGGATTTCAATCTAGATTTGACTTCACAGTCAGGGTTCTTTCCATTTTTGCCCCACAGACTTTTCATTTTAGTGCCTGACCCTGGGATGGAGGGGCATTGGAGAGCTTCTTCTAGATCCTTTTCCATTTAAAAAGGAGTCTCCGTGGTACTTTCCTGGATTTCATGATCTTCAGAAACTCATCATTTTGCAATGATGAAATCTATTCTAGCTCATCATGCCTTCCAGTTGAATATTCTTATCCCCCTAGCTTTTCAATTTCCTTTTATATGTTGTCTTTCTCCATTAGATAGTAAACTCCTTGAAATAAGGAACTCTCTTAGGGCTTTCTTTGTATTCCCCAGCACTTATTACAGTTCTCAGAACATAATAAAGACTGATTCTGACTGTGTCTGTCTCCTGCCCAAATTAAGACTACCACAAACCTTAGTCCTTGCACCAAGGAGGACTGTGATAAATCCAAGTAGAAATATTAATCATCATTCAGCTTAATGCCTTTTCCCAGAGTTGAAACCAAACTTTATAGACTGCTAGTAGGAAAGAACCAGGACTCCAGCAATAGTTAATTACGCTAAATCCATTTCTAGCTCTCTTTTTTTAACAGGTTTATTTGCAATCTCCCACCCATTGCCGAAGGGGCTAGTTAATGGGGAAAAGAATGCATCTAGTCAGTCCTAGCTTTCCTCTCTGTTCTCAGCTTCCTAAACAATTAGAGATTAAATTGCCTAGGGTTAGTAGAGGCTTCCAAGAGAGTCCTCCCTTAGTAGGGTTCTATCTCATAGAAAGCTTTCTTGCCAATCTTTTGTGAATTCTCCTTCTGCTTGCTTTAGTTCACTTTCTTTTTCAGCTGTTTGTGAAGAGTGAAGGAAGAATATTTTCTCAGTATTGTTTGGCATATAAAACAAGACTGCTTCCAGTATTATTGACAACTGAGGTTTAGTCCTCTTCAGAAGCATAATCTGGGGGAAAGCCACCCTCCTTGCTGCTGATTCAGCAGCAAATACAGGTGTATGTTTGCCTTAATCAAATGGGGGGAGAGGGGGGAGAATGAATAAATCCTTTCTATTTATTTCTCTTTGAAACATTTTTTTTATGGTCCCATACACACCCAAATATTCTTAGCAGTCTATTATATGATACCAAAGAACCAAAAACAACGTAGGTGAGCATCAATTAGGGAATGACTCAATAAATGCCATAAGAAATGAACAATATGAAGAACTCAGAGGAAGCATGGGAAAGTTTATGCAAACTGCTGCCCAGTGAAATGAGCAAAAACAAGAAAACAATATAGACATCTAAGTAGGATATGGGATAAAGAGAAAGATTTAGAGTCAGGATGATTTTAATTCAAATCCCACCTCGGATGCTTCCTTTACTTTGTCATCCTAGACAAGTCACTTAATTTCTTTATGTTTCAGTTTCATTGTCTTTAAAATGAAGATAATAATTGACTACATCACAGGGAGATCAAGTGATAATGTGTAGAATGTTTCGCAAATCTTAAAGTGCTATGGACACAATTTCCAAAATAAAAATTGAGACATAGTCTGAAAAAGAGTATTTATTTTGCAAAACATCCTTAAGAGTACTCTCTCTCTGTCCTTCTGTCTTTCTGCTCGGTCTGTCTTGTCTTGTCTGTCTATCTTTCTCTCTCTCCAGAAATCAGTGCAGGATAATCCATGATATGTGATCGAAAGCAGGTAGAGGGTCAAACTGTTTTCAATTTGTATTGGGAACCTCAAGGAGGTCACTTTTTTGTTCATTATATTGGAAGAGAAGAGTCAAACATTTCCAGTCATTTCTGATGATGAAAGTTATCATTGTTATATAATTTATAGTTTTAATCATTTAACATTTAAATTCTCTTAAATTAAGTCTCTGGCAAATAGAAAGTTTTATTTAAATATTTCTAACTGCAATGATAATCATGGCAATGATAATTGCTCACAGTTCTATAGTGCTAGATAGTTTGCATAGCAATTTCTTCATATGCAAATATTATTATTCCCATTCTGCAGAGTAGAACAAAGCTGAAAAAAGTGAAATGATTTGCCCAAGGTCATGAACCAAGTAAATGGCAGCCAGGGCTCAAATTCAGATCTTCTTAATTCAAGTTCAGTGTTCTTTGCATTCTCAGCTAGGAAGTCAAGAGTTGCAGAGAACCCCATATCAAGAGTCCTTGGCCTTATATAATACACAAAGCATGCAATTGTACTTCTCTTTTTCCAGGACTAGGAAATGTATCTTTAAGTTACTCAATGTATTTTCTATTAGACTGAAGAGTATGATGAGGGTTATGCAAATTTTCCAAGCCAGTGAGATACATTTGGGGGTCTGAAGACATTTTTAACCAAGGTTTTACTATTTTAAGCTTGACAAAAAGTTTAGGAGATTTATGCAAGCATCTTTGAGGATGCTATTTCTTTTCATCCTAAACTGATTTTCAAGGTCTCCCATATTGTTTCTTTTGACTTTATCCTTACAATGTAAATTCTAGCTTCAAAACTATGATATCATCTTCTAAGTCTAGGAATCCAAAGACCTCTAACTTAAATGTGATCTGTGTCTCTTGACTCCCTGAGCTAAACCTACCATATCTTCTTCCTGACAAGTTATCAGAGTCAAGCTACTTTAAAGGAATACATAGAAGGAAATGATGAATTGTAGAATTTCTAGAGAAAGGCAAAAGGGTCCCAGGATTTAACAATTTGTTTAATCCCACAGAGTCTGTCTCAGTCTGGGCACCACTGCTTCCTCCTTAAGCCAGAAAATAAATCCAGATATCCTCAAAAGGGACGGAATTGCCCTCAGTGATGATAAAAAAAAATGCTATTCTTATATTATTGAATAGTTTTTTGCTCGGAGTATCATTAGATACTGAGACACAAATTTAGCTCCTGTTAACCTAAAACATTTTTAGACACAGGGGAAGTCTATTAACTCTGAGTTTTATCCCTGAAGCCTCTTTTAAAAACACTTTTTAACATGTCCCAAATGACTCTTTATCTTTCTACCAAATGTGCCTCCAAACTTACCTATTTCTGTTGATGACTCTATCATCCTTTCAGTAGCCCAAATTTGCAACTGTGGTGTTGTCCTCAACTCCTTACTTACATTCATCTCCCATACCCAATCATTGTCAAAGCTTGTAATTTTTAACTCTTTGTCTTTCATATCCTCTTCTCTTCACCCCTCAAACAATTAGGCTCACATCCACTTCTTGCCTAGACTATTGCAATACTTTCTCAAATCTCTCCCTCTCCAATCCATCTTTCACACAGCTCTTGTCAAGGTGATTTCCCTTAAACTCAGTTCTAACTATGTCACTTTCCTGTTTAATAAAATCTAGTGTCTCCCTATCACCTTGAATTAGTACAGTTAAAAATAAATTTGAAAATTTGAAAATGAACAATGATCCCATTTTGGGGGGGTTATATTAATTATTTATTTGGCTTGCAATTCTTCCATATAGTACCATTTCTTCAACAAATGATGATTTTCAAACCAGAGAAGACCAAATGGGAGCCTTAAATATATCGGCTAGGGCTTAGGCTGAGAACCACAAATCTAAAAAAAACTCAATTTATGTTTTAAAAATATTTTATGTGGTTAAAAATACAGCAAAAATAGGGGGTGGGGAGTTTGTCCAAAGAGGGAAAAATATACTGCTTAATGGACATGGTTCTAGGTATAAACTAAATTCATTTCTGGTTTCAACTGTTCACTGTTATATAAGACTACATACAACTTAAGCTTCTCCTTCCAGATTCAGTCATTTATCAAAGCCAGAATCATACTATAAAGGTGCATGAAAAAACAAAGTAAGTGAAAACCAAGCTTGATCATGGCTTCCTTCATGTGTGACTTCAATTGCTCTTGGTTGTGTCATTCTGTAGAATCAAACACTCCCATGTTCCCACTTGGCACCATAATGAATTTGCAACAGGTAAGTTGAGGAGAAAGATGAACCAGTACAATGAAATAAGCATTCAATCAATTATGGGATCACCCACTTGGAACAAGACCTAGCATTGATGTAGTCACATATCTAAATCACGTGCTATGGAATAATAAAATAGCTAATTCAGCAAATAATATGAATTTAGAAGTCAAACAAGTTACCCCAAACTGAGCCTATCAGCAAATTGATTTTGCTATGAGAACTTCTTCAAAATGGTTTGTTTTCCTTTGTTTAAATTGTTGATTATTTTACAAAACAATTTGATATTTGTCTTTTCATTTTTCTAGAGGAAATTTTTAAAGTCAGGTCAAGAGGAAAAACTTGTGAGAATTAACAGACTGTATAAGAAACCTCTATTGACTTAAGTTTTTTCCATGACATTTTTATTTTGAGATTTGTGTTTCTTTCTGCCTATATTAGCTAGTGCCTTGTCCCCACCCAACAAAGGTAAGCTTTCAAATGCATTCTACAAAAGCTTAAGATTCACATTCCAGCTAGTTATTCCTTTCAAACTAAAATGTTTTTCTTTTTACTTTACACAACTAGGTTAATAGATAATTGCAAGGGGGAAAATAGATAATAGCAAGAGACATCAAGATAGATTATAAAAACTATATTTCATTTAGATTTTTTTTAACTTTGAAGAATTAAGTTTCGATTTTCTAGAAAATTGTAGAATATGTTTAAAAAAACATTCAGTGGGTCCTAAAAATTACAGGATACATGACATCTTTCTGCCCACAATTTTCCCCTGTTACTGTGCCAAAGGTTTTAAAGCTTAGTCATATTTCAACTTTTCAAATAAAAAGGGGGAGGGGTGGAGTACTAACATTATACAATTCTAAATTTTCAGTGTAATTTGCCTATTGCCCTGTAATGTTTAAAATGAGTACATATGTATGTTATAAGTCATTTATTTCTTATCAGGGAACCAATATCAGCAAACACACTTTATTTTTTAAAATTTATTTATTTTTATTTTTTTAAACCCTTACCTTCCTTCTTAGAATCAACACTGTGTATTGGCTCCAAGAAGAGTGGTAAGGGCTAGGCAATGGGGGTCAAGTGACTTGCCCAGGTTCACACAGCTGGGACGTGTCTGAGGTTAGATTTGAACCTAGGACTTCCAGTCTCTAGCCCTGGCTCTCAATCCACTGAGCTACCCAGCTACCCAGCTGCCCCCAGCAAACATACTTTATGAAAGGCCCTAATAAAGGCAGAATAGGTTACAAGATTGTTTTAACCAATGTTCAGGCAAAAAAAAAAAAGATAGGGAAGTACAATGTACAAAGCTATTTATTATTCATCTTCTATCTTAAATTCTTATTATTAAATATAGTCTACAGTTATGGGCACACATACGAGTATTCTGCCTACTATAATGAAAATAGCACTACTTTTGGAGTCAGAGGTTTGGGGTTCAAATCCCAGCTCTACCATGTAGTATCTATGTGATTTTAGACAAGCTCCTAAACCTCTGGGAATTCAATTTCTTTGCTTGTAATGTGTGTAAAAATTAAATTATGCCTAATAATAAAAATATTATATTTTATGAGGTATATTAAGGATTATTAGAAATTAAGGATACAAATTAAAACCACGTGCTCATGGCTGATTAGCCCTTTCAAAGTCCCCAAGCTTAGTTTACCACTATACTTTCTACATCTTGCAAAGGAAGGGAAGAGGCATGTGGGAAGCATTACTGCCAGTTAAATACTAATTGTGATCTCGCCCAGGTGGAGACTCAGGTGAGATTATAGGGAATTCTGGGAAATACCAAGGACTTCTGGGGATTGAAGTCTAGGATTCAAAATCTCCATTTATACAAGTGACTAGATGACCTCTCAGGTTTATTTTATTTTATTTTTTAATTTTATTTAATTAGATGATTTAGAATGTTTTTTCCCTGGTTACAAGACTCATGTTCTTTCCCTCCCCTCCCCCCACCCCCTTGCTGTATCTGATGCACAATTTCACTGGGTTTAACATGTGTCATTCTTCAAGACCCATTTCTCTCAGGTTTCTTTTAGCTCTAAATCAATAACACTATGGAGGACAGTTAATTCCATGGGAACCATGAAATAAAAGAATAATGAGCCAGATAATACAAACTGTTGTTTGATCATAATAACGAAAAGCTTTGGTTGGGACAGTTCTATAAGACAGATACAACAGACCGTGGATCGGTTCTCTGCTGCTCGGCAGGATTTTGGCATGACAACACCAAGAAAACAGAGGTTCTCTACCAGCTGACACCAACCATCCCATCCATGCATGAGACCATCAGTCACAGCAGATGGAGAAATTTTGGATGCTAGAGAGGAGTTCATTTACTGTGGCAGAATACGTTCCAAGGATGTACATAGAGATAATGAGGTTCAAGAGTGCATTGGCAGACCCAGCTCTGTGTTTGGGAGGACCTGAAGGAATGTATGGGAGAGGGGAGGTATTAGATTGGTTTACAAGCGCCATACCAGGAAGCTAAATTCCTTCCATTTGGATTGTCTTGGGAAGAGTCTAAAGCTTATGTGGCAAGAAAACATACAGGCCACTGAGATCCTATCTCGAGCTGATCTGCCAAAGAGTCAGACTCTTCTGCAGAGGCACAACTCCAATGGACTGGCCACATTGTTCTAAATGTTTGCCTAAAAGACTCTTTTGTGGAGAATTCACACAAGGCAAGTGCTCACAGAGAAAGCAAAAGAAGTGACACAAGGGTCCCCCCCCAGAGTCTCTCTGAAAAACTTTAGTATTAATTGTGAGACACGGGAGACCCTGGCACAGGACCATCCTGCCTCGCCTCAAAGAGGATACTGTATTCTATGAGCAAAACAGAATTGCAAGAGCTCAAAAGAAACATGAGACATGAAAACTTCGAGACATCCCCAGCCCAAATGCTCCTGAGGGCTATTTGTGCCCAACCTGGGAGAGAATCTTCTGATCTTGTATTGATCTGATCAGCCAAGATCTCACACGTTGTACCCCTCCCTGACCCCCCACACAGTGACATCATTTTAGTCTTCTTTTAGTCTGAAGGGCGACAACCAACTAAGCAGAGTGCGCTTGCTTTATGTTGATAAAGAATGAATGCTCCGTAAAAGAGCAACTAGGTGGCTCAGCGGATAAAGAGCCATGTCAGGGGTTGGGAGTTCCTCAGTTTAAATCTGACCTCAGACATTCCCTAGCTGTGTGACCCTGGTCAAGTCACTTAACCCCAATTGTCCAGCCCTTATCACTCTTCTGCCTTGAAATCAATACTAAGTGTTGATTCTAAGACAGAAGGTAAGGGCTTTTTTTTTTTTAATGCTTTGTAATTTTTTAAAAGTTCACAAAATTATTACTGTCATACATTTTGAATAAATGATATTAGAGAAACTACATGTCCTTATGAATATTTATTAAGTTATCCTTTTTTAATACTAAATTTGGAACTAGAGAAAAATACTCATTATTAAAAAGTCATGTATGGACTTGGAACAGTTAAATAGAGCCTCCTATTTCTGAGGACATTCTTACTAATGTTAACTGTAGGCATGTCAACAATTATGCAAAGAAACAGTCATGTTGCTATGTACTCCAATAGAAACACCCAGGGCTTCTAAGTTTGCCTAATAGAAAAGGAAATAATTAGTAAGAACTCCCTCAATTACACTGAAGTAAAGTAAATAATGAAAAACAAATTACTTTAAGGCCCTTATCCCTTTTCTCCTGGACTTTGTCATAGCCTCCTAACTGGTCTTTTTGCCTCCAATCTATCCCCTCCCAAATCTATTCTTTATACCAACATGCAGGTAATCTTTCTTTATTTTCTAAGGTACCTCTTTATTTATGAACTTTCAGAGATATCTCTTTGTCTACCAAATATGGTGTAAATTCATAAATGTGTTCCACCCTAACTTTCTCAATAGAAAAAATGTGTCCCATATCTATATGAATTAAAGCTGAATCAATGGGATAAGAAGACAAAAACCCTGCACAAGGTAAAACCCACACTGAAAAAAAAAAACCAGAGAACTGAAATGTATAAAGCTATCTGACTTATATAGCCCACACTGCACTGAGTACAGCTTACATAAGAAACCTCAAAGGATTTCTGGCTGACCAGCTCCTCCTTGGCAGTGGCTCAGTTTGAGTCTTCTATAATACTATGTATAATATAATAATATAATATAATACTATGTGAGGTGGAAAATATTGATTATGACTAGCTTTGGAAAGGAAAAGAATTTCAACTTTTGATGGTTGGGAGTGATAATAGGAAGAAAAGGCATTTCAAAGGTGACTAGAGAGAAAGGGGGTTTTGTGCCCCTGATAAAGGAAATTAGAAACCAATTCTGAGTCAGTCATAGTTTATCCTGGGAAAAGACCAAGCCAGGTCTCTAAAACTTTCAACTTAAGAACCTTGAGTATGTAGAGGAGAAAACTTATGATGGACATTTGTTTAAAAAAAAAAACAACAACCCAACAACAACAGACCTCTCATGGCAGAATTAATGAAGGAAAATAATACAGTAAACAATTTAGAACACATAATGGATAGGTTCTGGGGGAAAAAAAAAGAATGACAGATTTGGAGCTTAAGACATTCTGTACAAATAAAAGTAATGAACCTTGAAGATAAAATGCTTAAGGATGACAGATCTCCCATAAAAGCCAAATAAATTAAAAAAATGAATACAAAATACATGCTGAAGGTAGACCACAAGGTATGATTGTTTAAATCTATAGACCTATGATATAAAAAAAAACTCCTTACAAAAAATTTTGCAAATAGTTTTGGAGAAAGACCTTTTGGAGAAAGAAGGTTTGTCATAATGAATAGGATTAAACCCCATCCAAGAAAAGTCAGAGATAATATTGAACAAAGATATTAGACAAAGCAGAGTATCTCAAAGATGTACCTTGAAATAACATACTCTGCAAAGCTGAGCCTAATCTTCAAAGACAAAGATGGATCTTCAACAAAGAGAGGAATATAAATAATTCCCACAAAAGAAAACTGACCATTTAACTTATAAATACAAGAGAAACACAAGAAAGGTAAATATATAGTTATCAAGAAAAGACTTAGCAATGAAATAAATTGTCATGTTTCTGGGCTATTGGTTTTTTTTCTTTTAAAAAGAAATTGGGTCCAAAAGAAAAGACAAGAATGAAGAGGAATCATGAAGGGACATAAAGGATTTAAGGGGCTAAAGATTTAAGATTTTAAATTATAAATAATTATTATTAAATAATTATAAATTACAAATAAAGATTAAGATTTTAAATCATAGATTTAGAACTGGAAGGAAACTTAGACACCACTTAGTCCAATGCCTTCATTTTATAAGTGATGAAACTAGAACCTAAAAAGGTTAAATAACTTGTCCAATGTCATTCAGGGAATAAGTAGTAGCAATAGGACATGAGTGCAGATTCTCTGACTCCAAATTTTTTGCTCTTTCCCTGACACCATGCAGGCTGTATTATTGAATCAGGAGAAGGGAAAAGAAAGAAATAAAGTGATATTGTGTGTATTAAATTCCATAAATTCCATAAGTGATTTAATACCTTGTGTGTGGGGAGAAAGCAGCGTCGGATGGGAGAAATAGCCAAACCCAACAATTTGCCACATACAAGAAACAAATCTATAAAGGAAGACTCATACAAAATGAAAATGACAGACTGGAGGAAAATTTGTTGTGTATGAGAGATGATTCCCAAAAGCAGTGGTTGCAATTATTCTAGCAGATAAAGCAAAAATAAAACTTGATGATGTCAACAGAGATCGAATGAGGAAACATTATGCTCAATGTGCCATACACAATGAAAGAACATCATTATTAAATGTATATTCACCATATGGTATAACATCTAAATTAAAAAGAAAAAGCTAACTAAATTGCAAAAAAAAAAAAACACCAATAGTAGCACGGTAATCATACAAGGTTTTAACATTTCTCCTTTTAGATAAATCTAATGAAAAAGAAAAGGAAAATGAAAAACCAGAAATAAACAGACTCTGAGAGAAGTGTGATTTGAAAAAAATATAGCACCTTTTATGTGGTAACACTAAGAAATATACTATTTCTCAGCAGTGTGTGATATTTAAAACAGACCATATGCTACTGCACAGAGAAATTATAAATAAACATAACAAGGCACATTCTTCTCAGACCGTGATGAAATAAATATAGTAACTAATATAGGAAACACAAGTAAAAGATATAAGTCTAAAAGGAGAATTAATAATAATATCCTGACTAAAGAACAAATCATAGAAATAATTATTAATCATATTAAAGGAAATGAAAAAATTTGCAAATTTAGGGAAATACAGGTAATTTGGAACAGAGGAAATGCTATATCTGAAAGCATATATGAAGAAATGAGAAAAAAGGATTATAGTATGCTTTTTGAAAAATTAGAAAATCAAATATAAAGTGAGCACAAAAGGACAAATCTGAAAAATTAGAAGAGAAACCAATAAAAATGAATGTATAACTCAACAGTTATAGAAATGTTAAAGAAAAAGCTGGGTCTTTTAAAAAGAATAACAAAATTAATAAACTATTAACTAAGTTGGTTGTGGAAAAAGAGTACAATCAACTAAAATTTCGAAAATTATCTAGGTAGATTTTCAACAGAGAAGAAACAAAGAATTATTAGCACTTACCATACACAATTATATGCCATGAAAACTGAGAATTTAAAAGAAATTTATTAGCTACAAATGCATTAAATGACCACATTAACAAAATAAAGAATAAAAATATTTTTAATGTCTCCAAAATTAAATGGAATGACCCAAAAAGAACTACAAAAGAAGAAAAAAAATTCTGGCACAGATGGATTTGTAAGTGAATGGTATCTAATAGTAATTAATACCTATGCTAAAAAAAATTTCCCCAAATTGAGAATGAAAACAATCTACCAAATGCCTTCTATGAAACAGATAAGTACCATATAGATAAAAAGGAAGGGATAATACAGAAATAAATAATCATCTAGCTACTACTGATTATTAATTAAAAAATTTGATTAAAATCCAAACGAAAAAGAATCTAGCAACAGATTCTACCAAAAAAAAATTATTCCCCATGACCAAGATAGATGAAGTAAATGAAAGTCAGACTACCTCAAGGTTGTGGAACTTGTGGCTTGGCTGGTGGTGCCTTTAACATAAACTGGGTCATCCAAAGAGGGGTACGGTTGGAAAGAATTATAATGAGTTCCATTTTGGACATTTCAAGTTTGAGATGCTATCTTGAAAATTGGTTTGAAATGTCCACTAGGCAGGGGCCAGATCCAAGATGGTAGAGAAGGTACATAGATTGCCTAATCTCTACCAAACTGACATTCAAATAACTTGATATAACACTTCAAAACAAATTCTGGAGCAGCAGAACCCTCAAAAGGATGGGGTGAAACAATTTTTCAGACCAAGATAACTTAAAACATCATCAGGAGGGATCCATCACATTGGGTTAGAAATGGGGTGCAAAACAACTTGACAAAGCAGGCCACTCTTGGAAGCCCAGAATCAGTATCAGGTACTTCTGGAGCTCTTATCCATAGTCAGTAAGGGGTGAGAGGGTTGGACAACTGGGCAGAAGGAGATTGCACAGTCTGGGTGCAGGAGTCTGTCTGATAGTAGTCCAGAGGTGAGGAAGAGCATTAGCGCACAACAGGGCTTGCAGTTGCAGTGGAGCAGGGGACACTGATCACAACTCCAAGGTACAAGAGGGAGGAATGCATTGGGAGAAGGTGGAAGGGAAAATAGGAAAGAGTGAATCATTGGACATAAAAAGCATGAAAGAACTTTTATATTAGAGAAGGAAGATGGGAGTAGTGGAGATAGGAATGCTTGAACCTTACTCTCATCAGAATTGGCTCAAAGAAGGAAGAATAAACACAGTTAATTGGGTATAGAAAATCTTACCATACAGGAAAGTAGGAGGGGAAAGTAATAAGAAAGCGGGAAGACTGATAGAAGAGAGGGAAAATTGGGGAAAGTGGTGGTCAGAAGCTAAACACTTTTAAGGATAGGCAGAATGAAAGGAGAGAGAGTAGGATAAATGGGGGGGGGAATAGGATGGAGGATAACACCTAATAATCATAATGGTGAAAAAAGTATTTACAACCTCTCTAATAAAGGTCTTTTTTCTCTCAAATAAAGAAATGAGTCAAATATATGAGAATATGAATCATTCCCTAAATGATTAATGGTCAAAGGACAGGAACAGGTAATTCTAGGACAAAATTACTAAAGTCACCTGTAGTTATGTGGAAAAATGCTCAAAATCACTATTAATAAGAGAAATGAAAATTAAAACAACACTGAGGTATCACCTCACACCTATCAGACAGGCTAAGGAAAATGACAAAACTTTGATGGGATGTGAAAAAACTGAAATATTAAGGTACTGTTGGGGGGAGTTGTGAACTGATTCAACCAATTTGGAGAGTAATTTTAATCTATACCCAAAGGGCTATAAAAACAGTACATACCATTTTACCCAGCTTGAATCCCAAAGAGGTTAAAAAAAAACAAAACAAAAAGGAAAAGGATCCATATATACAAAAATATTTAAAGCAGCTTTTTTTGTGGTAGCAAAGATTTGAGAAGTAAAGGGACACCCATTAATTGGGGGATGGCGAAGTAAATTGTTGCATATGCGTGTAATGGAATACTATTGTTCTATAAGAAATGACAAGCAAGAGGATTTCAGAAAAACTTGGAAAGAGATTTATACAAATGAATACAGAGTGAAGCAGAACTGGGTGAACACTGTACACAGTAACAGCAATATTGTATGATGAACAATTGTGAATAACTTAGCTATTCTCAGCAATACAATGATCCAAAACAATACCAAAGGAGACGTGATTAAAAAAAAATGCCATTTGCTTCCAGAGAAAGAACTGGTGTAGTTTGTACTCAGACCAAAACATACTTTTCCACTTTCTTAATTTTCTTGTTCAAGTTTCCTTCTGGAGAAGTCTTAATATGGAAAAATGTTTTACATGATTGCACATGTAAAATCCTAATCAGATTTCTTGCCATCACTGTGAGTAGGGGAGAGTGAGAGAATTTGAGACTCAAATTTTTTTAATGTTAAAAATGTTGTTTTAAAAATAAAATATTATCAAGTTTATTAAAAATATCCATTAGACATTCACTATTGGGCACATATATAAAAGATAGAAAGAAACATCTTATATGTACCACAACAACCAAAATAACACTTTTTTGTGATAGTGAAGGACCGGAAACAAACTAGGTGACCATCGATTGGGGAATAGCTAAACAAATTTTGACATATAAATATAACAATATTATTATGCCATCTGAAAAGACAAATCTGAAGAATTCAGAGAAACATTGGAAGATATGAGTGAATGCAGAGTGAACTAAGAACCACGGGCACAAGATGCAATAAGCAAAACAATTTACGACAGTGCAAACAAAAAAAAAGACAAAGTGAAACTAGAAGAGGTGAAATTATAATGACCAATCTTGCCTTTGGAATAGATATTAGGAAATGAACAATACTCCTTCTGTTAGAGAAGTTACTAAGGGTGTGAAATGTTGCATGTATGTAATGTGTGTCTGTTGGTTTTCCTTCCCTTTGGTGGTTAGTTTGAGGAAGACTCAATTTGGGCACGGAAATGAGATATATCTTTAAATGACTGTTACAAAACACAAAGAAAAACAAAAGTTATGCATTAAAACTTTTAAAATAAAGTTTTAAAAATAATTTAAAAATAGAGTTTTTAAGAAAAAAAATTTAAAAGACATAAATAAAACTTTGAAAAATCGTGTGACGAACAGTTGAAAAATGAACCAATAAAACCAGAAACTTGATCTTGGCTTGAAGGTTGGAAATTGGATGAACTACCTATAATACTCTTGACTAGTTTCAAGAGTCAAGGATTGGGGTCTTCTAAATGTGGTCATGAGAGAGAGAATTTAGAAAGGATTGCTCAGTGTCTTAAATGGACAAATATAACCAATGGAAATGAAACTAAACTAAGAAACTATATCCCTCACCTATATGTTGTCTGCACCACAGGTAGGTTAGAGATTTTTAAATTTCCATTTTGGGCAGCTAAACAGCTTTTGGCTCTCCTAGAGACGGAAGGTCCTGGGTTCAAATGTGGCTTCAAACCCTTCCTAGCTGTGTAATTAACCCCCATAGCCTAGCCCTTACACTTTTTTGCCTTGGAATCAATACACAGTATTTATTCTAAGATGAAAGGTAAGAATTAAAAAACTATTTTTTAAGTTTTCATTGTGAGCATTTACATCTTAGAAATTGGCAAAAGGTGACTTCTGGTCAAGATGGCGGCTTAGAGAAAGCTAAAGTTCAGATCTCCGGAAAACCCTTCCCGACCGATCTCAAACTATAAGCTCCTAAGGCGCCAAATTCAAACCGATCAACAGCATAGACCCTGGGAACCCTCCTCCTGGACCTGGACCTGGATCAAAAGGTACGGCCCCCTCAAAAGCCAGAACCCGAGATCACTCGGACCTAAGGGTTAGGAGCGCAGAGTCCAAGGCTCCGGGAAGCCGCAGCCCTCTCAGAGAGCAGGGTCCTCTGAAACAACAACAACCCTCAGGGCGGGCAAGACAGCCTCACGGGCTGGATCCTTCTATCGGAGTCTCAGTGAAAGTCACTGCCCTCTGAGCTCCCCCCTAAAAGTTAAATCAAAGAGTAAGGAATACCTGAAAAGGTAAATATTAAGGAAAGGGGAAAAATGTTATCTTCTTCTTTTACTCAAACTCTCTTCTATAAGGACTACATTTATATCAATCTATGTATACTAACATGTGGGGAAAATGTAATGTATAAATAGGGGGTAAAGAAAGACCAAATAGAATAATGGTTCTCACACAAAGATTCACATGGGAAGGGGAGGGGAAGAAAACTCCTATAAGAAGGAGAGGAAGAGGGGGGGGGGGTTTACTTAAACCTCAATCTCAGGGAAATCAACTCTGAGAGGGAAAAACATCCAGATCCATTGGGATCTTGAATTCTATCTTACCCAACAAGGGTAAGGAGAAGGGAAAACCAAGGGGGGGAGGGGGAGAGGGAGAACAAAAAGGGAGGGAAAGAGAGGGGGGTGGGGGAGGGAAGAAAAAGGGAGGGACTAAAAAGGGAAACATCAAGGGAGGGGACAAGGGGCACTGATTCAAAGTAAATCACTGGACTAAAAGGTAGAGCCGAAGAAGAAAAGGTTAGAATTAGGGAAGGCAATCAAAATGCCAGGGAGTCCACAAATGACAATCATAACTTTGAACGTGAATGGGATGAACTCACCCATAAAACGTAGACGAATAGCAGAATGGATTAGAATCCAAAACCCTACCATATGTTGTCTTCAAGAAACACACATGAGGCGGGTTGACACCCACAAGGTCAGAATTAAAGGATGGAGTAAGACCTTCTGGGCCTCAACAGATAGAAAGAAGGCAGGAGTGGTAATCATGATATCTGATAAAGCCAAAGCAAAAATAGACCTGATCAAAAGGGATAGGGAAGGTAATTATATTTTGTTAAAAGGGACTTTAGACAATGAGGAAATATCATTAATCAACATGTATGCACCAAATAATATAGCACCCAAATTTCTAATGGAGAAACTAGGAGAATTGAAGGAAGAAATAGACAGTAAAACCATATTAGTGGGAGACTTAAACCAACCATTATCAAATTTAGATAAATCAAATCAAAAAATAAATAAGAAAGAGGTAAAAGAAGTGAATGAAATCTTAGAAAAATTAGAATTAATAGACATATGGAAAAAAATAAATAGGGATAAAAAGGAATACACCTTCTTCTCAGCACCACATGGCACATTCACAAAAATTGACCATACATTAGGTCACAGAAACATGGCACACAAATGCAGAAAAGCAGAAATAATGAATGCAGCCTTCTCAGATCACAAGGCAATAAAAATAATGATTAGTAATGGTACATAGAAAACCAAATCTAAAACCAATTGGAAATTAAACAATATGATACTCCAAAACCATTTAGTTAAGGAAGAAATCATAGAAACAATTAATAATTTCATCGAGGAAAATGACAATGGCGAGACATCCTTTCAAACCTTTGGGATGCAGCCAAAGCAGTAATCAGAGGTAAATTCATATCCCTGAATGCTTATATTAGCAAACAAGGGAGAGCAGAGATCAATCAATTGGAAATGCAAATGAAAAAACTCGAAAGCGATCAAATTAAAACCCCCCAGCAGAAAACCAAACTAGAAATCCTAAAAATTAAGGGAGAAATTAATAAAATCGAAAGTGATAGAACTATTGATTTAATAAATAAGACAAGAAGCTGGTACTTTGAAAAAACAAACAAAATAGACAAAGTACTGGTCAATCTAATTTAAAAAAGGAAGGAAGAAAAGCAAATTAACAGCATTAAAGATGATAAGGGGGACAGCACCTCTGATGAAGAGGAAATTAAGGCAATCATTAGAAATTACTTTGCCCAATTATATGGGAATAAATACATCAATTTAGGAGAAATGGATGAATATATACAAAAATACAAACTGCCTAGACTAACAGAAGAGGAAATAGAATTCTTAAATAATCCCATATCAGAAAATGAAATCCAACAAGCCATCAAATAACTTCCTAAGAAAAAATCCCCAGGGCCTGATGGATTCACCAGTGAATTCTATCAAACATTCAGAGAACAGTTAATCCCAATACTATACAAACTATTTGACATAATAAGCAAAAAGGGAGTTCTACCAAACTCCTTTTACGACACAAACATGGTACTGATTCCAAAACCAGGCAGGTCAAAAACAGAGAAAGAAAACTATAGACCAATCTTCCTAATGAATATAGATGCAAAAATCTTAAATAGGATACTAGCAAAAAGACTCCAGCAAGTGATCAGAAGGATCATTCACCATGATCAAGTAGGATTTATACCAGGGATGCAGGGCTGGTTCAACATTAGGAAAACCATCCACATAATTGACCACATCAACAAGCAAACCAGCAAGAACCACATGATTATCTCAATAGATGCAGAAAAAGCCTTTGATAAAATACAACACCCATTCCTATTAAAAACACTAGAAAGCATAGGAATAGAAGGGTCATTCCTAAAAATAATGAACAGTATATATCTAAAACCATCAGCTAATATCATCTGCAATGGGGATAAACTAGATGCATTCCCAATAAGATCAGGAGTGAAACAAGGATGCCCATTATCACCTCTACTATTTGACATTGTACTAGAAACACTAGCAGTAGCAATTAGAGAAGAAAAAGAAATTGAAGGCATCAAAATAGGCAAGGAGGAGACCAAGTTATCACTCTTTGCAGATGACATGATGGTCTACTTAAAGAATCCTAGAGATTCAACCAAAAAGCTAATTGAAATAATCAACAACTTTAGCAAAGTTGCAGGATACAAAATAAACCCACATAAATCATCAGCTTTTCTATATATCTCCAACACAGCTCAGCAGCAAGAACTAGAAAGAGAAATCCCATTCAAAATCACCTTAGACAAAATAAAATACCTAGGAATCTACCTCCCAAGAGAAACACAGGAACTATATGAACACAACTACAAAACACTCGCCACACAACTAAAACTAGACTTGAGCAAATGGAAAAACATTAACTGCTCATGGATAGGACGAGCCAATATAATAAAAATGACCATCCTACCCAAACTTATTTATCTATTTAGTGCCATACCCATTGAACTACCAAAATACTTCTTCACTGATTTAGAAAAAACCATAACAAAGTTCATTTGGAAGAACAAAAGATCAAGGATATCCAGGGAAATAATGAAAAAAAACACATATGATGGGGGCCTTGCAGTCCCTGACCTTAAACTATATTACAAAGCAGCAGTCATCAAAACAATTTGGTACTGGCTAAGAAACAGAAAGGAAGATCAGTGGAATAGACTGGGGGAAAGCGACCTCAGCAAGACAGTATACGATAAACCCAAAGATCCCAGCTTTTGGGACAAAAATCCACTATTTGATAAAAAACTGTTGGGAAAATTGGAAGACAGTGTGGGAGAGACTAGGAATAGATCAACACCTCACACCCTACACCAAGATAAATTCAAAATGGGTGAGTGACTTAAACATAAAGAAGGAAACCATAAGTAAATTGGGTAAACACAGAATAGTATACATGTCAGACCTTTGGGAGGGGAAAGGCTTTAAAACCAAGCAAGACATAGAAAGAGTCACAAAATGTAAAATAAATAATTTTGACTACATCAAACTAAAAAGCTTTTGTACAAACAAAACCAATGTAACTAAAATCAGAAGGGAAACAACAAATTGGGAAAAAATCTTCATAGAAACCTCTGACAAAGGTTTAATTACTCATATTTATAAAGAGCTAAATCAGTTGTACAAAAAATCAAGCCATTCTCCAATTGATAAATGGGCAAGGGACATGGATAGGCAGTTCTCAGATAAAGAAATCAAAACTATTAACAAGCACATGAAGAAGTGTTCTAAATCTCTTATAATCAGAGAGATGCAAATCAAAACAACTCTGAGGTATCACCTCACACCTAGCAGATTGGCTAACATAACAGCAAAGGAAAGTAATGAATGCTGGAGGGGATGTGGCAAAGTAGGGACATTAATTCATTGCCGGTGGAGTTGTGAACTGATCCAACCATTCTGGAGGGCAATTTGGAACTATGCCCAAAGGGCGACAAAAGAATGTCTACCCTTTGATCCAGCCATAGCACTGCTGGGTCTGTACCCCAAGGAGATAATGGACAAAAAGACTTGTACAAAAATATTCATAGCTGCGCTCTTTGTGGTGGCCAAAAACTGGAAAACGAGGGGATGCCCATCAATTGGGGAATGGCTGAACAAACTGTGGTATATGTTGGTGATGGAATACTATTGTGCTAAAAGGAATAATAAAGTGGAGGAGTTCCATGGAGACTGGAACAACCTCCAGGAAGTGATGCAGAGCGAGAGGAGCAGAACCAGGAGAACATTGTACACAGAGACTAATACACTGTGGTATAATCGAACGTAATGGACTTCTCCATTAATGGCGGTGTAATGTCCCTGAACAATTTGCAGGGATCCAGGAGAAAAAAACACTATTCATAAGCAAAGGATAAACTATGGGAGTGGAAACACCGAGGAAAAGCAACTGCCTGAATACAGAGGTTGAGGGGACATGACAGAGGAGAGACTCTAAATGAACACTCTAATGCAAATACTATCAAGAAAGCAATGGGTTCAAATCAAGAAAACATCTAATGCCCAGTGGACTTACGCGTCGGCTATGGGGGGCTTGGGGGGAGGAAAAGAAAATGATCTATGTCTTTAATGAATAATGCTTGGAAATGATCAAATAAAATATATTTAAAAAAATAAAAAGAAAAAAAAGAAATTGGCAAAAGGTACAGATCAGGGCTTAATACTGGCTTGTTTGTTTAGATTTGAGAAAGTGATGAAGAAAATGTGAACAATCCAGATTAAATTTAAAATTGTGTTTCGCAATTATTTTTTCAGCTAGTTAGCTGTTAAACATTTACCAGCATATTACTGTATGTACCTCCAGTTTCTGTCACATTGTATTAAAGTTTAGTACTTACTCAAACAGAAAGGAGACAGACCAACAGAGACAGGCAGGCAGGCAGGCAGACAGACAGACAGAGAGGAGAAAAAGAAACACTACAGACATACCTTAGAGATGCCATCAAGATACAGTGAAATCACCATTAGGGCATTATACACCAGAGTGCTAAGGTAGCCAAGCAGAGAGAAGGACATGGTTCTGCAAACCGGTATTTAAAAAACAAACAAACCAATGTTACCTTCTGTCTTAGAATTGATACCAAGTGTCCATTCCAAAGCAGAAGAATAATAAGGGTTAGGCAATGGGGGTTAAGTGACTTGCCCAGGATCACACAGCTAGGAAGAGTATGAAGAGATTTAAACCCAGGACCTCCAGTTCTGCCTATTTCCTCTTAGCCACCTTAGTTGCCCCTTTTAAACTATTGTTTTTAAAGACTTGAAGCTCATAGAAACTTTTAACTGGTAGACCAAGACAATGGATTTACTCTTTAGAACTCACTGCTCCAAGTTGTATATTTCTACCTAATACTGTCCTGTCCATTCAAGGCAGTGTTCTGACACTAGAAAAAATATATTGGACTTTGGATGTGGCTCATTTTACTAGCTCTGATACTTTACCATCTTTCTGGACCTCAGTTTTCTCATTTTTAAAATGCGATGTTTACACCAAATGGATTCTTTGGTCCTTTTCCTGTCTAAGCTTTTATGCTTCAAGACATAGCTATTAAATACCTACAATGTTATGGGTTGGGGATTAAAAATTAAAAGTATCTTCATCCCTATTGTTAAAGAGTTTACACTGTACCAGGAGAATTACAGTATATAAACAGAGAAATATCACACAAAGCAGAATAAGTATGGGGCAAGGAGAGACAGATGAAGTGCTAGAAGAAGATGAGAGGAGTGAGAGAGCACTTTCAGCTGCAGGGGAGAAGGACCAGAGAACCGATGGAGGAGTTAACTCTCAGGATAAAAAGAGGATTCCAAAAAGTGAAGATGAACAAAGAAAACATTCTGTGCACGTGGGGTAGCCTGTTACTCAGTGGAGAAAAGAGATAACATATTTTACTTGAGACTAGTTTTACTCGAATGTAGTCTGTACAAAACAGAGTAATGTGGGGGGCAGCTGGGTGACTCAGTGAATTGAGAGCCAGGCCCAGAGACGGGAGGTCCTGGGTTCAAATCTGAAATTAGATACTGCCTAGTTGTGTGACCATGGACAAGTCACTTGACCCCCATTGCCTAGTCCTTACCACTCTTTTGCCTTAGAACCAATCTGCAGTATTTAGTCCAAGATGGAAGGTAAGGTTTAAAAACAAAACAGAGTAATGTGAAATAAGGCTAAAAAATGTATGTTGAGGCCAAATTGTAGAGGTATTTAAATCCATGCATGAAATTTTATATTTTACCCAGAAGACAGTAGGAAACCACTGGAGGTTTTTGAGCAGAGGAGAAATTGTAATCAAACCTATGTATTAGAAAAAATATTTTTGGCAACAGTGTAAAGGATGGATCAGAAAGGAGACCATTGAAAGAGATGCAAGAAAAAAATTCAATCTGAAATCATCTCCAAGATCATCAAATCTACCCCATAAGTGAACAAGAATCATTTTTGCAGCTTCCCAGATAAATAAATGGTCATCTCATCTTTCTCTGTTAAGTACAATCCACTTCCTCCCAAGAGAGACATTTCATTTGTTGATAGCTCTAATTATCAAGGTAAGTTTTTTTTAAATGACATTTAGCTGAAAATGGCCTCTTTATGATCTCCATCCATGACATGTATCCTTTCTCTGTGACGCAAAACAAGAATAGTTCCACATTTTGAGGATGAAAGGCCAATGACTTGGCACAAGAGACTAACAAGACAGAATCAGATCAGTAAGATGACAAGCATTTGAAAACAGTGCCAAAGACAAGCCAAAGAGAAGAGAAAATATACAGGATGAAAAGGGTAGTGAGTTGGTGGTAATGAATGATGAAGAAAGGGGAAGAAGGACTCAGGATAAATAGGTCACTAGTGAACTTTGAGAGAGTGGTGTTAGTAGAGTGATAAAATAGAAAACAAGATTGCAAGGGGTTGTAAAGCTAGAGGTAAGGTAGTACAGGTGGAATGTCTAGACAGCTCTTTCTGGTTGCTGAGCACAATGAAGGAGACTATAATATTGGGCAGCAGGGTCAAGGAAAGATTTCTTCAGGATAGGAGAGATTTTTGGCATGTTTTAAAGACAGCATGATTGGAGTCAGTAAAAAGGGGGAAATACCAATTGAGTAGAGTAGGGATAGAGGGATAAATGAGTAAAGCATTTATTGTGCATTTATAGGTGCAAAGTAATGTGCTAAGTGCTGGCAATACAAATAGAAAAGACAGTTCTGCTCAGAGAGCTCACACTCTAATGGGGGACAACATATATGAAAGGTTTCAGCTATAAGACTTATGGAAAGACTCCATGGGCACAGCAGAAAAGCAGATGGCAGTAGCTTTTGTTTAATATCATTTCTACTGATAAAATTATATCTGTTTCTGATCTTGAACCATTTAACAGGGCTGAGGTCTTTGGTGGCAAGATCTTTCTTTTATGGGTCTTCAGTAGTTGTGGTCAAAGAACCTTTAGGAACAGTTACCAAACTCAATCTCCATGGAGGCTGTTTCTTCCCTGGATGATGGTTAAGGGCATCAGGTTAGAAGTTTTCCCATTTCTAAAGCCTCTTGAATTCAGTATCCTAAGTTGTTTACCTCAGCATCTTAGGGGAAATGGTGGCCAAGGTTGTGGTGGGTGGTTTGGTTTGACTTGTCTGGCATGGGCTACCTCCTGTCTCTCCCTCAAGGTGTTCTACTGCCTCAGTTAGGCTGGTCTGTCTGCTCTGCATATGGCATTTGGTTGGCAGTTAGTGCCAACTAACTGAGAATGGCTGGCCCCTGAAGCACAGGAGTTACTTCCCAGGTGATAACTTTGATGACTACTATGCTGAAGCGGGGCTGATGGTTTGAGAGGGGCTGCTACTTCCAGGACCCTGTTTTCTTTCTGCCTGTTGATAGCAGCTGGCAAACAGTTGTTGCTGATGGTACAAAATCATCACTGGCAAAGCTCTCACAGGAGATGAGAAGGGATGGCTGATGCCATAACTGCATATAAGTCATTTATCTATTCCCCTTTGAACATCTGGGCTGGTGCTTGGTTGTGCAACCACATATCTTGTTCTTCTGTCCTGTATCCAGCCTTATGCTACAAATGCTTTGCATCCAGGAATTCTTTATCTTTTCAGCTTCCACTTCCTCCTAGCCATTTCATTTATTTAGCATTTTAACAAAGCTGTATTTTAAAACCTTGCCTTTTCCTCTTTACCCTTTAATCTGGCAATTGGCTACTCAGAACTGCTGCTCACTATTGTAAACCTTAAAATTTCTTAGACTTATAAATGTTGGAAATTTCACCATTGGGAAATTTCATACTTGAAAAATTTCCTATTGATAGTGGGAACTCTATTGGAATGTGAACCCCATTGGCATGGGAGGTTCCTCCTCCCTTCTTAAGATTACTTTAGGACAGAAACCTTTTGCTGAACAATGGAAAGGGCTTTGACCTATGCTTAAGCATAGAACAGGAATTTCTTTGAGTCATGATTGATTTTAGAATTGATACAATAGAGATACTTGGAATTACAGAACCAGGTCTTGGAACTTCCAATCTCCACCCCACTCAGTCCTAACAGGATTTAGGAAGGGCTGCAGCAAAGGATCAAGATTTAATTATTGAGAATATGACCTTCAACAGACATGTGGAAAGCCACAGACCTCTGGGCGGTCCTGGGTTAAGCTAGAGCCACCATTGGCACAGGGAAGACATGGACAGTGATTGGTAGATGTGAGACCTGAGGGGAGGGAACTTGGATGGTTTCCTTAAAGATAGAGGGGTCTGAGGACTGAGGGGGTTGGTTGGAGAGGTTTTGGCTCTGAGAGGTGGTGCTTTGAGAGTCGGCTCTGAAGGAAGCTGGAGGTGGAGGCCCCTGCGACTGTTTCTCCATTTTGGTCACGTGAGTAATAGGGACTGATCTCCTTTCTTTGCCTCAGCTATCTAAAGGCTTGGGCCTTTTGGCCCAGCCTAAACAGAAGGGGTATTTAAGCCCTATTCCCTTCTCTCCCCTTTCTCTCTCCCTCTCTATCTCTATCTCTAATACCTTTCTTCATCCTGTTTGTAATTAAACTCCATAAAAGGTTGACTGCTGACTTGAGTTTTCATTTAGGAATTACATAGCTGAATTCCTTGGCGACCTTAAATTAATATATATCAGTCTTTTAAAGTGATTTCCTTGTCACACTATCTTGTCCTGTCTGTTCACAGAGGGAGAAAAGATAATCAGAGCCAAGAGCAGCAAGGAAGATTTTAACATGCATTCCTTGAAGCTGGGTTTCTTTCCACTTCCCCAAATTTTTGCCAGCTTACAAAATGGACCGTGGCTCTATTCCTGTTCAGGAATCCTATCTCTCTCTGTTCTTAGCCATTTCTATTGCTTTACCCATATTGGTGGACTAAATAAATGTAAGCTAATATTAGGATAATAGATTCCTATATCTAGATGTGAAAGAGGACTTTGGAGATCATGTAGTCCACTCCCTTCATCTCACAGATGAAGAAATGGGCACCCAGTCAAGTTGGTAAATGTGTCAAAGGTGGTAAATGATGAAGACGTGACAGCAGATCTATTTAGGATCCTCCTAAATCATAAATTCTCTTGGAAACCCAAAGATTCATTTAGCAAATACTTATTGAGCACTTATTATCATACAAGAAGAGTGAGATAATTGCCTAAGCACAAGCTGTGAGTGCAAAGGAAGAAAAGAATATTTCCAGGGGATTTGGGAGAGTTACTTTGAATGAGATATATTTAAAGTGAGCTTTGAATTGCATAGTATTTAATCAGGTAGAATGTGAAGAGGGGAGTCCTTTCAGAAATCAAATGAATAGTGTGAAAAGAAGAAAAAAGGATAGAAAGAGGCATGTTTAGGGGATAAAGAATAGGCCAGTTTTGCTTAAGACTAACAGAAAATAAGGAGGAAAATATGGCATAATGTTGAAAACCAATATTGCCTTTAAATCAGCTGCAGACTCTTCTGTTTGGCATTTAAAGTCCTCTACAACCTGACTCCAACTTGCCTTTCCAGCTTCATTACACCTTAATCTTTTTAGGCAATGGTCCAGTCACACTGCCTTTTTTGCTTGTTTTTTACACATGACATTCCCCCTTCCAAAGCCATACATACAAACATTCTATCCCCTATGTCTGTAACAACCTCCACTTCCACACCTGCCTCTTAGAATCCTTGGCTATTGCAAAACTCTTTTCAAGGGCCGCCTCCTATGTGAGACCTTTACTGATACCCTTCAGCTGGTACTGTTTCCTGGGGTACTAGAGGAGAGGTTAGATAAGAACACAGGGTGCTAATTTCAAGGAAAAGGATGTGGCTATTCCAATTTAATATAATCATAAGCAGTTGAAGCTTTCTATGTTTTGCTAATCTACTTAAAGAGTAATCTGCCTACCGAGAATTTGCTATTTGCTTGACTGTTCTTGCTTTCCTGCTTTAAATTTGGTGAATTTATCTACTCTCTACTTCCTCCTCCTTTCAGTAAAGGGAAGGGATTTTTGGCATCTTCTTTCTCTTCCCTTTTCTTCTTTCTCTATCTGGTTAGTCAGAACTGAATCCTATCTTCTTCTTATATTTTTTCCACTATGGATGATGGTTTGTAAAGTCTAATTCTTTTTTACAAAAGAATTTGTCCTCTATGTCTGTGGGTGTGTTTTACTTGAGATCAGGGTATGTTCTGTGGGATGTTATCTGAGGGCTTTTAATATTTTACAGACTCTTTGTCAGGACACTGATGTTCTCATGTGGCAGGTTAAAATAACTTCTTGGAGGCAATCACATTCTAGCTTGCATTTTATGAATTCTTCTAAAATTCTCCCAAGCAAAAGCTTAACACTTGAACTCAGGGCTCACTTAGATTTCCCCTGGGTAACTGAGCCAATTGAAGTCACTTTACTGTTGAGAGTATAAGCACTGGTCCTTGAGGTTAAACTCTGCCTCCTTTATGACCCTAAGGAAAGAGAGATGTGGAAGAAATTCCCTCTTGCTCCAAAGCAACACTTTAGTAATACACTAAAAACTAGGGGAAATGAGATAGGTTTTTTTGCTGAGTTTTGAAGAAGTCTATATATTCTATGAAGTGGAGGTGATGAAAAGGTATATTTTAAGCATGGAGAATAACCTGTACAAAAAAGCATGAAGATGGAATATGGAAGATTATGTATGATGAAGAGCAAGTGGGCCCATTTAGCTAAACTGTAGAGGGCTTGTAGGAGAGTAATCAAGAAAGGTAGGTTGGAGTCGGATTGTGAAGAGTTTTAAAAGGCAAAGAGAGGAATATGTATTTTAACCTACATGCAGCTGGGAGCCACTAGAACTAATTGAGCAGAGGAGTGACACAATCAGAACTATGCTTTAGAAATATCAATTTTGAATCAGCTTGAAATAGAAATTGTAAAACAAATTGTAGAGAAGAGAGTTTAAAGATAGAGAGAACAACTAGGAAGCCATTAAAATAATAGATGTCAGATATAATAAGAGTCTGAACTACAGTGATGGTCCTGTGAGTAGAGAAAATGAGGTAGAAGAGAGATAAATTATGGCATTTGAATTGACAAAATTTGGCAACTGATTGTATGAGAGAAGTGAGAATGAAGAGCTGAGGATGACTCTGAGGATATAAACCTGGATGAATGGAAGGATGGTGCTACCCTAAACAGAACTAGGAAACTTTGGTAAAGAATTTTGGAAGAATATCTTTTGTAGATACTGAGTTTGCGATGTCTTTAGGACTTCCCATTGGAGATGCTTGATGTGGGACAGGAGTTCAAAAGAAATTGTTTATATGCTAACTCTCAGGACCCAAAGAAATAAATATCTACTGTTGGAAGTTCAGGCACTGTCCCAAGGGAGAGAGATATTTTGGGAACAAGGGTCTCTTCTGGAGCTCCTGAATCATCTCACAATGATACATAATGATCTCTCCCTCTCTCCCTTCTTCCCTCCCTTTCCTCACCCCTTTCTTTCTCTCTCTCTCTTTTTCTCATCGATCTATTCATCTATATATCTACATATCTATATGTATGTATTTATCTATCTATCTAATTAACAAACAAACTAGCTACCTAGGAAAGAATGTTTTTAAAAAGATATTTTATTTTCCTAATTACATATAATAACAATTTCCAACATGAATTTTCTGAAATTTTAAGATCCAAATTGTTTTTCTCTCTCTCTCCCCTCCCACCTCTCAGAGATGATAATTTGATCTTGGTTACACATGTATTATATGAGAGAAGATTTAAAAGGAAGCTAATAATTTTAGTCTTTTCATTTATTTATTTATTTACTCATCTATTTATTTATTTATTTATTCATTCATTTATTTATTTGATTATTTATTTATTTATTTGTTGATTTATTTTGCGGTAAGATCTTGGCCTTAGTTGGTTCTGATTACTTACTGCCCAGATTTATAAATTGTTTACCCATTTCATTTGTCTCCAACTCTTCATGACCCCATTTGGGGTTTTCTTGGCACAGATACTGAAGTGATTTGCCATTTTCTTCTCTAGCTCATTTGACAGACGAGGAACTGAGACTAATGGGGTTATGTGACTTGCTCAGGGTCACACAGCCAGCAAGTGTCTAAAGTCAGATTTGAATTCAGGAAGACTCCAAGGCTGGTACTGTATCCATTGCATGACAATGATTCCAAAGTCAGCACAAATTCTTACCCCATCAAGGTACGGTAAATATTTTAAAAAAGAATCAGAAGCAGCAGATGACTGCCACACCTTTTTCACTGATCTAAGATAATTGTTATTGTAAATAAGAGATGGACTTGGGGAATGTACAAGTAGTGCCATGAAAGCATTCTCAGGGACCTGACATTATTCACTTTGTTCCACACTTCATTTGGAAGATAGTTAGGAAGTGTCTGAAGCCAGATTTGAACCCAGGTCTTCCCAATTCCAGGCATGGTGTTCTCTTCATTGAGCCAACTAGCTACTCCTCTGGCTTTATTTGTGAAAAAGAAATCTGCCTCCAAAAGGAGATAGATGGATTGGGAAGGACCCAGATGGACTGGTGATGGAAAAAACCCAACTAGGGACCTCCCAGGGCCAGTAAAGCACAACCCCTTGAGATTATAGAAAACCAAGTTTATTGAGGTTAGGGAATGGTAGATAAACTTAACAGGGTTCCTGTCTCTAAAAACTCACTCTCCACCTGCTCTCTTCTGCTCTCCTCATGGGGAATGCTCTTCTGGTCTTCTCATCCCTCCTTACCAGTTTCCTGATCTATCTAGACCCCCAAAAACTATCTGACTACCTTACTAACCTAAATATCCCAGATTGCCTCTAAAAGGCTAAGGAACCAGGACCCACAGATGGACTGAGTCCTTCCCCAGCCTGGGGTGACTTTATATGTAAAACCCAAAGTTCCAGATGTAAAAACCTTGGGCTTACCTTAGTCAAGTTGTCACAGCCAGATTAGTCTCAGCACTTCAGGGAAACACAGATCTCCTCCAAGATATTACTCCAAACCCAGGAACCTACTAATTTTTCCCACAAGATTAGCCATTTCCCAGGAGATGATAGAGGCCCTTCCAGCTCAGACAGAAGTAAGTCAGGAGAGGCAGTTAATCTCAGTTAATTTCCAAGATCCTCCTCTGCAATGCTTTCTCCTTCCAGAATCTTTTCCGAGGGTTTGTGGCTAAATTCTCTTCCTTTCCCTTAGAGACAATCTTCACATTTTTTTCCAATCCCTTATCCCTTATCCTTACAGTTGTTAATATTGGTCCCTCTAAGTATAATTATTCTAGCTACCCAGATAATGATAACAATTTTAAGAGTTACCAATATCCTCTTTTCTTATAGGGATACAAATCATTTTAACTTATTGGGTCCCTTACCTTTTACAGTTAATATGAAACATCAGATCAGCCTGTCTTTGGGAATCTCCCATAAATTCTGATACATTCAATTAAGTACTCACTATGGGCAAGGCATGGCATTGCAGTGGAAATAGCACTGAATTCAGATTCAGAAGAACTGGGTTGAAAACCAGCCTCTCCAATTTCTTACCTGGGTGACTTTGGGTAAGCAAAATTTCCTTCCATTTCTTAAGAAAAGAATCTCTACTCTGTAACTTATTAGTTCTGCTACTCAGAGGTGAGTTGCTCAAATTCTCAGTCAGCTTTCTCATCTGTAAAATGAGGATAACATTTACATGACCTACCTCATAGAATTGTTGTAAACCATAGTGTCGTATACATGTGAGCCATCCTTAGTGGAGTGATAGGTATTTATTCAATTTTGACCTCATATAAATAGTAGCTAGAAACTAGAGAAAATCAAGAGTGGACATTTCCCCCTTTCAAATCTGGAAGAATTTCCTTATTTTAGAATTTTCTTTACTGATGCTCTCTCACATAACTCATTTCTAATTTAAAGGCCTCCAACATATGTTGCTTTTCTTTTTTTTTTTTAACTTACCTTCTGTCCTAGAATTGATACTAGGTCTTGGTTCCAAAGCAGAAGAATAGTAAGGGCTGGAGAACTGGAGTTAAATGACTAAAATAGAAGGGAAAAAACTAGGCAACTGGAATTAAGTGGATTCTCCAGGATCACACAGCTAGGAAGTATCTGAGGCCAGATTTGAATGCAGGCTCTCCCATCTCTTACCTAAGCACCCCTCATATAATGCTTTTCAGAACTGCTTTCCTTAACCTGAGTCTCTTTTGAACTGAATTTCTGAATTCATCTAGTTGTTTTATATTTTACCCTGCAATATTTCCGTAGTTGTGTAATCTCATCAGCATGGGTCCTCCCTCCTCTGGTGCTAATAGCAATCCATCCATGCTTGGTTGTTCTGGGTAAGTCTTACTTGTATTCTATAGTTTCTTGTAGTAGTCAAAAACAAACTGTTTTTGGAGGCTTCTCCAAGAACCATAAAACTTTTTTTGTGATAGGTTCTGGCAGAGTCTTTCTTCTTCTCATATCCCAACTTCTCACTGTATGAAATCTTCATGCTTGAAACTGTCCATGACAGACATGGCATTGTCCCATGCTGTATGTAGTCTAGGTCAGTGCTTATCATCTCCCTTTGACGTCTGAGATACACTTGAGTAAGACTTCTCTCCTCTCAAGAAAACCTATAATCCTTTCCTGTGTCTAGCACAGCCATTGTGGGTAGGTCATTCTAGGCTGTCCTAGTGGGTCTTAGAATGAAAAATGGTCCCAAGAAGTACCAATGTGATGTTCACTCACTGTCTTCAGTTTAGTGGTATTGGCTTCTGATCTCACTGATATGGAAAAGTTCAATGAACTGCTGAGGTAGAGGAAATAAGAATTCATTGAACTCCTATATGAATTAAGAAAACTTGACCCAATATGCCATTAACATAGTTCACTGGCAATTCCCCAATGATTGGGTAACTAAGTTGCTTCTAGTTTTGCATTATTATACATAAAGTATCAAGAAATATTTTTGGGTAGATGGGCTCCCTTCTCTTGTAATTGAGTGTTTCCCCCTCTGTAGACCTGCTTTAGGATTAGAGGATTAAGAGCTAGAAAAATTCCTGAAAGAGAGCTAGTCCAAATGTCTAATTCTTTAGATAAGGAACTTGAATGTAGAGATTTACCCAGTCACAGATTCCTAGATTTGGGGACAAGAATTTATTTGACAGAAACAAATTGGAAAGGTATTAGATATAGACCAACATCTCACACCAGATACCAAGATACGGTCAAAATGGGCACATGATTTATGATTTATGAGTGTATTCATCTCATTCACATACCCAGTCATGATGACTAATTATGTGTTTTTCTCCATTTGATTTTTCTCATGTTTATCCTTCCCCCTTACCCTCTCTTTCTCTCTTTCAGACTTTCATTTATCACAAATGTTTTGCTTCAAACTGCTGCCTTCCTAGATTCACTCTCCATTTGGTCTGTACCCCTCTAGGCCATTTTTTTAATTCCCCCCTTACCTCTTAATTTCTGTAGGGCAAAGTAGGCTTCTATAGCTGACTGAATGTGGTTGTTATTCTCACTTTGAACTAATTCCAATATGAATGAGGCTGTTTGTCACCAACCCATCTTCTCCTCCACTGTATTGACTCTTACGTGCCTCTTCATGTGAGGTAATTTACCCCCTTCTATCTCCTTTTTTTTTCTGCCAGTTTGTTTCTTTTACTTATTCTTTGTATTTTTCCTTTTTTTAATATCCTTCTATTCTACTCAATTTATTCCATTCCTTCTTTTCTTTCATTTACTCTTTTAACTGCCCCAATAATGATAAAATTCTTACATATCTTGAGGACTTTAAGTACATTAAGTATCTCAGGTATCAAAAGTATCTTTAGTGTCTTAATTATTATCTTCCCATGTAGAAATGGTAGTCAATTTAACCTTATTGAAACATTTATGCTTTCAATTTTCTGTTTACCTTTTCACTCTTCCTTGAATGTTAGATTTGATCTTTGAATTTTCTTTTCAGCACTGGTGTGTGTTGTGTGTGTGTGTGTGTGTGTGTGTGTGTGTGTGTGTGTGTGTGTGTGTATGTGTGTTTTGTTGTTGTAAGGAATGCCTGGAAGTTCTCTATTTCATTAAACATCAGGGGTTTTTTGCCTTGAAGGATTATGCTCAGTTCCCCTGGGTAGGTAATTCTGTTGTAATCCTAGATTCTTTGTCTTTTGGAATATCATATTCCATGATAGAAAGGAAAAATGATAAACGTTGGAGGGAATATGTGAAATTGGGACATTAATGCACTGTTGGTGGAGTTGTGGAGTGATTTAACCATTCTAGAGAGCAATTTTGAACTATGCCCAAAAGCCTATGAAAAACTATACATATCCTTTGACCCAGGAATACCACTACTAGGTCTATATCCCAAAGAAATCAAGGGAAAGAGAATAAGACCTAAATGTACAAAAATATTTATAGCAGCTCTTTTTTTTTGTGGTGGCATGCTCATCAATTGGGGAATGACTGAACAAATTGTGGTATATGATTGTGATGGAATATTATTTTGTTATAAGAAAGGAAGAGGAGAATGCTTTTAGAAAAACCCAGGAAGACTTACATGAACTGTTGCAAACTTTGGTAAACTGAGCAGAACCAGTAGAACATTGTACATAACAATACTGTAAAATTCATAAAAACTATGAATGGCTTAGCTATTCACAGCAATATATACAGATCCAAAACAATTCCAAAGGAGTTAAGATGAAAAATATTATCCACCTCCAGAGGAAGAACTTATAGGGTCTGACTATAGATCGAAACGTACTATTTTTTACTTTAATTTTTTCATGTTTCAATTATATATAAAACATCAAATTACTTATATCCCATAGAGGAAAAAGGGGAACAAAGGAGGAAGAGAATTTTGAACTCAAAATTTTTTTTAGATGAATGTTTAAAATGATTTTTACATGTAATTGAAAAAAAGTCTTAAAAAACACTCATCACACATATTGGCAGAGTTGCAATTTGAACCACATCTATAGAATCTTGAATTTCTTTCTTTTTTTTTATATTGTGACTATTGTTGACTTTGAGTATTTTGGTTGTTTTTATCAATTTAATGACTATCAGGTGCTATCTCCAGTTTCTCTTGATTTGAATTTCTCTGATTATTATGGAATTTGAAGAGCTTTTCACATGATTATTAGCAATTCATATTGAGTTCTCCTTCAAAAATTGCTTATTCATATCCTTTGATTATTTCTACATCTAGGAATGCAAATTGATTTTTAAAAATTTCTTTTCAAAATATAAAAAGATTTTATTCAGTTCTCTTACCTGTTCTATTTATTGTACAAAATATAAAATAAAATATCTAAGCCATAAATCCTAAAAATCTAGTAGGTCTACCTACACACTAATTTTAGCTGTGCAGTTATAAATGACCAAACTGTCCAAGGCTTCCTTTACAGCCCAGAAAAAATAGCCCTTTCTAATTAAATATTAAGCCTCCCAACATTGAGCAATCTCTGCAAAGTGCTCTCTCACCAATGTCATCAACAACTGTGCACAGTGAGCAGACCATAGATACTGCAGTCATAGTTGACTTTGAAGCAATCTGGCACAGGAAGTGATCCCACTGGTTTCTTTCACATTGACAGTTCTTTCACAGGGGGAGAAGGCTTTGAATATTCCCAATGAGTCTGTATCTTGGGTTACTGCACATCTGCCAAACAGCTTCCCGTCATGTCCAATAAGTATTTGAGCACTCAGCATACATATTGTTTGCTTTCAGGGCTTTGTGTTTACGCTTTGTTGGCTCTGGATGGTGATGCATGGCATAGCTCTCATCCCATAACATGGTCCATATAAACTTGGGCTCTCCAGAATAAAAGCCACTTGGTCTTTTTTAAGATCTCCCTCATATAATCCCTCATTTTGGCTCAGCTCCTTCTGTCCCCATCTGAAACTTTTTTCAGTGCTTTATAACTATTATATTATTTGAACCTCATAATAACCCTGAGAGAGATAATGTTATTATCCTCATTTTATAGTTGAGGAAGGAGGCAAATGAAGCTTAAACAATTTGCTCAGGATCACCCAGCTAGTAAGTATTTGAGGTTGAATTTTAGCTCTGATATTCTTGACACCACAACCAGTGCTCTATCCACTATGCCTCCTAACTACCCCAATGAAGATTGGGAAAAGGCCACCCGAAAAGAGGAAATAGAAGCAACAAACTCCAGGACAAGGTCGTTTAACTTTTTTTTTTGAGGGGGGTCATAGTTCCTTTTCACCATCTAATGAAAACTACAGACCTCTTTTCAGAATATTTTTATTTTTTTATTTTTCTTAATTTGAATTAATTTATTTAGTCAATTTAGAACATTATTCCTAGGTTACAAGAGCCACATTATTTCCCTCCCTCCCCTCCACCCACCCACCCTTCCTGTAGCCCATGCATAATTTCATTGGGTATTACTTGTGTCCTTGATCAGAACCTATTAACATGCTGTTGTTTGGTCTAGGATATTCATTTAGAGTCTACATCCCCAACGATATCCTCTCGACCCATGTAATCAAGTCGTTGTTTTTCTTCTGTGTTTCTACTCCCTCAGTTTTTCCTCTGAATGTGGATGGTGGTTTTTCTCATAGATCTCTCCAAGTTGTTCAGGATCACTGCATGCCACTAATAGAGAAGTCCATTATATTCTATTATGCCACAGTGTGTCAGTCTCTGTGTACAATGTTCTCCTGGTTCTGCTCCTCTCACAGAATAATATCTTTAAATGCATAAACTGCATAGGATTACAAAATTCCCCAATAGCATTAAGTTATCAAGGTTATTTGTTTTTGTTTTAATTCACAGACATTATGAAAATTATTTACGAACTTTGTAGGGATCTGTGAACCCCAGGTTACAAATTCCTCATCTAGGAGTTTGTGAAGTCAAGAGGAGATATGGCATCGAGGTGAATAGATAAAACACTAGACTTGGAGTCAGGAAGAACTGAGTTCAAATAAAGCCTCAATTCAGATGCTTATAGCAATGTGACCCTGGTCAAATCATTTAATCTTGTTTGCTTGTTTTCTCATTTGTAAAATGAGCTGGAGAAGGAACCACTTCAGTTATCTTGGCAAAAGCCAAGAAAACCCCAAATGTTGTCATGAAGAGTTAGATATGACTGGAAAAAAACTGAACAACAATGAGATGAGAGCTTGAGGACACCAATAAGTGAAGGTTTTATGAAAAGAGGAGAGATGTCATATTTTAAAACAGCAGGGAAGGAATCAATAGACAGGGAGGGACTAAAAATTATACAGAGAGGATGATTTCAGGGGGCAATCTGCCAGAAGAATTGGGAGGGGATAAGATTGAGGTTCCAAATGAAAGGGCTTGTTGAGAAGGACATCTCCACCAGAACCTAGAAAAAAGGGAAGAGAGAATTGAAGATGGTGCCAGTGGGATTTTGAGATACAAAGGAGAGGATTACACTGGTATAATCATGAGAATAATCCTCATTTTGGTCTTCTTTAATGATTAGAACCATATTTTTCTTATTTGAGAAAATTTTCTGTGTTTTAAACTAGATTATGAAGCAAAGAAGGTTTTTTGGTTGTTTTGTTTTTTTCAGTATTCAGTGAAATGTACTTGTGCATTTCAATAATCTGGTGCTTTTTTCCTCTTTCCTTTTGCAGGTCATTTCTTTAATGGCCTATCTGATTTCCTAAAAAATCTTAAAATTTGATGGATTCTGGAATAGGAATGCCTTCAACAACATACCTGTTAAGTGGTTATTTTGTCAAACTTTTCCATGAAGCTATATTGGATTTGTTTGTTTGGTTTTTCTTTTTATCAAAGATAAAAGTTTTGCTTTGAGATTACCCAGCTATCCTTATTTTTCTACTTTTACTCACCCTTCATTTTTCCTTTTTATGAAAAACAGCTTTCTGAAACACTTAATAGTCCTGTAAATTCAAATTCTGTAGATCCTCACAGGTAGTGATCAACTGGCTATATCTTAATTTGAGAATAATTATTTCAAAATTTGCTTTTTTTAGGCATGTAGGTTGTTCTAAGATCCTGAAACCAAGACTTCAAATACTTATCTAATGCTCATCTCTTACTTTCAAGTAGCAAATTAAATTTTGCTGTATAATTTTCAGTTTTTGGCCCCTGCTTTTTCATTTTATATATATGATATACTAATGTTTCCAACTACCCCTTGTCTTTCTTGAGAAAAGTACAGTAATCTTGATTCATATCTTTTGGTTTATTATTCTTATATTTTTCAAGTTCTTTTCCTTTTCATTAAAACACTGAAGTTTAACTTAATTACAATGAATTTTAACTATAATGTATCAAGGAGAGGTGAATCTTGAGGTTTTTTTTTTCTTTTAGAGTCTTGTGTATCCTATTAACATATTGATAGTCATTTCTGTTCATTTTGAATATTTAAAAAAAATTTTTTTAAACCCTTACCTTTTGTCTTGGAGTTATTATTGTGTATTGTCTCCAAGGCAGAGAAGAGTGATGAGGGCTAGGTAATAGGGGTTAAGTGACTCCCCCAGAGTCACACAGCTGGGAAGTGTCTGAGACCATATTTGAAACTAGGACCTCCTGTCTCTAGGCCTGGCTCTTAATCCACTGAGCCACTCAGCTGTGCCCTGAACATCTTTTTGAATGTAAAAACAACACATTTTAAAGTTTAATCTACTTTATTAACAATTTCCCACTAGTTTCTTAAGTGTAAACATCAGCAAAATAATAAATCAAGCCTTAATTTGTAGCATTTGCTCATTTCTGAGGTGTAAATGCTCACACTGAAAATTTAACAAACAGGTTAGTTCAAGCTGATTCAAGTGTACAAAAATATATTGTTTAGATTCTATTGTTTTTCTAAGCTTCTGTGATTTCAACAGTCCTGAGATTGATTCATCTTGAACAGGGTTATCATTTATATCTGCATGTTTTCTATTTTTTTAAGTAGCTGTAATTTTCTAAAAACATTTCTCTGCTTGGACTATACTATTTGTCATTCTATTTTCCACTAAAGTGAGTCTTTTGCTGACTTTTTCCTATTTACTTTTGGTGACTTTCTATTGTAATTTCTATAATATTCACTCTTTAATAATATCTTTCTGATACTTGTTGTTAAAGCATCTTTTAACTTTATTTTCAATTTTTAAAGTTCTCAAGTGGTTCTTTTATTTGCTTTTACCCTGGTTAATTTTTGCTTAACTTCTTTATGTCTGTCATTTAACTATTTGAAATTTCAAATACATCATCTCAGAATATTTTGCATTTTTTCCTTTTTCTTACATATGGGATTTTATTTTTATTTTCCTTCATCCTTTTAGCTATTTTTGTTTCTCTTGGTGTTTCTATTTGTGTATTTTGGTGGGATGTGTAAGGATCACGGGTCTCTTTGAACCTCTCAGTTAACTCTTTCATTTTAACTAAAAAATCTTGCCTGCTACCTTACTGAGATTGAGATCAGTTTTTGTGAGCTTTCTCATTTCTCCTCCTTTCTTCTTCCACACCTAAACACCTCTTTATATATTTAATTATAATTTGTTCCTTCATTTCAGGTTCTGAGGATGAGGCAGGCCTTATCTTTACCAAGAGCAGCTGGGAACTTTCCTACCTTTTTTGAACATATTAGAACATTTGATTCCTCCAGTCTCCTTTGGGAGCTTGTCCCTATCAATCATCCCCAGCCCTTCCCCTAAAGGACTTTAGATGGAACATTTATATAGACAAGAAATCCAAAAGTCATTTGAGAAGAGAGAAAGCACTAGCAAGTTGAGAATTGGAAAGACTTTGATTAGATGGCATCTGAGTTGATCCATGAAGGAATATAAGGAGAATAAACATGCCAGACTTATAGAACAACCTGTGTAAAGGCATAGAGATGGGAGACAGTGTTCTATTAGGATACTCTGGCTAGAAAAAGTCTAGTGCTTGAAGGGGATCACCATGAAATAAAGCTAGAAAGGTAGATGGAAGTTGATAGAGATGGACAATTATAGAGAACTTGAAATGTCACTTTCAGGAATTTAAATTATCATGCATTATTCCTCCTCCATAGTACTAACATACTATGCTATATTAGTAGTACTATAATGTGGTAAAACTGGCTTTGTTTTTACTATTCTTATTGTGACATTCCATTTCTCATCTTTATGCCATTGTGTTTTTGTATCCTAGATATAATAAGGAGGAAATTAAGATTTTTTTTGCAGAAGAAAATGATGATGCTATACCTATATTTTAGCAGCTATGAGTAGAATGGACCAATAGAAATCAACCTAAAAGATAGTTATTCTCATAGTCCAGGTGCAAGGGGATGAGGGACTGCTCTAGGGTAGTGATGCTATGAGTACAAGGAAAGAGATAGCTATGAGAGTTCTTAGGGGAATAGAATCCGAAGCCGTGGCAATTTACGGATTATGGAGAGAAGGAAAGGATAGAGTCAAAGGTGACTCAGAGGCTGGGGATGTAGATGGATGGAAGGATTGTAAGGTAAATAAGTAAGGGAGTTTGGGCATTTATTGTATGGGGAAATAAACACTGTTTGAGACATATTAAATTTGAGATACCAACAATGTTCAGTGGGGGAGTCTAGTAGTCAGGAGACAATGTGGGACTGGATTCTAGGAGAGATATCAAAGCTGGATCAAGGTTTGGGGGAGAAACCAGATGGTGCAGGTCTGGAGTTGGGAAGACTCATCTCCTTAGTTCAAATCTAGCTCAGGTACTTACTAGCTGTGTGACCTTAGCTATGTCACTAACTCCATTTATCACAGTTTCCTCATCTATGAAATGAGTTGGAAAAGGAGATTACAAGCGTGTCCAGTACTTTTGCCAAGAAAACCTCAAATGGGTTCATCAAGAGTAGGACATGACTGAAAAATAACTGAACAACAAAAAAGGTTTGGAAGATACCTGCATATAAATGAAAACATGGAAGCTGATAAGATCATTTACTCAGAGGTAAAGAAAGCAGAGAGGAATGGTCCCATTCAGAGCCATTTGTGGTGATGATTAGATATGAGAAATAGTCCCATGAAGACGATGAAGCAGTATTTTTTTTTAAGGTGAAAAATATCATGTCTTTACTTGCATTCATTTCTTTTTTTTTTATTTTATTTAGTCAATTTAGAACATTATTCCTTGGTTACAAGAATCATATTCTTTCCCTCCCTCCCCTCCCCCTGCCCTTCCTGTAGCCGATGCACAATTCCACTGGGTATTACATATGTCCTGGATCAGAATCTATTTCCATGTTGTTGATGTTTGCACTAGGATGATCATTTAGAGTCTACATCCCCAGCCATATCCCCTCGACCCACGTAATCAATCAGTTGTTTTTCTTCTGTGCTCCCACAGTGTTTCCTCTGAATGTGGATAGTGTTTTTTCTCATAAATCCCTCCAAGTTATTCAGGATCACTGCATTGCCACTTGTGAATTTTAAAAAGTCTCCATCTTGGTCTAGCACCCAAAAAAATTGTGCACACCCACACTACATGGGCATATGCTAGTCAATGACAAATCAGAAATAACTAACTGCCCACCTGGGCTGTCCTAAGCCAAGCTAGAGCCAACCATTGGCATTTGTGAGACACAGGAAGTGAGGTAGGGAACAGCCTCTGGAATTCGCTCACTTCCTGTGGAGAGAGCGAGACGGGAGTTGGTGTTAGGAGCTTGGACAGGGAGGACGCCCGCAGACAGAGTGGTCACGTGAGTTAAGGACTGATTCTTTCCACCTTGGCCCTTTGGGCCTAAAACTCCCTCTGCCTTGGTCAGAGGTTGAGTAGCCCCTTTCCCTTTTCTCTTCTCTCCTTCTCTCCCTCTCCTTTCCCTACTCCCAGTGTGATTAAACCTCCACAAACTCCATTCTGACTTGAGTGTTTCATTTTAGGAATTTCATAAGTAAATTCCTTGGCGGCCATTGTTCAATATTACATAAATCCTGTAGCCACATTTGTAACCATTACAGTGCTCATAACCTCTCCCAGAAGCCTAAAAATTTCTACCATTACACACTAATGAAGAAGTCTATTACATTCGATTGCACCACATGTGAAATTAGAAAGACCTGGGTTCAAATTCTACCTCATGTGTTTCCATTTGTGACAGAGGCTGGCACTAGAGAAAAAGTGCCAAGCTGAAGAGTATGTGAAATAGATCACCTTGACGAGGGAGGGGCCACAGGAGTGAATTCAGGAGGAGGAGGAGGAGACTCTGGCTTGGAGAACAGTGAGGGTCTCTCAGTCTTGAGAAGCCGAAGAGAGAAGGTGGGAAAAAGACTTTCTCCTGAGGGTTGCCTATTTTTCCTGCTAGTGACTGGAAATCTTTCCCCCCAACACTTCCCAATTGAAGGGACTTTCTGAAGCGAAACCTGAGCAGACTTTACCTCAGCTCCTGTTGCCCAGGGGTGAGTCAACCTGACTTTCTCTCAGGGGGCTCAGGCTGCCAAGGTCTGAGTTCCCCCCAAACTCAAGGAGGGAGGGGAAAGGGTTTAGATAGAGACAGGGACCACTTTCCCCCACTTTCCTTTTCCCATTCATCTCTGCCTGTTATTCCTTTTGTATTACCTGATTGAGTTAACATTAAAAGTTATCTGTTCCCTAAGCTGAGTGTGAGTGAATGGATCAAGGGGAGACTCTTTGGTCTCGAGTAGTGGAGGGGGGGGACAAGAGGGACAAGAGCAAATGTGGGAGAGTGTGGGAGAGTGGCTTTAGCTAAGGAGGGAAGGCAGAAGGTGGAAAATCTTCAAACCCCCTCTCCTCTCTCTGAGCCAACCTGTTACATCTGCTGTCTCCCCGAACTCCACTTTGAGAAGGGGGTTCTCCTCTCTTTCCCCCTCTCCATACCATAAATTCAAGCTTCCCATCGGGGACAAAACTTTTCTCTTTTATCTTTTTTTAATACACTTCCTATAGGATCCTGGGCAAGGAACTTAATCTTCTTAATCCTTAGTTTCCTCATCTGTAAAATAATAACACCTATTCCATAGAGTTGTTGAGAGGATAGGAAAAAAATGCTTTGCAAAACTTAAAGTGTTATATGAATTTGAGTTGTTATTGTTACTACCACCACCACTACCACCACCATCACCACCACCACTACCACTACTACCACTCTTCTTCCTCCTCCTCCTCCTGTGACCACTACTATGGCATTGGTATTACTAAGAAATTAAAAGAAGCAGAGAAATGCCTTAAATATATTAAGTGAATGACTAATCCTCTGTGGAGGATGTATGGAAAGAGGGCAATATGAGTCTAAAGTATTAGAAAAGCATAGAAATTTAACCATTTTATCATAGGGAATACACCAACCCATGAAAATATGGCTTCATCAAAGATTCAAAGTAAAAACAGATGTCTATCACACTCTATATGGATGATGTTGATTGATTAATTCATTTTTTTCTCTTTCTTGATTGGGAAAAACAATTATATGAACAACATCACATCATGTTTTACTTCACCTCAACTTAATAGACATTCATTATGTGCCTTCTATGTACATGTAAGACACTGGCCATATGATGACAAAAACTTTGCTCTCAAGAGATTTCTATTCTTTTTTTTTTATTTTAATATTATTTTATTTGGTCGTTTTCATACATTATTCACTGGAAACAAAGATCATTTTCTTTTCCTCCCCTCCCCTCCCCCCCCCCCCCGCCTTTCCCTCTCCCATAGCCGACGCATGATTCCACTGGTTATCACATGTGTTCTTGACTCGAACCCATTTCCCTGTTGTTGGAGTTTGCATTATAGTGTTCATTTAGAGTCTCTCCTCAGTCTTATCTCCTCCAACCCTGTAGTCAAGCAGGAGAGATTTCTATTCTACCTGGTGAGGTGAGGATGTGTTATACTATATACAACATGAATACACAGAAGACAGTCCAAGGGTAAATATGTAAGATGATAAGATAGGATTAGATATGGAAAGATTGACCTCCAAGTTTTTCTCTGCTTTCTCTACCATTTCCCCCACATAATCCAAAATTTTTTCCCTCTTCTTTTCAGTGCTTTTCTAAGAGAGGGAAGAAAGTCACAAGGAATAACTAATGACTGTTCCCTCCTTTCCAGAAAAAAAGCCTGCAGAAGTAAGTCAGAGCACAAAGAAGAGATAAAAAGAAAAAAAAGTGTAATTTGTAGCATTCCTCCAAATTCTCTTATTCCTTTTGGGTTACCCAGTTTTCCTAGGATCCTACATCATCATTGGCTCTCATAAACTACAGCACTAACTGATATGATTTGGCAGGAGGGCTCCTACACCTGTTTTTCACTGAAGGAATAATGACAGGGTGGAGAAATATTTTAACAATACCAGTGGTAGGAGAGGCCCCCTTTCAAAAACAGGGCTCTGGGGCCTTGTATTCTGCTCTTAGTTTCATCAGCTGCTTACTAAGCAAGGCACAGATTCTCTGCTTTGGAAAGGGCCTCTGAGGCCACCTCTCCAACCCAGACCTGGGCAAGAATCCACACTACAGGATTATGCTCTGGGTGCTCAGTAAATAGTATTATAAAATGGTTTTGCTTGTCCTCTGAATGATCCTCTTGAATGCATGGGGCTATTTTCTGCTCATGGTAAGGAGCCAATCCATCAACCAATAAACATTTATTAAATTTCAACTATATGCCTGGCAGTTTGCTAAATACTGCAGAAGAAGACAGAAGTGAAGGAGTTCTTGCCCTCAAGGAGCTTATTTCCAAATGGAGGAAGACAAGACGAACTTAGCTAAGTATATACAATACGAATTCAAGTTAGGGGGTCAAGAAAGACTTTATGTAGAAGATGATAGTTGAGCTGAGGTTGGAAAGAAAACAGGCAAAGGGGAGAAGGAAATACACATGAAGTTGGGAGATGAAACATGGCTTTAGAAGAGCCACCAGTAAGTCAATATTCCTGATCACAAAGTGCATATAAGAGAATAAAAGGATTACACAGGCTTTTCCCATTAGTTAGAAGTCTCAGCAATGGCAGGAAACTGGAGGCTCTTCTCTCCATTAATTCAACCATCAACCGATTTACACAATTCTGTGTTAAGCTAATGGGGGACAGAAAAATGAGTAAATCGTCACTTGTTGATCTTAAGGAACTTATACTTTGGTAGTAAAGATGGGAATCATACAAACAATGGCAATATAAGATAGAATTTTTAGGTGCTCTAAGAAATGTAATGACAAAATGACATTAAGAGTTCAGAGAAGAAAATAAACCTTTCTGTCTAGAGGTAGAGGAAAAGGTTATTTGACATAGAATCACAGATAAAGAAACTCAGAGGAATACAAATGAGGACTTGAGAGGCACCTTCTTCATTTTAAAGAAGGAGACTGAGATCCAGGGAGGTTAAGTGCTCTCCTTAAGGTTATACAGGTAGTTAAGTACTTCATGGACGGGAACCCAGGTTCTCAAATTAGTGGTCTTTCCATTGTACCATATTAGCCCAATTCCTTCATTTTACACATGGGGAAAAATAGGGTTCTGAGTGATTTAAGGATCATGCAGGTGACAGTGAAGATTTGAACCCACATTGTCTGCTTCCTTATCCAGCTTGCTTTCTCTGGCACTATCACAGATAATATGGGCAATTTAATAAAAGACCGTTTCTGTAAATTTCAGCTGAACACTATGGAAAAACTTAGATGATGTTTGTATTTTCAGAATCATTTCTACATTATACATGTAAACCAGTCAAACTTAAGATACAAATATTTAGTGTTATATGGTCTAAAAAACTATGTCACTGTTTTTTTAAACCCTCACCTTTCTTCTTAGAATCAATATTGTTATTGGTTACAAGGAAGAAGAGTGGTAAGGGCTGGTCAATGAGGGTTGAGTGACTGGCCAAGGGTCACACAGCTGGGAAGTGTCTGAGATCAAATTTGAACCCAGGACTTCCCATCTCTAGACTTAACTCTCAATCCACTAAGCCTTCTAGCTGTCCTCTTGTAATTCAGTTGTGATTTTTTTTTATTCACTGTCTGCTTACTGTCAGTCAGTCAAACAATAAACATATATTAAGCAACTACTTTGTGCCAGGCATTAGCTAAGTGTCTCCTCTTTTACAGGAAGCTTTTTCCACTTCCCTTTTAATTCCAGTGCCTTATCTCTGCTAATTATTTCCTATTTATCTTATATAGAGCTTGCTTTTATATACTTGTTTACATATTGTCTTCCCATTAGATTATGAGCTTCTTGAGGGCAAATTGTCTTTTGCCTCCTTTTGTACCCCAAAACTTACCATAATGTCTAACACATAGTAGGCATTTAATACATTTTTATTAATTGACTGACGGAAACTAGTAAAATTCCAAATTTACCATTAGAAAGTACTTCTGGTGCATAACACCCAATGGACTGAAGAAACAGATGGGTATTTCCATTATACTTATAGTAACTATATATATATGTATAGTAACACTATATCATATATATGATTGTTCAGGACAGTCCTTTGTCAAGAAGAAAAAAAAAAGCTTCCTCATTTTTGCTTCAGAAAATATGATCACCATAATTATAGCAACATTTTAAAGTTGTAGAGAACTTTAAAGAACATCTAGTGCAGGGGTTCTTACTCAGAGATCAATGGATTTCTATTTTTACTATTTTGATAACTATTTTAACATAATTGGTTTATTTCGTAATCCTGTGTATTTTAGGTATTTAAACATTATTCTTAAAGAGGGTTGAGAGGCTTCACTAGATTGCCAAAAAAGTATATGATATATATAAAAAAAAACAAACCTGAGGTTCAGAGAGGGCCGGTGATGTGTCCAAAGTTGCATGAGACTATCACCCCAAGTCTTTTGACATATTCTGGGAAGCTTTCCCTTATAATATTATCTCTGTGATTCGAGGGGGCTACAAGACCTCTAGGAACCCTTCCGAATTTCCCCTACCAGACAGCCATTCCCACCTATTATTAGACTTAAAGGACGTATCTGGAAATGGAAAGACCTCAGAGAAACACCTTCATTCTATAGATGAGGAAATTGGGGCCTCGAAGTTTTGTCTCCCAACTTCACAAAGACTGTTAGTAGAAACATCCTGGTGAAGGGTTTGCCTGGGGTTTGAGTCCTGCTTCTGGCAATTACTAGCTCTGTAATCATGGACAAGTCAGTTGATCTCTTGGAGGTTTGACACTAACTGATAGGCTACACTCAGAAATAGGAGTTATCATCAGGACCAGATTTCTTTTATTTTACTATACTCCCCCTTAGTGAAACTCCTTTTGGAAAGACCTATTTTTTTCCAGCTCCTGAAAGAGTCTGACAAATGGTCGTGGGCTGTACTGCTGTTACTTTTCTTCCCCCAATGAAATAAGTATTTATGTTTTTCTTTTTAAATAAAGTCACTGATTCCAATGTCATATGTGTACAATTATACCCCATCTGTTTTCGTTGTTGTGAATTGCCTCAATAAACTCAGATGTTCTAATACTAAGCATATGAAACTTCACAGATTTATTCTTCTGGGTGGCAGAACACAGCAACGCACTTAGGTGGCATGGTTGCATTTGGCTCAGAACAGTGCTCAGTGGGGCCTCATTTCTAGGTCCCCCCCTTACCTTCTTTTCTTCTTCCCCAATTCCAGTGCAAAAGATTCTGGCATTTAGGACCAAGCACCAGAAAGCTGGTGATACAAGGGCTCGTGATCGAGCTGAGGATTGCAAACTATGTGTCCAGAAGCATTTTTCTTGGAAAGCTTGCAAACAGCAGATCTCTTTGTTGAGGCTTTATTTGAAAGTCTCGAGTATGAAAGTCCAAACAGTGAGCTAAAGCACTCTTGTGCTGGCTGTCCCCCATTCACATCCAAACATTGTAAAACCAGGTAGCAGAAATGTCATTTCCTTTAGCTTGAACGATAAGGGTAAAGAGAGTATAGGTTTAGGGCTGGAAGGGACCTGAGGCCATCTAGTTCAACTCCTCATTTTTTTCAGATGAGGAACCTGATGTCCAGTGTGAACACACAGAGCAAGCTTTAGAAATGGGCCTGGAATGCAGGTCCAGGTGATGCCAGAGCCCTGTGCCAAGGTTTGAAATTGGTCTTGCACGTGTCAGTGCCAGGGAATTCCAAACAAACTAGTAGTCCTTCCCCTAAGTCCCCAGACCATGGAAGTTTGGCTTAATTTTTTAGTTTTTCATTTAGATATGGCACTAGCATGCATGGCTAAGCTAACCAGTTCTTGCCTTGTAGGAAGGGGACAATCTGACCCTTTAATGTGTCTCAAAGTGGCTGGGATGGACTCAAACACTTCTCAACTCTGACATTCTATATATTTTTTTCTCTTTAAAGGGCTATTACTAATCATATACAAAATAGACAACCTTATATATCACAAACATACACTATATACTATATTTGGATAAGGATTCTAGGGAAGGGATTTTGGCCCATACAAAATTGTACTATCCCTTCAAGTTTTGAGATCCCTGGGGAGGTTGTAAAGAATTCTTTAATGGGTCATACTAAATAATCTCAGATAGTCCTCCCAATTCTGTAATTATAGGATTCTTATTTTTTTAATATGACATGTAAGTGCATTTATGTATATGCCAATGTTTTAAATCTGTACTTTTTTTGTACTTCCTCTTACAGTCTAATTTTAAATCTTTTAATTGTAGGATATTAACCGATGACAATGTTGTGTGTCTGTGCCCTAAAGGTACAGTTAAGATTTTCATTTCATAGGAAAATTTCTAAAAGTAATAGGAAATCTATTTAATAAGTAAAGCTAAGGAATACTAGAAATGTTTTTTGAAACTTCAGACTGTTTCAAAGCTCAATTTCTACCAGAATACCAGGGAAGTTTAAAGTGGTATTTTTGTACTAGCAATGAAGTTTCTACCTTGCAGACACAACAGTATGTCTTATGAAATAACCATTATTTCACATTTCAGCAGGATTTGTATGAAAAATTTTTCTAGCTGTCACTCTGGGCAGGAGACCTTTCTATCCCCTCCATTCCTGTAATCACATGTGTGTTTTAGCTTACCATTAAATTCGAACTTCAAATTCTTTGGGCATTACTCTATACAAACAATGAAATAAAAACAATTTTTGGTGTTGTTTTTAACCTAACAATCATGCCAGTTGAGCTTCTCTTGGCCAGAAAAACACTAAAGCTTGTGTAAAACTTTTAAAGACTGTTAAATTATATATATATATATATATATATATATATATATATATGGAGAGAGAGCATATAATTATGTGCATATGAAACACATATGACTGCATATATAGGAAACCATATATCTCATATTTGACATGTGTGCAAAAGAAATCTTTCAATAATCTATTCTATTCTTCTCCTCTTCAAAGCATACTTAATTATTTTAAGGGATGGAAAAGAGTATTTCCTCCTAGAGATCACAAATCATCTATGTCAGCCCATCTTGTGCTGCTTTTGCCCATATTCTCCTATAAATCTTCCCTAAGGAAATCTACCCAATATGCTAGAGGCTTTCTATTTCAGCAACAGGTTTGTAATCTGGGGTATGGTTACCCATAAGTGACATGAAAGTTCCTTAAAAAAGAATATGGGAAACATTTTTTAAAACTACAATGATCCCTCACCTATTGCGCAAGTTATGTTCCAGACCCCACCCCCCCACCCCCCATCCCTAAGCTCCTCTCTCTCCCCTGTGAGAGCAAAAAGACTGATGCTACAGTCACTGAGCCAATCAGCGCTCAGGATAGAGAACACAGCACAGTGGTTGGTCGCCTTTCATTCCATCAGCCAATAATGTAAAATCTCATGTTGGCAAATGTGTGTAAGTGGTAGTGGCCTACTGCATTTCCATTGTGTACATTATAGTATTCACTCACAAAATCCTACAATATAGTGAAAACTCCATGATACAAAATTAGACTTATTTTTAAAAAACCCGAGATACAATGAAACTATGATAAGTGAACTTCAATATAGTGAGGGGCAACTGTATATCATTTTAGGTAAATGTTCTAGAAACTTTAAATTTGATTTCCAATTAAATTGCTAATTTTCCTTTAGAGAAGGAAAATTATTTTATTTCTTGTTTTAAAAAGATATTATTTAATAATCTATGACTTTAAGAAATTAAAGGCATATTTTTATTTGTATTTATGCAATATACAAACTACCATATGCATTTTTTGTTTTGGGAAACTTTAGAACTTATGAAAAATTCTAGAACTTATTTCCATGAGAGCAACATGGAATAGTGGACATAAGGTAAAATTTGGACCAATATTCAAATCCTGCCTTAGATGCTACCTGTGTAATCCTGAGGAAGTAACAATCTTTCTACGCATGAATTTTTCATCTGTAAAATAAGATTTGATGGCATCTATAAGATCCCTTTCAATTCTAAATCTATAATTCTTGTTTTCATGTTGAAAAGGAGATAAGGGAAGATTTACAACCCCCCCCCCCAAAAAAAACCCCAACACCTAACCCCTAAAGCTTATAGAGACTAAAAGAGGTTGGGAATCTCTGCTCTAGTAGATGTCTTATGTTAAATCTAATTCATTTGGTCCCTAATTCACCAAAGCCTCTCATATGAAAAATTATCAGATATTCTGCTGAATTCTTAATAACAAAAAGTAGCTTGATGATTTTCTCAATGAAATCTGCCAACCTTTATTATTTAGGAAACTCAAATCTCATACATTGAACAATGGTTTGGCAAAGCAATCTTTCACTATAATTATTTCCTTTATACAAAATGATCCTTAAAAAGAAATCTAGAGTAGCTTAAATTTGGGGGAAGCTCATAGCTCCATGTAGTCTTCTATCTGGCAGGAATGAGTAAAGAATGTGAGACTGAATTTTCCCTCTTTTCCCTTCAATTTAAAAGCATTTAAAAATACTTCTACAAATGAGCAGAAACTAACTTTTGTGGAATTTCTCTTCTTAAAGAAGCCTCTTACTTTATCCATCATCCTTCTGAAAATTGACTGCTATCTTCTGGGAACTGTTAAACTAGAATGGTAACACTATTTCCTTCAGTATGTACCTATAATTTAAGGCAATTCAATTTATATGCCAAATTGTGCTAATTTCTAGATCTGGAGATTAGAAAATCAACAAGCATTTGTTCTATCACTTACATAATGAACAGTAAAAATGAATCTATCGTCAAATTTAGCTGTCAATTAGGGTCAACAGAAAAGAGAGCGGTATATAAAACAAATTACCTATAAACTGGCCATGGAATCTAGAATAACCTGGACCTGCATAGATCCTGTCTTTCTAAAAACTGACTTTTTTCAACCAAGCAATGTAATGTGGCTCAAGACAATCGTTGGCTATTCTGACAGTGACTAGGTGACATGCTTTATAAACCTTTCCCCTATTCTTCATTGTTAGTAAACACAGGGAATGGGGTACAAAGCACCAATGTAAAAAATAGACTCGAATACAGGACTACAATCCCCATGAGCCTTTGCTCCACTTCCCCAGAATGCCTTGTAATCTCACCTGGGCCGAGATCAAGAAGGTATTTAAGCTGATTCAAAGGCTTTTGAGGGCTCTCTCGGCTCTTTTGGACTTCCGTTTTGGAGCAGAGGCATCTCTTCCATGATGTGAGGTTATTTTGTCTAGGCCTCTAGCCTAGGCACATGTTTCTTACTTGTATATTTTTTAATCTTTAATCTTTAATAAACCTCTAAAAAATATAATACTCCTTGCAGAGAGAAACTAATTTCTACCTGCCTCAGTCTCCCCATCTCCCCTAAATTTTAACTTTACACCATGGATGCAAGATTCAAAAGAGATTGAAATAATCATTATTCAATGAAAGGAAGAAATGGATAATTAGGGGGACTAATCCAAGGCAAATTTGAAGGATTTTGACATTTTAGAAAAAAACTCATTTTTATATCTACTTGGTTGAATTTCTCCCTTGACTTCCTTTTCCCTTGACTTTAAGGTGACCAGAATTAATCATATGTGGACATACTGGTGAGTAAAATGGTCTAGGGTAGATATGGGTTCAAGAAGGGGAAAAAACTGGCTTCATTCTTTCATATATATACTCCTTTAATATTTCCATGTCATCTTATTAGCAAAAAGTCCATATATATATAGAGAGAGATACATAAATTGAACAGCAAAAAATTAAGCTATGTCGCTAGAGTTTCTTTTTGGTTTCTTGATGACAAATAACTCACTTTTTTTTTTTAATCCCACTGACTGGCCTTTTAGGTTGATCTCTGAACTGACCTAGCTAACTAGCTGTCATCAATAGTTATAGCATGGCTACAGCCTTGACCACTGGTGCCAAGACATTTACAATACTACAAGTTAGGACCACACTGGGACCCTCCCTATATGAGCCTGATTCCTGCCACTCCTGCAACTAATTATAGTTATATATATATAGCTTTATATACATATATATGTAGATAAATAGTTGTAATTATGTAACTAAATATATCTATTAAATATATATGCCATTATTGGGTCACCTTTTAAAAAAATATTTTTTTATTACATGTTTTGCTCAGTGGATAGAGTAGTGAGCCTAGAGTTAGGATGACTTGAGTTCAAATCTGATCCCCCCACACTTACTAGTTGTAGGGCTCTGGGCAAGTCACTTAACCTCTGTTGGCCTTTATCTACTGGGGAAGGAAATGGCAAACCTCTCTAATATTTTTGCCAAGAAAACCCTATGAACAGTACTGATGCTCTATGGTCCACAGGGTCACTAAGACTTGGACACCACTGAATGACTGAACAACAACAAAAATCGAATATACTTATCAAAGGCCAAACTTAAGTGTAAAAAATGATCCACAAAATGGTGTCCCTTCCCTCCCCCCAGGAAATCTGGACTTCATAGACTAGAGAATGGGATTTTCCTTGAATCAAAAATTTAAGAATTGGAACTTTTCTTAGAGATAACAATGGACCAGTAAAAACTGGTTTGACAAGTAAGGTCCTAGCATGCATGGGTGGCAAAGCCAATAAACTCAGATGCTCCCTAGGCATAGCTTGCTCTCCCAAGTCAGTACAGTTAGAGTAATTTCATTACATCCAAAACTATCCTATATTAAGAGCTTCCCCTCATCTGTAACTCTCATTCCTCACTCATTATTAGGCAACTTAGAAAATACCCTCATTTCACTAGTCTTGAATATATTCCCCCTAAGGATAACAGAGAAGTGTGTTGGGTGGACCTGGATTGAAAATTCTATATAATTGGTCCCTAAGAGGCTCGAGGCCATTGCCTGGTCAAGAGTATGAAAGCTGTTACACGTTCCACATTTGGAAACCACCCCATTGTGTACTGCCTTTGGCTAGGGTCAGTGGGAGCCATCCACCAAGACTGTTAATTACCTATTGGTTTCTGTTCTCCTCCTCCCCTTGAGAGTACTAAGAGAGTTTTGTTAATGATTATCTCTGGGTGGTCCTGCTGCTCATCATGTGAAGTCTCCTGGACTACAACAGTCTAAAACTCTCATTTTATGGATAAGAATGACCTTATATGTATCTTGGTTCCTGAGTACCAGTAATAAACACAAAGCCAGTGAACTTGTGTTTGAAAGCTGTAATCCAAGCATTTGAGAAGTACTTTACAAAATTCTTTGGGTAAAGGAAAGACATTAATTCTATGCTTCAGGGAAAATTGGCATTTTTTCCTAGATTCAGTCTACATGTCTGATTCTTAAAATTTTCCATTACTCTAAACCACAAGTTTCTCTGGGTTTTAGTGTATTTTATTAATGAAACCCCAATGATGAATAGTCTTTTATGATTTCATACTGATTTACATCAGTTTTTGTTAAATAAAATATAAATTTAGCTAAGGGGGGTAGTGAGGAATCAAAGAAAGGATCATGTTCACAGACTCACTAAAAAGCTGCATTATATGGCTATATGTTTTAGGTATAAATGATGACATCATAAGCAAATTAGGGGAACATAGAATAGTGAATCTATCAGATCTATGGACAAGGGAAGAATTTGTGACCTAATAAGATAGAAAACACTATGAGATATAAAATGAATAATTTTGATTATATTAAATTAAAAAGATTTTGAACCAACAAAACCATCATAACCAAGATTAGAAGGGGAACAACAAACTGGGCAAAAATGTTTATAGCAAATTTCTCTGAAAAAGGCCTCATTTCTCATAGATACAGAGAACCAAGTTAAATTTATAAGCACACAAGTCATTCCCCAATCAACAAATGGTCAAATGATATGAACAAGCAGTTTTCAGATGAAGATATCAAAGCTATCAATAATTATTTGAAAAAATGTGCTAAATCACTCTTGATTAGAGGAATGCAAATTAAAACAACTCTGAGGTGTCACTGGTTGGCCAATATGGCAGTAAAAGAAAATGATAAATAAATCTATATTATACTCAAACTAGGCGAGATGATTGTCGATAAGAGTTTGGGCTTAGTTGTTGGCCTATGAAGCTTAGCACAGGAAACCTCTTTTCATGCTACTGACATGACACAGTGTCTTCATTTGCCTGCCTCAGGGACATAAACAGAGGCTAAAATGTGGTGATTCAGGCTATGACAACGCTTGGTTAACTGTCAACATGAATCCTCCACATTGGCCCTTCTAGATTGGGGTCTACAGAATCTACAGTGATCCCATCAACTCTAGTCAGCTGCCACATTAGAAAAGATGAATTCTCCAAGACTATGATTTTATGATTGAGTTCTAAGCTAGAAAAAGCTCCTATTTTCTCATAGAATTATATAATTTTAATGTGCTGTAAAAGAGATCCATAAGGTTCAGTTCTTTTACAATTTAAATTTTTTCTTATATGAATTCAAGTCCCATCTCTTTTATATATACTAGCTATTTGACCCTAGGCAAGTGCCCTAAGTTCTGTCTCAGTTCCCTTATCTGTAAAATGGGGACAATAACAGCATCTACCTTACAACATTTTGAGGATCAAATGAGATAAAATATGTAAAGTGATTTGTAAATTTTAGCATTAGATAAATGCAAATGTGATTTAGAGAAATTAGATAAATGTGATTATTAGGTAAGAGTTTAAACTGCAAAGAAGGTGACAACCTGCTTTGGTAGAGGTAATTTTCTCTCTGTCATTGAAATCACAGGTAGAGTGCCTCAGTCCTAAGAATTACTAATGTATTTAAGGTCAGTCAAAAAACACACACACACACACACACAAATGTAAAGAAATAATAACAACTCACATTTCAAGAGTGTTTATTTCATTTGATCATCACAGCAACCCCATGATGTGGGAAGTGCAAATATTATTTATATACTCTTTTGAAAGTGAAGAAACTGAAACTCATAGAATTAGTATCTTATCTAAGATCACACAAATTGATGATTGGAAGACAGGACTTGACCCTGAGTTGCCTGACTCCAAGTTGGTGTTCTTTCTGTTATAACTTCTTTCCATTAGAGTTTTATATTTTTAAATATGTTTTTAAATATAAGTTTTATATATTTATACTTTAAGTAGAGCATAAATGCCTGATGGCTTGGAGCCAGAAACACCTGAGTTCAAATCCAGCCTAAGACTCTGACTCATCTGTGTGACTCTGGACAAATCACTTAACCCTATTTGCCTCAGTTTCCTCATCCATAAAATGAACTGGAGAATGAAATGGCAAATCATTCCAGTTTTCCTTGCCAACAAACCCAAATGGGGTTATAAAGAGTCAATTCCTAACTGAAAAGCAACTGAACAACAACTAGCATTTATGTATTACTTTAAGGTTTGGAAAGGGCTTCAGATATATGAACTCATTTGAGTCTCACAACAATCATCTGAGGTAGTTATTCCCATTTTAGAGATGAAGAAACTGAGGCACACAGAAATCAGGTAGCTTGCCCAATGACACAGCTAGTGTCTGACTCCAAACCTTACACTCTCTCCACTCTGTTAACATAATTGTCCCTCCCTACTTCTTCTGTTCCCTACCTATAGTGTGAGAGACTCAGAGAGATTTAGTGTCTTATCTAAGATCACACAAATTGATTGGAAGTCATGACTTGAATCTGCGTTGCCTGACTCCAAGTGAGTGCTTTCTTTTATAACATATTTCCATTGGATTTTAAAATTTTATATATTTATACCTTAAGTAGCTAGAGTCAGGAAGATCTGAGTTCAGATCTGGCCTCAGACACTAGCAATTTTTCCACTACTGGAAAAAAAATGAGAACCACAAAGAGGAAAATCTGGAAATACTATTCATTAGGATAGCAGCAACAACGTTTTGTTTTGAAAATCACCTGAGAGTAAGTTGCATAGTCTATGAAAATGACACCTGAGCAGCATGGGTATAATCATCAATAATTATACGTAACTTGAAAGGGGCTCCTGCTGGAAAACGGCATTTCAGGTCTCTCACACATACTTACTGCGAAATGGCTTTTGGACTCTGAACATAATTATAATGTTTGCAGTGGCTGCCAGGCTGTGTAAACATGGAAAAACATAGCTTAAATATTAAACATTACAGTTCTTTGACCATGCAGGAGTGCTAAGGTGGAGAAACTCCTTTGTAATCTGTGTTCAGGTTGTCCATAAATTTTGCACTTCAGTTGAAGGACTGCAAAGGTAAGTCATCCTCATTGTGCCCAGTCTTGGCCGAAGCATCCTTTGGGGAAAAGCACAATTCCAGTAACAACTCAACAGTAGAATGTCTTAAAAAGTTCTTCTTTTCATTCTCTTCATGTTTTCACATTTCGGTATTTGCCTATGAGCTTAAGCTCCACGGCTGCTGGTTTTTCAATAGCCTTTTTCAGTTTTTCTTTGTTTCTAAGTCATTTTCCTCCAGGCTTTCATCACTTAGGGTCTTCCTCAAGACGCCATTTCTGTCATCTGTGTAGAGAGCATTGATTTATTGTGGATAAATGTCAAATAGGACACTAAAATCTGAGTAGCTCAAGTGGGTATCTTAAAATCTTTTGAGGGAGTTAAAGAAACTCTTGCTTTATTGAGAGACTTCCACAAAATTTGACACTAATTTAAGAAAATTGGTTAGTAATCCAAAGCATTCTTTCAGATCAGCACCCGGCTTTTCTCCTACTTAGCATTTGAGAGATATGTAATCAATTTTTGGGAAATATTACTTCCTTGAAACACAGATGCCTGCTCAGAAAAGGTTTGGGAAGGAGCCCTAGTGGTAAAATGTTTGCCACCAATAACCTTAAGATCATATCTCCATGTAGTCATTAAGTCAGCCTGAAACATGACTAAAATCTGTGAAGGGCAGCATTGATTTATCTTAGATAAATGTTAAACAGAAGAGTACAATCTGAATAGTTCAAATATGTATCTTGGACCCATTCACATTCAAGTTGCCTATTAGTACTAGTTTGGCTGCCATTTTGGCCAGTGTGGGAATTCCATTCATTCATTTGACCGGGATTTGTTGAGTACTATTGTGCACCAAAAGGACTACAAAATAAGTACAAGATTCAATCTCTTCCCTTTGGAAGTTTATAACTGATTGTGGAGCAGGGTGTGTACACAGGTAAACCTTTTTTAAGAACCCCATTTCTATGATTTCATCATCTCCTGGAATAAAAAAATCTACCAGCACAAATCAGCAATTCATCTAGAACTTACAACCTTGGAGAGTTTCTGGGGACAATACTTTTTTTTTTTTTTTATTCTCACATAGTTGGTATGTGTTAGAGGCAACCCTTGAACCCATTGTGCTCTCTGTCTCTGTCTCTCTGTCTGTCTCTGTCTCTCTCTCCTTCCCCTCCCCCCCAGGTAGTAATGCAAGGCAGCAGCATGTGATTGATTGCCAAGAGTCACAGGTAGAGATAAATTAGTATTAAATGAATTTCAAGAAGGCAAAGATTGAGAAGATTTGGAATAACTGAGGAAGAAGAACTCAAGGAGGAAGTACAAATTAAGGTGGCTCACAGAATAGGCAGGATTTAGATTAATGGCCAAAGCACCATGAGTAGAGGTTTGGAAAAGGATGTTGTCATTGGAGGTAGCAGAAGTAGGGCAGGTAAACTAGGGCTAGAACAGCAGCCTCAAATATGGGGTAAAAGGTTTGGACTTTGTCCTGTAGGCAATGGGGAACCAGTAAAGGTTTTGGAATGGGAAGTAACATGACAACATCTGTGTTTTAGAAAGATTAGTTTAGTGATTGTGTGTATGATGACTTGGAGGGAGGCAAGATTATAAGCAGAAGAGGTATTAACAGTAGTCTGTAAACCTTAAAATTTCTTAGACTTATAAATGTTGGAAACTTCACCATTGGGAAATTTCATACTTGAAAAATTTCCTACTGATAGTCTATTGGAATGTGAACCCCCTCCTTGGCATGGGAGGGTCCTTCTCCTCCCTACTTAAGATTACTTTAGGACAGAAACTTTTTGCTGAACAATGGAAAGGGCTTTGACCTATGCTTAAGCATAGAACAGGAAGTTCTTTGAGTCATGATTGATTTTAGAATTGATACAATAGAGATACTTGGAATGACAGAACCAGGTCTTGGAACTTCCAATCTCCACCCTGCTCAGGGTAACAGGATTTAGGAAGGGCTGCAGCAAAGGATCAAGATTTAATTATTTGAGAATATGACCTTCAACAGACATGTGCAAAGGGGGGCAGACCTCTGGGTGGTCCTGGGTTAAGCTAGAGCCACCACTGGCACAAGTCCAGGCATTAAGGGATGGAGGCCTGGATGCCAATAAGGGTGATTGAAATAGGAAGGAGAGAATAGATTCAAATGACAATTCCAAAGAAAAATGAACAAAGCTTAATAACTAATTATAGATTGATGATGAATGAGAGACGGGATGGGAATTAGACTTCTGATTTCATTGGTCTAGGGAATTTCCAGTGAGGAAATGCCCTCTACCAATATAGGTCAATAACTTCTCTGCAATTTATTATCTAAAGGAGTTGCTAGAATACCAAGAGATTAATTCAGTTAATAAACATTTATGAAATGCTTACTTTGTGCCGAGTAGATTATTAAATACTGTGGATGAAAATATGAAGAAGAAAGACAGTCCCTGCCCTCAAAGAGCTTATCATCTAATCAGGATAGACAATAAAACAACTCACAAAAGGAATCTGAAAAGAGGGAGAGGAAAGGGGAGGTAGAGTTACATACTACTGGCATGAGGGTCCCATGAGAGAGGACAGCCAGGTAAGAACTGAAGATGTGGCCTGGCTGGGCATCATCCTTAAGTGGAGGTTTGGGAGGAGTTCTTGAAGAGTTGACCAAAGAGAAGTAAATGAGGAAGCAAGAAAGTGAAAAGGTGAATCAGGAATGGCTTGTGTTACCAAAGTCAAAAGGAGAGTTTTAAGATGGAGCATGGCACTAAGGAAAGGATGCCTGATCTGGCAAGGTTTTTGGAAACTCTGAGGAAATAAATTTAAGTAGAACTGATGACACTGGATTAATAAACTGGAAGATTAAGTAGGGAATAATTAGTGAGGAAAAGGAGGCATCCGTTTAAATGGATTTAGGTCAAAGTCAGAACTATTAAAAAAAGTGGAGAAAAACATGGAAAGTTTAGATTTTCCTACACTTAGTTTCTCTGAAGGGTTATAGCTATTCAAGTAATGGAGAGAAAGAATGAGGATGAGGCATTTGGGGCACAGGGAACATAGCTTTATGATGGGTTCAAGAGTAATTCCACAGAGAGCAAGATATGTGCATTTCTAAGAAAGAAGATTGACATGTTGAACAAAGAAATCAACATGTATACATACCTAAAAGGTAAAGAACTTCAGACAATTCTTATTTAATCAAGACAGAATAACTCAAATAATTTTATGTCAAATAATTTATTTTTCAATTCAAATTTATTTCAAATAATAAAAAATAATTTTAAAATCAATTAACAAAGATATACTGATTTTTTTTTTTTAGGGCAGCTAGGCAGCACAGTGGATAGAGTTCAAATTTGACCTCAGACACTTTCTAACTGTGTGAACTTAGGCAAGTCATTTAATCCAGTTTGTCTCAGTTTCCTTATTTGTAAAATGAACTGGAGAAAGAAATGGTAAACTACTCTAGTACCTTTGCCAAGAAAACCCTCAATAGGGTCATGAAGAGTTGGACATGGCTAAAATGATTGGACAATAACATTATCATTTTATTGAGACAATGTGGTACACAGTGTGGCAAGAGCCATGACTCTGGAGTCAGGGGATCCGGGCTTAAATTCTGCTTCTCACACTTATTGCCTGTGTGACCTTGAACAAGTTACCTAATGTCTGTGAGCCCAAGTTTCTTAAACTATAAAATGAGGGGCCTGGCTTAGAAGGTGTCTGAAGTCTCTTTCAGCTCTAGATCTATGATTCTCTCCTAAAGAGAGGATGGAAAGGAATGCTAATAGTTTCTTTCATCTCCAGTGCATTAATTAACATGTTACATTTTTAAAAAAGATTCTGAATACAATTAGATTTTGAAAAGAGGCTGGCATTAAGCTGCCTATCAATACTTTGTCAACAAACATCTGGATGTTTGATGTTATGTAGTCATCACATCCAGATGGACTTACTGCATTTCCCCCCACTTTTCTTCTGTCTGTTTCAGCCCTCAGGAGACAGAGCCCCAGTCTTTTGACTTTGCCCTGGTGTGAAATTGTTAACTACCAATTTCAGGAGTGTGTGAAAAAGTTTACTGTCACTTGTGAGAACTAATTAATGCCTGTAAAGTCCTGTGAGATCCATAGATGAAAGGAGTTATTTAAGTGCACAGTATTATTATCTGCAGAAGAAGGAACAGACATAATGAGCCAGATTCTCCCAGAGCAGAAAGGATGCCCTGGGAGCCAGCTGAGCATGTGGAAGCTCCAATAACTCCTTCAGGTGAAAATCATTCATTTTCTAAATGTGACTTTGGTGACCTAAAAAAAGCGAAGGTGGCTTCCTGCTTGCTGGAATATTAGTGTGTTTGCTGGTTTGTTGTTTTTGTCAAGGTGATAATGGTTTCCAAACACAGGTGAATGAATGGATCCTGTGTTGGTGCTTAGGACCTTGTCTCTAACAGAAAACAAAAATATTAAAACTACAGGAGACCAGGTTATGATCCTGAACAAGTGCTTTTATCTCAATTGCTTAGCTCTTGCTACTCTTCTGTCTGAGAACTGATAATGAGACAAAGTAAGGAGTTATATACATATATAAATAATTATATATAAACACACACACATAAATATAGCATCACCCCAGGACCACGCAAGTACCAATGTCCCATGTAGTCTTCTATAAAAGTGCTAGTGACCCAGTGATCATATATTTAGAAACAGATGGGATCTTGGAGGTGATGATAGCCATTAATTCATTTTAATAGATGGGAAAACTGAGGCCAAAAGTAGTTAACAGATTTGCTCAGGGAGTCACCTGCTATTAAGTACTTGAAGAGGGAAATGAACTTAGGTAGCTTTTTCTGATTCCACCCTAACCACCTAACCATGTTGGGGGCACATCCTTGTGGAGAAGATCGAGGACAGGCATGACTCCATTTTTGCCTTTATGTTTCCAGAGTCCAGCATAGGCCCTAACAAAAAGGAGACCCTGAAAAATGCTTGTTTCGTCTCTGGTTTATCCTGCCTATATCTTTCTTTGTACGCAGCTGTGTGCATGCTGTCAACCTCCTGGCCTGTGAGCGCCTTCAGCACGGGGGCTGTTTTTTGCCTTTCTTTGTACCGTCAGTGCTTAGCACAGAACCTGGCACAGAGCGGGTGTTCAATAAATGCTTGTTGATTTGACTCATTGTTGGCATTAAAAAGGAAATTAAAGGCATAATCCTTCATTTTGCTGATTTAAAAATTTAAATTTAGTTTTACCTGGGTGGATTTGATGCAGCCCAGTTTAGGTTTTCGGTGTGCAGCTAGTGGTACTCATGAGGCCTTACGTCCTGAAGTAACCAATTACATCTGCTCTCCTCCACAGCCACACACTTCACTCTCTCCTCAGCTTAGCTTCATAGGATCCTGGCTTCCTCCGCAGGGTTCCCCCTAGAGGAGGCCGTTCTCTATTCCTCTAGTTATTGGGGGTCTCGGTCTTTCTTTTCTTTTGTCAAAAATCTTTATCTTCTTCTGTCTTAGTATCATTTGTAAGATAGAAGAGTGTCAGGGGCCTGGCAATCAGAGTTAAGTGACTTGCCCAGGGTCACCCAGCTAGACGTGTCTGAGGCCAGATTTGAATCCAGGTTCTTCCAACTCCTAGTTGCCCTTCTAAGCTTCTTTCAATAATTTTTTTTAAAAAACCCTTTATATTTCCTTTCTTGTCATATGTCATATCCCCTTAGCATAAAACATAACCTCCCTTAGAGTAGAAATTGTTTCTTTTTTGCTTTGTATCTTCGGTGCCTAGCACAGTTTATGGAACCAAGTGAGAACTTAATAAGATTTTATTGGAATATATTGAATCGTTCCATCATAAGAATGGAAACTATGGCTAACACGTGTCATTGACCGACCATTCAGGCAGCCCCAAGATATGCATTACAGAGCTCATCATCGCCCCTAGAAAAACAATCTAGTAGAGTGGCATTCTTTTCCCATATGAAATTCAATTCAATTCAGTCATTTATTAGATGCCTTCTGTGCTTCAGGAATTGCGCTGGGAGCTGAAGATAAAGAGGGAAAAAAAATGAATCCCTGCCCTCAAGGAACTTCTACTCTAGTTGGAAAGGAGAAAACAAATGCTCTGTGGTTTAACAGGGACTTATGAAAGTTAGTGCTCTTTCTCCATGCTATAAAAGAAAACTGATGTCTTCAACAACAGCTGAAGAAAATGACAATAACTGTGAGAAGAAGACAACGCAGTAAAGGCACTCTGCAAACAGAGGAGTGTGACTTCACATAGTTTTGTCGCAGAAGGTGCTGGGGCAGAGGAAAATGGATCCTTGCCTAGTGCTCTGTCCCAGTGAAAAGTCAGAGGTAGGTCTGGAAAACATGTGGCCTCTAAATTACCTAGGGGATGAGTTACACATATTGACTGTGTTATCCTCTTCACGTCACGACTCACAGCGCTCTAAACAATTCTCTAAGACTCTGCTTTGGCAAAGGGAGCTTCCTTGCCAGGGTATTCCCTGTAGTAATAAAATCCCTCTCTCTCTCCATGCTTACACAAAATGTGTTCTGAGGAAGTCTAGGGCTCATTCTCTGCCACAGTGCTATAAGTGTGTGGTGGCTCCAGTGGGTGGCTCATTCTCTTCTTAGCTCAGCTGGTGAGGAAACGCTAAGCAGTTCCCTGGCATAGAAGTGAGAATCAGTCTAATTCTCCAAGTAGCAAATTCCTTCAATCTCACCTAGAATTTATGGTGATTAGTAAAAAGAATGTATGTGCCCACAAGAAGAATTTGCACACAAGAAAATATATGCCTCAATAGTTTTGCATAGTAAATCTTCACTGTACAAATTCAGAAGCTAGTTCTAACAATTGGGCAATAAAACATCAAATGGTGGGGTTACATTCTCTCAGCAGGCATGGGAAACATGTTTGATCTTATACTCTTAGACAGTCATTTATGACTAGAGGAAGTGACAGAAGAAGAAACAATCCAAGAATACAAGTTTCAAGGCCATAGAGAATTTTTCTTCTCCAAACACAATGAAGCTACACAAATGCCAAGCCACAGACAGAGCCTGTGAAATTCCACAGAACTAGACTTTATTTTGTCCATAGACCTCCCCTAGGAATCTGACAGATTTTCACACACCACATTTGTCTATAGGTAGTACAAAGAATAAATATCACCAGGGAGCTTAAAATGCATTTTCAAAGCAAGAGTGAAAACAGAGCTGTGAATCACACCTATCTCTCATGCCCAATTTTTAAAGCATGAGGCAATGAAGGCAAATGGAAAAGCTGGAGGAAAATAATTTTGTCAGATCAGGCAGCCACTTATGTCCATTCTCCCATAAATAATCCATCCAATTTTTCACTATCTATTAATAGTGCTTAAATGACTTGACTCACCATAGTAAAAATTCAGGTAAATTAAGAGAGAGAGAGAGAGAGAGAGAGAGAGAGAGAGAGAGAGAGAGAGAGAGAGAGAGAGAGAGAGAGGGAGGAAGGGAGGGAGGGAATGAGACAGAGACAGACAGACAGAGACAGAGAGAAAGAAAGGAAGGGTGGAAGACAAAAGAAAGAAAATTGCTTAAAATTTTTTGCTCTCAGGCATAAAACACGTTTCATCTGATTTGCTTTAAAATATTTAGAAACAAAAGAAACCAGTCTCCCTCAAACCTGGCTTGTCTCCAATCAGGTTGGTGCATTCATTTAGTCAATACTTGAACTTTGGTGAACTTGGTGTTCTTTCCTCTATGCCATTCTGCAAATCAAAACTGGACTTTAGTCCATTCTGCCGTTCTTATTATAATTTATTATAATTCTATTCATCCTTATAAAATTATAATATATATATAAATATATAATGTATGAAATTATAATTCTTATTAGTTATGTGACTGTTAAGTCCCTTTGCATCTTTCTCCCTTCACATCTTCATTTATGAAATGGTGGAGCTGAATGAGCTCTTATTTACATTCACTTTTTCTAAGGCATCTCTCCTCTAAAACTGCATTTCTGTGTGCATCATATTAAAAAAAAAAACCCAGCCAAGACCATGCTTGTCAGATGTGTTCATGGGGAGCTGAATGCTTCTTTTAAGAACTGAGTAGTGGTGAAGAGTGCTGGTGATTGATGTTCCCTGACGATGGAAAAGGCCCAGAGTCTTTATTGGAAGCTTTTTCTTATACTGCCTGCATGAATGCATTATATGAAAGCAGTTTGATTTGCAGTCCCAATTGGGCAAATTTACACAGAAGCCTGAAGCAAAGCAGTTCAGAATGTATTTGTGTGTGATTTCTCTTCTGTTTTCCCAATCAGTGCACCTTAACTTAGTTCTGTGAGAAGGAACATCTAATACTAAGCACTTTTGCTGGAAATATCCAGGAGCTAGCTAAATCATACCAACTCAAACACTATTTTTTTGGATACTGTATTGGTATGAAACATAGGCTGGACTCTAAAATGAGAATTCTTGGAAAGGCAAAAAAATTGCATAGATTTATAGTGAAACATAATTACACAAAATTATATATAAACATGTCTGAAAAACTTTTCAAATTTTTCTTCTATTCTAAGAAAGACATTTTCTCAATTTTAAAAATTTAGCCTTCTTTTCCTTCCCTCCCTCTGTTTTTTTCTCACTTCCTTCCTCTATCCCTCTCCCTCCTCCTCTCTCCCTCCCTCCCTCCCTCCCTTTCTCTCTCTCTCTCTCTCTTTCTCTCTCTCTGTCTCTCTGTCTCTCTGTCTCTGTCTCTGTCTCTGTCTCTCTCTCTCTCTTTCTCTGTCTCTCTGTCTCTCTCTCTGTCTCTCTGTCTCTCTCTCTCTCTCTCCTTTTTTTCTTTCCACCAGGCTGGAAAATTCAGTGGTCATTCATGGATCAATCCCACTATTGATCAGCATAGAAATTTTACCTTCTCCATTTCTGATCTAGGCTACTTTACCCTTTCTTGGGCAGCCTGCTGGCTCCCTGCAATCTTGGTTCACTACACTGGTGCCAAATTTAGGGAAGATAATCTATCTGTTTTAGCCTTTCTTCATCTCAAAACTTCCGAGTATGAGTAATACATGGCCTTAGCCTCCCCAGTAGGGGGGCATATATGGGTGTTTGTCACTATGCCTGGCACTATCTTCATTTTTGTCATTCTTGTTACCAATCAATCAAAGAACATTTATTAAGAACCTACTATGTGGTTCGATGGGGATATGATTGGGGATGTAGACTCTAAATGATCACCCTAGTGCAAATATTAATAATATGGAAATAGGTCTGGATCAATGACACAAGTAAAACCCAGTGGAATTGTGCATCTGCTAAAAGGGTGGGAGGAGGGGACAGAAAGAACATGAATCTTGTAACCATGGAAAAATATCCTAAATTAATTAAATAAATATACCTATTTAAAAAAAAGAACCTACTATGTGGCAAGCACTATACTAAGCCCTGGGGTCATAAAGGCAAAAATAAAATAGTCCCTGCCCTAAAGGAACTTAAATTCTAAAGGAAGAGACAGCATGTACACACACACACACACACACACACACACACACACACACACACACACACACACACACGACACACATAAAGCAGATACTTGGTAACTCTGGATGAGGTATTCTTCCCAATTTTCCTTTCCCACAAGTTGGGAGAGTGCCCCTTACTACCAACCACAATGGAAAAAGCAAGAGTATATGCTGTATATGGATTGGGAGGTAGAGAAGGATAAGCTGTTTTCCCTATCAATCCAAAGCTTTGATGGTCTGGAATCTTTGATGAAAATCACTTCTTTGACCATTGGTGGAGATGGATAGATTCCCCCTACAGCAGTCACAACCCTTCCAGGAGCTCTTGAACAAAGAACAATGATTTTTAACCTCTAAAAAGATATTGGAGTAAGAAACCTGAGAAGGATAGCCCCACCTGTTTGTCAGACAGCTCTTGAGAAGCTTTGGGAGCCTGGATACAAGCACCCTAAAAGGCAAAGCCAGAAGTCCCCAAAGGGAGGTCCAACCCTACGGGAAAGCTCTCCTAATTCAGCAAAGGATGCCAACAGAGGTGATCACATCTTTAAGGCTCGCATGTAACACACACTTCCAGTTGAGTCCTCTACACATATCACAGGTATCCATGGCTAAAATCAACAAAAGGGATATCAATGGGGGCAAGAGCTAAGTCCTTTTTCTCTGCTAAAGCAACTGTTTGATCATGTCAACAGGCTCCAGGGACTCCCTGGTACCTCCAAGGATCCAATTTGAATTCCTATTTGGTCTTTTTTTTTTGTTTTGTGGCTATTTTTTAAACCCTTACCTTCTGTCTTAGAATCAATACTATATATCGGTTCCAAGAAAGAAGAGCAGCAAGGGCTAGGCAATGGGGGTTAAATGACTTGCCCAGGGTCACACACAAGTAGCTGGGAAGTGTCTGAGGTCACATTTGAAGCCAGGACCTCCCATTTTTAGGACTGACTCTCACGCCATGGAGCCACTTAATTTTTCTCCATCGAGTTTGTGTTTTTAAAGGGCTTCACAAGCTGGCCCCTTTCTTTCTATCTGCCTAGTATTCCCTTCAATTCCCTCTAAGATCCAGCTACACGGGGTCTCTTTGCTACTCCTTACAAGCTCCACGCTGGTATACTGTGATGCTCAAATGAAATAACGGATGCAAAAATCTTTGAAATCTCAAAAACCTATATAAATGTCAGTTATTACGATTAGCCTTAAAGTCACCAGAGGCCGGTGATGGCTTATTTCCCTGGACGCTGTACTGCACTACGATCAAGCTCAATGTTTGCAGAGTAAACGGGGCAGTGCAGATAAAAGTCTACCAGCCAGGCTCTTCCTCGGATATGCACATACTTTCTGATCTGCATTATCAACACTTTCTTAAGTCAAGATGGTCAACAGAACCATACATCAAGCACTGGCTTGTAGTAATGGCCCATTTCTGAGGCATAAATGCTAAAAATGAAACAACTGGCCTTTGCGAGCTGGTCAGAGCCGGCTCCAGCCCAGGCCTGGTTCCATGTCTTTGGGGTGGCCTGGAATACTCCTTTTCATCTCAGTTCCCCACAAGATTCAATTCAAATCTCCCCTTTGCCCCAACTCCATACCTTTTTAGATGGCTTTCCCTTTACACTGTATATAATTCTTATGTTCACAATTCCTGCCCTGGGAGCCTGTGCATTATAAAGAAAAGGGCAGAATAAAAATATTTTAGTCAACAAAGGATGAGAAGTCCTTATAAAGAAATTTTTGACCGATTGCTCTGAATGTATACCTAAGCCACTACTGGCAGGGCCTGTTGTCCTCATCACAATCATTGCTGGGGGTTGTGGAGCTTCAGAATAAATGAGATCCTTCTCCCCTCACACTTCTAACGTCATGTATCCGTGTGACTTTGGACAAGTCATTTAGCCTCCAAAACATTCAGTTTCCTCATCTGTAATAGGAGGGAGGCCTCTCAAGTCTTAGCTTTAGATCTGAGATTCTATGAATGATATTGTAAACTTGGTCATAGAGGAGAGAGTGGCAACCTCTTCCATTAGAGAATGTCACTGTTTCAGGGCCCAATCCTGGGATGGTTAAGAGGGTCCAAATGTGGAGATTGATTCTTGAATCTAGTCCTTCCTATGAAAAAATTAACCATTCACAAAAAAACTTTTAAGGACACAAATAATTTACTTACTTTACCGAGAAGATCCATGATATAGTGGATACAAGCCTAGATTTAGATTCAGGAATCAATCCACCAGCCAACTAATCAGCAAGCATTAATGGATCAATGACTTTGCACCAGACACCAATCTAAGTTCTATAAGATGGAAGAAAGCAAAAAGCGTCCTTGCCCTCAAGGAGTATATATCCTAATAAGAGAGTCAACATATATAAATCAGAAACTATAGATGAGAAAAAAAGTCTAGATTGAAGACTTGGGTTCAAGTGTTGCCTTTTACAAATAGTAGCTCTGTGACCATGGGCAAGCAAGTCACTTTCCCATTTGGTGTACCATGATTCACTGAGATTACAAATTAGAGATGAGTTGCTGATCTGATCAGGAGGAAGAAAAAGGGGGAGGACAATATATCTACGCTTGGAGTTTCCCACACACCCATGAAATAGCAGGTCCTATCAAAAAACATCTTAAAAACTCATTTTAGTTCCCCACTGACCTTTCTCCACTTAAACTGGTTAGCTGAAGATGAAAGGTTCCATATTCTGCTAGACTGCTCCATCATCTCCTGATTCACACGGACCTAGAAGGGAACAAATCAAAGGCTTATTAAATTGCTCATACCTGGAATACTAATTTATAGAATGCTAAATGGTGAACTCATATTTACATGGACAAAATGAAGCAGGCAGTTGCACAATTATATGAGAAATTTAGAATCACAGGGCCAAACCATCCAAATCATTCAAGTCAAAACAAACCTTTGCCACACAATCTATTCATTTATTTGCCATTTATTAGCCCTTCAAGCATACAAAGCACTATGTTAGGTGTTGGGGTAGATCCTCTCTTCCCTTTTATGGTATCAGCCAGGTAACACAGTGTTACATCTTCCAACACAATTCTAGAGAAAATGAGCTTATAATTATGGAAATTGAAAAAGCTTGCCCAGTTTTTGCAATAGAAGCTTGAACCATGATATATATGAGACCCATGTAATATCACTGCTATTGGCATTTCTAACCTAAAGCCTAGGCATGATTATTCAATGACAAACAGAAAAAGGGAGGCTGAAATCATTATACAATTTTCATGATTCATTTTCTGTAGTCATTGTGCAAAGGCGATGGCATGAATGAATGTAAAAATTAATTGTCACTTTTGCAGTTTCAGATCCATTTTTTCCCAACCTGGTACATGATGGTAATAACAAATAAATGCTGAAAGCACACAAAATATATAATATGTCATTCTAGAAGCCACTGAGAAAAAGTGCTATGACCTAAATTAATTTATTGTTATATGACTCAAAGTACTATAATTTATTATTTTATAGTTTACTTAAGTCTTTGGTCAGAGTTCTAGGTAAAGTGGTAACTGGGAGGCCTTGCTAGATGTTGAGTTTGAGAGTACTGAGAAAAGGAATTGCTGAGTTTTAAATGTGAGAAGAGTGATATAGACAATGAAACTGTTGTATAATTGTGGGACAAATCGAACTTAAATGATTATAGGTAAAAGATAAGACTTTTATTATTAGTCATAAACTAAGGTAGGGCTAGATCAGAGATGATTCAGAGTCTGAACCCAGAAAAAAGGAGGAAGAGACAGAGATGGGGAGAAAGAAAGACTGGGGAGTTGGAGGTGACAGAGAGAAGAGGGCAGAGCTGCATCATCTAAGTTTGAAGGTAGAAGGAATTGGATTGGATTGTAGATTAAAAGTATTGATTGGCTTTATTTTAAATTAAGTATTTATATTTAAGATCTAACAGTGTCATTGTTGTTAATGGATGATTTTATTGGTATAAAGGTATAACTGGGTGCTTAAGAGCTAGAGTATTGAATAAGGGGTTACCACAAGGATCCTCTAAAATATGGAAGTATAATAACATGGTGGTAGAGTTACTTTTCTGGAAACCTAGACCTGGCAGCATGAATATAGGATGGAGTAAGTAAGGCAACCTAGGGAGTCATTAGATGTTCACATGAGCAGTGAAAGGTTTAAGGAACTCTGGTGGGTGAAACACATCCTATATACCTGCATCTGCCTAACCCCTAAAACTTACTTCATAGAATTACACCTATTAATAACAAAAAATATTCAAATGAATATTTTGTTCTTTTAAATGGAGGGACAAAAGTTCTAGTCTTGAGGCCTAATTAAAAAAAAAAGGCAGGAATGAAGGAATAATAGAATTGTCAGGTCTGAAACTATATTACAAAGTAATAATTGCTAATAAAAACTATTATTACTAAATAGTAACCATTAAATGGCTAAAAAGAAAAAAAGGAAAATAAAGGAAATTAATGGAATAAATTTGATAATAAAGACCTAGAAGCAATCAAACACAGTGAGCCAATTTGAGAAAAAGCAGAAATATAATTTATAAAGGGGAAGGGCTCTATTTGACACAACTTTATGGGAAGACTGGAATATTACTTGCCTACAGTTAGATTTGAACAACATTTTATTTTATATACCACAGTAGGTTTTATTTAAACGCAAATATAAGGCTACATGAAAATGGAATTAGGTATAAAGGTGAGGGAAAAATTTCTTAATGAAATAATGAGTTTATAAAAGATAAAATAGACTATTTTAACTACACAAAACTCAAAGGCATCTTACATAAACAAATTATAAAAGCTATAGTAATTAGAGAAAGTATAGTTGAACAAATATTTGCATCAGTTATACATTATAAAAGGGGGCAGCTAGATTGCTCAGTGGTTTGAGATCCAGGCCTAGAGATAGGAAGTCCTGGGTTCAAATCTAGCCTCAGCCACTTCCTGACTGTGTGACTAGGCAAATCATACAGTCTTGATTTCTAGATGGAAAGTAAGGGTTTGAAGAGAAAAGAAAAATGTTATTCATGATAAAAGTCTCATTCAAGACATCTGGGGAATTGACACAAATATATAAGATCAGCAGATGTACCTCACAGTAGGTAAGTGTTCAAAATATATGAACAAATGCATTTTTTAAAAAGTTACAAACTATGGACAATGACATAAAATGATCTTTTTTTTATTAATAAGAAAAAAATTAAAACTACTTAAGAGTTTTTTCCTCACCTCCATCAAATGTGCAAAAGTATTAAAAGAGTAGTCAGTGTTGAAGAGAGTAGGAAATCAGGAACACTAATATATTAATGGTGGAGCAGATGATTGTTACATGAATTCTACAAAACAAAGTGGAATTATGCAAACAAAGTAATTGGATTTTTCATGCTCTTGGCCTCAATGATCCTCTAAAAAGGTCAGAGATACAAAGACAAGTCTGATGTATATCAAAATATCCCATTCTGGCATTTTTTGGGGGATAGTAAAAAAACTAGGAACAAAGTAGGCATCTGTTAAATGAGGAAGAGCTAAAAAAGTTGTGGGGTATGAATGTGATGGAATATTATTATGTCATGGATGACAAAAGTAGGGAATCCAGAGAATCTGTATACGAATTGATGCACAGTAAAATAAACATAATTAGTAGACCAGTATATCTAATGATTACAATTTTATAAATGAAAACAGAACTGAAAAGCAGCCAAACTCTGATTAAATGTAGTGACCAATCTTGGACCAGAACAGCAGATTATGAAACAAATTTCTTTCCTATTGGCAGAAAAATAGAGTACTTGGATATGGAATGCTGCCTATACTATTTGGTATGGTAGCTGTGTTGGTTGATTTCACTTAATTTTTTTCCCTCTTATAAGGAGTGTTCAATGGGGCAAAAGAGCATTGTGATATAAAAATAAAAGGTGTTAGTAGAATAATTTTAAAAAGACAAAATAGAAAACTCAGATATAGACCAACAATGACAGAATTTGGTTTCAATAATGTCTTAACTCTTCATGGCTCCTTTTGGGAGCTATGTCTGCTATCAAAGGATAGCTAAGATTGTAAAGGGAAAATCAGTTCAGAAGATCAATGGATGATCTTCAATCAAAAAAGAAGTAATTCAGATGAGCAAGAAAAGAGGATGTTGACTCAAGAGACTCATATGGGTGTATATAGGAACTCATCAAGTAAATCAACCAATCAATGAATCTTTATTAAATGTTTACTACATATAAAGAACACTTTCTAAACTAGATGCTTTGGCTTCCTCATCACTCAGCATCTTCTCAACTACTTTGGTCTACTCCCATCTCAGTCTACTGAAACTACTTTGCTCATCTCCTTAATACTATATTCTTTTTAAAAATTTTAATTTTATTGATTAATTAAGAAAATTTTGCCATGGTCACATGATTCATATTCTTTCCCTCCCCTCTTCCCACCCCCCTCCCATAGCCAATGTGCAATTCTCAGTGGGTTTTAACACTATATCCTGATGGTACGTGGCTATAGATTATAACACAGTCTCAACAGAATCAAAATTATAGGTAATACAAAGGGCATGGTGGATATGAGAAGGATGTAGGATGCTGCTAAAAAATGGAGTAAAACAAGTCATCAAGGACTGGAAACAGTCACATGATGAAAATGAGGGATAATGCATGAAGGGATGGATAGATCAAGTGGCACACTGATAGTCTCAAGATAAACGAAGAGGAGAAAAACTTCTAATATAGTGGGCTTTATGGAAGGTCACACATGAGAATCATTCAGAACAAAATATAAGTTTCTATATTAGCAGAAGAGTGCCCACAATGACAATAAGATCACAGATCCAACAATAAGGCATCAAAGTGAGATTAAGATGAAGATGAACTGGCTAATGTAGGTTAGTGGCTTGGTTTACTTAGTAAATGCACCAAACTTCTCAATTTTATACTTTAAGAATATATACATTTCCTGTTTAGTAATTTTTAAAAAATTTCTTGTTTATCCTCATCAGCTTCCTATAATTTCCCAAATGCCTCAGTCTTATGTGTGAATAGCAGAATAACAGCTCCACCTTTTTGCTTGAGACACTAACTAGAATTTTTGTAAGGTGTTGCTTGGCAATCCAGGAATCATGATTAGAGGAGCATAATTAGAAATCCTTCATTAGTTAGAATTTACTAATATGCTTTTGTCTGTGCCGACTAGTTAAACAAATATCTATATACAGACCAATTTTTCATTATGGAAGACTTTTATTCTTTTTGATAAAATCCAATGTAATTTCAATCCCAACCCTTGGTTCCATCTTCTATATATGTCAATAGGAAAGTTTGCGTTGTACATATGAAAATAGGAATCTCATTTCCTGCTTAAAGGTGCAAAAGTTACCTAATGTATATATTAAACATTTCTTTTTTTCAAATGATACAAAAGTTAGCTAGCTACTTTGGTCAACATGGATGTGACTGTAGAACAATGCAATAATAGGCATCTGCTTGGATCGAGAGTCAGAATCTGCCCTTTTGCAGATATGTGTCTCTATATGCTGAAAACCAAATGAGCCCTATCTAAGTCTGGAGAATCACCTGGGGACCAACTGCTTTGACTTGAACTAAGCAGAATAAACAAATTCACCCAAGTGAGAATCAGAATCACAAAATTTAGGGCTGGAAAGGACTTAAGAGATTCAGTCTAACTACTTTCTTTTAGAGATGAGGAAATTGAGGACCAGAGAGGTTAAATGTCACATGGTAAGGAACAAACAAAATTGTGTTACTCTAAGGTTTGTTTTTTAGATCAGTGCTTGGAATATGGTAGGCAATGAGTAAATGCTTACTGACTAACCTAAAACAGGCACACCTTTTTTTTTAATCCAATAGCAACTAAACTAGAATTTATTGTCATGCAAAATACACTTCCTAATTGGTCACCGTTTTTAAGAGCACACTTATACAAAACCAAAAGCCCCAAATAAGACCAAAGACACTGAAGTGAAAAATGACTCCAAACAGTACTTTCTCCAGAGGATAGTATTCTCTATCCTAATTCTTTCAGGATTGTCCCAGATCATTGTACTGTTAAGAGTAGCCAAGTTATCACTGATAATCATCATCCAGTATTGCTGTTATTGTATACAGTGTTCTCCCAATTCTGCTTATTTTGCTCGGCGTCAGTTTCTGCAGATCTTTCCAGCTTTTTATAAAATCATCTTGCTTATCATTTCTTATAGCACAATGGTATTCCATTGCCAAACATATACCACAATTTGCTCAATTTCCAATTCTTTACCACCACAAAAAGAACAGCTATAAATATTTTGTACAAGTAGGTCCTTTCCCATTTTTTCATTATTTCTTTGGATTACAGACCTAGTAGTGGCATTACTGGATCAAAGGGGATGCAACACAGTTTTATAGGTACAAGCATACTTTTGACATTATTATAAAAAAAGAGAAAAGAAACAAAAATGTGATTCTTCCTAGAATGATAAACAGGAACCTTGAAATAATGAATGGGGTTAGGGAGCACAGCAAAGCAAATATCCATAATGGATAACAGAACCATAAATGTATCAAAATATCTTGTAACTTTCCTGATATTTGAATTTGCTTAACTTTTTCCCCCATAAAATCAGTGCTCCAACAAGGTTTTAGTTCTAGGGAGAGAATAATATGAGTCAGGTTTATTCTTTCATCCTGGCTTCCAAGCCAACAATCCAACTGACCGCTCTCCAAGATTATCAATGGTTACTCTTATTTGCTAGATCTCATGACATTTTCTAGTCTTCATTTTGCTAGGCCTTTCTATAGCATATAACATTGTTGACCCCCCTCTCTTCCTGGGCACTCACTCAATTTCTGGGTTTTTGTGACATAGCTCTCTCCTAGTTCTTCCCTTACTTGTATGACCACTTCACATTAGTCTCCTCTGTTGTATCCATGTCCCTCCACTTAAGCATCAGGACTCTGTCCTGGGTCTTTTTTTTTTTTCTTCTCTTTCTTCTTTTTTAGCCATTTCATCACTTCTAATGAATTCAATATTATTTCTACTAAAATGCCTCCCAAATGGAAATATTGAGCCCACATCTCTCCTCTTAGCTCCAGTTCTACAATGCAAACTGCCTGCTCGACATTTCCATCTGGATTTTCCACAGACATCATTATATCCAAAATGTAACTCTGTACCTTTCCCCCCAAACTCCCTTCTCCTAACTTCCCTATTTCTGCTGAAGTCACTTAATTTCATAACTTCAATCACCTTTAATTTTTTCTTCTTTCATTCTCCTATATTAAAACCACTGACAAGTCTTGTTGATTCTACTTTCATATTTCCCTTTCTCTCTATACACATGGGCCACCACTTAGATTTAGATTTTCATCTCTGGCTTCGATGATTGCAACAACTTCCTAATTGGTCTCTCAGTCTCCAGTCTCACTATCTCTCCAGTTCATCCTCTCCATACCTTCCAAACGGATATTTCTAAAGCACAGGTTTGCACAAGTCCCTCCCTTACTCAAGAAACTTGTGTGGTTCCCTATTGGCTATAGGACAAACTATAAACTCCTGTGGTCAGCCCTTTAAATCTTTTACAATCTGGCTATATTTTTCTAGACAGCTTTCATTCCTTCATGGTCTCACTGTTCCAGCCAAGTTGGCCTCCATGCTGTTTTTCTATAGTCAAAATTCTATCAGTTGCCTCTATGCCCTTGTGTCTGTTCATGTCTGTCCTATGCCTGTCCCCCATGGCTGGAATGCTTTCCCATTTCACTTCTGCCTCTTGGAATCCCTTGCTCCCTTCAAAACTCAACTAAAGTTGGGCTCACCTCATGCCACTTCTTATGGATAGTCTTTCCTGTTATGCCCAATTATTAGTGCTTTCCTTTCCAGAAATTTCTTTGTATATATTTCAAATCACTTCTCTCTACATGTATTTTCCTTCAGAAAAATATAAGTTCTTTTCAGGCAGGGACTCTTTCTTTTCATGTTTGTATCCCTATTACTTAGCACAATGCCTGGTACTTAGTAGGCACTTAATAAAAACTTGTTGAATTGAACTGAGTTGCAAACAGACAAGTTTTATTAGCACTGAAACTAACTTTGAAAATGTACAAAACCCCAAATGTATAAAGTTCTTCTGGTTTATTTCATGCTTTTAGGTTTTAATCAAATCCAGAGCAATTTGAATTTTTTTTTTCTTCCCAACCTGGATGCCCAAGATAAACCTTAGGCAGATTCAGCTAAATAGAAACCAAGGCCAAAAGTACCATTTGCTGCAGAATATCCAAATCTGGGCTTCCTTCCAGAATTGGCAAAGAACTCTACTGTACCTCCTGGATAGAATTCTGGCAGTCAAAACAAAGTAGCCCAGAAAAAGAAAAAAAGCCATGTCGGAAAAGGTCCAGTTCTCCAATGTCTAACTTTGCTCTCAGCCTGTTGTTGAATAAAAACTGTTACCTATTTTTGTTCACTTACTTAGAGGATTGTTTAACAGAGAGGCACAAAATTTGGGGCATGGGGAGAGATGTGAGAGCAACCCTGTGGGCTAGAATGACTTCCAATAACAATAAACATTCCCAAAGAGGGAGGAAGATGGTAAGCAACCCATTTCCTTTCTAACATTCTTTAAAATAAATGTCGAGGCTTGGAGGAGGTGACCTGAGATGTTTCCATTAGATGAATGAATGAAGAGAAAACAGACCCATATAGACTACCTGCAGCATGCTCAGGCCTAATTACAGGCCATAATTCGGCAACAGGATCCCATGGGACCATTCATCCTCAAAATTCTCTCAATGCAAGACAGTCTGTTCACCTTCTAAAGCAGCACTTCTTCCTCTCCCATTGGCTCCGGCATCTTGGCATATCCAGGAAGGTAATCCTCTCTGTAGGCACGTCTACCCTGGCCAGACTTATCTTCAGGGAGAAGGCTCATGGGCTATTTGGTAAGACAGTTCTTGTTCAGAAACCTCAACCACAGCAGATTAAACTAAGCTTTCTTCTACTGAGATCAAGCCAAACCAAATTTCTGGTCAATCACATCCTGAAGCATTTTCCTCTGAAGCATGTGAACAAAAGCCACAAGAATGTTGAAACACCATAGGATCACTGTAAAAGAACACAAGGTATCATATTTTCTCCATCCTTCTTAATGGTCAAATAGACATGTCATGGTACATTACTCACTTGGGCCATGCAGAAGAAATGCAAAAACAGTGGGCATCATCATACTGTGTAACATACCACATTGGGCATTTAAAAAAATCTTTAGATCAATTCTCCTTTTCTTGATGAGGTAGTATAAAAATATGTTCTTTCTAGCCACAGAGGTGGAGAAAAGCCTATTTTCTCAGGCCACAGAGGTGGGAAAAGCTTTCTTCTGTCCCACTATTGCATCGTTCCTCCAGACTAATGTCTCGGGGCGAGAGGTCCCACCTATATCATATTACTAACTTATAGATATCCAGTTCTCCCCTCTCCACCTACCCAGGGAATAAAATGGCAATTTCATTCATTAGGCTGCTGCTCTACAGATCTCTGCTTTATTTTGATGTTGTCCAGGCAATTTGGACCGTTTCCCTTCATTCATCATGGCTGAGTACTCATCTTATTGGCATCAGACACATGTTCATGAAGCCCTGGGCCAGCTGCCCAGCATGGTAGGAAGGTATGTCCACTAGGCTGGAATTCTCTGACCCTTACTCCTTGATTGTGAAGAACCAGAGGATCTTTGGATTTAGAGTTGGAAGGGTTCTTAGAGATTATTTAATACAACCACCCTCATATTTACTGATGAAGAAATTTGTCACAGTGAGGTTGTATTCTATACCAGGCCAAAAAGCTAGTAGTAACTCAGCTAAGACTCCATTTTTAATAGAATAGGAAATACATATATGACTCCTTAATTGCTTGAAATGGTTTAATTAGAAAATATAAATAATTTAGATAACTTTATAGATATCATATCCATAATTATGACATGAAAGAAAAATAGAATCATGTGAGGGACAGCTAGGTGGCTCATTGGATGGTGCCTGACCTGGAGTTGGGAGAACCTAGGTTTAAATCTGACCCTGGACACTTCCCAGCTGGGTGACTCCTGGCAAGTCACTTAACCCCATTTGCCCTTCTTTCTTAAGAGTTGTTACTAGGGCAGAAAGTATGAGTTTCAATGAAAAAAAAAAGAATTATGTTAGGTTGCATTCTTAACTTTGAGAGGTTAGCATCGGATAGGGCAATCCTAGTATCTCACAAAATCTAATTTACTCTCTTATTTTTTGCAGATGAGAAAACCTAGGCCCCAAAAGACTAAGGGAATTGTTCCAGGCCACAGAAGTAATAAGAAGAAGAATCTTAAATCCAGGTCTTTGGAATCCAAATACAAGGCAGTCTTCATAAAACTAAATGTATCATACTCCTCCATGCTGAGGCAATCCTCTGGAAAATTCAAATTTTTAAAAAAGCAGAAGTGAGTGGGTCCTTATCAATTCTTTATCAAGGGATTGAGCCAGGACTTCTGTGCTCACTGTAGTATAAAACATGAAAAAGATGGTTGTGAGGCATGTGATGGTGTTCTGGAGTCGTTGCACTTCCAGGTTCCCCCTTTCCTCTCTGTGGACTAGAAGACTACAGTGAACTAGGAAGTCTGGGGATGTGAGGGTGACTAACCATGTGCTAAAAGCTGAAAATGATTGGAAGAGCAGTAAGGGAAGAAGAGGAAGGAAAAGAACATCCCTCCTCTTTTGTAGAGTGTCTGAGACTACAGCTGCATGGCCTTTAGCTGAATGGGGTTAAGGGGGAAAGTAGAAAATATGCTCCCATAACATTTTGCTATCATGAGCTAATTCTTGGCAGAACAAATCATTTTTCACTGCTACCTATCTATCCCCTTCCTGGTTTTTCTTTTACCTTTAATCTGGCTCTTTATAAACCTTCCTTCACTTCTGACTTGTTCTCAGATTCACAGTCTAGGCCTGTGGATTTCTGCTTTGACCTTGTGGCTGCTTACTCTTCTTTTCTTGGCTCTATAGTCTCCATTTCCCATGGCTTGTTGCCTCTCGACCCACTTCATTACTTGCTAGCCTTTCTTCCTCCCATTCATTCTGTAGGAACATATAGAGCCCTACATGCCCATAAAGATCATGTCCCTTCACAGGTTTGTAATGATCTACTCAGCACCCTTCCCAGGTAGTAAACTAAGTATAATATAGTGCAAAATAATCCATTATATCCATCTATAAATTTTTAAAAAGCTTTTCACTAGGAAAACAATCAGAGGAATGAATCCAACTATCAAAGTTCACACCAGAGTATTTCATCTATTTCTATTGTGATTTAACATTGAGTGAAACATTCCTATGAAGGTCAAGGCAAAACAAGTCAACAAGTATTTATTGATTAAATGCTATGTGACATGCACTGTACTAAACAATGGGAATACAAATACAAGCAGAAAAAGGGACAGCCATGGTCTTGAGGAATTTATGGGTAAAGACAAGATAGAAAAAGAAGTTAAAAAGATCTGTGGGATAGGGTGAGGGGAGCAGCATGAGAGTATGATAAAGAAAGTTGGAGAGTCCTGAGTATCCTGGAGAGAAATAAAGATATTGCTGGCTTGGGCATTCTCCTTCAGTTGGAGATTAAGGGAGGAAGCAGCCAATCATAGAAAGAGGGTATAGAGGTGGAGGATACTTTCAGAATGAGAAGCCTAGAGAGGGTTGGAGATGCAAAATTCGAGCATAAAGAGATTATTGTGGTATTAGACAATCCAAAGAAAGCAAAACAAGAGGGAATAGTCATTTCTGTATAGCCTACAGACATCACAGAAGCATCAAATGTAAACCATAGCTAGTCAAAAACTGCCTCTACAACATACCCAACAAGTGGTCAACCGGTCTTTGATTAAAGTCCTCCCATGAGGAGAAACTCGCTATCTTCTGTGGTGTCCGTTTTTACACAGCTCTCATGGCTAGTAAGTTTCTCTTTATATCAAGACTATCTGTCTGTACCATTTCTACCCATCATTCCTAGTTCTGCCTTCTGGGGCTAAGCAGAATAAGTCTAATCTCTTTTCTAGACGATGATCCTTTATATACTTCAAGTCAGCTATCATACCCCAAGGCTTTTCTCCAGATGAAGCAACCCCTTCAGCAAATTCTCATATGGTATGTATGTTCTCAGAACCCTTCAGCATCCTATCCTGGTGATCCTCTTCAGGAGGTTATCGATGTAAATAAATTAGAGTTAGCAAAATACTTCAAATCCCATTATGCAGATGAGAACACTAATGTGAAATATCCCCATGAGGACAGCAGTCAGGTCTCACTTTTTTCATACTTGGCATAGCCTAAGTAGCAATGACGCAGAAGTCACTCGCTGCCCTGTACACATGCCTCTCAACTTTGACCTTGAAAAAATGCTTTCAGGACTAAAAGGTAAATGAGTCTTTAGTTCAAGTTTCAGCTCATTCACCATAGAGACAATCAGTGAAGATGTAGCATGTTTGTGCATATTAGGCAGACCAATTCTTAGGAGGATTGTCTGAGAAGACCCATTTCATTTCAGATAAGGCCCCAAGCAGCTGTCAGATGATAATGGTTTCTGTAAATACCCAAAAGGGACTGACAAACCCAGTCTAATGGCCCAAGGGTGAAAGAGGTCACATTAAATTACTAATCTTTGAGATATCCAATACTACCAAATTACCATTGGGTTTTCTGTGATGTTTATAAGCTAATAGTTCCTGAATATTTTGGACCAAAGAAAGATGAAAAAGGAGAGGAGTTAGATGAGCTAACATGATTCTATTTATATTAATAGAATAGTATATCGATGTTAACCTCTAGAGAGTACACAATTTAGTTAGCATTGATATACTTTTCCTATAATACAAGTATAAATTAAGTGATTGTTAATATCAATTAACTTCCATATGCCAAACCAAAAGAATTACAAATTAATCAGGTAGTTTCCACGCACGTGCCTTCAGAGAATCACAAAACGAAAGAATTTTTGAGTTGGAAAGAATCGTATAGGTCCACATATATGTGGAAAAACAAAACAAAACAAACAAAAAAAGCCGCATTACACCATACCTCATAAGTAATCATCCATTTTATCCTTGAATATGACAGATGACAATGATGATGACTATTACTACCACTTCTATGACTAATAGTTATCCTGCTTTATATAGTGCTTTAAGGTTTGAAAAATGCTTTAGAAATATTATAACAACCTTAGGATGGTGCTATTATTATCCCCACTTTAGAAATTAGTTAAATCTGGTCTCAGTTACAATCTGTGTGGCCCTATGTGAATCACTGAACCTCTGCTTCAATTTTCTCAAGTGTAAAAATGTAGATAATAACATTTCCCCCGCCCCAAGGTTGTGTAGATCAAACAAGCTAATATTTATAAAGTGCTGAGCACAGTGCCTGACACATAGTATGAACTTTATAAAGCTTAATCCATTCCCCTTTCTTCCTATTCTGAAGATAATGAGAAGCACTACATATTCCCTTAGAAAGAGCTCAAGCATGGAGTTGGAGAGCTGATATTGGTAAACCTGATTCTGCTACTGTGCATACCTGTATATCCTTGGGCAAATTAACCTCAGTAAGTCTTAGTTTCTCATCTGTAAAATGAAGATGGTGGAATATATCTTTGTTCTCAGCCTGTGAACTTGGGTGTTAGTATTTGATTTTTAGTATTTAGTATTTAGATCCTTGTATTTCGATGTAATTGGTTTCCTTTGTAATGCAATGGATTTTATTTTATGCATTTTAAACTATTTTTCTCAGAAGGGAACCACAGACTTCATCAGACTGTCAAAGGAGTCCATGAGACAAAAAAAGCTATGCCAGATGAATTCTGAAATCTCGGCTAGTTGCATTGTATTGTCCTATGGACGTTTCTGCCCTCCAGAATATGTGAGTGATATGTACATGTACACAGCAGCACTTCGTTTTCAAATGAGATATTTTCCCTTACTAAAAGGGAACATTCTGGCACTGAAGCAGTGAGGAGATATAGAAAGCCCAGCCCTCCCAGAGATTCAAAAGGGTTTTTATCAACTATAGTATATCTTACTCTGAGTTTGTGTAAAGTCCAGTCTAAAAAGAAATGGAAGTATCTATTTCTCTTATGCATTCATGTGCATTACTTATCAAAAAATGAAAAGCATGTTTCTTGAAGGGGAATCTTTGGGGGAATTATACACAGCGAATGACCCAATCTTGAATCCCTCACATTTCTTTTGTATTAGATAAGTAATAGTTGCGTTTCCTTCTAAATGGAAATTGTTTACAGGAGATATGGTTAATGTGGCTGGGCCAGTGCCAAAGGCCATAGAAGTGATGAGGAATCTGGATCCATGTTGGTAGCAGTAATGAAATCTATTTTGTTGCCTTAAAATGGGGCCTGAATCATTTGCATAGGCCTGTATATGGAAATGAGCAAATCTGTGTTTTAAAACTTATTTATACCAAATAAAAGGGGAAGAAGGGGTTCTAGTTGCCATTTTGAACTTTTCCAATAGAGGAAATTTAATTTCTATATGATTCCTATGGAAAGCCAAGAGGTAAACAAAAAACAAAACAAAACAAAAAACCCTTTAAAATGTGAAATGTGCTTAAAAAAAAAAGTCCAAACCACCCACAAATTGGTAAGTTTCCCAAGTAAATTCAAGGAGCCAAAAACAAAACATCCCACCCTATAGAAAAAATAAACTGCAGAGTATTTATTATATGAGTGCATGTGTCTGTACATAAATATACATGAATATAGTTGTCTGGTTGTCTGCGCTTGGATTATCTGCATTACAGATTATTGGAAGGCAGTCTGGGAGTCATCAGCCACTGCTATGGCCCTAATCCAACTGGGCTAGGGGCCTATTGGGCAGGAGAGGAACTGTCCCTGTTTCCTCTTTCTCAAAGGCAATGGAAGCATCAGTGGGATTCCCTGTCCCTAGAAACTCTTTTGTCCAAACAAATATAGGTTGCTTTCTCTATTTTACTAGTCTCCTCTAGTAGAATGAATTGCTAATCCTTCCTTTTTTTATATGTATGACTGGGTCTCCCCAACTTGCCCAGGTTGGAAGTACAATGGCCACTAATGGGAGTCAATCCCACTGCTAATTGAGGGGACTTTGACCTGCTCCATTTCCAAACTGGATCATGAATTCCAGTGGCCTCTGGGGGTTCCTCTATTGGTGCTGGTCTTAGTATGGACATCTTAGGATGTCTTAGATTGCCTTGGCCCACTGCAGCTCAGAACCCCTGAGCCAATGATCCAACAACCTCAGCCTTTCCAGGAACAGATTACAGACCTTCATCAAAGTACCAGAAGGTACTTGTACAGTTCTACTCACTCACTTCACCTTTATATAAGTAATATAAAGGTGCACATAGACAATAACCCACATTTATATGGCACTTTAGAGTTTGTAAAGTACAATTTTTTTTCTGGGTTATATGTGTATTATTCTTTTATCATACAAAACTTTTTTCCATATTTTTCATTTTTGTAAGTGAATAATCTTATAAAACCCAAACCCTCAAATATAAACTCAAACACTTGAAAAAAATTATATGCTTTCATCTGCATTCTTACTCCAACAGTTATTTCTCTGGAGGTGTCATAAATCTGCAAAGTGCCATTTGTGAGACAGTTGTTCATATTCCCTTTTTACAGTTAAGACAACTGAAACTTCAAGTGTAATAAAAAAAAAAGAAGCCTTTGATCACTAAGGCTCAAGGACACCAAGTCCAGCATTCTATCAGTGACTCATGATTGCTTCTCAGATAACAGAGAGGTCTATTAGGAGTGACCTTGGATGGATTCATCATATGTCCTGTGATATAAAACCCTTTCAATACTATATGTATCTTCTGCCTCTGACAATGGATGGCTAGGTGAAGAAGTGGATAGGCCTGGAGTCATGAAGACTTGAGTTCAAATTTGACCTCAGACACACTTATATGTGACTCCAGTCAGTTCCTTAACCTCTGCTTGCTTCAGTTTTATTGTTTGGAAAATGGGGATAAAAACAGCATCCCAGGGTCGTCAAGAGGATGAAATGAGATAATAATTGTAAAACATTAGCACAGTGCATGGCACGTAGGAAGGAGTCAGTAAATATTAATTATTATTATTATTGGTGGCTGCAAATGCCCTATTATTGTTGATGATAGTCTCTATGGTAGTCTATATGGCCAGGGTGGTCCATCTGAGGTCCTTGGGTGTCCAAGAAATCCACAGATAGATTTAAAGGAAGGGTGTGAACTGGAATGGTAGACAATCACATCATTTCTATTTTCCTTTGTAACCATTTGTATTTTATGTTCTACATTTAAACACTATTAAGAGAAAAGGTGTACGAGTTACACCAAACTGTCAAAAAAGTTCCTGTGACACACTCTAAGGGGCAGAACCCCTTGCCATATAGGCTGCTTCAGAAACACTTGGATTCCTTAGCAAGAGAGTCCTAATTTTTCACACCATTAAGTTTCCACTGAATGAATAGCCCTCATTGACAAAGGAAAAACGTCAAAAGGTCCAGTGGCTAACTTTCCCAGAAATCTTCACCAAATAAACTGTTTTCTGTTAGGTTAGAGGGGAAATCAGAGAATAATACTCTTTCTTTCCTCAGATATACTATTAAAGTCTGTGGAGGGGGGGGGGGAAGCCTTCCAGAGCTGCAGAGGTTTTATGCTATCTCAGGAAAGGCCAATCTACGCTCAAGGACCTGGCAAAAACCAGAGCCTCCATGTCTGAGCTCACAATGGCAGGCACTTCAGATTTCCTTCCAATGCACCCACTGCTGACAGTCACTTCTCAATTCATCATAAAAGTCTAACAATGAGAAGAGGATGACATAAGGTTAGTAATTGGAAATCAGGCTTGCTGTTCTCCAACTCCACTCCAAACTCCAAAATCTCTCTTTGCAATCTGTCACAGCTGACACTTCCAGGCTTGCACACACAGTGCCATTTTCATCTGCTGGAAGAAGTCAGGGTCTGGGGGGGGGGGGGCGGGCTGGGGGGGCAGTTTGGACTAATAAGAGAATTACTAGAAGAACAAAGTACAAGCCCACGCCCTCAGTTTCAGCTTCCAAAGGGGGGTCCTTGCTTTCTTTGGACCCCAGCACTTTCCACATAAACAGGCTGGTCTCTAAGTTGAAGATGAGTCCTGTGACAACGCCATCTGAGTTACCCAAACTGCTGCCCTGGCTGACAGTGGTTTGCAGTCATTTGCAAACATTCTGACCCAAATCGGAGCCCCTTATAAAAGAGCTTGTGTTTAACTTTGTAATATTTAATTCCAGCTTGTTCTTCCAGCTATCCAAGCTGTACATGATTAAAATCATATTGCTGCAAACATTGAATGGTATGAAAAGTTTTACCATATGTATACAATTTAATAGCTGTAGAATTTGGCATGTCTACAGTGATTCGATTAAAGACAGGAGGGTTTGGCCTGTTTGGGTGCATACATTATATGTTCTGCAGCTCTTGGGGGATGGGGCGTTGCTCTAAACTAGAGCCGTCTATGACATTTAACTCTTTGTCAGCTGTCAACAAGAGGGCTTTTTGTTTTCCAACTCTGAATCTACTACAACTTGGGAACAACATGACTTGGAGCCGAGGGGAAGGAACTTTTGAAAAATTTCTATTCAAAGCATAACATACTATTTCTACTGAATCAAAAATAGGACTGACTATTCAGTCTGGGAAGACAAAGACTGAGAAGGTTTATGATGAAAACCCACAGAAGACATATTTGGAATAGTGGTAAGAACACTGGATTTGGCATCAGAGGACCTTGGTTTGAATCCTCGCTCTGTCATTTGTGTGATTTTGTGAAAATCATTCATCTCTCCAGGCCTCAGTTTCTTCATCGGGAAAAGGAGGGAGGAGTTAGAATAGATGCCCTTTAAGGTCCCTTTTCAGCTTTAAAGCTATAGTTTTATAAAGGAACCATTCATCTAGTCCTGAAGTGGCAGAGTTGAGGGATGCCCCTTGAGAAATTTCTTAGGACAAATAAAAGGAAACATAGTATAATTATACATCCGATCAAAAAATCTGCATAGTTTTTCAGTCTGGACCTCCCAGCATGCATAGCAAACAAAATAATGCATCCAAAGAAGTTCTGTGGAAATCCAATATCTACTGGCATTTGGTTTGCTTTCACCTTGACTCCAAAGATAACCAACTCAAGGGGTGTAGTCACATTCCTATTCCTGTGATTTTGTTACAAAATGTCTCTAACAATACCAAGATCTGTCATCAATAAGTAAGCAGGCACAAATTGGTAATCCATTTCAGAGATGTCATTATGTGCTATGTGCTTCCTACATGGAATCAAATATTTGAGTTTCACCTAGCATCATACAATTAACAATTAAAAGCCATAAAAAAAAACCAAAACATTTTTTTCTCCTCAATTTCAAAGTTTACTATCATTCATTTTGAGATTTTCAAAATTCACTTTTGGGGTGAAAAAAAAATAGAAATCCTTCCTATATGGATGGGAGATGATAACCATCTCCCTAGGGACCTCCCTAGGGCCAGTAAAGCACAACCCTTGCAATTATAAGAAAAGAAGTTTATTAAGGGTAGGGAAATGATAAATACAAACCATTTTTTTCCTCCTCAACTTCAAAGTTTACTATCAATTATTTTGAGATTTTCAAAATTGACTTTTGGGGGTCCATTTTTCTCCACGACAAGTTCTTAGGAATGAAAAGAAAAACACTGGGTAGAGGTATATGACTCATTTCCCGAGAGGGGAGTTCAAGAAGAGTTTAGAAAAATTTGTGGGGAAAAATTCACATCTAGGTTATTAAGGGAAACTAAAAATGATTTTTTTGGGGACATTCCTAACCTTTTGATTTTGACATCAGAGATGAAAACTATAACCATGTCTCTTGTTGCCACTAATTGTTCAAGGCAGCACAAGAGGCTTTATGGGCCATGAGTCTGACTCAATGTGGGCCTTAAAATCCCAGGTTCACATTATCTCTAGTTGATATTGCTATAAATACTGTTTATCTTTGAGGCACCCTACAATATCAATTTCAGGATGATTTGGAGTTTCTCCCTATATTTAACCATACTCATAATGTTAAATTTTTTATAGGCACCAAGTGGAGAAACATATGTTTATCATTTGTGGATTTTAAATTGTTTTCAAATGACATCAATGAGATATATCCTTAAAAGAAAAAAAATCGGGACATCAAGTCCTCAAAGTCAGAACACAAGCAAAGATTATTGTGCAATAATAAAACATTCGAATTTATAGTGACATAATAAACTAATTGTTAATAATGTTTTCAAGAATGACTTTCATCTGGGCCTGAACAAAACAACCAGGAATTGTTGAGGAGATATAGAGGAGATTCATTTTTTTACTAGTGGCAGAGGTCCTACTGAGCTGATCAAGAGTTCAAAGAGAAGGCAATGTTAGACAGCTGACTCCCACAAAAGAAGACTGGAGGAGATAAGATCATTTTTTATTTTAGGGCCCCAGATAGTTCCCAACTGAGGCCCAAATACTACAAGACACACTGGATCTAGACTTGAGCCTTAAGAGTATGTCAGAACTGGGGAATTGCCAAAGGAACAGTATAAGGACTTGAAAAATTCAACCATTAAAAAGAGAGAGACCAAGAATCTGATTCATTAATTTTTGATGCATGAACCCAATATAAAAGAATTGTATGTACAGTAAACAAAAAGGAAGATGATAATTATTGTAATAGTGAAGGAAGAGCCCAAGAACCTTAATAAAAGAGTTATACTAATAATGTTAGCTATTAAATGTTTTAAGCTTTTGTAAAGCACTTTACAAATAACCTCACCTATGATTGCCACAATTACTTTGCCAGATAGGTGCTATTAATATTCTCATTCACATATGAGGAAACTGAGATAGACTGAAGGTAGGTCACTTTTCCAGGGCAATAGTTTGTCTGGATTTGAACTCAGGTCTTTCTGACTTCAAGTCCATTGCTCTATCCACTGTCCTACTTAGCTGCCCTAATGGATTGATTTTGGGGAAAGGAAAAGAGTGCAGTAAATCAGAGCAACTTTCTAAGATTACAGTCTATTAGATGGTAAGACAGACCAGCTTTTCTCAAAGTTTTTAAAGTCAGAAGAAAAATAGGAAAAAAACAAAGACACTGGTGCCAAGAAGATTAAGTGGGTTTTTCCCCCCATGTTCCTAAATTCCCTTTAATATTGCAACTAAAAAATTCTGGGCTTCAAATATCATTCTGTCTTTGAAGGTGTAATCAGACCATTAGAAGTAAAACTGATTTTAGATTGTTTACTAGATATTTCAGGTTCGAGCCCCACATTTACCCAACATTCATTATGCAAGCAGAGATGAACTGGTTTCCAGAAAAGAGAATTTCAGTAAGGAGAAGGTAATAGTTTAAGAGAAAGAGAGAGAGAGAGAGAGAGAGAGAGAGAGAGAGAGAGAGAGAGAGAGAGAGAGAGAGAGAGAGAGAGAGAGAGAGAGAAACCTAACATCAACATAAAAATAAAACTTCACTTGTGGGCACTTTATTTTCTTTCACTGGGATAAGAATGGAAAACATTATGTTCTGCCCAATGGTCTGCACCATAGATCAGTGAGTGAGAGTGGCATACAAAGACTTTCTTTGGCAACAGATTGAGTTACTGATCTCAGTGAGGAAACTGGAGAAAAAGAACAATGGTTGCAAAATGCCCCATGCCAGAGAAATAAACATAGCTTTGATTGCAATCGTGATGCTAAAAATAAGAGCTGACCTTGGAAAGTGGAGTATAATAAGGTCAGGTGGGAAAAGGGGTTTTGATGGAAGAGAATTCTGAGTCTTCACTCTTATCACTTTTCACTGATTATTCTCTAACACTGTTTTCATTTTCCCTTTTGCTTTCTTCTGTCTCTGGGTGGGTATATTATTTCAATTCGTTTTCCCTGTCTGAATATATAAAGCACATCAGATATCAGAAAAACTACCTATTCATTCATTAAAATTTGGGAACTCTTACTCATGTCTAACAAAGGGTAAAATTTGTATTCTTCTTACACTTCGTGATGTAGGATAAATCCCTTCTCAACTACAAAATATACCAGTTCTCATTCTTTTGGATGCTATCACTGGCTGTCTCTGTCTGCGTTTAGGCTAGAAGAGAAAGAAATGGACTTCAAGTATATTATAAGAAGGTTTTTGCTAGAAATAAGAATGTCTTACCATTAAAGCCACATCTATACAGTTGCCCTTGTTTTGATACAGGAGGTAAAATAAGATAACCGCTGTTTTTTGCCTTAATTACTTAAATGACTTAGTGTTTATTTAAGAGCAAAAAGGTTCCCTCCATTAGGGCTGTCTCCTCTCCATTTCCAATACACTGACAAAGGCATGCATGTAAACTCCTTCCCTGCCAATGATCAAGTTAGCCCATTTCAAATGTCTAAATCCATTACTTTCTTAAGTTGAGGAAGTCTGGGTATATTGCTAAATCCTGGAATTTATTACTGCAGGAAATTGTGAAATTCTCTTCCCAGGAGATCCTTAGAAAAAGAATTGATAACTGTCTGTTTGGAATGGTATTCAATGAAGTGTGCCTGGAGCAAGAAGGATGGAGTAAATGATTTCTGCAGGTCCTTGTGTTTCTGTAATCCTATTAAGCATCATCCCAGCAGGGTACAATCCCAGGCCTTTCAGGGAGAATGCAGATACATACTAATGTGTCTTTGCTGGTGGTTTGAATTGTAAAGGTGGGTACACAATAGGTCAGATTTCAAATTGCAGAACTCAAGTGCCAATCAGCTAATATTCATATGTTGAGGACCCTCTAAAGAGATCACATTTACATTGGATGTCATCCACTTGTGCCTGGGTTTAAAAAAATACTCCATGGGAACAGTTATCTAACCTCATCTGGGTGAGGGTAATTTACTTTGATAATGACTAACTGACTTATCCTGGTTAGACCACTGGGAAGATCTTAAGTGAGTACACACCATTTATTAAATAAACAGAAAGTTTTTTTGAGGTCATTCTCAACACTGAAGGCTTTAGGTGCATTTATTCAGTGATCATAATCAATCTCAAGAGACACTTTTAGTAACAAAGGATCTTTGGGCAATTGCTTCCTAATTAGCTTGGAAAACAAATGACACCCATGTGAATTGGGCAGAGAAGAGGATATCCCTATTGACAGTGCAGATCCAGTGTAGCCAGGAAGTCCATATGGTGTAATATGATAAATCTATCCCTGGACTCAATAGCAATATAGTGAACTGTTAAACACAGCAATGGATTACTCGAAGAGGAAATGAGACTCTCCCTTTGTACAGGACCTTTAGAATAAGGTAGGGCTTATTTTTTTACTTTGAAGTCCCTTCTAGCCCTATTTTTCTACACATTAAAAAGCTTTACTGAATTTCTAATTATATTTTGTATTCTTTCTGTAGTCATCCCAAGTCTTTGCCACATCTTAGGAATTCTAATTATTATTTTTCTAACACATGACTCCACAATTCTTATATGCTCTGCTCCTGAATGCTCATGCAGGGTTATGTAATCAACTGTATAAAAAAAATGATAAAAAATGAGTTTCTGGCCCAAGAGCACAGAATAAATCTTGTATTTGCAAGGAGCTCCCTCCAGAGGTTGCTGGAATAAAAATATGGACAAAATTTTCCCTCCAGAAAATATTGTCTGTAGCAGCACTACCACCGCCAGCTGCAAATAAAAATAAATATTGAAGAGGTACCGATTGAACTCCACCTGTCAATCTTCCTTGAAAAAGAAATATTTGAGAAACAAAAAATTTTCTACCCCAAAAATAAATGTAGTGCTATATGAGTGTTTGCACCTACATATATTTATACACACATATACATACATTTATATTTTAACCCTCACTTATATGTGTACACACGTGGGTACATGTACACACACACAATCAATAGCAAGAACTCTCTATATGCAAGGAAGAAGCAAGGTTGGTTGGGTTTTCTACACATTTTACAGATATGTTGTCAAATAGTTCCATAAAAGAAAAATACTACCCTTATTGATGCCTAGAAGGGCAACTAAAAGGGAAAAACAGAACTCATTAATTATAGTTTTTCGTATCTTCATCTGGTAAACAATAACAATGGCTAGATAGATGGATAGAAGAGAGTTAAGACAGGCCCTGCTCTCAAGGAGCTCCCATTCTAATGGAGGAGACAAAAAAATAGAGGTTTTAGCTGTAAACCCCACGGTCCTTAGGGTACGGCAGCAAAGCAGATACAATGCCTCTTTTTAAATGCCATTTCCACCGATGAAATCATCTCCGTTTCTGATGTTGAACCACTAAGTGGCAAGGATTGCGGGGGTGGAAGATCTTTCCTTTTTGAGTCTCAGCAGGTATGACTGCAGCACCTGGACAGAGGTTGCTTCTCAGGATGATCCCAGGTCTCTTGGGCTGCAGCCTTGTTATTCCAAAGGCTCTTTGCTTCAGGATCCCGAGTTGTTTCAATTGGGGTCTGAGGAGAGATGGCGGTCAAGGCTTGGGTTGCCAGACACATTTTGCCTGCGATTTCTAGCCTCAGGATGCCTTGGTGCTTCAGTAGTGTGGTACAGTTCATTGGCTTGACCTGAGGTCAAATCCTGTCTCTGATTTTTACTTTCTGTATGGCCATGGGCAAGTAACAACTTCCCTGGGCCTCTGCTTCCTCATCTAAAAATAAAATGGAATAAAAGGGGTTTGGACTAGTTACCTCTAAGCTCTCTTCTAGCCCTTAATCTCTGATCTTTTTCAAGTGGCCATATCTCAACCTGAAGCTGCCTTCTTGTCCGGTGCAATTTCTTGCCCAGGTTTGCCCATAAATTTTCCACACACAGCATGAGTCACTTTATCTTAGATTTTTTCTTGAAAACTAGTGCAATGTTTGGGCTATGCTTTAGCCCTCATTCTCAATACCTGTTTTTAGGGTGACATATTTCCTTCATGATTTCTTTATGCCACTTCCCATGGGCAAATATGTCATCGTTGGTAATTTGATACAGCCTCCTTACACTGACAATTCATTTTTCTGTTGCCTTTCCGGTCACCCTCTTGCAACTCTAACACTTCTCAGATCAAGGATCCTGGCATCCCACAATTCATAGACAAATAATATGAGTGGGATGTTTTTTTTTTTGGTACAGACATGCAAATTCATTGATGTAAAATGTCAAACTGATACAAACTGACCACTGTAACTTACAGTCTTAGATACACTCCTGGGAAGAAATGAAGGGTTGGGCAACTTGATCATCATTATACAGATAGGATGTGTCAGAAGATGACTTAAACGCAGGTCTTTATGGCTACAAGCTGGTCCTCTGGGGAATATAAGTGTTAAGAAGATGGGCTATATATTTGTGAGAAGCTTGGTATCACTGAAAGTTTTCAGCAGCTTCCCTAAAGCATAGTGGCCCTTTCTCTTCTTCCTATTCAGTTTTGGTCCTTGGCCATCATACAGCTGTAGCACCTGTTCAAGACATACATGGTGACAGTTCAATTAATCAATTAATCAATTAATTTTTGAGGGCAATGGGGTCAAGTGACTTGCCCAGTGTCACATAGCTGGGAAGTGTCTGAGGCAAGATTTGAACCTAGGACCTCCCATCTCTAGGCCTGGCTCTCAGTCCACTGAGCTAACCAGCTGCCCCCATGTTAGTTTAGTTTAATAAATGTTCCATTGAACTATATATGTCATAACCTAGGCTGTACATAGTTTTATCCCCTTTGGTTTTATGTGTAAGTAGACAAGGTAAGCTGCCCTAATTTGGTGCTTCTGGGTCTGAGATCTTGTAGTCAGTGTTCTAGGGCTCAGTGCAATCAGCATAATGTCATCTGCAAACAAAATCATCTACAGAACCTCTATGGAAACAAGGAGTAACCTATCTGAACTCTGCATAGGACACTAAGCATGGGCAAACACTCAAGTGAGCACGTCTTCTTATTTGATGTCTTACTTGGGATTGTTCCTCAATTGACTTGATCAAAATGATCTTTCTGTTTGTAGCTATCATGGAGGCTTGAATGTATTATATATGTAAGTATGTGTATTTATATATATATATATACATACACATGGAGATATAGACATAGGCATTTATAAATGTGTGTGTGTGTGTGTGTGTGTGTGTGTGTGTGTGTGTGTGTGTGCAAAGAACCATTAAGGCTACATTTGTACAACTGGGTCAAATGCTTTTAAAAATGAAACCAACAAATAAAAAACATGATAGAGTCAAGTATTCTCTGGACCTCCCAGTCAACTATGTGACTGTGAAGATGTGGTCAATCTACTATGGAATACCATCTGCAAAGCCAAAAACTTATCTGTCCTTTGTTCATACTTGCAACAAACATGTATATATGAAATAATACAGAAGCAATCTGTGCTGGAGATAATATAATTCTAAAGGCAATCAGAGACTCAAAGAAATGAAAGGCCCTAAAAGAATGAAAAGATTGCAGGCAGTACTATTACCCCCCCCCCAAAAGCAGCCAGAAAGATACAAGCAATTGCTACCTGATATAATAGATATTTTCTTTCTATGAAATTGTTATAGAGTACGGTATTGGTAATAATAGTAATTTACAACAGAAAATGCCCAGTAGCTAGACAGTCAAATAAATTGTGGTACATGCATTATTACTGTCATAAGTATATGTTAAATAAAAAGAAGCAGAAGACTTACATGAACTGATACAAAATGAAGGAAACAGAACCAGGAAAGCAATAAATACAGACTACCATACTATAAATGGGATGAAGAAGACCACCACTATCAACAGCAACTAAATGCTGCCTAATTATATGCATCAAGCTTAGTTCCCAAAAGATGAGAAAATGCACCTCCCTCAAACCTCAGCAGAGGTGTTGGTCTATGGGTTTGTCTATGATGTGTTAAATAATTTTGGTAAACTACTTGTTCCTCTTTCTTTTACATTCTTTGTTCTAATGGATGACATTCTGGGTAGGAAATGAAAGACCATATTGGAAATGCAATTATGTAAAAACAGGAAGCCGAAAAGGCGAAAGAACAAATTTGTACAAGAATCTTTATAGCATCCATTTTTATGGTGAGAAAGAAATGGAAATTGAGGGAATGTCCATCAAATGGGGAATGGCTGAACAAATTGTGATATATAATTATGATGGAATGCAACTGCACAATAAGAAACTATAAGCAGGATGAACTCAGAAAAAGCTGGGGAAAGACCTTCTTAAACTGATGTGGAGAGAAGCAAGCAGAACCAGGAGAACCTTGTACACAAAAACAGAATATTGTATAATAATCAAATTTTAGACTTAGCTATTCTCAGCAATAACGGGATTCAGGAAAATTCTGAAGGACTTGTGACAAAGAAGACTATCCACTTCCAGAGAAAGAACTCTGGAATAGAAATGCAGATCAATGCAAATTTTTTTCACTTTAGTTTGTGTTTGTTTTAGGGTTTTGGTTTTATATGAGTATTCTCTCACAACAATGGCCAATATAGAAATATGTTTTGCATGATCAAAAATGTATCACCCAGATTAAATTGCTTCCTCTGTGAGGAGGGAGGGAATAAAGGGAGGGAGACAATTTGGATTTTATAATTTCAGAAAACAAATGTTAAAAATTGTTATTACATGTAATTGAAAAAATAAAATATTTAAAAGAAAAAAAGAGGAGGCACTAATATTTAAAAAAACAGTTGTTTAAATTTGTGTAGCTCTTTATAGTTCACAAAACACTTATTCTATATGGTAGGAAGTTGAGGCTTACAGATATTAGGTTATTGCAACCTCATTGTCACACAGCTAATATGAGAGTTGGGATTTCAAACAAGATCTTCTAGCTGCAAACTGAGTACACTTTCCATTCTGCCTGTCTGAGAAGTAAGCAAAAGGAGTTTTAAAATAGAGGAAATGTATTTCAACCAGAATAAAAATTATTCCAAAACTAGAATCTTTAAGGTTCTTCTTGCTCTTTTGTTTCAATAAGGAGGCAGTAGGGACCATTTCATAATCACATCTATGACTCATGTAAATGTATGGAAAGGGGAAGACTGAGATTGCATTAGCTTCTTTAATTGGAAGCATCAGTGTGACACTACAGTCATGGTTTTTGCCCATGGGGGAGAAAGAGGATGATCAGTCTACACTGAAAAAGCACCTGGAGGCATCTCAGGCTTTTTTTTTTTTTAATCAACTTTCTGTAATTACATCTTACACACCCCTGGGATAGACAAACAGAATTATTCCCATTTCCTGATAAGAAAACAGACACCAGAGATTACTAGTATTAGGAATCCCAGTAAGGATCATGTGTCTGACTCCATGATTCTTATTCAGGTTAGATTCCCATTAAAGTCAGTGGAAATTTGGCTTGAGATAAAGAGGTCCCTTTAGTTTAGAAGTCTGAAATTGGAGATTTTACCCAAGGTCAGAGTATGGTATAGTTTTGACAGAATTAAGACAGAAACAGTTGAGTTTCTCAGCTTCCTACCCTGTCAGCAGAAACATTCTCATCACATATGAGTGAGCTAGCTGGACTCCTACAAACCTAAAAATACATGACTAAAAATTAACTACAGTATAAGTAAGATAGAAAGTTATACCACTGAATCTATTCTTGACTCCAATATATTGGGAGTAAGCTTGATGTCGCTTTTACTTCCAAGAGTAACATTGGTTACTATTGAACAATGTTAGATGACAATATGAGTACTAACTTGCAAAATAATATTACACAGTAAAGGTCACAGGAAAAAAAAAATCTTAGGATCACAGACTTTTCTCTAGAAGATGTGGGTAAGGGCTCATCTAGTTCTGATCTCTGATTCCAATCAGAATATATCTAAATATGGTACAGTGGAAAGAGTACAAGATTTGGACCTGAATAACATGGTTTCATCATCCTGGCTCCTGCTTCTGTGACCTCAGCAAGTCTCTGGAATTTAGGTTCTACATCTCTAAATGAGGAAAATGGATCTAGATGGTCTCTGAGGTCTCTTCCATTTTTGGATTTATAATCCTATGAATAAAAACCATCAAAGGTCTATGACTGTCTCAGTTTTTCTCTCCTTCCTTCCTCCTTCCTTCCTTCCTTCCTTCCTTCCTTCCTTCCTTCCTTCCTTCCTTCCTTCCTTCCTTCCTTCCTTCCTTCCTTCCTTCCTTCCTTCCTTCCTTCCTTCCTTCCTTCCTTCCTTCCATTCTTTCCCTCACCCAGGGTGGAAACACAGTAATTGATTATATTATAGACTGACAGAAGCTTTGCCCTGCTGCTCCATTTCCCACCTATGCTCTCCTACTGCTCTTCACCCTGCTTCCTTTACCATAGGAGTGTTGACACCTATCAGCTATAGCTCTAGTGTAGCTCAGAACTCCTGGGTTTCAAAGATCCACCAGCCCTAGCTTTCTGGTAACAGGTATGCACCACCACATCCAGTGACTATCAGTGTCTATGCTTTTTTCTAAAGGCCTCCCAGGGTAGATGCTGTACAATACAAGTACAATCCTGATAATAAAAACCACTCTCCTCTATCTCCAGCTTTGAAACTTAAGCCTATTCTCTTGACCTTAGCTCTCCATAAGACTAAAAGAAAAAGTGACAAGCATCCCATTCAAAAAGTCACAGAAATACAGAAGTGGAAAGTAGCTCAGTTAGATAGCTCAACCTATACCTATATGGCAATCCTTTAAGTCAGTCCTATGGTACAGGCTCTAATTCTCTGAATATCATTGTTATCCTCCCAGGGACACTCTCAATACCCTTTATAAATTGTGCTCAGAACTTAGTATTCCTGATATAATCTGACCAGGACCAAGTACAGTAGCATGTTTACTTCCTTGCTCTGGATATTGGGAATTTTTCAAAGCAGTCTAAAATTGCATTAGCCTTTTTGGTTATCATGAACTTGTAAGTCGATTATAAGGTTCAAATTATATAATATGTGCAATGCACTTTTATAAAATAACTTAAGTAAAGTACCATATGTAGAAGTTGTCATCATCATTATGCTATTATTTATTATTACTATTCTAACAAGTATATAATTAATGTGTAGTATAGGTGAAGCATTAGTTTTGGGCATTATATACCACAGCAGTTAGGTGTTGTAGTGGATAGAGCATCGGGCCTAAAATCAGTAAGACTCATCCTTCTGGGCTCAAATCTGGCCTCAGACTCTTACCAACTGTGTACTTTGGGCAAGCCACTTAACTCTGTTTGTTTTAATTTCCTCATCTGTAAAATGACCTGGAGAAGGAAATGGCAAATCACCCCAACATATTTGCTGATAAAAACCCAAATGGGGTAACAAAGAATCAGAAATGATTGAACAAAATTGCATGCCATGTCACATTCATCGTAATACATATAAATGTCACATTAATATTGTCTGCTAGACTTCAGTATTGCTTAGGAATTCTGTTTGGGGTCATGTAGGACCTAATGATCTTTCTCATATACTTGTACTTAGTAAATACTTCCTTATTCTGGAATCTTATTTTTGTTATTAAGTGAATGATTTTGTATCTGTCCCTATTGGATTTTGTTCTATTTTTATAGAAACAATTTCCCAATTAGTTGAGGTCACTTTGAATTTTATTACTGTCTTCCACAATATTAGCAACCCCAATTAATTTAGCATCATTTGCAAATTTGATGAGCACATTCTCAATTCCTTTATACAGATCATTAATGAAAACATTGAACAGAACAGGGTCTAGTTTATATTCTAGTGATCCTTCGTACAGCTCAGTTCCATTTTAAAAAAATAAATGACTCAAGTTCATACCCTTTTCATATATTCTGCCTAGAAAATGCCCCCATTTTCTTCAAACTGGGACTGTAAAATCACCAAAGACAGACAGACCATTCGGGATAATTAGACTTTGTAAATCTTTGTGCCAAAGAAACATGAATCAAAAGTACAATGTTTATGATGGTGAGAAAACTTCAGTGGGGCTTAATGCAACACTTGATTACTCAGGACTTGACACAAGTTAATTTCTTCCCCGTTATAAGGAAAAGTTAAGTTAAGGAAGAGTGTGTGCAACACCCCTCAGTGTCCTCACACCTCCTGCTTTGGGATCATTTCTCTGTTCATTAGAACTTACCCAGAAGGAAGAGAAAAAGTGAAAATTAAATCAGTGAATTTTGCTCTTTAAAAATCTCTAGTAGAATGCTTCCTGAATGGAAGTGGTTAATATTACTGGCAAAAATGAATTTCCTGTGAATTTCAAATAACCATCATTCTCCCAGTTTCCCTAAAGCCCTACACAAGCAAGTGTAGCTAAAATATATAGGCTTGAATATGTAGATATATGTAGTCTGAGTTTATAGAATATACAATCATTTCTCCTTATACATAATATATTAAAAGCACAGGGGCATTTTCTAAGGAAAAGGAAAAATAAGACATGTTTTATAATTATATGTCTACTTATGAAAAACACACTTCAATATGCTTCTATTCTTCTAGTATCTGAGGTATCATCAATGAGTTTCCCATGCTCAACATTCCAGCACCTGCTTTCTGAATCTATTTTATGCACAAGCTTCCCTTTTATGTGCGACATTCTCTCTCTTCTCATTTCCGGCTCTTGGGATTAGCCAAGTGACAACTCCTACAAAAGTCCTTTCTTAATTTTCCCAATTGTTAGTGATCCCTTTCCCCCCTCAAATTATATTGTATTTATTTTGTGTCTCTTATACTTTCTATTCTATGAATATAATATGTCTCCCTTCCTGGAATGTAAGGTCCCTAACAACAGGGTTTGTCTTGCTTTTGTCACTGTATCCACCAGTCTTCGTACAGTCTCTGGCACAGAGTAGGCATTTCATAAGTGCCTATTGATTGATCAGGTACTGCCATGGCCTGCATAGCTGCCAATCGCTCCATTCCCTCTAGGGGATGGTCTCCATGAATTTCTGGTGCTAAAAAAGATTATCACCTAGAAGTCAATTTCCTGATACTGAACTTCTTCAGACTTTGTTAAGCTCATCCACATATAACAGAAATACAGTCTGTCACTGGACTGAACTCAAAGCCTTTTTAAATTTGGCAGGCCTTGCCGGAATATGTGTCCTACTGGCATGACCTTTAAGACCCCAGGGTGAGCTCCAAACCATGAGGAAGTATCAGGGGAAGTTTTAATGGAGGCATAGTGATGTCAGCTGGGTGGTTTACTAAATAAAGTGCAGGACTTGGAATCAAGAGCTTAAATTCTGTCTCAGATACGTCCTAACTGTGTAAACTGTAAAACTTCTATCAGGCTCAATTTCTACATTTGCAAAATAAGGATCATAATAGTATATACATATGAAGTGCTTGTCAAAACTTAAAAGTACTTACAAAGATGTTGTTATTATTATTATGAATATGAGTACTGACAATCAAGGTAAGCATGAGAGGAAATAAGAAGCTATCCTTTTTTTTTTTGTTTGTTTTAAACCCTTACCTTCCATCTTGGAGTCACTACTGTGTATTGGCTCCAAGGCAGAAGAGTGGTAAGGGCTAGGCAATGGGGGTCAAGTGACTTGCCCAGGTTCACACAGCTGGGAAGTGGCTGAGGCCAGATTTGAACCTAGGACCTCCTGTCTCTAGGCCTGGCTCTCAATCCACTGAGTCACCCAGCTGCCCCCAGCTATGCCTTTTATAGTGATCATTTATGGAAATATTGTGTGGTCCATTCATAGCCTCACAACATTAAGAGAAAGCAAGGGAAGGTCCCCAAAATTTTAGATGGATCCTGTATGGTGACTTTATAGGACTTGGATAAGTGTGGCTCAAAATGGGTAAGCAGAGATGATTGTGATCTGCATTATTGAAGGGAATACTTCTATCAATGAAAACAGAGGCTCACTGGAGTATCTCTTAATTTTCCAGTGTTTGGTATAAATGTTGCTATTCTTCTTACCATTAATTGCAGTATATCACAGAACTCGAAGAGAATTTAGAAGTCATCAAGTTCCAGATTCTTCATTTTTCAGGTGAAAAAAGGAAGGCAAAGATTAAGTGACTTGTCAAGGTCATCCAAGTAGTAAGTGGTAAATTCTGGATTCAGACGCAGTTCTTCTGAGTTCAAAGCCAACTATGGTTCTTTCTTCTTTACATATACATAGGGATAGGAACTTTGATTTCATAGGAACTGAAACCACCCAAACCAGTGCAAGGTGACCCTTTCTATATGCACTTTACAGACCCAGAGCATGTCCTACAGCCCTGAGAGGTTGTGTGACTCACCCAGGGTCACACAGCCAGGATGTGTCAATCAATCAATCAATCAATCGGTAAAAATGTATTAGATGCCTATTATGAGCTGGACACATGAACAGATTCTTCAGCGCGGGTGACTAAAAGAGGTAGAAGATAAGTTTCTAGCCTCAAAGAGCTTACAGTCTAATGAAGGAAATATATGTAACTTAACATATACCAAGCAAGTTGTATACAAGATAAATAGGAAATAATTAATGGAAGGAAAGCACTGGAATTAAGAAGAATCGGGGAAAGCTTTCCAAAAAAAGGTGGGATTTTAGCTGAGACTGAAAGGAAGACATGGAAATCAGCAGGGGGAGTAGAGGAAGGAGAGCATACTGGACATAGGATACATCCAGAGAATGCCTGGAACCAAGCAAAGGAGATGTCTTATTTGCTGGAATAGCCAGGGGACCAAGGTCCCTGGGTTGAAGAGTCCACGCCAGGGCTAAAGTGCAGCTCAACCTTGTTCAGACCTCTATTTTACCATAAGGCCTTCCAGTAGGCATACTTGGTTTGGTTTGTTTAAGTTATTAGGAAAAATTATTTGGCCTGAAGAGCATGAGCCAGCTTTTCTTTGGTCCTGCCTGACCAGGAGGAAAACATCCAAGCGGTGTACCTGCTGTTCTCAAGGTGTAAGAGGTGGAGGGGCTGCCCTTCACTAGATCTCTGCTTGTGTGATGTGGCTAGACAGAATCCAGCCTGGGTAAATGAGACAGGCTGAGAACTTCTATCTCATCAGATTTGGCTGTTCCTGTCTGCCTCCACCATACAGTGTCCTGTTTAGCCAAGGATCCAGCAAAGGGCCAGGGAGATTCTTTCATAACAATAATAATACAGTACTTTGAACTCACCCAGAACCTTTCATCTCTGTATCTCAGGCAAGCAAGTGCCAATTATGGAAACCGCAAAAGAGGAGGGAGAGTACTGTGGGACAGCATGGGCCAGTGTTCTGTACGATGGCTTCCAGCCAGGTGGCAGGTGGGGGTAGGGCCCTAAAGAGAGCCTTGAGTGCCTTAAATGACCCCCACCTCCTTCCTCATTAGACAGAGGTGGTATTTTTGAATTGCTCTAAGAGTGGAGCTGCAATTTGGCTAAAAGTGCATTTTGACTCCATGCTGGGTACATTCTAGATGTCGCTCCGAAGGCTATGGAAAGAAGGAAACTGAGAACCCCTGGGACTGATTTTTCCAGTCACTCCATTCATAAAAACAAATGTGCTCCCCAGCTAGGCTGGTAAAAATAACTTCCAGTTAAGTCTTACAAACTACTTTCACGACAATGATGATATGAAACAGGTAGTGCAATCAGTTTCCCTCATTTCATAGTTGAGGAAATGGAGGCTGTAGAGAACAGGATTTGAGCCCAGGTCTTCCTGATTCCAAGTCCAGCTTTGTTTCCTTTAAATAGAATTGCCTTGATAATAATTTTAAGTACACAATATATAAAGAGAAATTTTATAAATCACTATATACTGGAAGGCTGTAATACTTTAAAAACCATTGCCTTAGAAGTCCTTTCTCTTCTAAGTGTATTTGACAAAGAGTAAATTATTCCACTATTTGGAATAATAGGGTACCATCTTCGTTCACTGAAGCAGTCTTCCTTTTAAGTCTCTTTCGAACTTTGGATTATTCAGACAAATTCCTTTATGGGGGAGCACTTTTTCAAATAGCTCCTTTCCTCAATCCAATTTTGGTATGTTAGGACTTGAGATATCATTGTCCAAATGAAGTTAAGTAAGCCCTAAGGCCCTAAGCACTGAAATGGTGCTAAGCAGAACACTTAGTGTATTTAATAAACAGAGTTCATTAAACAAGTTCTGCAGCAATACATGCAAACTTATTTACCTCTTGCATCTATAAACTCTAGCACACTTTCCTTACAGAACCTTATCCACTGGCCACAAGAGAATACTTTAAAAAAAAAAAGTTACTCTGGATAGAAGAAAACAGGGAAAGTTATAATGAAACAGGATAACAAAATAAAGTTTAAAATAGATTATTTAACATAAAAAAATTTGATTTTACTGATTCTTCTCCCTAAAATTTTTCAAGTAATCAAATAAATATTTATTGGGTAGCTATTACGTACAAAGGATTAGGATTGACTACTATAGGGATAGGAAGAAGGTTTGGTATAATATAGTATAGTATGGTATCGATGATGTGGTGTATGACATGGCCCAGTATGGTAGGATATGGTATGGTGTGAAGTGTGTGTAGACTAGTCTAGTCTTAAGTACTCCACTGACCTGTCTTTAACTTACAGTCCGAGAGAGTTGCCTAAGGCACTTGAGAGGTTCCTTGCCCATTATTACTCAGCTAGTAGGTATCGGAGGTGGGACTAACCCATGTGGTCTTTTATGCCAAAAGGCTGCTCTTGACTCAGATTTATTTGCTGTGTGACACTGGCTAAGTCATTTAACTTTTTTGATCCTCATCTGAAAAATGGGGATCACAGGACTAACACTACCTCTCATGGTTGTTGTGAAGAGTGTTTTGTAAAACTTGGAAAATGTCATAAAAATATAATTTACTATTTTTGTTATTAGTTTATGTTCATCCCATGCACCTACATTGATTTTCATCTTCAAATCCCTGGCTTCCTTCACCCTGGCACTGTTCCTTGCATGCATTTCAAAGGTTCCGAAGATCTGTGACTTTGTCATGAAAGATACTTTCTCCAACCACCTTCTAAAGTGCCCTTTGTCCTCAGAGGAAGACTTTAGTTGAGTCTTGGCACACAGTAGGTGCTTAATTAATATTTGTTTTACTGAATTTGTTGAACAGGAGTTAATGTTATTCTTCTCATACACCCTACCTTATTGCTGCCATCTAAGCATTTTTCCTGCTTAGATAGTAGCAGTAAAGAATACAGGGTATGAAAAGAATAATAACACTTTTTAATTTTATCTCAAATCCAAAGTCCTAAGCATTGCCAAGGGTAGCACTAATCTTTGCCAGTGACTTTGTGGGAATTATATCTATACAGTGACAAGGGAAAGCAATCCATTGTACTTGTTCTTGGCTCTGATTCACAATGATTTTTCAACAGATAACTTGTAATTCCTATGTTGGCTTTTTCTCAAAATAACCTGGATCTACGCAGACAAGTTCACTGTCTGCCTGTAGAGAAAATGAAAGCCTGCCATTTAAATGGAAAGAATGAAAAAAAATTAGAATTACGGAAGTGGGAAGGACACAAATGTAATAAGGTATAAATAACTAAGAGAAAAGTTCAGGATCCCATGAGTCCAATTTGTTCTCACAACTGAGTAAATATAGTCCTGTCTTTGCTGGATTTATATCAGATTCTACAAGCACTTTCCCCAAGGGAGCAGAGAGATGAGGAGAAATCAGAGGAAATCCAATTTAGGGGAACTCTAGTATCACAAAGGATTGAGAACACTAGCTAACTGATTTATTAATGAGTCACAGGCTGGCATTGTTGCCAGTGTAAGGTTCCTTTTAAAAATGACTAGCTTTTGAGATTCTGCTTTGCAGGGAGACTGTTCCTGAAAGTAGACAGTGGTACAAAAGACAGAGTTAACTTTTATTAAAAAAAAAAATCCAAATCCCAATTCAAATTTGGCAAAATAAAATCAGTGACACAGAAGTGCTAGGAGATAATTTGCCTGGGGTATAACACATGAGTAGAAAGAAAAAAATCCTTTTAATATTTTTATTTTTTTTTCTAACCCTTACTTTTGGTATTGATTCTAAGGCAGAAGAGCAGTAAAGGCTAGGCAACTGGGGTTAAGTGACTTGCCCAGGGTCACAGAGCTTGGAAGTGTCTGAGGCCAGATTTGAATTTAGGACCTCCCATCTTTAGGCCTGGCTTTCAATCCATCCAGCCACCCAGCTGTGCCCTCTAATAGTCTTTTAAAAAATAAATGCACACATTTTTAATGCCAGAAAATCACTCCCTCTCATTCAAAAAGGTAGTTACTTTTTGACAGTGGTAATTACATGTGTGATAATAATAATAACTAGCATTAATAATGCACTTTAAGATTTATAAAGCACTTTATAAATAGTTCATTTCATCTTCACATCAATGCAGGGACTTTTATTATCCTAATTTTACAAATGATGAGACTAAGATATATAGCTGTTAAGTGACTCAGGGATTCATAGAGCTGGCAAAGTGTTTGAAACTGGACTTGTACTCAGTCTTCCTGACTCCAATATTAACAGGATTGCTTTAAGGCTCCAATGGATAGTAAAACTAAGAGGGTACACTATTCTAATCCCATTCAAAGTATACAAGTGCTTTGTCCTACAGGGGTCTTCTATGTAATGAAAAACTAATTGTGCTCTCTCTCTCTCTCTCTCTCTCTCTCTCTCTCTCTCTCTCTCTCTCTCTCTCTCTCTCTCTCTCTCTCTCTCTCTCTCTCTCCCTCTCTCTCTCCCTCTCTCTTTCTCCCACACACCTTAGCAGGACTATCTTCATGAATTTCTAGGGTCAAATCATCATTTGTTAACTCTCCAGGGAAAAGCTTCTCTTAATATTACTTGTCTTATTCAGATGATAGACATATATTCAGTTGTTATGTTTACACTTCCAAGTCTTTCCAGATTCCAACGCATTTTCTTCATGAGGCTCAGGTATCTCTGCCAGGCTCATACATCTCTGCTGACTTCCTGATTGTCCTGTGACAAGAACTCTTGGGAAGAACATACTTCTGGAGAATCTTCACTTCCCTGGTAGACCTTAGATACATTCAATGAAGAGTCCTTCTCCCCACTAAATTATGTGAAGTCAATCAAAGAAGGGAGTACATCCAAAGTGCTTGAAGAAGGTATGGTCCAGTCCAGAATGAAGGTTTCCCCTTGAAATGAAGCAGTTTAAACCAGCTTGAATCAGGACAGTAGATTTCACCAGATCCACTATGTCTTTAGTTGGACCAAAGCCTAAAACAGTGCATAACTCCATGTATTGCTAGATTTGAAAAGGCATTAAACATTCATTCTCTCCACGTCCCAGAAACACAGAATTTGAAAACTGGGAGACCTCAGAGGCCATCCAGTCCAATTTATACCTGATAGGCCCAATATAACCTATCTGGCAAGTGGTCTTCCAGCATGGGCTTGAAGACCTCCAAGGAAGGAAAACTCACCATGTCTTGAAATAAGCTCATTCCACTTTTTGGAAGCTCTATTTGTCTGAAACTTTTTTAAAAATATCAAGCCAAAATCAGTCTCTTTGCAGCTTCCACTCACAATTCCTAGTTCTGTCCTCTGTTGTCAGCTGGAAGAAAAGTCTAACCTCTCCACATGACAGTTCTTCATATATACAAATATGATGTACCCCAACTTTTCTCTTCTCCAGGCTTAACATACCTAGTTCCTTTATGCTAACCTCATATGGTACCATAAGCCAGCAATAGACTGAGCACAGAGCTTGGAGTGGGAAAGTACCTCAAACATTTGTAAACCTTAAAATTTCTTAGACTTATAAATGTTGGAAATTTCACCATTGGGAAATTTCATACTTGAAAAATTTCCTACTGATAGTCTATTGGAATATGAACCCCCCTTGGCATGGGAGGGTCCTTCTCCTCCCTACTTAAGATTACTTTAGGACAGAAACCTTTTGCTGAACAATGGAAAGGGCTTTAACCTATGCTTAAGCATAGAACAGGAAGTTCTTTGACTCATGATTGATTTTAGAATTGATACAATAGAGATACTTGGAATGACAGAACCAGGTCTTGGAACTTACAATCTCCACCCTACTCAGGGTAACAGGATTTAGGAAGGGCTGCAGCAAAGGATCAAGATTTAATTATTTGAGAATATGACCTTCAACAGACATGTGCAAAGACACAGACCTCTGGGCGGTCCTGGGTTAAGCTAGAGCCACCATTGGCACAGGGAAGACATGGACAGTGAGTGGTAGATGTGAGAACTGAGGGGAGGGAACTTGGATGATTTCCTGAAAGATAGTGGGGTCTGAGGACTAGGGAGGTTGGAGAGGTTTTGCTCTGAGAGGTTGTGCTCGGAGAAGCTTGCTCTGAAGGAAGCTGGAGGTGGAGGCCCCTGAGACTGTTCCTCCTTTTGGTCACGTGAGTGATAGGGACTGATCTCTTTTCTTTGCCTCAGCTATCTAAGGGCTTGGGCCTTTTGGCCCAGCCTAAACAGAGGGGGGTATTAAGCCCTATTCCCTTCTCTCTCTCTCTCTCTCTCATACCTTTCTTCCTCCTGTTTGTAATTAAACTCCATAAAAGGTTGACTGCTGACTTGAGTTTTCATTAAGGAATTACATAGCTGAATTCCTTGGCGACCTTAAACTAATATATATCAGTCTTTTAAAGTGATTTCCTTGTCACACATTTTGTAATATGTGTGACCTTGGGCATTATTTAACCTCTATCTGCTTCAGTCTTCTCTTCTGTAAAATGGGGAAGATACTAATAGTACCCACTTCACAGGGTTGTTGGGAGGATTAAATGATATGAAGTACTTTACAGATGCTATATAAATGCTAATCTGATAATGATGAGAAGGAAGATGACATGATCTTAAAACTCTTTGCCTATCTAGCTATCTTCTCTGGGACATTGCACATAGACAGTAAATATAGTCAATCATTCAACAAGCCCTTACCATGCCCTAGGCATTTGTGCTAAATTCTGGAGATAAAAAGAAAAGTAAATGGACACATATTCTCATTTCTGTTAAGTCTAAGAGGATTACAAAGTGCTATGAAATTTATTGAAAGCAATATTGATGGGGGCTTTGTAAGGAGTTTAAAGAGAAGCCAGAAGAGCTCTTGCCAAAGATATCATAAAAAAGAACTCATTCTTTGGGAAAGAGTTGAAATCAGTGTCCTCTGCGGACTCTCCACTATAATTCAGTTAAAAGCACCTATAGATTAATTTAGCCTTTGGCTTGACAATAGTTTTAATGGCGTTAGCAGGTCCTAGGTCCTTGATTAGGCTGGTATAAGCTGCCTCACTCCTGAGGAGAGATCTTGCATTATTATTTCACTCCCGTGAGAACAAAAGGAAATGGAGAAAATAAAAAGTAGGCTTTTTAAAAGATATGTATTTATATTTACATATTGCTACACTTACTATGTGGACTCTCTTAGACTTGCCCTAATTTATTTTAGGGCCAAGACCCATGTTTATTTTCAATACTAATGAAATTGTTAAAGGTTTTATATCTATTTAGAGGAAATCAGCACACTTTCCAGGGAAGTGAATATATACTCTAGCCCCTTATTGTGGCAATCCCTCCTGTCTACTAGTGTCACACTGAGGGGCAGTATTTGGTTCTCTTTCTGAAGATACAATAACATTGTATACATGACCTGAAGAGACCAAACTCTCACTGGGTATTCCTTCAGTACTGCCTGTCATAATTGGGTCCATACTGTTTGTTTGCTGTTTTTTTTTCCTAAAAAACTATCTAAGTAGGTAGCCGAGCTCCAGAAGAATTCAAGTGAAGGATCACCAGGCATGCACACTGCTGTGCCTTCCTTGCTGAGCTTCCCTTTTCAGAGGCTGAATGTGCCCTTTCCAGACACACGGAAGTCCATCTACTGACTTCTTGCTATTGTGCTGTTTTCTCCAGACTTGCATTTTCCCCTCACTTCTGCCCCATAGATAACCTTCCTTTAAGACATAACTCAAATGCCATTTTCTGCATGAACCCTTTCCTGATCCTCCCAATTACAAGTTCCTTCTCTTCAAAAATAGCACATTTATTTGTGTTTGTTTTCTTTATATTAATTCTGGACATACTTATAGTTGCTTATAACTTGTCTTTCCTATTAAAGTGTAAGCTCATTTCAAGGTTGCTTTAATCTGTATATTTGTATTCCTAGTGCCTTGAAGAGTGAGTGCCTGGAATATAGTGGTCACTTTAAATAATTACTGATTGATTAATGTGGTAGAAAAGACTCCTATTCTGATACAGGTTGGACTGGATGCCTTATAAATAACCTCCTTCTAACTGATATTCTGGGATTCTGTAGTTCTAGGGCAAAACATAAAGGCTTTATACAAAGCATCCATAAGGCATTCTTTCCTGTAATCACAAAATAAATGTATAATTCAAAAATCTGAGTTCCTTATTGTCTTTCTAAAAACTGAAAGCTTTTAAAAATAAAAAGCTGTTTATTTTTACTTCTGAATGGCTACTATAAAGACATAAGTAATAAGAAAATATGGCTTGGTGCTGTTTATTGTTAACCAATGAATAGGATGAGAGGTGCCCTTTCCCATTAGACTTGACCATTAGAAAAGAACAGGCAGTGGTGGGAGATTAATGTAAACTTCTCAAGGATGCACCTGGCAGATAGTAACCACTCACTATATTCAATCAATCAACAAACATTTATTAAGATAGAAAATATTTATGAGTCATCTACCATGTGCCAGGTACAACATTAGACTCTGGGGATACAATGACAGAAATGAAGCAAGATGTTTCCCAAGTACCAGGGGCCAGTGGAAGAAGTGTTGTGTGCTAGGGATAAATTTTTTAACAGATAAGTAAAGACAGGATAGATGGCTAACAAATCTACATTTGATGGTATGGCTAACAACTTAGGGAATCAAGACCTTTGAAAGGAAGTGGCATTTAAGCAGAGCTTTGAGTAATATATAAATGCTTGTTTAACTGAATTACTGTTCTGATTTAAGCAGAGCCATTCTCCTAGAGCAAAGCTAAGCCAGTGCCAAGATGTCCCTTAGTTCCCTTTAATTAGTCAATCAATAAGTATGTATTAAGTATCTACTATGTACCAGCACTATACTAAGGGTTGGGGATCCAAACAAAAATAAGACACAGTCCCTATCCACAAGGAGCTTACAATTTAAGGGAGTGAGCTGTAAGGCAACTGCCTGCATAGAGAGTTCCCCAAGGCCAATACAGCAGGTCATCTACTCCAAAATGATGGGAGCTCCTCAACTCTAATCTTGCGTATTTGCTAGCTTGGTCTAGTTTCCAAGGCAATTAGTCTGCTCATCTCACACCTGTACAAAGAAAAGTGACCACTAGAGCATGCTTTCTGAACACAACCGCTACAAAATGAACAGGGATGGGGATTGGACCTATTATTTCCTTGACAAAGGGAATTCCCAGCTGAGAAAATTCCCTTGACCAATTCAAGTCAATCATTTCTCTGCAACCTCTGGTTGCCCAGACGATAGCACTGAGAAGTTAAGTGATGTATCCAAGGTAATATAGCTAGAATATATTAGAATTGGAACTTGAACCTGGCTCTTCCTGGCTATGTGCCCAGCTCTTTACACACTACACCATGGCTGACTCAGCTGACATAAAAACTGATGCAAAATTCATGATTCTAAGAAATTCAGTCTGTGTAGGCTTTAATCAGATGTCTCTATCTCACCTCATTTTCCCTCTCATTAAACCAAGCCACACTCAACAGTTTGTTCTATGTCAATGTGTGTGTGTGTGTGGTGTTTTTTTTTTTTGGTAAGGATTAATTAAACTCTGCTATAGGTTAAGAAAGGTAGAAATCTCATGAAGTGAAAAACAAGAATGGAGTCCAGAAAACAGAAAAGATAATCATAAGCTATGATGAACAGCCATGAAAGGGGACCTAGCTAAATAAAGGCATTTTTAAAAAGTAATCAAGGGAAGAAAATAAAGGAGAAAAAAAGTAATGTCAGTATAAACAGGGATGGTTCAAATGGTACTCTCAAATTTTAGTCCATTTGCTGCAACTAATCAATACAAATTACCTCAAAATATCTTAATATAAAAAATAAACTAAATGACGCTAATTACGTTCTTTTATTTAACGGTTTCCTTTTAGATTTACTTTTGCAAAGATAGTAATACCCTAAATAATCATTATTTACTGTATATGGCCAGCACTTTTACCACTGTCATCATGCAAAGAAGACATTGGAGTTAAGACTGTCAGCAAAGAAACCCAGGAGTAAAAGATGGGCTGGCATTAAAATTAAAATCAAGTAACAAGATAGTTTATGTAGTGATCAAAGGATATAAACAATCAGTTTTCAGATGAAGAAATCAAAGCTGCCTAAAGTCACATGAAAAAATGCTCTAAATCACTACTGATTAGAAAAATGCAAATTAAAACAACTCTAAGGTACCACCTCATACCTATCAGATTGGTTAATATGACAGAAACAGAAATGTTGGAGGGAATGTGAGAAAATTGGGACACTAATACACTTGGTGGAGTTGTAACTGATTCAATCATTCTGGAGAGAAATTTGGAACTATTCCCAAAAGGTTATAATACTTTTCATACTCTCTGAATCAGCAATACCACTACTAAATCTTTATCGTAAAAAGATAAAAAAAAACTGTTTATACAAAAAAAATTGTATTATATTTTTCTGATATATGAAGGTAATGGAATAATCTTGTGCTATAAGAAATGACAACTAGAAAAACCTAGAAAGACTTACATGAATTGATGCAAAATGAAGTGAGCAGAACCAGAAGAACATTGTATACAGCAACAGCAATACTGCAGGATGATCAACAGTGAATGACAGCTATTCTCAGAAATACAATGATCCAAGACAATTCCAAAGGACTCATGATGAAAAATACTATCCACCTATAGAGAAAGAACTGATGGAGTCTGAAATTCAGTTTGAAGCACACTGTTTTTCACTCTATTTTCTTCGTGTTTTTTTGAAAATATGTATATTCTTCTACAACATGACCGATATATTAACATGTTGTGCATGACTTACTTATATAATCTATATCAAACTGCTTACCATCTCTTGGCAGGAGGAAGAAAAGAGAGAATTTAGGGCTCAAAATTTTAGATAAAATGAATGTTAAAAATGTTTTGATATGTAAATGGGAAAAATAAAAAATCATTTTTCAAAAATAGATATTCATGATTATAAGAAAAAAAAAAGCCTTTGTGCTGGGCTACTTTTGTCTTAATGTCAAGATAACCCAAGGAAGGACCTGAACACACTAGGTTGACTCCCCATATGAAACTTGTAGGAAGATATAGATAAGAACTCCCAAAGATGAGCAGCTTGTGCCACATGGGTTGAGATTAGTATTATTAGCTGGTATAGTGAAATGTATGAAATCACAGATCTATTTATGAATTTATTTCTATATTACTGTTCAGTGTATCTACTAGTATTGTCAATTTCATTGTAGTATAATACTTTAATAAAATTAGTAATCAATTTGTAGTATATCTAGCTGCTCTCTATTAACCAGAACACTTGTTTTAAAAACAAAGCCATAGATCATTATGTCTGGTACAGACTTTAGAAATTAATAAGTCAAAACACACCAGAGCTGATCGAATAGACTTCTTATTTCTCATATGCACTTACTACACTCTAAATTTGTATATATTTTCTATTACACTTTCTTGTTTCCTTTTGCTAAACTGTTATCTCTACAAGGCTGTCCCCTAAGCCTGGAATGCACTCAATATTCCACCTCTTCTAGAATTCCTAGTTTTGTTCACTGCTCAGCTCATGAATCACTTCATTAATGCAACCTTTTCTGCTCTACTCTGGTATTATTAGTATATCTCCCCCTCCCAAATGATTTTGATTTCATTTTATATATAATTTAAGTATATATTATAAATTTCATATATGAACATGCTTTTTCTCCCAAAAAATTATAAACCCCTTTAAGATGGATTATATCATTTTTGTTTTTGTATATTCACTGATTATCAAAATTCCACCCACAGTAAGAACTTTATAAATGCTTGTTGATTAGTTAGTTGATGAGGGCAGAGTTCATGGTACAAAGATACAAAAAATATCTTGAATAAATGAAGCAATTTTGTGAACCGAAGTCTTTAAAAACTGATTGTCAAATTAAGTTCAACCTAGTTATTACTGTTTTTGTTTAGGTTTTAAACAGTCATTTATATGCATAGACCTTTTATTTTTAATTCTTACCTTCTGTCTTAGAATCAATACTGAGTATGGTTCCAAAGCAGAAGAGAGGGCTAGAAAATGGGAGTTAAGTGACTTGCCCAGGGTCACACAGCTAGGAAGTGTCTGAGATCAGATTTGAATACAGGACCGCCTGTCTCTGGGCATGGCTCTTAATCCATTGAGCCACCCAGTTGCCCTCATATGATTAGACTTCTTCAAGGTTTTGACGTTGGCAAAAAGTTTGTATTGATGGCGATTGACCAAGTGAAATGAGAATTAATTAATTATTTAATTAATATTTATACTCATATTATCCAGGTTAATCATTTATTTGAGTTAAGCATGACTTTTTGCCTTACTCATAATTGTCCATCACTAACTCAGAATGTTTGAATTTTCATAGGCAAACATGAATTTCATAAGTCTTATATTTCAACCCAAAGCATAAATTTAGACAAGACTCGCCTGAATTGACACTTGCTTAGTATCTGTCACAAACTTCCAAAGTAACAATGAGTTAATATCATGATTCATTACTTTTCTAATGATTATTTCCTGCTCTTTGAGCCTCAGCAATGACATCTATATAAGCATGGATGAATTAGATTAGACTATAAAATTATGCCTGTCTAATTTACTTTGAGTTGTTTATGCATGTGTGTTGTGTAAGGGACCTGGAAGAAGTGACGTTGTTCCTTGTGGTCTATTCAAGTGGTCCCAGGATAATAGATATGACGTGAAAAAGGCTGGTGTGGTTACAGTTTTGTACATTTAATTTAAGGCCCACATATATTAAGTATTAGTATCAAATAATTAATTGGTGACACTGATTTCCCCCTACTCAGTTCCAATATTTTGTCATTATTAGACTTTCTAAAATATGAAATGGGTTGGGACAAGGCCATACTCTAAGTGAATTTAGCAATTTCAGTAATAATTTCATTATTACCATTAATATTGTTATTATGGACTTGATTTCAACATCATTGAGAGGTAGCATGGCCTTGAAACCTGGAAGACCTAGAGTCTAGTCCCATCTCTGACCAATATTAGATGTGTGACTTGGACTGAGTGATTCAACCTCTCTATGCTCCAGACAGTTCTCTAAGACTAGAAGTTATAGAGAAGAGGACAACTGGCATTAGGAGAGAGAACTTCCTTATATGGGAGTTCTTGACATCAAAGAAATTGCTTGTGCCTATGCCTATCCATCATCATTTTTCACCACACTTCCCTGTTTCTGCTGACATTAACAACCTCCTTGTTGTTCAGTTTCTGAAGCTTAATTCTGTCCTTGTGTTTTCTCTCTCCTTCATCTCCCATATCCAATTATTAATCGCTAAATATTGTAGATTTGGTTTCCATTGTCTGCTTGCCCATATTTTTTACACCACATGCACTACCACCATTCTAGCTTAGCCCCTAATTACCTCTATATTAGACTAGGAATAGCCTCCTAACTACCCCCCCCATCTTTAATATTTCTTTTCTCTAACCCATTGCCCAAAATCATCTTCTCTATTTACAGATCTGATCTTGTCATCTGCTCTATTGCTTAAAGAACTGCCCAGGGCTCTCTGCTACATATTGAATAAACAGATTTCTTAGCTGGACACTCAAAAGCCCTCCACACTTTTCCCAACTTTGTTTCACTCTACCCTTGTTCATGTACTCTATGCTCCACCCAAAAGGGAATGCTAGCTGTTCCTCAATCTTGTTGCCATCTTCCACCTCTATGAATTAGATGTCAACCCCACTGTCGATAATGGATATCTTTTTTAATTACCTTCCAACTTATCTTGGCTTCAAGACAGAAGGGTAGTAAGAGCTAGGCAATGGGGTTAAATGACTTGCCCAAGATTATGCAGCTAGGAAAGTCTGAGGTCAGATCTGAACCCCAAGACCTCCCATCTCGAGGCCTGGCTCTCCATCCACTGGAGTCACTGAGCTGCCCCGATAATGGACATGTTTTAAGTTCCTTACCTATTGAAATCTTTCTCCTTCTTCAAGTACCATGTACGGTATTATAACCTCAATGAAACTCTTATCTGATCCCTCTATTTCATAATTCTTACAGGTCTTTTCTCTGTCCTAAACACATTCTACTTTATACTGTTTCTATCGTTTCTTTATCTTTTTTGTTTTATTTTATTTATTAATCTTTTGGACTGTAACTGGGATAACTAGGTGGTTTGGTAGATAAAGAGTACTGGGCTTGGGGCCAGGAAGATGTGAGTTCAAATCTGACCTCTTATCCTCACTAGCTGTGTGACCTTGGACAAGTCACGTCACCTCCATTGGCCTTAATCCACCTGAGAAGGAAATGGCAAACTGTTCCCAGTATCTTTGCCAAGAAAACCCCACATGGGGTCAGGCATGACTGAAATGACTAAACAACAACAACTGGACTATACACTCCACGAGGAAGGCACTATTTTGTTTTCCATCTTTCTATTTCTCACAGGGTTCAAAATAGCAAATGCCTTCTTTGCACATGGTAAATGCTGTGTAGATGGTTTTTGAATGTCTATAGAATATTGTCCTGCAGGGTATGGAGACTAATGGAAGGAGAGCCTCCTGCAAAGGCTGCTTCTGGTAAGGAGCAGTATAGTCCCAGCCAATCACTCACCAAGCAGTTAAGGCCCTGGAGAAACAAAGACAAAAATGAAACAGCCCTGTCCTCAGGGAGCTTATAATGGGCAAAACAAGCTGTACATAGACGCATACGTGCAAAGTAGGTACAAATGGGGAAGGGTCTCATGTAGGAGTGGGTACTTGAACTGAACTTAAAAGGAAGCTGGATCTTAAGAGACAGAGTTTGGTAGCAGGCAGGATGTGCAGAGACATGGAGAAGGGATGGTATGTGTGAGGAATAGCAAGAAGAACAATTTAGCTGAACCCTAGAAAGGGTGAAGTGAAGAAACCCATAATAAGCCTGGAAGGAAAAGTCGGAATAAAGTTGGCTTTAAAAGCCAATAAGAGAAGTTATGCCTTATCCTAGGAAACCACCTGAGCTTATTAAGCAGAGGAATAAGCTGGTGAACTAGAAGAAAATCACTCTGGAGGACAGATGGTGAACTGGATTGGGGAGAGACCAATTGGGAGGGTGTTATAATAGACCTAACAGTATGAATAAAGCAGACTTTGCTGTTAAAAAAAAAATACTCTCACATTTATATAGTATTTTACAGTTTATAAAGTGATTCGTGTATTTTTTCATTTGATCTTTACAACAATGCTGTGAGAGGTTGGTACTATTATTATCATCCTCATTGAAGAGATGAGAAAACTGAGGCTAGGAAAGGCATAAATGATTTGCTCAGTGTCAAACAGCTAATAAAGTTTTCAGGTGACTTGCCCAGACTCACATAGCTAGAGTCAGGATTTGAATTCAGGTTTTCAAAGGTGACTTGGCAGTCTCAGGTGGCTAAAAACTATGAGTATTTGAATTCAGGTTTTCTTGACTCCAAGTCTGACATTCGATCTACTCCATTATATATCTGCCTGACTTCAAATCTGATGCGTCTTACCTCCACCAATTTAGGCGAGTCTCTTAAACTCCTTGGGTCTCAGTTTCCTTATCTGTAAAATAAGAATATTTAACTAGATGGTTTCTGACATTCTGAATGCCACAATTTTATGAATATTTAGGGAAACAGTTCTTTTGCAGAAATTCTGTGGATGGCTTATAATTTTGGGGATCACGGCCTTAACAATCCTTTTAATTGGTTTTGGCACTGCAACTATGTCTTGAATGAAGAAAGTACTTGAAAATGGGCTCATTATAAGCAGAAATGGTTGAGAGTTTAGAAGACATCTTTCATCAATGCTCACTCCCCTATACTACTAGGCCTCTCAATTTGTTATGGGATAATAAGGGAAAGGCTAAATCAGAGAAAGCAATGCAGGTTTCCCTTTTCTACTGTGTGAAATGACTTAATCAGAGAGAAAGGGTCTTTAGGGACAGGTTATCCACTTTGTAAATTCCATTAGGAGGAGGAATGTTTGTATTATTATATTCTATTTAAATAAGAAAGAATACAAACCAGTATTCCAAGAAAGGAAGTGTGGCTTGATAAATAGAAGGCTAGCTTTGGGGGTGGGATGAGCTAAGTTCAAATTCTGCCTCTAACACATACCAACCAACCAACCAACAAGCATTTACTGGCTGTTTACTACATGCCAGGCACTATACTAAGCAACGGAGACACAAAGAAATGTAAAAGACATGGTTCTTGTCTTCTAGGAACCCAAATCCTAATGGGAGAGTCAACATGCAACATGCAAAAAAAAAAAACTTGTTCATTACAAGTTATAGACTAGCTTGGTTACCATGGTAACCTCTCAGTGCCTCAGGTAATGCCCCAAGTTACAGAGGGCTTGGGTTCCTGGCTGTTTTTATGGAGAGATTTTCCACACTGAATTTTCTAAACCAATGAAATCACAGGATCCATTTTACATGCTGCTGCCATTATTTACTTATGTTTAGGCTATGTCTACAAACACTAGCTTCATCTTTGCCTCATGCTGTGACCAATACATTTTCTTGAAAAGCAGCACCTTATTTCCTGTGGTAAATTTCCAGACTTGGCTTTTTTTGCCACTAGTTTCCTAGCATCTGGTATCATTAAGTTATGTATCCTTAAAGAAGTCATCTACTCCCCTCCTCCCACACACTTTTCTGAGTTTGTGTGTGTGTGTATAAATGTGTGTATATATTAAATGTCTGTGTATGTATGTATTTTTTCCCCTGGCATGGGGGGTGCAGTGAGAGTAGAATGAGAGAGATGATAGGGAAAAAATACTTAAATCATTCTCAGTGCCTTCTTAGCTTGCTAGACGTGTGGAGATTTTCTCATTCTTTAAAAATTTAACAGAATAGATTCTCACTTCATAAGATCATAGACAATGCTAAACAGGATCTTAGTGGTCTTCTAGTCCAGTCCTTACATTTTATAGCTGAGGAGATTGAAGCCTTGAAAAGTAAATTGATTTGTTCACAGTAGTAGCAGAGGCAGGAGACAAATTCCAATGCTCTCTTGCCAGATCCTATGTGCCTTCCTCTCCACATTGCCTGTTACATAACTCTATGTGAATGCTCCTTTAGCACTCTATAAAATAAAAATTTGGCCCAGACTTCACATTTTGTTTTTTCACAAATTTTTTTGAATAGCCATTCCTTTCATTCCACAACATTCCACTCCATCCTAACATTACCAAGAGGGAAGAATAAAAAGCTAATCCAGGATTAGCTTCTTCCCTGATTACTGAAGCAGACACTATTAACTTTGGGGAAAATGAAAGTCATTATTTTTTTTTATGATTCTAGACCCCTAAGTAGATTTCTTTTTCAAATCTTCTCACTCCACACACACACCGCCTCCCTCATGATATTTAAGTTATGAAAATGGTTCTCGTTTTCATGTTAATTTGAAGACAACAGGCAGAGGTATATTTTCCTTAATATTCTATAAAATGCCTTTAAATATATTCTATAAAATGCCTTTAAAATGACACCAAATCATGCCAAATTCCAAAAATCAGTATGCTACATTTATAATATACACAAATATATGAGTACAAGTCAATATACACAGATATATGACATACCCATATACTATAATTTGGATTTTTTCATTATTGCAAAAAAGCACTAAAAAACATTCATTCACAGAATGTGTGTTATATGTAAGGCACTATGCTAGATTCAAAAACGTGAAGAATAAGATAAGAATAAGATTCACAGAATTTACTTAGAAATGAAGAGCAAACCCTCCCCCCTCCTTGTTATCTAGAGCAGTAGTCCAAGATAGAACTTTAATTTTTATATATGTATTGTCATAGAATATGTTATATAAACATTGCATGTTTGGGAGCTCCCAAAGGCTTAGAACTGGAAGGACTTAAGGGTCATTTAATTCAACCTCCTCAATTTTTTACAGATAAAAAATTGAATCAATCCCCAGTAGGTTAAGTGACTTGCCCAATGTTGCACTGCTAATCAGTGGCAATATAGTAAGAAATCTAGAAATAGCTTGGTTTTTCCCCCTCCAACTACAGATATAAAAGGAAAAGAACTTTACATTCAAACTATCTCAACTCTATATTACTATTTTTACTAGATTTTTAACTATTTGATTTACTTAAGTACCTAAAACAAATGACCTTAGGTACAAACAATCATCAAAATGCAATTCCTATACTAAAACAGTGCTGGAACAGATGTTTTTCTTCCTAGAGAGGAATTTATTAACCACAAAGAACTTGCTCAAGACCACCCATCTCATTTGAATGAGGTATCTGTGCTGGAATTCAAGTGAGAGGCCAACATTTACTTAGGAAACCAAACAACCCACATCAAGTATTCTTTCTAATTGTATAAATACTAAATTGATTCAGTTTGTCAAAGTCAACTAATACTGTTTTTAAAGTGAGCTCAAAATGTTTTATGTCCCAGGAGAAAAATGACTTTGGAAAGCTTTCCTTTGAAACTGATGCAATACAAGGATAGAGTGTGGACTTTTAAATATTCATGTTTATTCACAAAGAGGGTCTTGTCCAGATGCTGAGGCGAAGGGGAGTGGAAGCTTCTGAAAAGGGGATTCATCCATGGAACAAAAGCATCAACCTCTGCCCTTATTAAAGCACCATGGGATTAAAGAAAAAAAAAGATCATTCTTCTAACAGATGGGATCCCAGTTGTACATCTTATCTTCAGGAAAGCACCTCCATCCAAATGCTATGATTGAATAATAAGCACTTAGGGCTGCAGTAATAAGAATGGAGTGAATTTATCCCTTTTCCAATCCTCCAAAAAGGGACACTTTCCATCCCACCCCCCCCAACCCCCCCACCGCATCTCCTTCAAATTTCCTATTAAGTATTTGGTCATTACATTCAAGCTCTCTCAATGTCAAGTTCAATTTCATCTACTCCAGGATTTGTTACCTAGAATCTGAATTGTTTCATGTTTTTGATAAAAAATTATCAAAGGGACTGCTGCAAGTACCAACCGATACTTGAAGCCTTTCTTAATTCCCTCTCTTTCAATCTACTTTGTATTTAGCTACTTTGTATTTCTTGTATTTACATATTTATTCTGTACATTCATATATATATATATATATAAAAATGTGTATGTATGTATATATGTACATACATACACACACGTATCCTTTGTCTCTTATGTTAGAATGCAAGTCGTGGTAAGTAAAAAGATTTTTTATTTATTGTTTTTGTATCTCTAGTGCCTAGCATAGAGTCTGTGGTACATAGTAGATATTTAATAAATAAATGCTTATTGATTGATTGGGTCCTCTTCCTATTTCTACATTAAACTTAGAATAATTTGGCACTTTTTTTAAACCATTACTTTCTATCTTAGGATCAATACTAAGTGTTGGTTCCAAGGCAGAAAAGCAGTAAGAGCTAGGCAATTGGGGTTAAGTGATGTGTCCAGGATCACAAAGCTAGGAAGTATCTGAGGCCACATTTGAACCCAGGACACCTCACTAACTCTAAGTCTGGCTCTCTATACCCTAAGCCACTTATCTGCCCCATTATTTCAGTATTTTTAATAGATCTAGGGGTTTACATCTCTACTTCTTTACGTTTCTAGTATGGTGGCCCAGTGGCACATTCATATAATCAAAGCTACTGAGGACACTGAGGCTGTCAGATCTCTTGAGCTACTACTACCAAGGGAAGGCAGAACTGGCCCAGGTCAGAAATAGCAAGTCAAAGCTACCAGGCTCCTCAGGAGTGGGGTTGGACCCCTAAGTAGTCTCTGTTCTTCTGGCCTGGGTAAGATGGTAATGAACCAGTTTTTTTTTTTAATTAAATTAAAAAAGCCACACTGGTTAAGAGTTTAACAAGAAGCAAATGCAAAGGAAGGCAACAGCACATTGACAGTCACTTGGCTGATAACTGTATCTGCTTTCCTGATTCGTGATATGCAGAAAATGGACTCTGATCAAGTATCTTGAAAGAAATAGAACCTTATTTAAAACTTGGGCACCTTATCCATCTTTCCACATAAAAGGCATGATTGCACCACTCCCCCTCCATTACAGGTGACTATTCAGAAATTGGTAAATCTCTTCCTAGATGCTCCTATCACTACAGAGAATCCTATCTGTTTCCCATATTTCACTGCTCCATAACATTTACTCAGCAGCTTAGAGGAGGAAAAAAGGAAGGAAAAGGTCTATTTATGATAGCACTCTCTTCCTAACTCTAACCAGAATCTTATCATTTGACAATACGAGTCTCGGGCCCTATACGTTTAGATTTTTAATGTTCCTGTAATAATAAAGTCTGGCATCAGTGAGAGAGGCCCAGTAGAGACCACTGTAATAGAATTTGGCCTAAAATCTGCTGCCCTTTGCATTACAATAGTGTTACTAATTTATGAGCTCTAAGTATTGTTTCCAGGAATACTAATGGGTTTTCAGTGATCCATACAAATTACCATGCTCAATTTCTCTTGGGACCAGCAATAATCAATCATTCAGTGACTACAACAGGAAGATCACTGTTAGATGCAGGGAAGGGTGCAAAGATCACATGGCCCTTGTCTTTGTGGGACCAATACTTTTGTAGAAAATAAGGGGAAAGTACTTTGTAAAGGCAGGAGTTGGAACTGGGGATCTGGGATGTCTTCATGGGGCATTTAGCATCTCTGATGGGCTTTAAAGGCTGGAAAGGTGAGGAGAAAGATGTTTCAGGCATATGGAAGGAAGAGAGTAGTCCATTCTTTGTAGCATGAAATGTATGGAGATGAGTAATATTATTTAAAGCTAGAAAATAAGGGTAGGAGGTACTAGATTGTGGAAAGTTTTGAATGCCAGGAAAAGAAGTTTATACAGGAGAGGAGATAGGGAGCCGCTGATGATCTTTTGAGCAGAAAGAATGACATGACCATCATATTCATAACATGAAGGTTTTTTTCTGATAGCAGCATGAAGCATGGACCAGACTGGGTTAGGCCACATCTGGAGTGCTGTGTAGAGTTCTGGGCATCATATTTTAGGTAGAATTTTGAGAAGCTAGAGAGAATCCAGAGGAAGAGAGTCAGGATGATGAAGGACTTCCAGTTCTGTGTCAAATAAGGACCAGTTCAAGAAAGGACAAGTGTTTAGCCTGAAGAAGAGAAGACTCAGGAGGGATATGATAGATATCTTCAAGTTCTTAAAAGGCTTCCAAGTGGAAGAGAGATTAGGGTAGTTATGTTTGTTTTTGGAGGGCAGAACTAGACATAATGAGAGGAGGATGGATGCAAAAGAGGTAAATTTAGGTGTAATGCAAGAATCAATTTCCTAATGGTATTTTAGCCCAAAGTACATTGGGTTTTCCCAGGAGATAATTCATTCTTCCTTAGTGGGGATTCTCAAGTAGTCTGTATAACTTCTCATCAGCTACATTCTAGAGGAAATTCTTTTTCAGATATGGGTTGAGATAGCCATTAATGTTCCTTCAAAGCCTAAAATTTTATAATTCTTAAGGAAAACAAAATAAATGGCTTAAACAGACACATAGCAGAACCAAGTGTATAATTATTCAGTGTAAGGTTGTTAAATGCCTCTATTTTACATAAAGGCACAGTAAACTTAAATTTCTATGACTGTGTCCAAGCCCAGTGATATATTTTATTAGTCCCAAATGCATAGCTCCTGGGGTAGTGCTGGGGGATAAACCTAGACAGATGAACTTGTTATTTTCAAGGACAGAATTATAATAGAAAATAAACAAATAACAGCAAAAAATGAGAATTTCCATTTTTATTATGAAGGTCCAAAGTGACAGCATAATGTGAAAGTTTTAGGTTCTCATTGATCAGATTTCAAGAGACCACAGACTACAGCATTCCAAGCACTTTAATTTTTGACAGAGCAAAAAACAAAATGATAAAGATGTTCTTTCAAGAGTGGAGAGAAAAAGAGAATGTGGTATGTATGTGTGTGTGTGTGTGAGTATGTGTGTGTAGGGGAATGTTTTCTGCAGGTATTCAACAGGCAAAATGAATACTGATGATCTCAGAAACCCCTAATACACATTTGGACATTCATAGGAAACTGTTATTTCTCTTCCCTGCAAATGAAGTTAATAATGAACATACTTATAAAGTATGTATAACTACATAATGTATTATGTTCATTCATCATCATTACTTCCTTCTCCCACAATGCCTCACAGCCTTGACTCATATCTCCTGACTTCAGCTAACAAGAAATGATGGTCAGAGATAAATATCAGAAAGATTATGTTGAATCCTGCATTTTTCCCAACTGTATGTTTCATGAAAGCATAAGACGTTGAAGAGTGGGGGGAAATCTAAGGAGGACACTAATATTAATGGATTATAGCCACTACTCAGGAACTGCACAGTCTACACATGCTGTGTTCAATTAAGAATTTAGTTTACTAAAATCATTGTTGTAACAACATTCTTGTTGCAAACAAAACAGGACCTTTTTTCCCTGAAGTTTCTCTTGCAACCTGTCCTTTCAATTACACATACACGGCGGTGTTACAAAAAAGAATTAGTTGCAATTTATATCCCAATATATTCTGGGCCTGCAGAAGCTCATGTCTCTTACAGATGCAACTTGGTTCATCTGAGTGGATCCTCAAAAGAACAAATATGAACTAGAAACTCATAGAGTTTGTGCTTAAAATTTATAAAATTAAACCTGCTCCAAACAGGTAATATGGGGAGGCATGCTTGCAATCTCTGGATTCAATCAGAAACAATGCATAAAAAAGCACAGAGCCTTCTCAACATGTAACGATGGGTTCCTTTTAACGCTTCATTAAACAAGATCCGATGTGATGCACATTAGAACTTTGAAGCACGTCTCACTTAATTCTACAAGGCCTGGGACACAGGACGATGCCAGAACTTCATTCATCATCTTGCCTGTTGACAAAAGGAACAATAACTGGTCATCACTGGTCAATGGAATGCCTTCTCCTAGTTATTTTTCCCCCAAGAAAAGAGGTGTCAACACAACAGCAAATGTTTCAGGGCTTGATTTGGTCTTGCTTTGTAAACTGCTGATTTCACATTAATTTATTTATTCAACTAACAGTTGAGTGCCTACCATGTGCAATGCATAGGGGGTAGTGGGGAACATAAAGAGAAATAAGATAGTTTCTGCCCACAAGGGGCTTACAATCTATCAGGGCAACCCATCTCCTCCTAATTTAACAGTATTATGTTACACTTTTTGCTTGCCCAGGATCATTCTATTTTATTTATAGAAAATTCTTCCTTCATATGTAGCATGCACATTTCTCTTTATCCTGCTTTGGTTTCACTATTGTCCTATCTAGTGCTCTGATAACATGGAAAGATTAAGCAAAGCACAATAGTGTGGGAAGCTGTTCTATCTTGGCGGTATCCCAAGCACCATCTCTAGGAATGACAGGGTACTACTTCCTCCCTGAATCCCCTACCATATCCATTCAATTTGGGGTGTCTATATTATTGTATATTATATATTATTATACATAATATACCATATTTAGTATATTTTCTTATACTGAAATGATATTGATGAGTTAACATTTCAAAGGGGCCCCCAAATAGCCATAAAATGCTTGTCTTTAATATTTTTTGTTGTTCAGTCACATCCGACTCTTTATGACTCTGTGGTCATGTTGGCATTAGCATGCCAATACTGTCCATGTTTTCTTGGCAAAGATACTGGAGTGGTTTACCATTCTCCAATGGAATAAGGTCAACAGATTTTAAGTGCTTGGCTCAGGGTCACACAGCTAGTAGGGGTCTGAGGCCAGATTTGGTCTCAGATCTTCGTGATTCCAGGCCCGTCCTCTATCCACTGAGCTCCCTGGTAAAGAGAGGTTAAAGGACTTGCCTAAGGTTACATAGCTAGTGTCTAGGGCCAGATTTTAAGTTAGGTCTTTCTGACTCTAGGCCCAGAGCTCTTGTCCACTGAGTCACCTAGCTGCTTCAAAGTCTACAAATCTTTAATATACCGAGTCCAAATAAAGCCTTTCTCTTAAATGAAAGTGAAACAAAGAAATTTGGCAATTAAGATTTAAAAACGTAATATTCTTTCTGCCCTTTTTCCCCCCCTTAACTGTGTTAACAATCCAACAGCTTAATGGAGTTTAACTTATTTCCACATGCACTGTCTATACTTTTGCTACAAGTCCTAGGAAGGATTCTTTTGGGGGGGAGGGGCACATATATATTTTCTTAAGTGAAGTAATAGTCATGAAATATATTTAAAAGCAACAATATAGAGCATGCTTTTTGAAAGAGTCGATATTCTTGCAATGAAACCCAAATAATTTCATAGCCTTTGTAGCTAGTTTTCTGATACAAAGCAGTCTCTCCTGTGAAATCTTTTCAAACCACTAAAAGTCAGACCACATTGCATAGCATTAAAATTTGGTAGAATGAAAATATCACTCACTAAAATAAAATCACATATTTAGCACTAGAAGGGACTGTAAGAGTTCAATAATCCAACACCTTCATTTTACAGATAAGAAAACTGAGGACTATGTTGCAAGATGAAGAAATCTGACTGACTTCTGACTGACTGGATCATGTCAGGATCATCAGATAGTGTTATGAATGGCAAGTTTACTGAAGTAGTTGTACTTTAGAAAATGGTACTTGTGGGCCAGAATGACTTGGCAGAGAAATACTTGCAGAGTAAGTGAAATAGTGACTGATTTCCTGAAGAGGCTAAACTAATGTGGATGAGTTGGAATATACATCACCAAAGAGGGTTGCCTACAGAAGGATGACAGATATTGCGTACTGAATAACAAGAAAATGACACCCAAGCAACTAGAAACCTATAATGATGGCAATTGGGTTACTTCCTTATTTCCTTAGAACATTATGTCTAAAAAGATGCCAAACACAACTCGCAAATTCAGTCAATGCAAATGTTTTTAAATTAGGTAAACTAGTTGTCATTTAACCAAGGACATGACTAATTTTTTTTTTACTTTTCTACTAGATGTTTGGCATTGTATCAAAATAGCAATTATGAATGCTGTGAATGATAGCCCTCTACCATACCCCATAAGAAGCAAAAGAAATGTAAAGAAATTTAACATTTAGTTTAAATTATCTCAAAGTTATTGCCAAACCTTTTTACTCTTCAAATGCCAATTATTTGAAGAAAGAGATCAGCAAATTCACTAGTTTGATTCTGTAAATCTCTAATACTGCCCCTTTGATAATACTTATAAAACTGTATTATTATTGCTCTGTTATACTGAAGCTCTAAATTTAAGCTAAGTATGGACCATATTGTAGGACTGTAGTGAATACCCTTAGGAAATCAACATTTTGAGAGAGAGGCAAAGAGCCCAAGATGGAAAAATCAATTAAGAAAAGAAAAGCTTAGATTTGCTCATTTAGGGCCATATGAAATGAAATATACACACTTGATAATGATTACATTTGTATTTCTCCTACTTGCCAACTAAGACAAACGCTTTGATGCAAGACCTTTAAGAAAAAGATGCTTCATCTGGGATAATTATGGTAATAGAAATTAGGAATGGAATTATGGTAATTTAACACTTTTGCTCTGGCAGGCATTTTTAAGAACCTGATTTCTGAAGCTGCTTAGTATTACTAATAAGTACCTGCTAATAAGTGCTACTTGACAGAAATGGTTGAAAATGAATACAAATGTATCATTAGATATGACAAAGTTGTTAAATGACCATCAAATTCTAGAGAAGCTTCCAGGGGCAAGGAATGTAAATATATGGGTAATAGTTGAATGGGTAAGCTTGATGTTCAAAATATGACATTTATTTAGCCGTTAAAATGAATTCACTATTATTTGGGTTATTAAAAGGCTGAATTCTTTATTGCCCACAAAGCATTTCTGACTCATTTAGAATTACTAGCTCTATGCTGTACCACTGTGCTAAGATTTAACATGTGCTATAGAGATACAGTGCTCCTTCTTAGTAATTAACTATTAAAGAAGTAAATTCTTATTAAAGAATTAAATACAATTGAATGCTCCAAAGCCTAGGCTATGGAGAGGGAGCAAGATGTAGGAAAAGGAACACTAGCCTGGCAGTGTAAGAAGGTTTGGGCTCATACTGCATCTCTGCCACTTACTAGCTCTATAAAATTGAAGTTAGCCTATCTTTCCACATCTCTGAAATAAGCAGAGTAATTCTTGATCAGTAAGGCTTCTTCTGAAGTTCAAAGGAAACACAAGTAGACACTATACATATGTATACATTGTTAGTATTATAAACAACTAGTCTAAGACTTACTGGAGATAGGAAGATATTCCCCTTAGAGTACCCAAGAAGGGAAAACAATCCCTAATCTATAAGTCTCTTCATACCCAGGAGCTGCAGTAGGCATGATCTCCATGAATTGCATTCTCTTAAGTTCAGAAGTGAACAATAGTTGTCACATCTTTGATGGCAGGATGGGCAAAAGTATTCTCCAAACTCAGCCATTGCCTTTCAAGCTATATTAATCATTTCCTTTACATTAATCAGTGCTGTCTATGGTGGCTGTGTTTTTAAGTGAAAAACAAGGAGAAAAGGAAGAGGAACAACAGAAGAGGGAAGCATAAATCGGTGATAGTAGATGGTTAACTTCAAAGAAAATATTCTAATTCAATAGAAATTTTGAAAGTAATTAGTATATGAAAGGCACCACACATAAAAAGTACATTCAAGTACCTACTATGGACAAAGTGCTATGGATACAAAGACAAAAACTGAAACTATCCCTACCAACTTACATTCCAATGAATAAATTTCAGTTACTTTATAGGTTAAATAGACTTTTGTGGGAACATAACTATTTATAAGATTGTTTCTAAGGAAAGAGATACTCAACTTTCCAAGAAAGCGGATAATTAACAAACAAGCATTTATATTAAATGTCTACTTTGTACTAGATACTGAAGTAAATGCTGAAGAAATAAACACAAAAATGAAATATTCTCTGCTCTTCAGAAGCTAGATTCCATTATGAGATACAATATTTGTATGTATTAGCTTTTAGAGTAGCAGATTACAAATGCCTCATTTTTACAAAAGAGATATTGTCACAGAAATGTTATAAAGCATACCAAATTTATTTCAGATGCATTAGCAAGTCATTTTTATTGAAAGAAAACCAATCATCCCAAAATATATGTGGCAATTGCCATAATGAAAGTATTCTTAAATTTTTTTAATGCCTTCACTCTTAAAATATTTATCCTTCAAATTTTCTCTACTTCACTCCAAATCTTAAACACAGACATTCTAGGCCAGTTTATGGTGGGTAAAAAGAATTGACACCAATGAAAATGGCCTATGGGAAGAAAGAAAAAGATGAACTTATACTTCAACATGTTCATAACTCTTTCCTTTTCCAGGAACGTCCTTTGGAAAAACTATACACAGCTCTGCTCCTTTTGGGGAAAATACAACACATACACATGTGTATTTATTGATGTGTATTCTTTCATATATATCATAATAGCTGGCATGTAGCACTTTAAGATTTGCAAATCTTTTATATACATAATTTCTCATTTGATCTTCACTACAAATTTGGGAGGTAGGTAGGTATATATACCCTCTAAGGAAAAGATGTTGAGGGCTTCAAATTGCCTTAATAACCCTTGCAAGGGCTTCAGGGACACAGAGGGAGCCAGAGATTCTTCCCCAGCCCTGGATAGAAGGGGCAGGGAGCAAAAGGTCATTTAGGCTGTCCTTACATGCCCTTAAGGCAGCCTCCTTTCCCAGTGGAAAATCAAGTTCATTCAGAAATGGAATAATGTAGAGTTCTGTGAATTCATTATTCACCTAAGTGTCTTAAAACATATATTTTTAGGAAAGGGTCATTTGTGCAAAATGGCCTTATGACATCCAGACAATTGACAATTTAACCTCAACTGCATAGAGGGAATTACAGAGGAACCCTAGGGCTAAGTTTGAATGCATTTTACATGAGTGTGTACATTAGAAATTGTTATTTTTAGTGTTAAGGTTAAAGGGGATGCCTTTTGAGTTTCCAGGGAGGCCACAGGCACTACAAGATTAATGAAGTACTCTCTACAACCTATTACATTAATATTTATTTTTTAAGGTATTCATCAATGTAGAATGACTATAAATAAAGACACTCAATTTTGTTAAAAAAAAAAGGAGAATGGAATCTTTAAGATAAAAGTAATAACACAATGATACTCACAGGCTAGATTCCAAAACCTTTAAAGTTTCTTAATTTGGTCATAAATTTTACAATTTTGCCCCTTCTTTACACAAAAGGTGGGGTTTGTAAAAGCTGTGCTTAAATTATAACACAAGTTCTATAAGTTAGAACTGAAAGGTATTTTTAAAGATCACTTAGTCCAATTTTTTTCATTTTCCAGATGAGAAAATGAGGCCAAGGTAGGGAAAGGAGCTGGGGCCAAGGTACAGAGGTCATATGTGCAAGCAGAAATATTCAAATCCAGGACAATATGGTTAACTCTACTCAGTGAAACAGAAGTAAGCCTTTAAAATAGCTACCAAAAATGGTTTTGAAAATTGTTTTTTTATAAGGAAGGCACAATGCTCCTTTCAGAGACTCTTAACTCAGTTATCTTGGGTTGCTGACATTCTAGCTTGAATAATTAGGCAACTGTCTGGATGGATGGATAGAAGCAAAGGCCTACAAGTCAAACCAACAAATCGTATGCCATACGAGTCCTGAAAAGAGAAGCCAACTCCAACTAATGGTTCTCCAAAGGGCTAGCTGATCAACTGGTGTAGTACCAGGAAGTATAGTATTTGTCCAACACAAATACTGCCAGAGATGCACAGTAGAGCAGTGCTAATTTTTAGGGGATATTCTAGGGGAAAACTTTTCTTCCCAATCCTACCTCAGATTAAGATCTTCAATTCCGTTCAGTAATGAGAAAAATTCTTAAAATTCTAAAAAATTCTTAAAGGGCTGGGATGGATATTTCTAAGCACTGAAGCAGGGACAGTGATTCTATAAGGCTTTAGCAGTTTAGAATTTTAAGTCAAGTTGATAAGCATTTATTACTATTTTTAAGCTTTATTTTCTTTTGAGGGTGGGAGATTTGGAGGAGAACTTATTAACAAACTACTCAAGTGGAAAACTCGGAGTGGGACCCCAGGTACTGTTTTGCTTTAGTAGTATTGTCCACAGTAGCCAGGGCTTGAGTATTAGGTGGTAAATGTAAATTCTGAAGTGGGCTAAGCCCTAGCTTAAGTTTAAGGTTTATGAAGACTAAGTATTAATATCACAAGGACAAGGTATAAATCACAGTGATTTTACCTCTGGAATGGGAACTACCTACATAGGTTATGTCATTCTAAACTTTTCCCCAGACTTTAGAATTTGATACTCATTCCTTAAATGAGTAAGTATTAATAGAATGATGTAGTTGTTAGTGCTGTCCCCACCACAAAGTCACTTTATATTCATGTTGTATATATTTCTTATTGTGCTTTCTTTGTATGTGTTGTGTACTGTCCCCTCCCCTCAGGACACTATACTCGAGCACAGGAATTGTTGGGCTTGTTTTTGTACCTGTTACCTAGTACAATTCCTGACATAATAAAAGCTTAATAAATGCTCTTTGAATGAATGGAAAACCAGAAGACCATATGAAGAAACAGATACAGCAGCTGGATACGAGTCTAGTGATTTGTTCAAGATGGTGAAGGTAGTAAGTGACATAACTAAGATTAAAGGCCAGGTCCTTTAATACCCAGTTCAATGTTCTTTCTACAACATCATGTTATGATTATTAGGTTCCCCTCAACCATCCAACAGATATTTTAAAATTGTTTATATTTGTTGTTTTGCTTTTGTTGTCTTTTTTGCTTTTGTCTTTTTCAAAATTTAGTTGTTAAAATACTAATACAATAAAAAGTACTGCATTTCATTTAAATAGGAGTTCTTAACCTGGAGTATATGAACTAATTTTTTTTAATATTAATGTTTTTAAAATCCAATGTATTTTTTATACATTTAAGAACATTATTCTGAAAAAGGGCCCAAAGTTTTATCTGTTCCCCAAAGAACTTTATGATGTAAAACTAGTTAACATTCCTTGTCTAATTTAAGGCCCCAAAGGTGAAGTGTATGCCTTATATGCAAAGATGCCTCAATTACCAAATATTCATTTAGCACCACCAGGATTCCTTTCCTATAGCCTCATGAGAACCTCACACCTAAAAATCTTTATAATTTCTTTAGCTCATCTACCGGTAGGTTATCTAGGACACCAATAAGATGTCACTTCTGAGAATTTGTCCAATTGACATGTTATACTTACAAAATATGACATGAGATTAAACTGAAACACAACAAGACAGTATGCAGCAGTAAATAAAATAATAACTATTCAAAATTCATTATAGAGTGAGAAAAATGGTTAATATCTGAAGTCAGAGAATCTGGGTTCAAATCCTAGTTCTACTATTCCATGCCCAATTATGACCTTGGGCAAGTCACGTCAGATTTATGGACCTCAGGTTCCTCATCTGTAAAATTGAGGGGATTGGACTAGATAAACTCAAAATGGCTTCTTTTTCCAGGAATAACCATATTTATATGCATATTAATATAATTCAGGTAACATTTATACCACCATCTTTGAGAAATTACATTTTGTCAGTCATTTCTACTAGCTGTTTATGGAGAAGAGGATTTTCTTTTTTAAAAAAGGAATGAATTCTGAAAGGATCTAGGTAAATGTATTTTTCTACATTGCCTCTACTCTGAATTTTATCAAGTAATACTTGCGTCTTTACTTTCTATTAATACCAAAATCTTTTGTCTTAGCAAATCTTTCTAGCTTTGACATTCACTATCCAAATGCTACAAATCAGAGCTTGATTTGTCATTTTGTTGGTTTTCAGACATAAAAAGAGATGGAGAAATATCAATGATGTAGTTTAAACATAAACATGCCAAGCATTTTTAGAGAGTCAATTGTTAAACATTTATCAACATGCCCTTGTAAACAGCCATCAAGTCTTATCTATCCTTTCCTTTGCTACATTTCTCAACTCTGCCTCTTCCTTCCCATGTCCGCTATCACAACTAGCTCTGCTTTCATACATAAACTGCTAAAACAACCTAACTTGCGTCCTTGTCTTCAGTTACTCTCCATTTCAATCTATCTTAGACCACACTGCCACATAAATCTCCCCAAAACACCTTTTTTCATCATACCTATTCCTAGGTCAAATCTTTAAAAATTTCAATTGTCTGATCTAGGACAATTCAGAAGATTAATGACAAAGAATGCTATCTACCTCCAGAGAAAGAACTGTTGGAGACAGATGCAGATCAAAGCATACTATTTTTCACATTAGTTTATTTATGCTTTTATTTTGGAGTTCTGGTTTTACATTTGTTCTCTTATAACAATGACCAATATGGAAGTAAGGTTTGCATGATAATACATGCATAACTGATCAAATTGCTTATCATCTCTGAGACTGGGAGATGGGTGGTGGTGGTGAGAGACAATTTGGGTCTTAGAATTTCATAAAATGTATGTTTAAAGTGTTGTTATATGTAATTGGGGAAATAAAATATTTTTGAATAAACAAAACAAAAAAACAGAAAGAAAACAAAAAAGTCAATTGTACTGTGCTGCCTAAAGGATAAAATTCTCCAACTCTATAGCATGGTTTTCAAGACTCTCCAAAACCTGGGCCTATTGATATTTCTAGACTTCTTTCACATCACTCCCTTTGCAAAAATTCACTGTCCCAATCATATCAGTATGCCCATCCACTGTCCTTACTTGATTGTATGAATACCACATGAGGAAGGTAATGACTGGTTAGTAACATACCAGGCATATATCTATCTACATAGTTTATCTTTCTTCTGCCACATAATAGGTGTTCAATAAATGCTTGCTGACTTAACTCTCTTTCATCAGATTAATTTTGATGGCCTCATCTCATCCCCAAATTTACATTTAAATCTCTAGTCCTGAAAAGTTCTGTACTGAGATAATATCATTAGTTCTACTCTATTCATGAAGACTCTTATCATTCAAACAAGTAAACTTATCTATATGGAAATTTTCAGATGGGACTAAAGTCTGTACCTTTGACATGATTCCAAGTTGTTTCATTATATATTAAAAATTTTAGATCTGATTATTTCATTAAGTTGGATTTATTATTTATTTTAGTTATTTATTCATTCGTTTATTAATTTTTAAAACCCTTACCTTCTGTCTTGGAGTCAATACTGTGTATTGACTCCAAGGCAGAAGAGTGGTAAGGGTAATGGGGGTTGAGTGACTTGCCCAGGGTCACACAGCAGGGAAGTGTCTGAGGTGCCTAACTCTCAATCCACTGAGCTACCCAGCTGCCCCCTGAATTTATTATTTAATATAATTTAGTTCTAAATAAATTTCTGGATGCATTATAAATTTTAAGACTCTTGATTTATCAATTGCCCTTGTACATCTTTATAAATCACTTTTCCTCCAAGGCTGTTTGCCCCTCACCTCCCATTAGTAACTATCAAATCTGGAAATATATTTTTATGAGATTATTTCTTTCTTAATTCAAGAGGAAGAAATGAACCTCCACTTGCATGGTAAAGTAATGTATTAGGGCTCATTCACTATTTTTCCCTTTATGTCAAGCTTCAATATAATAACAAAGTAATGATTTAAAAAAATCATGGCCATTCAGAGATTGCTCTGATATTTTCTTTTCATTCTCCCTACTCTATTTGTTTTCAAATCTGTTTCAGACTTCTAATACACCACTGATGTTTCCCAAACTGTCTAGGCAATTTTCCCTTTTAAAAAATCTTAAAATTTTGATGCTAATATAGATAAATTTAGTCTAGTATGATCATTTGGCACTAATACAGCCCTTTGTGTTTTCAAAATACTTGGCATTCACTTACATTTCTCTTCTTAGTTCAGTAAATGAGGCTGATATGCTCAGTTTTTAAAAAGTAAACTAGGATGACACACTCAGTTTTTGAAAAGACAAAGATGATGCTACTACTTTGTTGTCAGAAGTGCATATTCTTTGAGTTGTTTTCCCAGGAGATTTGTCTAGTACCATATGAGCTTTTGAGAAGGCTTCCTTTGGTAAAATGGAATAAATCCACCAGAAAGCTGTCTAGAAGCGAAGGATCCCCAAGGTCTACAAAACAGTTCTCTGTGCAAAGCTACATAACACATATGTACATCATATCTCTGACGTTGGACTCATTAATACCATTCTCTAACAATGCCAGTGAACTATTTCACATATAAAATAAGGAAATAGCATTAGAATTCAAGTAGCTAGAACATTCCAGCCACTCCCAGAAATCTGGGGAACATCCAAAGTAGGGCCAATCAGGATATGCCTCGTAAACTACAGGATTCAGGCAGCTGTTTTGTTAAAAACATGTCAAAAAGCAATCTCTAATGTTCACCTCAGTCTATTACTAAGGTCTCCTCTCTTCCTCCCTCCCTCCCCTTCGCCCTCTCCAGCTAGGAAGTGTCTGAGGCCAGATTTGAACCTAGGACCTCCCATCTCTAAGCTCTCCTTTATCTCTGAAGCAAATTAGAACCTATATGTGCTTTTGAAGATCTTTAAAATGACTAGATTTAGGCTTCACCTCTGGGAAAAGTCCAAAACCATCCTGGAATTGGAGACAAGGGTGGTCTTCTCCCACTATATGCCTCTGAAAAGTTTTCATGGAGTTTGGAGGCACACTCAAAAGCCAGACGATGAATCTGGTGTATTTGATGAGATGAGAGTCAACAAAGCATTGTTGCAGATAGACTGCTGGATCTGAAGGCAGGATGACTTGGATTTGAATTCCATTTCAGATAAAATAGCTCTATGACGCTGAAATTCTTAAAAAAGTTAACAACTTCTTAGAACCTTAGGTTTCTTCTACAAAATGAAGAGGTTGAGTTCAAAGACCTTAAAGGTCCCTTCCCACTCTAAATCTGTAATCCAATCTATGTTGTCATTTCTTGGAAGACTAAAATTGTTCACTTGGACCTGGGCATTTTTCAAATTTTAGATTCTTTATTTAAATGTACTATCTCTATGCTCACAGATGAAAGAACATGTATGTGTATGTACATATACATGTATGTATGTATAATTAAGATCCCACAGAATCAGAGAGCTAAAAACAAATTAAGGGAAACAAATTTTGGTTTTGAAGTTTTCCTCTCTATTTCATTTTGGTGTTGATATCTGAACCACGGAATCTTGACCTTTGAAAATTCTAATTTTTTTAGGTAAATCAAAACATTTTCTGAATAAATTATCATCTCTCTAAAAATATCTCTTCAAATATTATTTCAAGTGAATGCCCTCACTATTTTCAATTAGACAATATGAAAACCAGTTATTTAGAAACACAATTTTGTATGCCTTTGGTAAGCCATAGTAGCAGAATCCTTCTCTCCTTACTAACTCCACATCATTACTTGTAGTAACTGTTGTTTTCTAAAGCTAAAAAAAAAAATCACCTCACCTTCCATCTTAGTATGAATTCTAAGACTGAAGAACAGCAAGGGCTAGGAAGTGTCTGAGGCTAGATTTGAACCCAAGTCCTCCCAACTCTAGCCTGGCACTCTTATCCACTGTGCTACCTACTTGCTCCCATATATGCAGCAACTATTTTGAACCTTTTGCTCTTTTCTTCTGTCTCCAACTGCATGTCTGTCTTACTTATTTATAGTAGACACGTTCGTTCTCACTTCACTTTAAAGATTAAGGCCATCCACATGAACTTCCTCAGTCACATGTTACAGGTAATTGTGTTGTTTTCTCTTCTTTTCTTCCTCTGTATTATTTCACTTGGTGATCTCATCAGCTTCCACAGATTCAGTTACCATCTCTCCTGAGATCATTCTCAGATCTTTTTGATCAGCCCCAACTCCTCTCCTTACCTCCAGACTTATGTTTTCATCTGCCACTAGATATCTCAAATTGAATTCTCATAGAATTATTAAATTTAAGACATCCAAAACTGAACTCATCTTTCCTGCCACACTCTCCCTTCTTCCTAAATACCGCCATGATTTTCCCAGTCACCAAGACTCATAACCTAGATGTCACCTTTGACTAACTACTCATTCTCCAATTCCTCCTAGATCCAGTTAGTTCCCAGTCCTTTGTAACATCTCTTATATGTGCTTCTTTCTTTCCTCTGACATTGTACTCACCCTGCTATAGCCCTTAACACATTACAAACTCAGATACAGGGACACTGGCCTCAGACCAAACAATCTACCTCTTGATTGTGGGCATATTTCACTGGGTGTGCTCCATGCACAGAATAGTCTTTGTTCTTATCTCTCTCTGCTGGCATCCTTGGCTTCCTTAAAGGTCCTCCTCCCTCTGCAAGAAGCCTTTCCCAGACTTCCTTAATATTAGTGTCTTTCCTTTGAGATTACCTACAAATGATTTTGTATGTGCCTTGTTTGTAAATGGTTGTTTTTATATTGTCTCTCCCATTAGGTTCTTAAGTTCCTTGAGAACAAGGGCTTTCTTTCTTTCCTTTCCTTCCTTCCTTCCTTCCTTCCTTCCTTCCTTCCTTCCTTCCTTCCTTCCTTCCTTCCTTCCTTCCTTCCTTCCTTCCTTCCTTCCTTCCTTCCTTCCCTTTTCCTTTCTTTCTCCCCTACCTTCCATCTTCAAATCAATATTATATATTGGTTCCAAGACAGAAGAGTGGTAAAGGCTAGGCAAAGGGGGTTAAGTGTCTTGTCCAGGGCCACACAGCTAGGAAGTGTCTGAGGCCAAATTTGAACCCAGGACCTCCCATCTCTGGTTCTGACTCTCAATCCACTGAGCCACCTTGCTGCCCCCTTGCCTTTCTTTCTATGCCAAACATGTAGCACAGTACTCGGCAACTAATACGGTCTTTATAAACGTTTGTGATTTGATTTAAAATTCTTATGTCCCTCAAAGCTCTTTAGCATTTCTCTCCTCCCCTCAGTTCACTTGAAAAGGAGGTATCTCTGCCCATTTTTAAAGGAAATCTCTTTTCTTATGTTCAACATCCTATCACCTCCTACTTCTTCCAGGACTCTGCTCCAGCATGGATTCTTTATCTGATATCTTAAATCTTCCCCTTTTTCACAGGCTCTTTCCTATCTGCCTACAACCATACTCAAGTGTCTCTCTCTAGTAAAAAAAAAAATGGGGGAAGATAGAAGGAGAATCAGAGCATGGACCTACAGTTTCATTGATCTGAGGAACTACCAGGTGAAGAATCTCCTTCTGTTAATGTAGGTCATCATTTTCTCTGAAACTTATAGTCTAAGGAGTTGCCTAGAATACTGAGGGAATGAATGACTTGCTGAGAGTGATGTAGCCAATATGTCAGAGACAAAATTTGCACTCAAGTCTTCAAGGCAGGATGTCTATCCACTCTGCTATGCTATGAATGCTCTTTAAAAAAATAAAAACCGGGGGGCAGCTGGGTAGCTCAGTGAATTGAGAACCAGGCCTAGAGACGGGAGGTCCTAGGTTCAAATCTGGCCTCAGCCACTTCCCAGCTGTGTGACCCTGGGCAAGTCACTTGACCCCCATTGCCTAGCCCTTACCACTCTTCTGCCTTGGAGCCAATACACAGTAGTGACTCCAAGATGGAAGGTAAGGGCTTAAAAACAAACAAACAAACAAATAAATAAAAACAGTATCACAAATATTTTGGGGCATATAAGACCTGTCTTTTAAAATCATTACCATTGGGATTTATGCCTAGCAAGCAGTGGGATGATTAGGTCAAAAAGAGTATTATCATTTTAGTCACTAGACATAATTCTAAAGTGTTTTCTAGAATGTTTGGATCAACTTATATTCTCACCAATAGAATCTTGGTATGTCTGACTTTTCACAAACATTTCAATTTACTAGTAGGAAATATATTGGGAAATACTGGTGATATAAGGAAAAAAGTGAGCAATCAAAATTTACTTTAAAAATAAAGTTCATGTGTGCATTTCAGTTAACCAAAATAAAAGTTGAGATAAATTTTAAAAATTAAAAAGCCATCCCTGTAGCCTTCTATCATTTAGATACCGTCTCTTCCTTTTCCTCCTTTCTGATACTAAATTCCTTTAAAAAGCAATAGTCATCAAGTTCAATTTAACCAAAAAACAAAACAAAACACATTTAAGTGCCTAACATGTCCAAAGTAGTTTGTGCTAGATTGTTGTTCAGCGATTTTTAGTCAAATGTGTAGGTTTATTTCCTTAACTTCCTTATATCCTTAAGATTAATTCAAGAAGCATAGACCTTAACTCCTGTTATGTTTACACATTCAAGCAATAATTTTTTAGGTAGTTACTGTTGTTGTCATTCAGTCATTTTCGTTTGTGTCTGACTCTATGATCCCATTTGGGATTTTCATGGCAAAGATGCAATTTGCCATTTCCTTCTGCAGCTCATTTCAGAGTTACACATTCAGACTCATTCAGAGTTACACAGCTAAGTGTTTGAAGCCATTCAAATTTTCACTCAGGAAGATGAGTCTTCCTGACTTCTGGTCGGATACAAGGTATAGAGTTCAAAATTTTCATATACTTTCTCTTCAATATTTCCTCTTGCCTTCTACAAAAATTATCTTTAAGGTCACTGGGAATTTCCTAATTGCAAAATTGAATGAGGGCTTTCTTAGTCTTTATCCTTCCTGACCTCCTTGTAGCATTTGCTCACACCCTCCATCCCAAAATAGGCCGACTTCCTTAACTCTTTTATCTAATTAATTATTAATGTATTCCAGGCATGAAAGATAGCCAATGCAAAAACACAAAGGTGGGATACTGAGTGCCAGGTCTGAGGAACATTCATGAACTTAACTCTAAGAGAATTCCTTAGGTCTTCCCCTAGGAGCTACTTATTCTTATTTTGATCATAATTTTAAGTGTATTTGCCTGGTTTTCTAGGGCATTCAAAGCAGTAAAGTGATGGAGGGGTGGTAAGAAGAAATAGCTAACATCTTAAAAACAAGAAACCTAGAAGAGAGAAAAATGAAGAAGTAGACTTGAATTCAAAAAGCCCAAGAGTATGGGTCATGTAGTATAAGGACCAATAGCCCTATACAAATCACTTAAGCTAATTTGGCTTCAATTTTGTCATCTGGAAACAAGGAAAATAGTATTCCTGATGCCTACTTCACCATCTTGTTGTAAATAGCAAATGAGATAATGAATGTAAAGCATTTTGTAAATGGATCATAAATTTAGAGCTGGGATTAATAGAGAGCATGCACTTGAAACCTTTGATTTCACAGATAATTAAACTGAGATCCAGCAACAAAGTTAAATGATCTGTCCAACGTCCTTGAGTTAGTAAGTGGTGGAACTGAGATTCAAACCCTGGGCATCTTACTCCAAAATTCAGTGTTTTTTCTATTGAGCCATTACATATACAGCTGTTGTTAAAATTATTAGTATCATTACACAGCTCAAAAGGCCTGAGCATCATTATTATAACATAGTACAGTGAGTGAAGTTAATAATGATAATGTTAAATTATGTTCACTATACTCTGGTTGAGAAAAAAGATCCAAAAAGATCTCTTTCCATAAAATAGTCTTTAAATAAAATAAGGTTTTGCTATGACATAGGCTTTAATCATTTGGAAAATTTCCTATGTGAAACATTTTATTCTCAACTAATATGTAATGAAATTTTATTTCTTTCCTATGTGTAAAATATATGTATAAAAACACACATATTTATATTCTCCTTTTAGTAACTAGGGGTAGCTAAGTGGCACAATGAACAGAATGCTGAACCTAAGATGACATATCTTTCTGAATTAAAATCCAGCTTCAGACTCTTAATAGCTATGTAATCCATGACAAGTCACTTACCTCTGTTTGCCTCAGTTTTCTCAACAGTATCTTGGAAAATAAACCTCAAAGGGGGTCACAAAGAGTCAGGGGACTGAAAACAACTGAATAACAACTCAATAATTACCTAAAGAATTATTGCTTGTATGTGTAAACATACCAGGAATTAAGGTCCTATGCTTCTTGAATATATTTGTTCTATAGGGCAGCCTCGAAATCTCCTGATCTTCAGGATACAGCTTAGAGAAATAAACTTGTGCATCTGACTAGAAAAGTAGGTGTAATCGACAAAATTAGATAATCTGAACACCAGTTATAATTAATTAGCTAATTAATTACTATCCTTTAGTGACACCTGTTACAAAAGTAAATAAGAAAGGAATTTACTGGCAAATAAAAACTCTGTATGCAAAAAAAAAAAACTTGAATTCAGAGAACACATGGACATATCATTTGAAAATGTTAAGTTATGCAATAGTCTTTGGCCCATATTAAGCCATAGGTAGCTCTGCAGGTTCTGGCTTGACCTTTAATTGCATTTAGTTCTGTTTTTAGGTTAATAGACTTTAATTTCAACAAAAGCTCCCCTGAGAGGGATAACAGCCTTTTAATGAGGAGAAGTACAAGGAAATGGATGTATTTTTCTTTTAAATATAGAAAATCCAAACTTTCCAGAGGTTTAAACCCTTTGAAAGATATTTGACCTGGTATCTCCATGCCTCTTAAAGAAGCAATACAAAAACTACACCCTGTGGGTTATGTAACCACATTCACATAAGGCTGTGAAAGTTCTTAACAAGATTTGTGCAATGACCATATGTGAACAAGATGGTTTTCCACATGAATCCCTCCTCCTTTTTCTGCTGTCAAGTTGCTTTTTTACATCTCCTCTCTATCCCCCCACTAAACTCAGCAATTTTACATGGCAATCAAAATTTACATTTCTTTATGGGAAAGAAAAACAACACAGTTAGAAACAGTTCCTGCATTTTCTGAGAACCATTTTATTTATTTAATTCTTGAACATATACTATCTCAACAACAATTCTACGACACTAAAAAGGCAAGGTTCAGGCAAATAGGATTTGCCCAAGATCACACTACCAGGAAGTGTCTAAGGCCATATTTGAACCCAGGTCCTCCCTTCTCTACCCCTGGCCCTCTATCCACTGTCCCACCTAGATAACCCTGAACCAATTATTTTAAAAGGCCCATTATATTAATATTGCTAAAATTTCTTCATAGAGACTAGTTTTAAAAAGGCCATTACAATAAGGGAGGTTTAGTGTAATTGAAAATCCATAGAACTGAAATGCCAATTATTTGCTTGTATTTTCTAGCTTCTGAAGCTCCTCTTGTAGATGAAGGATAGCATATATTACTGGCAACATCAGATGATGGGAAAAACACTGGATTTGAAAATAGAAACCCGAGATCAAATCATAGCTCTTCCACTAAGGTTACCTGGGTGACCTTAAGCACCTTAACTTCTAGGGACTTCAGTTTTCTCAGCTCTAAGATGACAGAGTTGTACTGGAGGGTCTCACAAATCCCTTCCAGTCCTAAATGGCATATTTGTCCCCAGATACATGAGTCTCTATGGCAGTTGTTCCATTCTGTGTTCTGTACCATGTTCTCTATTCCTCCATGGGTTTGATTCCCTGAAGGTAAAGTCAATAAAGTTTGCAGGTTCTGAAAATGAGCTGCTCATTTACTTTCTCATTTCCAGGTAGGGAGAAAGTGACCCCATTGGCTCATTAGTAAGCATTTATTAATTGCTTATTGTCTGCTAAGTACCTACACCATGTCTCAGAATCATAGATTCAGAGCTAGTGAAATTTAAAAATCATTTTAATCTAATTCTCTCATTTTACAGATGAGGAAATTGAGGCCCACTGAAGTTAAGTAACTTGCCCAAAGTAACACAGGTAGTAAAGTAGAAGAGCTGGAATTTAAACCCTTTGGTCACAAACTCACTATACTATTCAAGCTTTGTACCTTCAATGGCTCTACAGGAGTACTCTTCCATATTGGTCATGTATATTATGTATTAAACAAATAAATTATTTAGATCACAAAACCATAGTGCTATAGGGGACCTTTAAAGTTCATGCACTCCAACCCATTCATTTTCTAGAGGAGGAAACAGGAGCCCAGAGAGGTAAAATTCCTGGCCCAAGGTTATATAGTTAGTAAATGGCAGTTAGGCAGAGAAGAAGGCTTCATGTGACAAGGCAACATCACATTGTTTCATGCTAGCTACAACTGTTATCATATATTATACAATTACTATCAAGGAGATTCATATGCTTTATCTAAATCATTTAATACTTGTGAAAGGTTCAGTTTTGAAATCTTCCATTCATAGGATATAAAGCCAAATGGAACTTTTTTTTTTTAAAGACAGAAAAAAAGGCTGCATAGATCAATAGTTTAGAAGGGATGCTTTCAGCATCTGGCTAACACTCCTCCATGTTTCAAAAAGTCTGCAGGGTACATCTGTGACCAGTAATGAGCTTCTACTGCAGATTAACCATTCTGTGTCAGCAAGCTGTCCTCCAATTAATGTTCCAGATAAAATTTTATGCCAAGAACCTTCATCTTTACAAGAGAGAGACTGAAATCCAAGGCTTTCTGGGTTCTTGCCACTTAGTAAAAGTGCCTTTTTGCCTTTTACCAACCATATAGATCCATGGTTAACAAAAAGAGAAAAGGGACTTGTTTGTATGTCAAGTTTCCAGGAAATATCAGTTTTCATTAGCACTGTGATGCTTTACCTGTTCCAGGCCTGCCTGTAGCCTCTTTCTCCTTCAATCTATCCTATAATCATAGGCAAGATTAGCAAGCCTTACTTTGATAAAAAATAATTCTCTTTATTGAAACTTTTTTAAAAAGCTGCTTTTTGCATCAAATTGAAACATCTGATCAAGATCTTCAGGAACTCCATCAGCTACCTAGATACATATACTTTCATCTCCATTTATACTGTCCTCTTTGGCTAAGAAAACTCTTGGTTTTCTTGTATATGCTCTCTTTATTCTGCCTCCATGTCATATGCCATCCTTACTTGAACTGCCCTTTCCATACCCTTTAAAATACAACAGCAACACTATCTAGCCCTTGTACAAAAGTCTTAAAAATCAAGCCATCCAAAACATTTTTTGACAAGATATTCTGAGCCCTAGGTAGATGTTCTGTGTGTATGATACACATTATGCATCCAGACTCGTAAGATCATGTCACATTTTATGTGTTCTTAATCATTTGTCATAAGATTGAAACAATGGTTGAATCTTTAATTGATGTCTGGATGTTCTATATCATTCTTTTTTTGACAGGCAAAATCATTAGAGGATGGTGAAAATATAGACACTACTGTGATTTTGTGCTTAATTGTGATTAATAAAATCAATCCAATAAATTCAGTAATTATTTAATAAGCACCTGCTATGAGTAAGGCATTGTCTAAGCAATAGTGCTGAGAAAAGTGAAAAATAGTCTGTTTTTAAGGATCTTAAATTCTACTGGAAATATTTACACCACAAGAAATTCAATATTTCTGGCTCAAAAATGGAACAAAGGGCAGGAGACATTATTCTTCTGAGGTAACTAGTCAAGATTTGGTAAAAAGTGGAAAGAGGGAAAAAAAATTAAGGATATCAGAATAATGGGAAGATTGTGCAAGTGTGAAAGTGATTGCCAACAGAAAGAATCAAGGTATCTGTAACGAAACACAGAAGAAATGAGGATGGGAAGAGGTGAGGGTGATATATTGTATCTAACTCCTTAGACAATGAAGGAAGAAAAGATGCTTCAGAGGTTGGGCCAGATAAAGATTTTCATAAGCACCATTTAATGGCTCCTGGGATGGGAAGTGTACTAGGCTAAGAATAACCATGCCTGTCTGGTAGGTCAGGCTTGAGACTTGATTAAAATAAGATACGCATAGTTCATTCCCAAATTAGCAAAGATTTACTTAATCATAGCAGGGGAAGGATATTAAGCAGGATATTAATTTTGCTGAGTGTGTTTTCTAGTGGTTGGTCATACTGCTGATCTACTGGTCAGAAGTCCAAATGAAGATCTCCTCATGCCTTGGGGCTTTTTGCACCAAAGCAACCAATGACCTGAGCTTTAGTCCTCTTAGGTTTGAACATAGTGTTGATGCCTTTGGTGGGGGAAAAAAAAAAGCCTAACCTAACTAGTGGGGAACTCTATAAAATAATCTCTGTAAGACCTAAGGAGAGGCAGTGGCTATTTCTATATCATTTTATTAAAGTGATTTGAATGGCCTCAATTGTCTCAAACAAAAGAGAAATTTAAGATCATTTGCTATAAATGCAAGGGACGTAGGTATGTGGAGGGTAGACAAAAGACTAAAAAATGTTTAAATGTTTATTGTGAGAAAAGAGACAGGGTGCTGAAAAGCATAAAGATGAAGGATTGCTGAGCAGTCAGAAGCAAAGCCCCATCTGTGGTAAGTACCATGAACTTGCAATGGATCATATGGATTTTACGATTTTCTTCAGAGATGTTTGGCAGCCCTGGGGGAAGCAGAGGGAAATCAGAGGTTGGAGGTTACCAAGAAGTGAGAGTTAATAACTCAAGAACGGCAGATTGTGGGGACAAAGGATTCTAGGTTTTGAAACATTCATGTGACACTCGCTAAGTTGTTAGGGCTGGGCTGGAAGCAAGAGAAACCTGAATGGAGAAGATGGAGTGAAGGGATAATATGGATCCAGGGACCTGAGGTCACAAAAAAGGGTAAAGAATGGGTTTATTACTGGAAAACGAGGGGATGCCCCTCAATTGGGGAATGGCTGAACAAACTATGGTATATGTTGGTGATGGAATACTATTGTGCTAAAAGGAATAATAAAGTGGAGAAGTTCCATGGAGACTGGAACAACCTCCAGGAAGTGATGCAGAGCGAGAGGAGCAGAACCAGGAGAACATTGTACACAGAGACTAATACACTGTGGTATAATCGAACGTAATGGACTTCTCCATTAGGGGCGGTGTAATGTCCCTGAACAACTTGCAGGGATCCAGGAGAAAAAAACACCGTTCATAAGCAAAGGATAAACTATGGGAGTGGAAACACCGAGAAAAAGCAACTGCCTGAATACAGAGGTTGAGGGGACATGACAGAGGATAGACTCTAAATGAACACTCTAATGCAAATACTATCAACAAAGCAATGGGTTCAAATCAAGAAAACATCTAATGCCCAGTGGACTTACGCGTCGGCTATGGGGGGTGGGGGGGAGGAAAAGAAAATGATCTATGTCTTTAACGAATAATGCTTGGAAATGATCAAATAAAATATATATTTAAAAAAAAAAAGAATGGGTTTATTGTGAATGTGGGAATTAGATACTAGAGGAGAAGAAAAAGTGCTTTTCTCCCAACCACCCTGTAGGGAGTATAAATGTTGTTACGCCAACTTTATCCACGTGCAGCTGAAGTTCTGAATGATTAAGCAACTTGCCCAGGTTTGCTTCAGTATCTGAGGTAGGATTTGAACCCATCTCCAAATCCAATCCTCTAGAAGCACCACAGTGTTTCTCAAGATAGTGGGTTCAGATTTTGAAGTAGAATTCAATTCTTGAGACACAGCATGTGTCCCTAGGCTGCTGTTTGTTTGAATTCCTTGAGGAAGGAAGTTTTTGGAGTTGAGAAGTTGATGCAGAGTGTGATCAGCATTATTGCAGGAGTCAAAATGAGATGACTACTGAAGTGTCTGAGAAAAATGGCAAGGAAAGAGGTGGAGAGTAAGATTTCAAACCAGCTACTCAAGTTATATAAAGTTATGAAGCCAGGTGATCGTTTGGAGATGGACATGACAAAACCTGACAATTCCCAGCACATGCTGGGTGAGAGAAGTGGAAGAGAACACTGAAGTTGCTAGTTTGGTGGCTGAAATAATGGTGGTGCCTTTCACAGTTGAGGGGAAAGATGAGTCCTATTTTGGTTATGTGGCGTTTAAGGTACCTATGTTATACCAGTTGAAATGCCCAATAAAAAGTTGGTGGTAGGAGACTGGAGTCAAGAGAGGGCATTCTGCCTGTGTCTCTTGCATTGGGACTGGATGCCTAGAATGGGGGAACCAGAGATGACAGGAATTTGGTGTAAATTAATGTACTATGTTCTGTTGAAAAGAACTAAACCAAAAGAAGCCTTTTAGAAATTATCTTCCCATCGTTATAACTAAAATTTTTGAAGTATACCTCTACTATGCCTCATCTCCCCTCCTTTTCTGCTTCTTTTTGGAGAGGCTGAGCCTTTCAAAGTCCAAGGGAGTGGGTGGGTGCAGCTAGGTGGCTCCGTGAGCAGTCAGGCCTAGAGATGGGAGGTCTTCATTTCCAATCTGGTCTCAGACACTTCTTAGCTATGTGACTCTGGGCAAGTCACTTCACCCTCACTGCCTAGCCCTCTCCGGTGTTCTTCCTCAGAACCAATGCAGTATTGATTCTAAGATGGAAGATAAGGATTTTAAGAAAAAATGCAAAGTAGTGAATAGGCTGATAATCCAATATAACACCATGACATGTGGACTCTGTGTACTCTCAGCACACTGTAAGTTGTGTTTTTGCTCTTTGATGGAAAGACTGAGGCCAATCTGGAGTGGCTCTATAATGCTATGGGGAAAATCCCATTACTGGGCAGACAACACTTACTAACTGCATGCCTAAAGCATGGTTTCATCATCTGTTAAATGAATGTGAAGAATATGTGGACTACTGCAAAGGGCTGTTGTGAGAAAAGTGCTTTGTAAGTCTTAAATAGATAAATTACTACGAGTTTTAATTATTAGGGAATTGGACAGTCCCCAAAGAGGTAAGTTTGACTCCACGTGGCAGCTCTGCAGGAAAAGAGGGCACTTACAGCTATAGCCACTTTTGAGGGGTTTGTCTCCGTTAGGGAAACCTTCATTACTTCAGCTTGATGGATTATACAATTTGTTCTAATAAAGCCTGGCATATCAATACCCACATAGTTAGTAGGCCTTTCACTAATATTCTTATCTGATTGATTACTACAAAATTCCATCTTAGTAGCCAATGTCTTCCATGAATTGTTTCAGATTTCTTCATTAGACCTTCATGGCATTTTCTCAGGCTGTCCGTTCTGCCTGTGTGATCATACTTAACTGGCAAATACTATTTCATCATATTATTTTCAGCTCTCCTCTGCCGACATCTGACTCTCTGTGGGCTGGTAACACTCAGTGTTGTTTTGATATTCGGGTATTGGCTATAATACAAAACCTTCAGTGGGTGAGTAGTGACCTTATCCTGCTGGTTGCTTAAGAAACTAAATAGGGGGAGCAGCTGGGTAGCTCAGTGGATTGAGAGCTAGGCCTAGGGACGGGAGGTCCTAGGTTCAAATCTGGCCTCAGACACTTCCTAGCTGTGTGACCCTGAGCAAGTCACTTGACCAGAATTGCCTAACCCTTACCACTCTTCTGCCTTGGAGCCAATACACAGTATTGACTTCAAGATGGAAGGTAAGGGTTTTAATAAAAAAAAAAGAAACTAAATAGAATATTTGTTACACTTGAACTCATTTAATCTGGAAGTGCTGGGGCTAGTCCCAAGCTAAAGGAATTCTGGTTTAGATTCTATCAGTACTAGAATCAATCAATAAATCAATTATTGGACAGTTATTAAGCATCTATCAGAAAGCAATGAAATTCCAAGAGAGTTCTCAAAATAATTCATAATGTACTGGACTGAAGGCATAAAATATGAAACAATTCCTACCGAAAAGGAGCTACCAACATCCTGTGACATAAATATAGTATGGGTTCAAGTCTGCTTCTCACACATACTATATGACCTGGGCAAGGGATTTTAAGCTCTTACTCTCCACTTCCCCCCAAAGTAACTCTCTTAAGACTAATCTCTATGTCTTAGAAGAATTACTGATCTGCATCAGTAGGAGTTTCGAAATCCCTCAATAAGAACACCCTAAATCCAGATAAAAAAAAACAACAGTAACACAAAGTGGAATGTGATAAGGGAAAACAAAGAGAAGGATGCCCTCTTTGAATAGAGCAACTCAGAGGAATACAGGATGTCATCTTCCCGAAAATGTCTTATTGTTGCATGACGAATGACAAATCATTTTCCTCATTCTTCTCTTGTAGAGTCAGGACTGTGTAGTGGATAGAGAATTGGCTTCAATGCCAGAAAGACTTAGGTGAAAACCCTGCCTCTGACACTGGCTCTGTTACTGGCTTTTTGATCCTGGAGGAGTCACTTTGCCTCTTGGTGCTCTAGGTGGTATTGATAGAAAGAACTCTCTCACCTGGGAATTCTCTCTGCCAATGAAAGTTCCTATCCTTATTTTCTAAAATGTCCTCATCTTTTTCTTTTTTTTTCATATGTTATATTATATTGGACTTTTTAGCTGCAGATTTCTTATGGCATTTTTTTTTTAATTCTTACCTTCCTTCTTAGAATTAGTAGTGTGTTTGTTCCAAGGCAGAACTATGGTATGGGTTAGGCAAAGAGGATTAAGTGACTTTCCCAGGGTCACATATATAATAAATCTCTATGGTAAGATTTTAACCCAGGACCTCTAGACCTGGCTCTCAATCCACTGAACCACCTAGCTGCCCCAGCATGCATAATCTTAAAGTAAACCTTCATGGAGTTTACTTTTAATACTTGTCATAATGCTACAGTCTTCCCTTTATAAAATCAATGTTTTTTTTTTCCTATAAAGAGAGACCTATCTTGACTCCATGATTATTCAGATTACTACCTAAGCCTCAGGTTAGAATGAATATTCAACTTAATTGTGTGGTTGTGATGATATTCTGTGCCCATTTCTAGCCAATTAAAATTAAGGTTGGTAGCTTTAAATAGCATTTCTTTAGAGAATATGAGGAATGTGCAGGACTTTCCAAAAATGCCTTCTGTCAATGGTTTTTGTTCATATGCCATGACTGCCAAGTATTTTTACTACACTGAGAATGCTGCTTCAGCTGCATTTGAGTAGAGTAATGGTGATCTCTAATGGCCTGTGCTGAGTTAATCATAGTTATTCATTCCCTGGAAACAAGTCTGAGAAAAGCCACCCTCATTTCCCATTTAGATTCCTGAAGTATAGCCATTCCAATATACACAATCTATATCCTCTATTTGTTGGAATTAAATTAAATGCAAAAACAGACACTTAAAAAAACTGTTATCTACAACTATGTAGAAATTGAGGATGAAAAGAATCATGATTTCCAATTGGGGCATCCTAAGGAATATGGATTTAAAGGAAAATTAGATCTCTGAATATTCTCTCCTACCTTTTCCCACATAAACTAGACATTTACCCATTACCCTATGGTGTATGTATTCTATCATCCATCCAACATATTCAAAAGACAAACTTTTTTATTTTCACGTGTCTGAACCTTCCTTCACCACAAACCATATGCACTAAAAGTTTCCTCTCTTATTCCCACAGTCTCCTAGCTTTAGGTGTTATGGCTTACAATGTCTTTTCAACACCCTCACATTACTCAGAGGAGGGAAGAATGGTAGAAATGCAGTAGTTGAATATACTCTAAGAACACAGAGGTAGGAAGAGGACAATAGGGCTCCTTATAAGATACAGAGAAATGATTCAAGTGAACACAGGTAGTCCTTAGTGGCTACCTTTTCAGTTAAAAAAAAAAAAGCCTGCACATAGTTTCATACTGACATATATTATGCTTTTCATGTAACAAAAATTAACGTATTTCTTTAGAAACTGAAAGTGCTTTCAAATGAAAAAGACAATTTAGCATGGAAGGCTTTGGGAAACATTTGGTGCTGAGAGGGCTCTGGCAACATTTTTCTTCTTTAAAAAGTGTCAGTGAGACCTGGAATCCAATTTTCTATAATTAAAATAGAAAATCTGGGGCACAGTCTTATGCTGTATTCTCCTTTTCCAGAGAAATAGAATGTCAGAGGTAGAAAAGACTGCTGGGGCCAAAGGATCAGAAATTTATATCAGGAAGGGATCTGTGAGTTCAAATTCCTCATTTTACAGATGAAAAAATCAAGGCCCAGAAAGTTAGTAAACGATAAAACCTGAATCCAAGGCCCGTTCTCACTGCTCCTTCTATTACCCCATACTTATCAAGTTTCTTCTCTAAAACATACTGGGTTTTAACTTGAAATTTTCCACTGAGAGGGAACCAACTACCTCTTGAGGTAGTCAGGCTCTTTCATTTTTGTACACCTCTAATTTATAGGAAGTTTTTCTTAATATTGGGTCAACACTGCCTACTCTATAACTTCTACCTATTACTCTCAATACTTTCTTTGAGGTCAAGCAGAACAAGTTCAATCTCACACATAATTCTTCAGATATTTGAAGACAACTATCATGTTCCCTGTAAATCTTCTATTCTCCAGGTTCAACTCTCCAGTATCCTCACCAGAATCCTATATTGCATAAGCTCAAGGATCTTCACCATCCTGATTGCCTCCTCTGGATAAAATCCAATTAATCAACAGGCTTCCTAAAATGGGGTTTCCAATACTGAATGCAATGTTCCAGATAAAGTCCATGGCAGAATATAGTGGGGCTATTACCTCCCATATTCTGTATATTACATATAAGATTATATGGGCAGACTTCACTGCCATTGATAACATATTCAGCTTATAGTCCTCTAAAAGTCACACATCTTTTTCAAATGAACTGCTGTCTTGGCAATATACCCCACTTCTTCCATCTTGTACTTATGAATTTGATTTTTTGAAGTCATTTAAGACTTTACGTTGACCTCTATTAAATTTTATTAGTCTTCCTAAGAATCACCTAGGAAAGGAAAATGAAATTTACATTTGATTTTTATTTTTATTGTCCATATAAATGAGTTTGGAGAGAAAACAGTTGAATTTAAGGACAAACAAAAAATTAAGCAATGAAAATTTTTTCATATAACTGAAGTAGATACTTTGTAATTACTATTTAACCATTTTTGATAGAAATCTTTATAAAATGTATTACTGATTCTCTTACCTTAAGCAGAGAATGCAGAACATACGTCTCCACAAATACTTAGAACTATTTTTGATCTCATTGGTGAGGGTACACCTTCCTCCAATACAGATCATAACTTTTTCATCTTCATTAGCCTGTATGGTTCCCACCTTTTTTTAAAGTGCCCATGGAACCTGCGACTAACTATTAGCCTTTCTTTGGGTGTTTTAGCATGGTTCAATTGCTTCAGCACTATGTTCATTTATGGGCTACTTGACAATGATGGAAAAGTAAAAATGCCAATAGTCAAAGTAACATTTTTAAATAGTCTAGTAATTGTGTGTCCTAGAACTCTGGCACTCTACCACCACCCCAGGGGAAAGGGAAGAAAATTACACAGGATGCTATTTTGTATTTGTCTGATTCATGGATAGCTATATTAAAAAAAAAATTCACAGTGGCAACCCTTTTGATGACAAGCTATTCTCATACATAAATAGCTAAGGTGCTCTTCAGAAAACAAACATAGTCCATGGCCAATATAAGCTTGGTGGAATCTTCAAAGGTTTGCACTTCCTCACATGTAGTAAAAACTCAGGATCACTAGAATAGGTCTTTGGTGGATCATGAATTCATCATCTCCTCTAAAGCTGCCCTTCCTCCCAAATCTCCTTTTTCTGTACTCTGCACCCATTCACCTAGGCATATAAACTTGAAGTTGTCTGTGAAACTTTTCTATCTTGAACCCCCCCACAGAAAATCAAGCATCAAATTTGTTGTTTCTATTTCCACATATAACCTGAACTTCTGGCCCCTCCTCTCTATTTCTAACACAACTGTTCTGGTTCAAGTCTTTTATTGGTTCTTGCTTGGATAACTGTAAAGGCCTCCTAATGATTCTGACTTCTCTCTAACCCACCTTCCTTGCTGCTGCCAGCATAGTCACTTAGAATGCCCTGTATTCATCAGAAGGAAAAATGAGTGACATGATATGGAATTTTAATATTTCTGAAGTGCTTGGATATGCCACACCTCTGTACAAAAATCATCAGTGTCTCTCTTACCTCATAGCACTCCAGTTGCCTAAAAGATGCTTACTTCCCCCAACATCTCCTGCTTAAAAATTCCTCCTTTGCTTTCAGTTCCAACTTAAACACTACCTCCTTCATGAAGCCTTCTTTTACTAGATCCTGTTCAGACTCACTCTGAGTTAAAATGATCTCTTCATTCTAATTTTTTTATAGCACATTTGCCAGATTCTCCTTCATCCGTATCAAATTCTAACTTATATGTTGTACTTTTGTGTGTATATGTTATATGCCCCATTTTAGAATAAACTCTGAGGATATGGGGCTGTGCCATTTTTCCATCTTTGTATCCTCACTGTTGAGTATGATGCCTTGCATGTAAGAAATACTTATCAAAAATAAGGAGAACCGGATTGACTTAGCATATATGTAATTACAGCTTCATGTTCAAGCCAGGAGTTGAATTATGAATGGGTCTTTAGGAAAAAATTGTTACCATGCTGACACATTAAGTAGATGATTTCAATCTATTAATCCAACTGCATAGCTGGAACATTCATATAATCCACAAAGAACTAATATGAGAGAAAATATGGCTTAAAATTGAGATGATGGATTTGGTCACACTATTGCGAATGACTGTTAGCTTATTCTATACACCAAAAAGTGAAATGGAGTATCTCCCTTTATTTGGTTAATTTACGATCATATACATGACCAGGATGATTAACCTGTGCTAAAATCTATTTGGGGACATGGATTCTTATAAAATTATTCAACTTTCTTTTCCCTTTGAAGTGACTAATTTCATGAATGTGCATTCACAATTTCCATAATTCAATGCCCCAAGAAGCAGTGATTTTGCTAATGCAGGTACTTGCTCCATCAATGGAAATTATAAACAATCTTAAGAAACACTAGAGTGAAAAAAAATTATCACTTGAGGCCAACCTTTTATGTCCTCTGGCATAATCCTCATAAGGTAAGTAAATACTTCCCTACCAAGTGACAATTAGTCAACTGCTTTCAATTACAAATCATGCTGAAACCAAGTGAGCCACTTAAAAATGTGTGCTTGCTCTACTCCTCTAGCAGGCCAAATTTCATTACACCTAGCAGCATTAGGAAAAAAAAATTCTATTGAACAAAATAGCTTTCAACCACATGCCTAAAGTCTGGAAAAAATGAGATTGCATGAATATAGGGCCTTTCAAGCAAGATAAAATAGGACACACAACATGTGGTTCTATACTCCTTCAGGCTACTAATAATGTTACCATAGCATCACTGTTAGGTCATGAGTAAATGGTGAAAGGTTATTTGATAAAAAAGTTGGAGGGGCTCTGGTGTCAAAAAGTATACAGTTAAGCTTGCTTTAGGGAGAAAGCAATTTGCATGAACTCAATATGCAGCAATTACAGAAGAGAATTAAGTTACAGTTGCTTTGGTTCAACAACTTTTTGCTAGCCTATAGTGATGTGACAAGTACATGGAAATCCTGGGTCAGCTGTTTTTATACAGAATTTCCTAACACTGAATTCCCAAGGAAATCAAGTCACTTTGGCTCCACACTTTTGGTTTGTAGATAAGAAATGAATAGAAGACACATTATCCAATAGCTGTTCTACTTATGTTTGTCGAGCCAGCTGTTAGTACTTTTTCCAATATAGCAACATCTTGAGAAATGAGATATGTACCTTTTAGAAGAACTTTCGATAAAGTATATTTTTTGTTTTTCTGCTTTGACAGGGTGGTATAGTAATAATAGCTCATAAGCATATGGTGCTTTAAGGTTTGAGAAACATTTTATTATAAAATGTCATCTTACCCCTCCCAACAGTAAGGTGCTATTTTTAAAAAAGCAGACCTATGATTTCATTAAAAAGGGGAACTCCCATTGAGGAACAACTTCTTCTACAAATACAAATGACATTTTCTTGGCAACTGGTAGTCTAATAGAATTGTCTGGAATATTGGGAACTCATTACTTTGTCCAAGGTCACAAAGTCAGTATATGTCAGAGGCAGAATTTTGAACCCACATCTTTTGGACTCCAAAGCTAGTTCTCTATCCATTACACTAGTACTTTTTCCCAACTTATTTTGGTCTCTGCACCCCAAGGCTTTCAGTAAATCATCTTATACTTTTATTTAAAATGAAAAAATTCTATAATTTACTTTGCATATGAACATAAGAAATAGCAGGGGCTAATTTCAACAAGATAATACAGCTATTTATCAGTCTCCAGATCTCTTGACAAGCTTCTTGAAGCCCTTGAGGGTATGTATACAGGCTCCAGATTTGAAACCTCTGTATTCTACTGTGCTGTTATTATTATTTTTATTTTAAACAAAAGGAAATTGAGGCATTCTGAATTTAACTGACTTATTCAGGATCACACAACTAGTGTTAAGTAGGTTTTGAACCAAGATCTTCTGAACTCTCAAGTCTGACCCCATCTATTCATTATGCCATGGTATAATTGAAAGATCTTTAGACTTGAGGTCAGAAATAAGAAGACCTGTGCTTGGTCCTAGATCTGCTGTTTATTGGCCTTATGACCATAGTAAATAGATTTACCTTCCCTGAGTTTTCTTCCTCATTTGAGGAGAGGTGACCCAGTAAATGGAGTGCCAGGTCTTAAGTCAGGAAGTTTTGACTTCCTAAGTTTACATGTGGCCTCAGATACCTACTGGCTGTGAGACACTGAACAAGTCAATTACTTTACCCTGTTTGCCTCAGTTTCTTCTTCTGTAAAATGAGCTGGGAAATGGGAAACCACTCAAGTCTCTGCCAAGAAAACCTCAAATAGGATCACAAATAGTTGGACAAGTCAAAATAATAATTGAACAACAAACAAAAATGGGAATAACATCTGCCCTTCATACTCCACAGGCTTGTGAGAATCAAATTACATAAGGCATAACTGTTTAACAAATGTAAAATGCTATTATTATCACACAGATACTGTTGCTGAAGAATTTGTTTGGCCCTTACAGAAGATAGTAACTTCTTCAAGATAGGTCTATATGCCAGTTAAGTAATATTCATAGTTCTGTGATGATGCAAGGCACAAGATTCAATAGTTAGTGTAGAAATTGGGCAGCTATATCCAAACATCCAGGTTGAATGCTTCTAGAGTCAGAGAAAATTTCCTAAAAAACTTATTAGACAAAAAGGAAATATTTCCCTGTTCTTCCTCTTTAGAGCAGGCTGTCATAAAAAAGAATAACCAAAAAAAAAAAGTTTAAAAGGCATTAGCAAAAAACAGTCCCTACTTTTAAGGACCTCACAGTCTGATGGGGAAATCAACACACAAAAAACTAAATATAAATAACATGGAAACAAGACAAATTGGAGCTATAAGGAAAGCAAGGGCATTAATATTAGGGAAGTTGGTGAAATGCTCCTAGCAAAAGGAGGAATTTTAGCTGGAATATGAAGGAAGCCAGAGAAGCCAAGAGGTGGAGATCAGAATGGAGAGGATTCTAGGCAAGGGGGATACCCAGTAAAAAGGCAGAGTCAAGAGATGGAGTAAGTCTTGTTGAGGAACAGCAGGAAGCCTAGTGTTTGGGGATCTCAGAGTACTTGGGGGGAGGTGGGAAGTAAGTTTTAAGAAGACTGGAAAGACAGGAAGGAGGCAGAATATAAAGGGCTTTGAAGGCAAAACGGGATTTTATATTTGATTCTGAAGGTAGAAGAGAACCACTGGAATTTACTGAATATGAAGGTAGATCAGAGCTGAGTCCAGAATGGATAGGAGCAGGAAGATATTTAAGCAGCGAGACAGAAAACGACTAGTGCAAGAGTCCAGATATGAAGTGGTGAGGACCTGTCCTATGCCACATAAAGGAAAACTTTTTTAGTGATCAGGGTGGCCAAAAATGGAATGGGCTGCCTCAGGAGGTAAGAAGTTCTTCATAAGTCTAAATTTTCAAAGAGATTAAAAGTTTCATAAAGGGCATTTCTACTCAGGTAGGGCTTCCAGTAGGTGACTAGCAAGGTTCTTTGCAACTCCGAGATGCTCTGGTTCTCTGGTCGGTTAGTCAGTCAGAAGAGCATGGTGACTGGAAGCCTGAGAGAAAATTTTAATGACTATATCTATCCAGAGTGACAAAAAATCTAAAAGACTTGAGAAAAATAGAATCGTGAGGGAACAAGATAATTGGGAAATGAATTAGGGAGTGAAAATGAAAGATATGAATGTACTTAATATATTGGGTGGGGCGAGCTCATTAGAGCATGCTCCATATTGATTCCCGGTTGTATGACAACTACAAACCTATGAACTATGGTCCAAAAGATTTGTTATTCACTCATTTTCAGTTATGTCCAACTCTTTGTGACTCCATTTGGAAAGATATTCTAGTAGTTTGCCTCTTCCTTCTCCAGATCATTTTTACAGATGAGGAAACTGAGGCAAGCAAGGTTATATGCCTTGTGCAGGGTCATATAGCTACTTAAGTATCTGAGGCCAGATTTGAACTCAGGGAGATGAGTTTTCCCAAGTCCAGGTCTGGTGCTCTATACACTGTCCTACTTAGCTGGCCTTGTACTATAAGATACCGGAGCTAAAATGTCCTATAAACTTTTGAGTGCTATATGGATGTCAGTCACTAGTACTTTTAGCTTTTCCTAACTGTCACAGGAATGATAAGTATATAAATTTCACAGCTAATGTTTCTGATGGATGTCCAAGTTTATAGTTTCTTCAACTTTGTTTTATAATCAAAACTTTCCTAGGCAGAGTCTGAAAATTCTATTTTGAGGTATCCACAACAGAACACTGGAGAGAGGCGAGTCTGAATATTTTTTCCATGCCCCTTGCACAATCTTTGCACTGTGGAAATGAATTGCTAGGCTGGTACTGGGGGTTGTTCATTCAGCTTATGTTTGTTTTGCGTTTAGTCCAGATTTGTGATTTCACTGCTGTAGGGAACTCTTGGTGAAGAAACTCTCCACCAAAGTAGACCTCTAAGTCTTCTACAAAGGATGTGTTGCCTGAAACACTGAGAGATAAAGGACCTAGCCCTGGGCCTTACAGCCATGCGCGTAAGAAGCAGAACTTGAACTCAAGGCTGAAACACTGATGAGTCATGACTCAGGGAAGCCTCTAGCTAATTTTTGCTTTTAAAGATACAAAAGTATTCCACTTGAAAAGATATGATTCACTTTGTATATCTTTAAATCGACTGAACAAACTGAATACAGACTGTGGAAGACATTTCCCAAACTGTCACACTTGTACGAAGTTGCTCTTCATAGCTGAATGGCAATGAAAAGGCAGCACATTCATAACTGCTGAAGTCATGTTGTACTCCAGGCAGTGTTGATTCTGAAATAATAATAACTCATGTAATACTTCAGTTTCCCACCGTTTTCATGTCCATGATCTCATCTGATCCTAACAATAACTGTGTGAAGTAAACAGGGCAGATATTACTATCGACCCTATTTCGTATAAATAAGGGAAATGAGACCCGGAGAGATTCAGCAGTGCATTGTGAGGCAAGAACTAATTTTTGAATCCTCCCTCTGGTATTTGTCAGCTACATGACTGTGAAAGTCACAGCCTCTCTGGGCCTCATTGCCCACATCTTTTGCAAACTAAGGGACTGAACTGATCTTCTTCTCGCTCTACATCTAGGCTCCTGTGCTTCTGAGTTATCATCTTTATGAGTCTTAAGTTCCTTATCTGTAAACTGGAGATACAGGCAGCCAGAGCACAGCGGACGGAGAGCTGGGTCTGGAGTCAGAGAGGTGAGAGTTCAGATCAGACCTCAGATTCTTCCTACTTGGGCAAGTCACTTAATCCTGTTTGCCTCCGTATCTGTATCAGTAAAATGAGTTGGTGAAGGAAATGGCAAACCATATTAATCTCTTTGCCAAGAAATCTCCAATGGGGTCACAAAGAATCATACACAATTGAAATCAATGAACAAGAAAAACAAAGTGAAGATAACCCCTATCTCACAGGGTGTGAGGAGGTTCAAATGAAGTCACTTCTGTAAAGAATCCAACAGGAGACAATTATTTTTATCTTGTTACTGGATAAGCTAGGCCACATAAGGAGGGAATGGGACTAGCACCCAGGCCTTCTTCCAGGCTTGTTCAATGCCTTTTCAATGATATCTCACTTTGAGAGGAAGACAGGGATAGGAAAGGAATGAGCATTTGTAAAATGCTGTCTATGTACCTATGCATTTTATAAATATTATCTCTCTTGATTCTTACAGAAGAAGCAGGTACCATTATTATCTCCATTTTACAGTTGAGGAATCTCAGGTAAACAGATGTTTAATGTCCTGTCCAGATAACACAGCTAGTAAGCTTCTGAGATCCATCATTCTATCCACTGTGCCATGACTGGGACAATGTGTTCTTCAGCTGAAGGCATAGCACCATGGGAGGTACTGTGGTGGTTATGTAAGTTCAATTTAAGAAACATTTATTAAGTGCCTATTAAGTACAGTGAACCTTGCTTAATCCTAGAGAAATTAAAAAGAAAAACAACAAAACCATCAAAGAACTTAGAAATTAATGGAAAGTCTAGTATGGAGCGAAAAGGAATATCCCTAATAAGCACATGTCCCCAAAAGTAATACAAGAAATAGAATGTGATCATCCACACATAGCAAGATAAAAAACAAAACAAAACTCAAAGAAACAGATGTGTTGGGGGGAGGGGTCGGGATGGTGTTAATCAGGCAAGGATTCATCCAGCCTGGGCCTTAAAGGGAGAGCATGAAGTAGAGGCATCAACAAGCATTTAGTTCCAACAGGGAGTGGATTCCAGATACTAAATTTGCTGGCAAATGCACAGGATGGGAACACAGAAAGAAGGAATTAGTGGAAAACTATATGTATAATTTGGTTGGGATATGAAATGTTTTTACTGTTGATCTGGATTTTTTCCCCCAAAAAAACATGCTTATCAAATCTGTAGGTAATTACAAAGCTGGGAAAGTCTGTTAATGTGTTAGATGACAGTCAGGAGGTAAAAAAAGAGCTTAAGAGGCTAGAATATAGGGCTGAGTATAAAAGATAACAATTAGAATAAATGTAAAATCTGACATGGCTTCAACAATAACTTTTCAAGTGGGACTTGTGAAAGGCATGCTAGACAGGTTGATAAAAATCTGGATATTTTAGGGGAGTGCCTACTCAATATGAATCAACAAAGTAAAACTATAGCCAAAAAGTTAATAAAATCACAGTCTATAACCCAGAAAGAGGGAGGTAGGTGGGAAACTGTCATATTCTATGCTTGGTTAGGCCACCTTTAGTACTCTCTGTTCCACTTCTGGGTGCCACATCTTAACTGATAAGTTTAAATACATCTGAAAAACATTTTTTCATTTTGTTTTTATTCCCTAGTGTCTAGCAGATTGCCTTAGAGACAATGTGTATTTAATAAATGCTGGTTGGAATGGATTAGATTGTAAGCAACTGGCACTGAGGTTAGCAAAGTGCTCAATATGAACAATGGACAGTAAGTGACTCAGTCTGGAAGGTCCAGAGTGCAGAATGGAAATAGTGTGAAATAAGGCTGGAAAAATTGGAAAGTACCAGTTTCTGGAGAGGCTTAAATTCCAGGCTGGGTTGGTCAGGAAATAGGTATTTACATATTAAATGCCTACTCTGTGCCAGGCACTGTGCAAAGTTCTTTACCAATATCATATTATTTGATCCTTTCCACAAATCCCCATGACAATCCTGGGAGGTGGATGCATTATTATCAGCATTCTATAGTTGAGGAAAATGAAGCTAACATTAAGTGAGTTGCTCAGGGTCATAAAGCTAGTAAGTGTGAGGCTGCATTTGAACTCTCTCTGCCTTGAGATTGAGAGCCCTACCCACATTGCCACCCAGATGCCTAGCAGGTATCAGAAGACCAGAAGGCTTAAAAAAAAAAAAGAAGAATGATACAACCAAGGTTTATTATGATAAGGAAGACTAATCTGGTAGTGGTGTGAAGGATAACTTGAAGGGTGATAGACTGGAAGTCTTAGGGATTCTCTAAGTGATAATGAAAAGATTGTCCACATAGTCAGTTTGTTGATAGGAAGAACTTTGGGGAATGACAACTTTAAAAAGTGGGTAGAAGAAGAGCCAGAAAATGATTGAGAAGGTATGATCATTGAGGTGGGCAAAGAAGGTGATTATGCTATCACAGAAGCAGAAAAAGGAATAAAGAATAGGGGGATGTGGTAGTTAAGACTATCAAATGATTCATGGAAGTCAAAGTGGAAGAAATAGGCTGAGAAAAGATGTTGGAGTGTGAAGATAAAATTTTCTTTGCAAAAAATCCTGTAATTGATATGAATAGAAGCTGGATTTCAAAAAGTCAAGAAGCTAGATTCTTATCTTTTCAATGTTCAACAATAAAAAGGAGAAATAGAATGAAGCAGAAAAGTCAAGATTTTCAAAAAAGTGATTAGGGACACCTGAATATGTTTGCTAGCTAACAGGGAAGGGAAAGATTTAATACATGTAATAGATATATGAAGCTGAGGGGGGTGTATGTGTATGTTTGTAAAATGGGGGAAAAAAACGAATGTTTTCAAAACTTTGGTGTTAACTGTGATGTTAATTAAGATTCTGTTAAAAGGATTTTCATGCTAGCAAAAAGTTTACTGTCTAAAATATTAAATGAGAAATTATGTATTATAAATACACACGGGCTATTATTATTATGTGAAATTACACTTAATTGCCTCTACAGTTTCCCTGACCCTCTTGAATCAAAGGTAGTATCTCATCTCTACAGATTCCTAAGATTAGCAAATTCACTTAAAACTTTTCAAGCCAACAAAGTGTACCACAGCCAAAATGCTAAATAATTTCTAAGGATCATTTCTAGAGATAAAATTCTGTCTGTTTCATAGCAGGAAGAGGAGCTAGATGAAGGAACAGGGCAGAAGGCCAGAGAAGTGGGATGGTGTGGTAGGAGGCAGAGAAAAAACAGGATGCCAGCAGGGGAAAAGGCAGCGAGGGCATCATTGGGTTTACTCATAGTTCTGCCTTTGGCTAGCCTTGTTTACTATGACTATAAGGTTAAAACAGTTTAAAACTGATTCATTTACTTGAATGATGGAACTCATCTGATTCATGAACATGTAACTAAGCACTCCCTTAATCTCACTAACTAGTTCCATTTACACACTGGACTGAAAGCTAACTGAATTTAAAAAGAAATTTCTTAACATTTAGTTTCTTCACATTCAAAAGACTTGGAAATTATCCAGAAGATAATAAGTATTTTTTTTAGAATGTGATACAGGAAATCAATTTTTTCATGCAAATGCTTCCACTAATAAAAAATAAAATAAAATTCTTATCTAAGTGTTTAGTATGGTTGATATGAATAAGTAAAACCTTAATGGAAATGTCACAAAGACATATTATAATGAAATTATATTGAAAAGTGATTGCAAATCATACTTTAGCTCACTTCTCTGCAATCTAAAAAACAGAATTATTGTCACAGAGCTCTACATAAAGTTAAAACATTTATTAGTTGACCTCATGACTGAAGAGCATATCTATAAAATAACAAATGTTGACTTTGGTGTTTCAGCATTATCATCTTTTTAAATTAGATTAAAAATATAGCAAAGATAAAAATATAAAGGATATTTTGGGAAAAGGAAAAAAATGAAAATAGTATAGAAATATAAACTGACTTAAAAGTATGAGGGAAAGGCTTTCTTAATTTTATAATGACATTGTCAAGATTAATTTAACAATCTGAAGATTCAAATACAAAATAACCTCTATATAGCAAAGGAAATTAAAAAAAAATGGCTGGCCTGCTGTCCCTGATAGTTAATTTAAATTCTAGATAAAATTTACTCAAGAAGCCAAATTTTCACTATGGAGCACAATGCCAAATATTGGGATCTTAGGAGCCTTGAAGGTCAACTGGTACTACCCACACATTTTGCAGATGAGGTTAAATGAGGTTAAGACTTTTTAAAGTCAAGGTCATACCCACAACAAAAGATATAGTTAAAATTCAAAGCTACATTCTTAAACTCCAAAGCCAAAATTCTTTATACTGTGCTGTGTCTCCAAATGTCTTAATATTTGATAGCAAACAGATTCTATGAATAAGTAAAACAGCATTTACTGTATACTCTTATAAAGTACTAAATGCTGGGGATGCAAATTTAAGCAAGCGAGACAAATTCTTGCCCTTAAAGAACTATTGTTCTAATAGGGAAGACAACACACATAGGGGAATGAAGGCCAGGCAGGATGGTTGTGGACAGGGAAATCAAAGGGATGGTGACTGAATTATAAGGCAATATAAGGTATATCCCTTCCAAGAATGATAGAATGCATATGATTATTGTTCTCAGAGTTAGAGTTGGAAACTGGGAGTGAGGAAGGATAGTATGTTATAAAGATAGCTGGGAACTAGTGTGGGGGCTCAAGGTCCATGAGATAAGATATATGCTGACCAATCAGAAGTCCTAGCACCCTAATACGGGCGTTTGAGTTTCTGAAGATGTCAGAGAAGGGACTTTAAAATCTCTTTGGATAACTGACTAAATTGTTTTAGCCCAGGTAGTTATGACCAATGTATTTCATCAAATAGAAATCTCCATCTCTTCAGTAGTTTAAGGCTCTATGATTTAAAAAACATAGGCACTTCCACTGATGTTTCCACAATCCTTCCATTCATTAATGCACTTGTTCTGTTAAGGGCTATGGCTGAAATATTTCATTATCTAGTACCAAATGTTCAGGTTCTGATTCTCTTTGATGCAAGACAAGCTGGTCCTTGTCTATCACAGTGATCAGATTCAAAGCCTTTCTATCCTGTTAGGGCTTATTAAAGTTTGTCCCTTGAGGGCATAGTTTGCAAAGGCCTAGGATATTACCTCCCCATTATGAAGAAGTAGGAATCAGAACATATTTCTTTAATTCTACTGCCTGGGCAAGATATTATATTTTAGAATTTGTCATGTCATTTCCTTAATACACTCTAATATATTCTCTAGGATCAAATATAAACTCCTTTGGCATTTACAGAATTTACAACCTGACTCTAGCCTACCTTTCCAGGTCGATGAGTATTACTTTCCTTCATGAGTTCTATAGTACAGTCTTCTGGCTGATTTGATCTCCTATCTTTGTGACTTTGTATATGCAATATCCATGCTTGAACTGGATTATTTCCTCATTCTGCTTCTTAGAATCATTAGTTTTCCTTCAAAGCAAAGCTCTACAATTGCTAGCATCCTGTCCGTGAAATTGCCTTGTATTTATTTTGTATAGGCTTTATCTATATGTTGTTTCTCCTGATAGAATGTAAGATCCTTAAACACAGTGACCATATCTTTTTGTCTTATTTTTTCAAGGGCCTAGAACATAGGAGATGATCTTGACCCTGGAGGGAAGGTAAAACACTCAACTATTATTTTCCTTATCTCCTTCTCCACTCCACCCTTCTTTCAAAACCAATAACTATGGTCTTCAGGCTAGGAAGCAAAGAACAAAGATGGTTCATAGAATATGAATTCCATTATAAGTGAGAAGTTGATAAGAAAACTCTTTTCTGCCTTGAATAAATGTCACCAGACCTGGATATATTCTAGGGTATTGAAACAATTATTAATTGTAGACTACTACTGCACAGTAAAAAATGATGATGTTAATTTTTTAAAAACTTGGAAAGATATACATGAAATAATGAAGAGTAAAATGAGTAGAACCAAAAACATTATATACAAGTACAAAATATTTGAAGAAAAACAAAAACAGGAAAGGCATAATTTATATATACATATCTTTTTATTGGGTAATGCCTTAAATTATTAAAAAGAAAAATGCAATTGAATATTTGTATAAATGAAAAGAAATAGTTACTATCCTTTGAGGTGATTAAAATTATAAAATTCTAAAAAATAAAATAATTTTTAAAAAAAGAGCTGGAAGTTGTGGTTGCGGAGACACAAAGTAGTCAATGAAAAATGATGGTGAGTTTCCTTGGTTACATGACCATCAAAGGACTAGACATTTTTCTCTGGTTCTTACAACCATTTAAACCTCTTCAAAACAGAAATCATGCACCAAAGATAAAGAAACTTCAGCTATCTCATAGTTTAGGATACCAGAAAACCAAAAGAAAGTTAAAACTCCAAGAACTAAACCTAATCACGGTCCCTCTCCCCCACCATCCACAACACTACCAGCAGCAAGGCTTCACTAGCTGATCTGACATAAAGGTTTGTAACAAAACCCAACCCCATACCCTAATCCTTCCTTTTTTCCATTTCTATAAAGATCCAAGTTCCAAACTGCTGAAATATGTTCAGGCCTCAAGAACTAGAACCAAAGCAGCAATCTGTGCTACCAAAGATCTCTTCCAGAGGAGCACAATAAAAGGGGTAACAGGTGTGAACTGAACCTGAAACAGAGCTCAATCCCACAAACAAAACTTCTCCCCAGCTTTCACAGATGCAAAAATCAAAATCCAGGTTACAATAGCACCAGCATCACCCTGGATAGTTAAGACAGAACACTGAGAAACAGAGGGAATAGGACAGGTCATTGTACTGGGGACTATATTATAATCCACCAAGCTTGAGAGAAAAATAGCAAAATATGGCTGGAACCAATTTTGTCCTTCTGAAAGTTGCTTAGGGTAAAGATCTAGGCTATTGAAATATGAATTGCCCAGCAAGGGAGAAGGCTAACATGCTTTGACTCTCAGTCCTTGTTGGGGGTGGGTGGTAAGGTGGTTTGGAAAGTGAGCAACTGAGAAAAATAAGAGGGAGGAAAAAATACTGAAAATAACCAAGATCTCAGGGGAAGAAAATTCAACAAACTTGAGTATAACCAGATAAGCCAACAAGGAAAATATTGATAGCAGAATAAAACATGGCCTCCAGATCTAATAAACAAGTTCAAGAATCTCTCTCTCTCTCTCTCTCTCTCTCTCTCTCTCTCTCTCTCTCTCTCTCTCTCTCTCTCTCTCCATATATATATATATATATATATATAATATACTACAAAACCAAAGAAAACAATTCAATACTTGCTGAGACAGAGGACCTTGTTGATTTTGAGAACACTGGAATACAACATGAAGTTCTTCAGTGGTTCAAAAGAGAAATGAAAACTGTTAGAACAAAATATTTATGGCCTACACAGCAATGACTGACAGAATAGAAAAACTTGAATCTGCAATGGTAAAATTCACCAAAGAAACAACAGAGAAGATAATGGATTGGGAATGCAAATTCACAGAAGTGAAGGATGGGGACAGGTAGCTATGGATTGAGAGCCAGGATTGGAGATGGGAGAATCTGAGTTCAAATTTAGCCACTGACAGCTCCTAGCTAAACTCTGAGCAAGTCACTTAACCCCCCACTGCTTCATCCTTAGCTTTCTTCTGAATTGGAACTAGTACACAGTATTATGGAAAGGGGCCCCCCAAAAAAGATTTTTTTTAATTAATGAATAATATTAAAGGGAAGAAGAGGAAGAATCTACTTGACTAAGAGAAAGAAATTAGTGCAAGAATTAAATAACCAGATAAAAACAGGAAAGAAAAACAAATTAGAAGGCAAAACTTCAAAGAGAATGGGGTAATAAATGGGTGGAAGGAAACATCACAGGTGACTGAAAGCATACCAGAAAAAATAGGGCAACCCTAAAAAAAAAGTTAAGCTAAAGAAATTGAAGAGGCAGTACTGTATTTACAGTGGAAGGGGAAAAATAAATCATAACTTAGGGGAAGAATAACAAGAGAAAAAGAGAGGAAAATATATGCTTAACTCTCATAAAGTGTGAATGGATTAAACAATCTAATAAAATGAAAAAGAATGATGGATTGGGTAAGAAAACAAAGCTCTACAATCTGTGGCTTACAGGAAACAATTTAAAAAACAAAAAACATACACAAAATGAAACTGAGAGGTGGAAGAAAATTTACAATAGATCAAGTGAATCTAATAAAGAAGAGTGGCAATCATGCTCTGACAAAACAAAAACATTCTAAAAGTAAAAAGGGTAAAAATAAGGAAACTGTACTATTCTGAAAGGAATCATAGACGAAAACCATTATTAGCAGCAAATATGTGTTCCAAATCCATAGCACCCAAATTCATTAAGGAAATATAACTGAGCTATAAAAATATTCATAGACAATAACACAACAGTGACAAGAAACTTCAATATCCCTCTCAGTTTTGAGTAAATCTAACAGAAAGATAAATAAATGGGAAAACATAAACAAATTATTGGAAAAATTGTAGCCAAAAGGCTTATGGTATCTTCTAAATCAAACTGTAAAGGAATTGATATATTTCTTAGTACCACATGGAACTTTTACAAAAACTGACCATTTATTTGGGCACAGTGACATTGCAAACAAATATAAAAAGGCAAAAATAGTAAATACATCTTTTATAGTCTATACATAACATAATGAAAATAGCCACTTGATCAAGGACCACAAACAAAAGACACAGAACCAAATGGAGACTTAACAAGGAAGTCCTAAGTGATGAATAGATCAAAGAACAAATCATAGAAACAATTAATAATTATGTGAAAGAAAATGATAATGATGAAACAACATACCAGAATTTCTGGGATGCAGCTAAAGCAGTCCTCAGGGGAAAAATCATATCCCTACAAACATACATTAACAAAATAGAAAAAAGAGAGGATTAATGAACTGAATATACATTTTAAAAATTAGAAAGCCAACAAATGAACAAACCTAAAATAAGCACAAAAGAGGATATATTAAAAATTAAGAGGAGAAATAAACTGGAAACTGAAAAATAGTTGAGAGTTGATCATGGTGGGATAAATGTGTAGTCTCTGCTACTAGGGAGGCTCAGACTAACAGAACTGTTTAAGCTTAGAAGTTCTGATCTGCAATTGGACTAAAGCTTTTGAGCTGTCTACACTAAATCCTTATACAATATGGTGAACTCACAGGATTTAGAATCAGTCTGTGTAAAGAAAAGTCAGAACTGGCATAGTAACTTCCATGCAGCAGCGGCACTACAGCCACTTTATTTCTTGCCTAGGTGATACAGAGGAAGAGGAGAAAGGATGTAAGGGAGGAAATAAGAAGGGAAAGAAAGAAAGGAGGGAAGAAAAGAAAAAGGGAGAGAGGTAGGGAACTTTTAGAAGATTATATAACTTCATCCAGAACAAGTGATGCCAGGATATTATTTCTTTTCTTGGCAAAGTTACTAGACTTAGGGAGATAATAATACACTTTGATTTCAGCATACCATTTGTCAAAATTTCTTGATATTCTTGTGGACAATATACAGAGTTACTGGCTTTATGTTAGCACAGTTTGCATTAGAAACTAGTTTAAAACTGGTTGCCCTCAAAGAATGATTACTAATTGATCAGTAACTAATAAATGCCAGGATGAAGAGAGATCTCTAATGAAGTGCCTAAAGAATCTATCTTTGGCCCTAACATTCATCACTTTTGTGTAAGGGTAGTTCTATACAGATCTCAGTTACTGTCATCCCAGAAAGCCTAGCTGGATTAAGTTAAGCAATCAATCAATCAAAGGTATAATAAACTAGGCCCAAATAAATCCTTAATCTAAATGGAAGAGAGAAGTGCTTTGGTCACTGGCTGGAAAGCAATAACCAACATAGAAAACGTCATAATTGGTTGAGAAAAATAGCTAAGCCCTATAGGTCATGGATAAAAGAGCACGTCAGTTGGAGATTTTGATCATTCTGTCACTGGGGCCACGTGAGCAGTGCTGGAATCCAGTGGCAGAGGACTCATGAGATGAAATTGCTTTAGCAGGGGAAGAATGAGTTTGTCTCTTATTCTACTCCCATTGCCCAGATTACACCTTATGACTTCAAAAGTTCTGAAGATCTGGGACTGACAGCAGTGTTTCTGTCTGGAACTGATAGGCACTCCCAATATAATAAAATAAAAACACCAAGGAAAGACAATTTCCAAACTCTATAAATACACTGACTTTAAGAGATCAACAAAGAGCTACACTTAAAAGTTCTCCATTGACCAGAAAGTTGTGAGTATATCTTTTAGTTACATGTATTCCCTGAGTTTGAGTTTGTTCTCCAAAGGAACCTTGTGTGTAAAAGGGGAAAATATAACTGCTGTTGGGGGGATGGGTTTTTTAATAATACCTGATCTTGCTATACCTGTTTAATAAAGACTCTTCCTAAAAGTGAAATGAAACTACTAGCTAATAATCAATAGGAAACACTTCCGTGTAGGCTCATGAGCACTAGAAACCCCAGTCTTTCACAGTTATCCCGAGAATCCCAAGGTAAGAAGTAATCATCCACCTTTTGGGGATCTGACTTGCCAGCATATATGCAAATAAAGGCAGTAAAGGCTCCTAGAAAGGTGCTACATGGAGGATTAACTAGGAACAAGGAATAGATATATGTTTGTGAAATATGCATATAGCACAAAATTGAACAGGTCGGTTAATACATAAGCTGAGATAATCAGGACACTAGAAGATCGTAATAGTCTGGCAATGAAATACTCGAGATAAAATACAATTTAATCTAACTATATCATTACAAGGGGCAATGCACTCAAAACATGATTTTTAAGAAGCTGAACAGAAGTTACAATAAAACTATGACTATTAAACCACACTCCAACAAGTTTTAAAATAATTCCTCTCAAATTACCCTTCGTAAGATATAAAATCCTAGGATATTGATATTCTCATAAGTACTTATCTTCTTTGTAAATTTGCTGACCAAAATGATCTCTAATGAATGGAATCTGAAGCTGTGTAAGAAATAGGAGGTTGGGGGGTGGCGGAAACAGCCCAAGCATTGCTGGTGCTTAACATGATTGATTCATCTAGGAATCGTAAAGGAAAGTTTACCATGAACCTACTCAAATTCAGATGCTTCGAGGTGTGCTCCTACTATTCAGTAATTCAGTAAAAATTTTCTAGTCCCATTCAGAATACTCTACTGGGGTAGGAAGTGAGTGGAGTTAAGAATAATACTGAACTCTAAGAGTTAACAGTGAAAAATCATGTTCTATAATACCCATCTCATCACATTCATAGCTATATTAGCCTGACTTTCTTAAGCACACAGTGACCTCTATTGGTAGAAAAGGAGAAGCCACAAAATCCAAATTTTCCCACAGCATCAATTTAAACTGCATTTCAAAATTCCTCCTTTTCTGCCATCAGATTCTGTTACATCTGAATATCTGAAAAACACAATACAGAAAATGCCACAAAATAAGAGTATACTAGAAATGAACTCCGCTGAAAGAACACAATTTTAAAGGTACTTCCAAGAAGTAAAATAAAAATATATAAATACAAAAAAGTTCATACCACACAACAGTTCTATTTAAATGACCCTTTAACAATCTGAGAAACTCCCAAAGGAACAAAAACAAAACCAAAAAAATTTTTTTCAGCATTATGCAACTATATAATCCTTATTTAATCTATCAAGTGCATTTAACAGTTCTGGCCTCATTTCTAGATACTGAAGAGGTAAGGAATCATGGAGTTGGACGCTGGGCTAGTTTTGAATTATAGAAGCTATTCTGATTGGGTTCTAAAATATATGCATTTCCTCTAATTGTATATCCCAAAGCTGTGACTACCTGGTGCAAAACACCAACTCGGTTCAAAAACATATTCCAGGAACTATACTAGATACAAAAAGTAGGAAGTCAGATGTGAAGAGATTCTGCTCTTAACAAGTTTATAACTGAATAGGAAGGAATCACATAGAGATAGCCAAGATGCTTACGCTCTACTCCAGATCAAAGGAAACACTGTGACCACTCTTCAGGTTAGAACTGTATTTCTGTGGGTCAGCCAGAATCAAGTCATCTGCTGGGTAAGGGGAGGTAAATTATTTTCAAGGACATTTGGGACTTCGCTAATGGGCAGATTTAAAAGCACAGACATACCCTACTGGAGTATTATAGCTGGCTAATGTTAACTGGGTTGGGGCAAAATATGATTGCATATGAAACAATATTACATGTGGATAGGTTGGTTATCTGGAGATACATCCTAAGAATATGATTGCTAGACAAGATTAGTGTAGAGTTTCATTATTTTAAAATGGAGTCTGATTGTAAAACAACAGTATTAATATAAAATGATGGTGTTGAGGGTCTACCTGTTACAATAAATGATTGTGGAAGACTTTTTAAGAAAAGCACTATAGAGATTAATGACAAGTTTGGTCTTTGGAAATTACTAAAATTATCTGAAGGGGAAAAAGTCTGACAATGCTTAAATTTATACATCATTTTATGTTTAACAAAATGCATTCCTCACAACAACTCTGACAGTAGTATAAGTATTACTAACTATTTGAGAGATGAGGAAAGTGAGAGGATAAGAATTAGAAACATGCCAATTTCTGGGTTCTTTTGTATTATGTGACATAATTGTGAGGGAGTCCTATAATGCTGGTGGCAGTACTAAATTCCATGCTATTTATTTTCTATCAATTATTACTAAATATAGGCAACATGTTAACTGGTTTGGGGAAAATAACCTCAAGGTGGTAGTTAGCTCTTTGAAAAAATGCTATAAATGGATGACAGTCCAAATAAAGTTATGGCACATTTCTCTTTAAAACTGACAACTTTAAAATAGGATCTCTTTATATCATATTAATAATGATATTCTAAAATGATGGTAAGGATAAAATTATGCTAGGTATTAAATTTATAACGATAGATGAGGGGCAGCATGGAATTATTTATACAGTTGGCAAGACAATTAGGAAGGCCTGGAAACAAGGCTATCCTCTGGTAAATATTCATTCAAAAACACTTGTTAAGCTTCTACCATGTGCCAGGCATTGTGCTAAGTGCTGGGGATAGAAAAAGAGGTAAAAGACAGGCCCTTTCCTTGAGGAAATGACAAACTAATAGAGTTACCATTTAGGGACCCCAGACAACTCTCTGAAGCTCTAACTTAGCAAGGAGCTCTGTTAAAAGGAACTTTCTCACCCAGAATTTCCCTAAACCACAGAAATCACAGGGCTAGTCCTTATTCCACACAGCTTTAAAAGCCAAGTTTGCAGTGCTTTTATTTATACCATTTGAGAGATGAGGAAAGTGAACAAATATTTCATTTGTTCCTCACAAAAAATCTGTGAGGCAGGCAGTACTATACCAATTTCACAGAAGATCAAACTGAGGCAAGTCACATTGCTAGATTCAAAATAAGGTCTCTTTTGATATCAAGTCCAATGCTCCTTTCTAGCATATAATATGCTACTCTTCTCAAAAGATGACTAATGCTGAACTCCTACATAAATAATAAACATATTACTTAAAAATATGGAAATATTGAACATGATTATTCAAGCATTACATATTGTATTTCTCTGCTTGGAGGATTATACTCCCTCGATACCAAGATATTATTTGGTAGACCATAGAATCAATTTACTTCAAAGTAGCCACAGTGTCTTGAAAGAATTAAGGCTTTTTCAAAATAGTTACCAAAGTATAAATGATATTAAAAAAAAAGATGAAAAATCACCAAAGTTTTAAAAGCAGTCTGTCTATTTTCCCCAGAGAACTTAAGCTCCTTGAGATCAAGGACTTTTCCCACTCCGTCTTTGTATTCCCAATGCCTAATACTATGACTAACAACTAATAGGTGCTTAATAAATACATATATTGCAAGAATTTGTTTCTCTTAAATAAGCATATTTGTTATAATGGATTATATATTTTTTAAAATACTGAGATTGTATTATAGAAAATCATTTCCAAGTGATTGTCATCAAGGTATTTTAAAACATATTGGGGCAACTAGGTTGCTGAATGAATAAAGAGCCAGGCCTGGAGACAGTAAGTCCTGGGTTCAAATCTGACCTAAAATACTTCCTAGTTATATGACCTGGGCAAGTCACTTAATCTCAATTGCCTAAGCTGAAAGGCTCTTCTGCCTTCAAACTGGAACCAATACTTAGTTATCAATTCTAAGACAAAAGTTAAGGGTTTGGAAAAATAAATATCCTAGAAGAAGTAAGGGGAAAAAAGGTAAGAAAATAAAGAGAAAATCTAAATTAGTGGATGGATTATATAGCATTTTTCCATCACACCCTTTTTACCCAATCTCTACTATTTACCACTGGGAACATTATACTATGCTGGTCTGAAGTTTTATTGGTATAGGGAACTCCTGGGTGAGGGACCTCTCTTTACCAATGTGGGTCTGTGGTTTCTCTGATACTTAGATATATAGGGTTGCCTAGAGCAATGGGAGATTCTTGCCTAGGGTCACACAGGCAGCATATATCAGAGACAGGATATCAACTCAGGTTTTCCTGGTTTAGAAGTCTTTCACACCAAAAGATTCTTGGAAATTTCCATTATTTCTTAGGTTAAAACATTTAAAATGCTCACCAAGTTGGGAGTTTTCTACAGGTTGTTGCATTATTCAGAGTTTTTCGGATGTATTTTATTTTTTATCTATCTGCCTAAAATTATAGTGTCTGTTTTCTTTGATCAAGGCAGTCCTGTAAAGGTCAACACTTAGGCCTTGAGAAAAAAACTACTTCCTTCTTCCCCTGTGAAAGCTTAAATCCCATAAATTTAAAATATTGTCAATGGCATATATTGATTGTTATGAAGAGGCAAACTAACCTACTATTTAGCCTGTCAACAGTAGAATCCTCAAGAGGATTATAGTTACCCACAGGCAAATATGGTGGGGAATGACATGCTAAGTGCACAACTGTACACAGTCATGCATCATTGATTTAAAAGTAATTTTAAAATGTTTTAGTGTTAAAGCACCTGCTTTTTTTTTTATTTCATGGCAACCTGAGGCATTCCTAATTCCACAGTTATGGATCTCCAATAGTAGGTCAAGAAGTAAAAGTGATGAAAAACATTATAGTTTTTAAAATGTAAATCTAACCCCCAAATTCTGAAAATTGAGAAGGATTCTTTAATTCTTACGTTTCTGGAAGCAGGACATGGTTAAAACATTATTCTATATTCTCCTAACTAGGAATTCTTTTTTTAAAAAAATTCAATTTCTTGTCAAATAAATCTTCAAATTAGAAATCAGCATGTATCAAATCTTGAATGAAGAGATTAGGTCTAGGTCCCACTAAGATGTTGTTTTCTATGGGTTTTGATATTTCAGGACTAAATAGTGACATATGTACATTACTTCCCTTCTAAGTCCTCTTAGAAAAAATAAGGGAAGCTAGAGATATTCACTATTGTTTGTCACTAGGATTTTGTGCTTGGATTCACTCCCTTCTTATCTCCAACTCAAAGAACCTTCCTTAAGCACCACCTTTTACATGAACCTTTTATGATCCCAACTCAACTGCTAGTACCCTACCTCTCAAACTACCGTGTATTTAACCATACTGCATTTTATTCTCTTAATGTTTATTATGCATATACTTTTCCTATTTCCTCCATTAAAATGTAAGTTCTATGTTAAGAGGGCCTGTTTCATTTATTGTATTTTTATCCCCAACACCTATTATAGTGCATGGCACACAGAAGGCTTAATAAATGCCTATTGATTGACTTAATTTTTTATTAAGCCACCTATCTCATACCTACTCATTTATTCCAATATCTACCACTTATAAGTTAAATAACTCGACCAAGTCCACAAATCTAGTTAATGGCAGTTTTAACTAGAGTCTCTAATTAGAGTTTCTATATGCCTAGTCCAGCAATTAACCAAGTATTAAGCACCTATAAGTGCCAGGAATTGGGGCTAGAAAAACTTTTTTTTTGATAGGAAAACTTTTACTATATACATGTTGAAACTTCCCAAAACTAATATTAAAAATAAATTCTCTAAAAATGCCTGGCCTGGCTTTTAAATAAACTTTATAGGCTTAAATTAAATTAGTTTAATAGAAATAATATAATTTAAGTTTATGATGACAAATGACTGTATCCATTTCCTATTCTATTCAATTTGAAAAACATTTTTAAGCAGTTACTATGTGAAAGTCTCTCCAATGAATCCAAGGAATGCAAAAGCAAAATATCTGTCCTCAAGAAGTTTAACTTACTGAACAAGTCTCTAATGAAACAGGGGTTAGGGGAGGGGACAGGAGTTGTGACAGAAGGAAAAAGATTATTTCCCAACATATGACCAGAAATTCTCAGGTTTCCAAACCTATACTTGAGAAGGAAAGTAAATGTTTCACTTTGAAACTAATGCCTTTTCCTATTTACTGAGCATGCCTAGTTTAGAAGGTTAGGACTGAAAAGGAGTTCAATCTATCTTTGGCATAAGAAAGGTTCAGGCCACTAGTATAGTAAAAGCCTTCATTCTGATCCCCCTGGACCACAGCAATAGGTTTATAAGCTTCCTAGGTTTTTCCCACCTCTCTCCCTTATTAATAAAATCCTTTTTATATAAAGATCTGATAACATAAAACACTCTTGAGAGGATGGATAAGTTTTATTGTTTGTATTTGTATTCTCAGCATAAGTGACACACAGCAGATGTTTAACAAACACTTGATGTGTATAGATCAATGAACATTCTGCTTTAAAATCTTCAAGATTTCCCTATTATTTACAAAATCAAATTCAAACTTCTTTTCCTGGTATTCAAGGCTCTCTACAATGAGGTGCTTAGCTTTCTAGTAATTACATCTTACTCCTATCTTTGTACTTTATCCTTTAACCAAACTGAATTATGTACTCTCCTCTGAACAGGTCCTGTCATTTCTCCCTCTGTCCCTTTGCTCGGAATTTCTACCCATTCTTTAAAGCCCAATTCAATTGTTACCTCTTCCATAACACTTTATTTGATCTTTTTAGAGGACGCTCCCTATACAGCACTTTATTTTGCAACTCTCTAAAGTATTATCTTGCAGATAGTATATCTCATTCCCTTCCTAGACTAAGCTCCTAAGGGGTAGGAACAATGTTTTAACTAAAATGTATATGTTCCTCAGGACTAGTTCCTAGTGCTCTGCACCTAGTAGATAATTTCCTCAATATCTGTTGAATGAGTACACACAATGCCTCAGCTGGTCCTGTGGCTATGGACCTTCCATCCAAGGCCACCCAGTGCTTTAAGTGGATCAAGATAGAGCTGGTTAATTAGACTATCAGAAACACAGAATGATAGTCAGAAGGAATGTTGGGTGTTATCTAGATCAATCTCTTATTTTAACAATGAAGAAATGAGGGCCTGAAAAGGCTAAATAAATTGATGAAGCCCATAAATCTAGTTAATGGTAGGGTCCTTACTTAGCTGCCTACTTCAGCAATCTACCAAGTGTTTATTAAGCATCTAGAAGTACCAGGAACTGGGATAGAATGCAATGGACAAAACTCTTACTGGAATGTGTGCTGGGAAAGGAAAGAGTTAAGGAGGAGTGAATGTGGAAGAAGAGTTAATAACTAGGGCAATCATGAAGTAGCACTTAAACTAAGTCTGTAAGGGAGCTAAGGATTCAAGGAGGTAGAGCTGAGGAGGACTAACATGGGAGACAGCCTGTGCACAAAGAAGGAAGAAATGAAATGCTGTATATGTGAAATAGTAAGTAGGACAATTTAGCTGTTCATGAAAAGGAGTATTTCCAAATTAGTCCCAAAAGGCAGATAGAAGCCAAATCATGAAGAATTTTATGGAAGCCATAGGGACTGGAGCTTCATGAGCATGAGATTGACATGATGAGCTCTGTAGGAACAATTTTGTGAAATATGGATAGAACACAAGAGAAAAGGGAAATGTGGAGAAAAAGTAGTATAGTATTAAGAGTATTTCAGGTGGTAGATAATGAGGCCCTAAAGTAGGATGATGGCCATGAGTTGAGAGAGGGCGGAGGGAAAATAAGTTGTGGAGTTAATGACAATTGACAAGTGACTGGATATTGGAAGGTAAGATGGAGAATCAAGCATGTCTTCAAGGTTATAAAGTTAGAAGAGAAGAAGGATGTTGAAAGCCTCAACAAAAGATGAGGAATTAGGAAGAGAGGCCGGGAGGCTGATTGGTCCTTTCGAAGCCCTTAATGAATGAATGAATGACTCAATAAGAATGAATCAAAAACCAGAATTCAGGTTGCCAGGAGAAACTTTGACAATCTCAGATACAATTGCAGAAAGTGAAGAATTAAGAAGCCTCTTGATGTGGGTGAAAGAAGAGAGTGTAAAAGTTGGCTTGAAACTTAGCATTAAAAAAACTAAGATCATGGCAACTGGTCCTATGAAAGCAGTGTTATATATTTTTATATTCTTGGACTCAAAGATCACTACAGATGGCAACTCAGACCATGAAATTAAAAGGCACTTGCTCCTTGGAAGAAGCCATGGCAAATCTTAATAACATACTAAAAAAGCACCCATGACCTTGTTGACAAGTCTGTATTAGTCAAAGCTATTGTTCTTCCAATAGTAATGCATGACAGTAAGAACTGGACTATAAGGAAAGTTAAGTGTCTGAAAAAATTGATGATTTCAAATTATAGTGCTGAAGACTTTTGAGAAGCCCTTGGATAGCCAGGAGATCAAATCAGTCAATATTTAAAGAAATTAACTTAGACTATTCATTAGAAGGACAAACACTAAAGACGAAGCTTAACTACTTGGTCACATTATGAGAAGACAGAACCTACTGGAAAAAGACAATGATGTTGGAAAGATTAAAGGCAAAAGGAGAATGGACTAGCAGAGGATGCGATGAATCAGGAGTGTCATGGAAGCAACAAACATAAGCTTGGACGGGCTTTCCGAGCGAGCGGAGGAAGAGTCTAGCATGCTATGGTCTGTGCGTTCATGAAGAGTCAGACACAACTGAATGAACAACAACAAACTGACCATCACTTCCTTCAGGTACATGCATACTGTGCCTGATACTGTTGATTGATTCCATGAAAACACAAATAGAAAGTCATTATAGGGGACAGTCAGTTCTGTAAGAAGCAACGTTATGAAAAGAAATAGCTAAATGGGTGAAGTTTCACAATTTTAAAGTGGGAGTTTTATTATGTATCGGTGGTGCTATTGCCAAATGACACTAGCTAGGGTAATCTTATATAGGATGTTTCTCTATCTCTATCTCTATCAGGTGGCTGGCAATACTTTTTTTTTTTAACTTAAGACTTCCTACTCTTGGAAAGTATTCCTTTCAATCACAGTGCATTTAAGTTAGAGGTTCATGACAGCTATACCATTCTATGGGTTGTAGTGGGCTAGTTTTTGTTCAATGAGTTATAAATTTTATGTTTAACAACTGACTCTCTGGAAAAAATGTGAACATGACAAACTTTTAAGTTTAATCTGCATTGTTAACATTTTCCCCATCACTTTAAGATGAGAAATCAACAAAACAATAACAAGTGATAATTTTTAGCATTTTATGAGTTCTGAGGTTAGTAAGGTAAATGCTTAATACTGAAAAATTAACAATCAGCTCTCTTGGCTAATACTAACCAGCTTGATCTGTAAAAATTCAAATTAATCTCAAATAATAAAAATATTATATTTTAAGAGATTTTTTGATTATTAGAAATAAAGGAATAAAAGGTAACGAAATAAAAACCACGAGCCCATGGCTAATAAACCTGTTCAAAAACCCCGCTTACCACCACGATCGCAACCCAGGAAGCAAACCAGGAACCCTACCAAATACATCCCCCTGTCTACAAGAAGTATGGAACGATATCCACAAGCAGAGGACAAACTGTGGGAGTAAAAACGCTGAGGAAAGGCAACTGCTTGACTACAGGGGCCGAGGGGATGTGATTGGGGATGTGGACTCTGAATGAACATCTTAGTGCAAATACCAACAACATGGAAATGGGTTCGGATCAAGGACACATGTAATACCCAGGGGAATTGGGTGTGGGCTATGGGGGGGATGGTGGTGATGGGAGGGGAGAGAGGAAAAGAAAATGATTTTTGTATCCAATGAATAATGTTTGAAATTGACCAAATAAAAATAATGTGCACTTTAAAAATAACTAACTAAATAAATGCCTGCTGGAAAAAAAAAAGAAGTATATAACAACAGGAAGTCAGTGGTTCTCAGGAGTGTAGTTTTTTGGGTAATAGATTTCTAATTACACAGAGCACAATATTATTTATTTATGCATATACTTAAGGCACAGATTAAAAACCTGTGAAGTTGTTTAATTAAAAGATCGCAAATATTTTCTTTTGTGCATTTGTGCAAAAAATACTCTGAGAAATAGTCCATAGGCTTCACCAGACTGCCAAAGAGAGCCATGACATAAAAAAAAGTTAAGAACCCCTTACAATAGGAGATAATTAAAATACATCCATTGGAAACTGTGACCTGAGTAAAAATAAAAAAACTTCTACTACATTATGATGGATCATGAAAATATCAATTAAAATTATTTTTTAATAAAAGCATCTGTTTTTAACCAGTAAAAATAGTGCATACATGCATATGCATTAAGTACACCACCACTAATAAACAACTAACTTAGTGGCAGGAAATGTCATGACTAGTTAAAATAAACTCTATCCTGTAAAAATATTGCTCATAATGGAAACAGTGAGTCTATTCTGGATGACCTGCAAAGCCATTTTAGTTGCCTGTGATGCTCATCCTTGTAGTGAATAGTCTGCTCCTGTTCAAATTGTCATTCTCAATGCTTAAAGGTCAATTAGAATGTGCATAATTAAATTGCTTCCTTTCCTGGTGGTATCATTGCTCTTCACACAGATTACAGAAAATAGGTTCTAATTTAGAATGGTTGTCAGACTAGATGCAAATTAGAAGAACCAAAGTCTTGTGTGCCCTGTGATTTGGGAACTTAGGATGGAAGATAACATAATTTGTGTCTAAGTAGGAAAATGAAGGATTTAGGGATCTATTTCTGGCTCCAACTATAAACAGAGAAATTATATTCAAGTCATTTAACTAAAGTACTTGGATTTGTTTGTTGGTCAAATGAATTAAAACATGCTATTAAATTTAATCATTTTAAACAAGGTGTTATTAACTTGAAATTGGTGTTTTTAAGATACTCTAATAACTATTTCAAAATTTATTTCCTTGAAATTCTACATATTATACTTTATGCCTTTAAAAAGTGCTTTGAGAAGGGTTTCACTCAACTGCCAAAGGGATGCATGACAAAAATTATGAATAACCTCTGTTTTAAACAAAGGTCACTGAAAAATAAAAGCACTATCCCAGAAAAGTGTGCTATAACATAAAGCCTTACAAAGAGCCACTTCCTATCCCCATGTACTTTGCATGCAACTAATTTGCATAATTTATTTTAATTAGTAAGGATTAGTAAGGATGTGGGAGAAAAAATAGGAGGAAAATTAGATTTAATTCAACTCATAAAAGTTTATAAAATATTTTGTTTAAAATTGTGCACGCAAAAATAGATATGTGAAGATACTTCCAAGTCACTCCTTTATATAAGTGAGAGGAACATTAGTTTGACATGTTGCATACATTTTCTGCCTTTTAAAATTTATTGACTTTGTTGGGGAGGGAGGATCCTCTTCTTTTTCCTTTTTTTCTTCTTTTTTTTCCTCTGAAAATATTGTTAAGTGGGATGGCTTTCTGAGAGAATAAAGAGGGAGATATACTGGGAGAAAATCAGATAATATGAAAAATAAAATATATCAATAAAATGTTAAAAAAACAAAAATAAAATTAATTGTTCATGTTACAGTGTGATTTGTACATAGTTGTCTCTTCAAAAATAACTGCTTTCTCTATAGCTCAACAAGAGATAGTAGCAATGGCCATTTATAAAGAATAAATATCATTAGTAAAATGTCCAATTTCTTTTGGAATGTCTAGGTATATATAAATTGCCTTTTATGGCATGGCTTACTAGAAGTAGCCCAGGAAGTCCCTGGTGTTCATTAGATACTGAAACCTAAATAGGGTGTTTTAATAACTCTCCTGGGGCGGGGAATGGGAACCATTCATTATAGGTGGTCTTCCTGATAGAGAGGCAAAGGACAGCTGTGTGAATATGTGATCTCTTTCATACTATGAACAGAGTTGACCACACTGCCCAAAGTATCAATGCTCCTGCCACCAAAGCATCACTCCTTTAGGGCTTAAAAGTTTGGTTTTTGTTTTGCCTTTACAGGTAACTTATTTAAAAAGAAATCGATCCTTTAGCCCCTGTCAGCCAACACTTTAGTGATGATTATTTGAAATAGGGCAAAGGGCAGGCACCTGTGAGAAGAAAGGGAAATCTATTGGGGCAGTAAAAGTGTGGCATCTTCATCTACTTTCACAGATTTAGTTGAGCTGGACACTATGAGTAGTAGCCACAAAAAGGGAGTACTTAAATAGGATACGGCTAGTCCAATCTAATTTCTCTCCCAAGCAGTCAAATTTATCATGTCTAGAACATTGTCTTTATATCATCCTCATGATCAAAAATTAAATGGGAAATTTTCAGATAATCACAGAACTTTTAAGAGTTGGAAGGACCTCTGAACTCATCTAAAATACTTCAAAGAATCCTTCTCTTTCTTGTAGACATATTCAAGAGCCACCTGATAAAGGAAGTTTTTTCCTGATCTTCTCCAACTCCTAGTGTCCTCTCTCTCTCTATTTGGTATTTGTTTCATATATTTATGTATGAATACCACCTTCCTTGAGAGAATGTAAGTTGCTTAAGAGTAGGAATCATCTTATTCTTTGCTTTTGTATCCACAGTGCTTAGAATAATGCCTGGCACATAGCAGGCTCTTATCTTAATAAATGTTTTTTGACTGACTGATCTAATCCAACTCATACCTGATTACTAGCTTACTCTATAACATTCCTGAGAAAGTGATCATAACAGTTTCTGCTTGAAGATTTCCATTGAGGAGAATCACATTATTTTCCTAGGCAGTCCATTCCATCTTTCTATGATATGTATGACTTAAATTGGAAAACAAACTACAGCAATCATGTTTAAAAGCAACAACTGTATATTAGTATTAGTGCAATTTAAGAAGACCTAAAGGAAGACCTATGCCACAGAGGACAGACTGATGCTTTGTGGGGTACCTATGGAACATAAACAAGAATCAAAATGAATGAGAAGGTACTACTAATTTGTGATCCTCAGTAATTGAAGGAATACCCAAGAATTCAATGAAAGTATATAGTAAACAGCTAGTTGCTAATTTTTAAAAGTAGTTTTCTTGAACTAGAGTGGATCACTCCCTCTTTCCCATTCCTGTCCTGAGCTCTCCCATAGATATGCTTATATTCTAAACCTGGACTATTCTGTCCTCTAAGCCAACCAAGGCAAATCTAATATTCCTCTCACATGACAGCCCTTCAGACATATGACAAGAGTTATCACATTCCTCCCAAACTCTCTCTTCTACAAATTGCCCATTCTCAATGAATCCCTCTTTGATATGGTCTTTAGTCCTCTCACCATCCTGATATCCTGTTTATAAAGACATGCTCCAACTTATCAGTCAATACCTTTCCTAAAATGTGATGCTTGGAAGTGAACACAAGGCTCCAGATATAGTTTGACCAGGGGAGCATAAGGAAGAACCATCTCTGTGACTTTTCTAAATATATCTTCCCTCTGAATCTAACTTAGGGGAGCATTAACATTTTAACGTCTTTGCCACATTCTTTTGCAGTTGACTAAAATGTCCAGAATGCTCTAATCATGCTTTTCCCATCTTCAATATTTGAAGTTGATTTTTAACAGAGGCATAGAAATTAAATTTATCTCTATTAACTTAATCTGATTTAATTTGCCATTTTAGTCTGTTGAGATCTTTCTTAATCTTTACTTCTCTCATCTAACCTATTGGTTATTTTTCTGAGCTTTACAAGCATGTCTTCACTGAAGTTATTAGTAAAAATATTTCTCAAGTAAACTTTCTCATCTGCTAACCATTTTCCTCCTCGGATCTAATATATTTTGTTTTGTACTTCTAATAAATTTTAATACATTATTATGCACTTATAATTTATTATCTATATCTACCTATTGAATCTTCACCCACTCAACTATAAGTATTAAAAGGAAGAGTTTTGTTGTAGCTAGACTTTGTGTTTTCTCAACACTTAGCATAATACTAAATAAATGCAAACATCTAAATACTTCATTTCTTATCTGCATAATGTGTAAGAGAGGACTTTGTTTTGCATGCTTGGCTCGGCTTGTCAATCCTCTCTTAAACAATAAGTACATACAAATATAAATAAACCACCAACTAGACAACAGATAGACACACTATAAGTGTTTCTGAAAGAAAATGTATTCTATTACTGGCCAACAGTTATTTGCAATGAAGGTAATATGTTAATAAACATCTGTCTCTTAGGTAGTTAGGTGACCTTTGGCAAGTCATACTCAGAAACAATTCTTCATTTATGAAATGAGATGGCTGGAGTATATAATATCTAAGGTCCTTTTTCCAGATCTAAAATTCTGTGATTCTATTTTCAAGAGATGAATGGATAGGTGATAGTTTCCATTTACAAAGTTTTTCTCTCACGTATGGTAAGTGTATATTACTGACAAAGGTGTTAAGTCAATCTGAATTTCTTGACAGAAACAACATCTAAATTAAAGTTGATGGTTCCTGCCTAAGGGTTTTTTATCTCGTTTTTCAGGGGAAATGACCACAAACACCATAATTTAATCAAGTATTTAATCAACTGTAAATAATTTATCAGCACCTTATACAGTATAAATTTAAGTTATATATAAATCAAATAGAACAAAACAATAAGTTAACTATATTAAGTTTTAATATGATACAGTGTCACAGTGCACCTTACAAAAATCTTATCTTACACTTTTATAATTTAATTTAGACCTGAATTTTCTACAATAAGTCAGAAGGTAAAGGAATACTTTCATTAGATCTTAGAATTAAAAAGTGCTTGTTTGAGAAATTCTTACTAACATCCTAAAGATATAAAAAGACTATTTGGCAACTTTCCAGAAAGTTAATCAGGGGTGTTTGTTTTGCTGCTTTTCTCTGCTTATTTTAAGTTCCCTTAGTGTGGACACAAGCATTAGAGACCAAGCTGTTGGTTTTTTGTTTTGTTTTGTTTTTTGCTACAAATAAGGGTAAAGTGAAGATCTATATACTCAAAATTGGCCAATGACATATATTTTTTGGCTTGCCATAATGAAATAGCATAGATAGTATGGAAATAATAGGCAATCCAATTTAAGTACAAATTTCTGTGAGACTGAGGATCGCTTAAAGAAAAATAAGAAAAAGTAGTCTTTTCTGAGAGTCCCTTAGGATAGATCAAATAACCTCTGAGATATACAGAAGATATAGTCATCCAAAACCAATTTGATTTTACATGAATAATCAAGACTGTTCTCTTGAAAATGCTTAGGAAACCAGTAAGATATTTAAAAGGTACTTTTCCTTTAAAAAGAAGGAATAGCATCTGAAAGTATTTTTCTGAATTTATACAGTTTTCAAATTTCTTATTATCATTAGAAAAATCCTTTTTAAAACATTAAATGAGAAAGAGTTTAAGTTAGTCTGAAAATCCAGATTCTTCCTACAAAGAAGCTGCTGTATGGCTTAATGTTAACAAGTTAAAACTGCAAAACCAATGACCTGAAAAGAGCTGAAGATGATATTTACCATTATTTTTCAAATGTACAGGAAGGTGAAAGAAAACTGGCAAGAAAATTGCTTAAGTAAAATATTTCACTTCTTGGGAATTTAGGCTCTTTATTGTATGAGGATACTTTTGTTCTGTTATTTGTATCCCTACCACCTGGCACAAAGCCAGAAAATAGCAGGGACTTAATAAATGTTTGTTGATTAAGTCCTATTAGCAGAGGCAACTCTGAATGGCAGATATCAACTAATGACTAAACTCACTAATGTTATTAAAGATGGGAAAAGGAAGGAAGAGATATTATAGTAAAGAACAATCTCTTTAAGAATTAGATTTTAGAAAATATATATAAATACCAAATACAAAATCATTTTAAAATGAACATATGCCACGTGAAATCCCTCAAAGTAAGGATAGAGAAGAGCAAGAATATGACTAAAAAGAAAAAACACAAGACAAAAATAGAGGTAAAATTTAAAAAAAAGATGAAGTCATAATACATGTTAAATTATCAGAGTAGGGTGGAAAAATTAGTCTTGTCAAAAACAAGAATTTTAATCTCCAGAAAATTTTAAAGATGCTTCATTTAAAAACATGCACTAGAATTCTGATATTAACCATAGCTTCTATTTCTAGTTCAGAAGGTCATTTGTTTAAATTTTTATCATGAACTAGTTTTAAGATGAATCTTCCTTTTCGGATTCCAAAATACATTTCCCCTCCTGGCAGATTCATTTTTCCTCATCTTTATAAATACACACGCACACATGTAGACATGCATACTCCCTTATGGATAATTTTGATGTCTGGGTTTCAGGTTTCATGGTCAACTGTCATTCCTAACAAGGGTCTCCTGCTTTCATTTTTACTTTTCACTTTATTTATTTGTTTCTTTGTTCATTAACTGATTTATTCATTTATTTTTAGCATCTGTCTTTTGATGTGCTTTGTGGAAGGGGGTATTGGGGGAACACCAAACTGAGGGGCAAGAGCAAGAGAGTACACATCTCTATGGGAGTGGGCAGGAGTTTGCTTATATCCACAGTTTCAGCCATCTGTGGTAGGTCCTACAACATAAACTCCACTGATATGGGGGCCCTATTGTATGTGTATGTACAGGTAAGTCTGTATGTACATATATGCACATACACATATACATACAGTACATGCATATACATATGCATACACACCGAACTAGTCTTTAATAATTAAGTTAATTAAAATTGGATTTGAGGCACATACTAGGAACTTAATTTATTAAGTATGCCAACACAGACTTTCTTTTTAAAAAATTCAAAATTTCTCAAAGAATGCTTAAAGAGAATTTTCAATAATTACATGCAAATGATTAACTCAGCAAGCACATGCTTGTTCTCAATTTAAGTGCCTCTTAAATTTCTTATTTTTGTTCTTTCAGTCTGGATCGAAACTTTAAAGCAGAGGTTCATAAACTTTTGGTTTCATGAATTCCTCTGCCAGTCGAGTCAATTGGCATTTAAAAAATTAAGCAGCTACTGTAATCCAGGCATGTTGCTAAGCACCAGGAAAGGCAAAACATCTCTACACTCAAGAAGTCTAATTTAGTGATGCCTGTAAACCCTTTCACAAAATGTTAATGCACAAAATAAAACACTTAGGATTCCAGATGGAACCAAAAAGTTCACAGACTCCAGCTTAAAAATTCATGTTTCAGAGTATCATTAACTCTTCCTTTTCTCTTACCATCACAGGACACGTAAGACCATAGGTTAATTAGGAAGTTCTATCACTATTATTGCACCAGTTGTCTTTATTGATTCCTTCTCTTTCTTTTCTAACTGCTACCACCATTGTCCCGTTTCCTCCTCACTCCTTGCACAGTCTTTTATAACAGTGTCTCAACTACCTTCCCTCCCTCGAAATTCTCCCCTATCCGTTCATCCCACTGTCTGGATTATCTTTCTGGTGTAGTCGAATCTCCTACTATAAAACCTTCAGTGGTTCAGTATTTACTAAATAAAATAAACTGTTTAAGCATGGCATTCAAAAGACTATTATTATCTAGCTCTAGAAACTACTGAATAGTAAAACTAGGACAAAAAGATTAATCATTAAACCTTATTTTAAAATATAAAATCTTTTATTTCAACCTTTATATCTATTTACCAATCATCAGCACAAGCATCTGCCTAGGTTAAAAACTTAATACTTTTACATCAAAAAGATTCATAGGATGTTAGTTGGAAGAGGTCTTAAAAGTATAAAATCTAACTTTTTCATTTTATAGATAATGAAATTAAATCTCAAAGAAAAAGTACCCAATGTCACTGGCTAGTGAGTTGGTAGGGGCAGATCTCCTAAGTTCAAATCCAGGGATCCTTCCACTACTCCTTTCTCTTCTAGGCATACTTATTTGTTAGGTTGCTGGCGTGTCCATGAGGGACTGTAACCTGGGAGACCACAGCTCTAGTCTGCTCTGACTAGTCACTGCCACTCCCAAACTAATATTGGACTATTATTTGGCTTGGATCTCAGCTAACATCAGATGTTTTTGTTTTCATGACTTGAGTGGGGAAAGATCAGTTATTTAAAAGAAGCTGGTAGGAAAAAAATCACTAGCTTTATGATAGAGAACTCCCTCCAAGTTGCAAAGAAAATGTCAACTGCATAGGTACAGAAAATTTCCTCAGCTGTTTGTTTCCTGTACCAACAAAACCATAAGCTAATTTCTATCTACCCCTAGTCCTATCCTAAGAATAATACTAAAAATCTACTAAATTAAATTAAAATGTAGGCCATAAAAACTAGAAAATTAAAACCTTTATAAGAAGGCAAATGATCATTTTAAAATGTTTTACATAACTAAATATTTCAGAGACAAATTCAGATTCATATTCTTTTAACACAGAGACTGACATTTACTGAACCTTAATTTTTTTTTAAACCCTTACCTTTTGTCTTAGAATCAATATTGTGTATTGGTTTCAAGGTAGAAGAGTGGTAAGGGCTGGGCAATGGGGATTGCCCAGGGACACACAGCTAGGAAGTGTCTGAGGCCAGATTTGAAACTAGGACTTCTAGTCTCTGGGCCTGTTTCTCAATCCACTGAGCCACCCAGCTCTCCCCTTACTGAACCTTTAATAAATGTTTTCTCACTGACTACTAAGAAAAACTAATCCATAAAACACAGAATTAGAAGATGCACAAGTGGTGGTATATTAATGTAATGGAATACTATTATGCTATAAGAAATGATGAGCACGATAATTTCAGGGAAAACCTGAAAAGACTTACATGAACTGATGCAAAGTAAAGTGAGTAGACCAGAAGAAATTGTACATAGTAACAGCAATATTTTTTGATGAACAAACTCTGTATGACCTAATTATTCTCATCAATAAGGTGATCCAAGACAATCTCAGAAACTGAAATGCCATCTACCTTAAGAGAATCATATAGTATGAATGCACAACAAAACATATGACATTTTACTTTCTTTCATCTTTTTTCCTTTTCATTCGAGATCTTGTCCACAAAATAACTAATATGGAAAACTACTTTACATGATTGCACATATAAAATCTATGTCAGATTGGTTACCATCTCAGGGAAGGAAGAGGGATAAGAAGGAGTGAGAATTTGGAATTAAAAAATTTTAAACATATTAAAAATGTTTTTCCTATAACTGGGAAAAAAGTAAAATAAAACTATTAAAAAGGAAAAAAAGAACTAGAAGACATACTAGAAAACTGAATCTACAGACAAGTCTATGTAAAAAGTGTCAAGTTCTTAAAATATCAATTTCCCCACAATGTGATATGGGATATTTTCTGCATTTATGAATTTTTAAAAAATACTTGAATCTACATTTAACTATAACAAAGAAAAACTGCAACATCCTAGAAGAGAGTGATAAACACAGTGTAAGGTACTAAATAAAGTATATCTGATATCTTTCATAAATCTCTTAATTTCATAGTTTACAAAGTCATAAAGAACCAAAGAAGTGGCTAAATATAACAATTAGAACTCCCCACTATACAACCACATTGCCATTCTTCTAGCAAACAGATTTTACTATCTTGGAGAGATGCTTTTGCAAATTTTAAAAGGAAGTAGTCCTAAAGTCTATATAAATCATGGAATTCAAATTCATCAAGAAGACATTTCAAAAATTGCTATGTAAATGTATTAGAAATAATATTTGATTTTATTAAATGAAAATCATTGAACACATTCCTTGAATGCATTTACTGGGAGACCAAGGCAGAATAATTGAAAATTTGGGGCTCATTGCAAAAAAAAATTTCACAACTACCAAATATTAAAATGTTGTTCAAACTACTTTTCAGAGACCTCATAATATCTACCCAGGGAAAAAAAGTAAAAGATAAAAACCAAAATTGTCTATTAAAACAACAACAAACCTTTACTAGACCCTGGGGTCTCAAGAATAATTAATTCAATCAATGTCAACAAACATTTATTAAGTGCTTACTATGTGCCAAGCATTATGCCAGGTAATGGGGATGCCAAAAGAGGCAAAGGACACTCTTTACCCTCAGAGCTCACAATCTATTAGGAGAGACAACATGAAAACAACAATATACCAAAAAAGCTACCTATAGGAAAAGTAGAAAACACTATCTATCCAACTCAACCTCTGCCATCCCCTTCTCATCAGGAGGTCTTTTCCAATGGGTCCTGTCTTTTCATTATGTAGCCAAAGTATTTAAACTTCAGCTTCAGTATTTAACCTTTCAGTGAGGGGTCTGAGTTAATTCCTTTAATTATTGACTGATTTGATCTTGCTGTCCAAGGGACTCTCAAAAGTCTTCTCTAGCACCATAATTTGAAAACATCAATACTGCAACATTCATCTTTCCTTAAAGTCCCAAATATCAGTCATATGTTGCTACTGGAAAATCACATCTTTGACTGTATGGGCCTATGTTGGCAAGATGATATCTCTTGCTTTTTAGTAACTGTCCAGATTTGCCACAGCTTTTTTTTTTCTCTCAAGGAGCAAGTGTCTTAATTTCACGACTTTGTTTGCCATCTGCAGTGATTGTTGAGCCCAAGAAAATAAAATCTGACACTGCTTCCATTTCTTCTTCCTCTATTTGCCAGAAAGTGATGGAACCAGTTGGCCCCTCCTGGATAATTATGATAGACAAGGTAGACAGGTGAAAATGGAGAGTTCTGACAAAAGGTAATCCACTGGAGAAGGAACAGGCAAACCACTTCAATAACTTTGCCAAGAAAATCCCATGGATAGTACTAAAATGATATGAGATACCAAAGATGAATTAGACAGAGGGTAAAAATCATACCATGAGGGGATGGCAAAAGGTATATTTCGTGTAATATGTCAAATGAGGATTATTTTTGTACTCTAAAAACACATGAATAAGAAAACTGAGGAGATAAGATGGTGAGCTAAACATAGCAAGCTTAAATTTACACAGATAAATATAAAGGTTCAAAAAATTAACTGCAAAAGTATAGAATGGGGAAAAGGCTGGGATAGGTATGAGTATTCAATTTATGTGAGAAAGATCCAAGTATTAGTACATTGCCAAGACTAATGAAAAAAAGCAGCTAAAATGCTAAATCAATCCAAGGTTTCATTAACAAAGGTAGACTACTTAAGAATTAGGTGATGCAATAGCAATATGAGGGAATGATCAACTATGAAAGAATTAGTTCTCTCAGTAACACAATGATCCAGGACAATTCTGAGTGACAAAGAATGCTATTCACTTCCACAAAAATAACTATTGTGAGTCGGAATGCAATGAAAACAAGTTTTCACTTGTTTATTTGGACTTTTGTTTTGGGAGGTTTGGTTTTATATGATTACTCACTTACAAAAATGAACAGTATAGAAATGTTTGCATCCTAATACATGTATAACCCATGTATTGCCAGTTCCAGGAATGGGAAGAGAGGGAGACAATGTGGACCATATGACCTCAGAAAACTTATGTGGATTACATGTTATTGGTAAATGAATAAATAATAAAAAAATTAAAAAGAAATAAAAAATTCTTTGCACTCTAGTCATACTACACCTGATATTCAGTTTAGTTGCTATGAAAAAGAATGAAAAGCTGGAGGGTATCCTTCCAGGAAGGGTGAGTAGGATGGTAGGATGGTGAAAATAACTGAAACAATGAGATTTGTTTGAAATTACTGAGCATTCTTAGAAATAGAAGACAATGTTTTGGGGGGGAAAGGGGTTTTGACAACTGCCAAAGTATTATTAGGTCTAATTTCTGCTTAGTCCTATATCACAGAAAAGACTACCACGAGAAAGTTACAGATAGGCACATTTGACTCCAACATAAATTCCAAAAATACACAGCTGTGCCAAAGTGGGATAGATTGCCTTGGGAAACTGGATGATCACTTATGGAGATATTGGAGATCAGGTAGAACAAATTCTTATACAGATTTAGAGCTAGAAAGAACCTTAGAATATCCTATAACCACTTCACTAAGATTTATAATATTTTCCCTTAGAAAATATAAAAAAGACTAATAAAGAGAAGACTGATTATAAATATTGCAAGATATAATTAAAGGCATTTGGAACAGCTAGGTAAATACTTTAAGCTTTAGTAGAACTTTGATTTCATTTACATGATATTACCTCCATTGATGTAGATCACAGACCAGACATATCTTCTCACCCTATGCATTTTTTGTCAATGGTTTCCCCTTTATTCTCCAGAGTACCAATGTGCTAGAGGCCTTCACATTTTTTTTTAAGATTTCATAAATATCAGTGCAACATTCTGGCTGTTACTGTTACCCCCCCACTACTGCAACGTGACCACCCCATATTCTTTGTTCATATGTGTCCTTTATATTACTATATGTTAAGCACTTTGCAAACCTCAAAATATATTAAATATTTGCTATTATTTCATGTCATTTATAATATTTATTGGCTAGAGGTCATCATCTAAAATCTGATAAAGCCTACGTGCTCACAATTTAGATATCCACTGGTATTTGGGCCAACTTGCAAATTTGATTGAAGATCATGTTGTTCCAGGATTTGCAATTTTATATGATCCTCAGTAACTATATACATGGTACAAATAGGTAGCACTGAAGATATAGTGCTCGGCCTAGAGTCAGGAAGACCTGAGTTTAAATAAGAATTCAGATACTTAATAACTGTGTGACCCTGGGCAGGTCACTTAATCCTGTTTGCCTCAGTTGCCATATCTGTCAAATGAACAAGAGAAGGAAATGGCAAACTACTCCAGTATCTTTGCCAAGAAAATCCCAAAAGGGATCATGGAGAATCACACATGATTAAAACAAATGAAGAACAACATAATCTTTAGCACAGTCATGTTAAAAAGATTTTTTTTTTTTTTTTTTGCTGAGGAGCAGTTTAGGGCTGTTAAAGCCCTGGGCTATTTCCCAAATGAAATCTAGTCCATTTTATTTCTGTTCTACAATTTCAGCCCCAAACACTGGCATTCCATATCTGATCAAAGACACGTATGATATTATATTAACTCAAATGATTAACCTTCTAGGTATATGTCTTGATAATAGGCATTTTCCAACCATTTTTTTCTTATTTAGATGGTGAACGCTGTCTGTTTTGTTTTCATGGCTCTCATTTGATTGAACCTCTAATAGATCTATGATGTCATGGATGTGAGTACTCCTTAAAACAATACAAGTTAAAACCCAATAATACTAATCCATTGAATCAAACTTTTGCTATATTCCCCTGGTAGGGAGGAGTCCACCAATTACGCTAAGGGCCTTCCTCACATTCTTTGATACCGGGTGGACACTAATGAAGAACACAAGCTATTCATTTGTTATTTCTTGCTGTCACCAGGTGACCAGCTCATCTTTTCAGATTATGCATTGCTTTGATGACATGCTTTACACGACTTCTAATTCCCATTTGTAATGTGCTACAGATTACTTATCATCACCATGCAATTTTCCTTTACCCTTTGGGTGATCTTCAACTCCAAATCTTTAAAAACTGTAGTGCTCTATTAGTGATAAAAAGTTGGGCTGGCTTTTATATTAAGAAGAATAAGGTAATTAAAAAGAACTGCATCATTTCCTGAAATCAATACACTTTATCCACAAAATGGAGAATCTAGAGAACTTTATCATCTAGAGGTAATTCCTGTTCTATTTGGCCTATGTACTGGATCCCCTCAAAGACAGTGAACACCTTCAGGAAGGATGTCTCCCAATTCAGTGCCTTATTTGATGTTAATAACAAGTATTGTTGCACTGAATTATTCCTATGATTGTATTTATCAAAGAATTTTTATATTTCTAATTTATACATAAAAGACCCACTAGAAGACTGTCCTTAAGGCTACTGTGCTCTAACCAAGTCAAAAATTTTCATAAAAAAAGAACAGTGAAATCTTCTTTTAGTAACTTTTAGTCAGCAGTAGGACTATAAAGATGTTATCTACTGTAGAATACTTTTTTATGAAGTGTTTCCCTTTCAAATTTTTGTCAGGCATACCCTTGAAACAGCTGTAAAACATTCTCATAAAGACATTGATGAGGAGAAAAAAATAGGTCTATGAGTGGATAGAAATGAATGAATGAATGAAAAAGCATTTTTTTTTTAAACCCTTACCTTCCGTCTTGGAGTCAATACTGTGTATTGGCTCCAAGGTAGAAAAGTGGTAAGGGTTAGGCAATGGGAGTCAAGTGACTTGCCCAGGGTCACACAGCTGGGAAGTGTCTGAGGTCAAATTTGAACCTAGGACCTCCCATCTCTAGGCCTGGTTCTCAATCCACTGAGCTTCCCAGCTGCCCCCTGAAAAAGCATTTATTAATATTAAACACCTGCTATATATGCACTATACTAAATAAGGATAAAAATAGAAATGCTTTCAAGAAGTACATATTCTATTGGGAAGACAACAAATATTAAAAGGTTTCAGATTCTTAGGCTACACAGGCAAAACAGATGGTAATGTTACATCTTTAATATCATTTTTACTGGTAAAATCATACCAGTTTTTAGTGTTGAGCTATTTCACAGTGCCAAAACTTTGGTGGTTAGAATTTTCTATTTTGAATTAGTTGCCAGGCATGCTTCCCAGCATTATGACTATGAGAATTGAGTTAGAAACTGAATTGGTGGCATGATGGGTGCTGCCACTCCGAGGGTTCTTGGGCTTACTTGCTCATTGGTCAGCAGTGATGATGGTGGTGTCAAAGAAGACAGGTAGTTAATGATGTCCTTTTAATTACAAGTTTGGTGTATTAATACTGTCCATATTGGCTTTTATTTTTTTCTCTTTGGCTGGTATCTTCCTCTTCCTAAGATAGAATAGTGTGTAAACTCCTCTGTATTTGTCCTAATCTAGACATTCTTCCTGACTTTGTCTCCTTCTTAGGTCCCATTTCTATTTCCTCATTTAAAAATGGACAATTGGTCGAAGTGTTGGGGTCTATATGTACTGGTCCTATTGTCACTGATGATGAAAACAGATTACAGGAAACTGGCAAACCTGTTTCACCTTCAGTTTGTCATCATTTTTTCTGGCATTGTCTATGAATGATTTTAGTGGTGAAAACTTAACTAGGTCTCATGCCAATCTGTACAATTGTTTATGCTTGAATTGGTTTGTTTTCTGAGGAGATACTAACCACTCACAATCTTTCAAATATCTCCTCTGATAATTTACAAAGAAGGTATAGATTCTAAATTGTGTTAACTTTGCTCTTTCTGCAACACAGCGTCCAATGCACAGTAGATACTTAGCAATACTAACAACCTGGTAAGGAGTTTGAGGCATCAGAGTATAGTAGAAAGACTGATGAAAATAAAGTGAAATGTCATTAGTTAGAATTGTGGATCTACCTATTTATTACTTGTTTGACATTAGCAAAGTCATAACTTCTATAGGTCTTAGTTTTTTTCACTTGGAAAATGAGAAGGCTTCACTAGATGACTATGAAGGTCCTTTTTAAAAACAACAACAACAACAAAAAACCCTTCCCTTCCATCTTAGAATCAATACTCTATATTGGTGCCAAGACAGAAGAGTGGTAAGGGCTAGGCAATGGGGGTCAAGTGACTTGCCCAGGGTCACACAGCTGGGAAGTCTCTGAGGCCACATTTGAACCTAAGACCTCCCATCTCTAGGCCCGGCTCTCAATCCACTGAGCAACCCAGCTGCCCCCTAAAGGTCCTTTTTGATTCTGAGCCAATTAACCAAGGGTTTGCTCAGGTGCCTTTCTAGAATCTATGGTCTCTCCAAAGTGGAAGGGTTTTACATCTGTAAACTTTCGTAGGAAATGGTGATAGTCTAAATAAGTATCTCTGCTTTTTTTCCCTGTATCAGAATCAATAACCTTTTTGAGCAGGTATTGTTGCCACTATATATAGCGTTTTTTCACTATTTCTTCTAATTTGATGGTGATTTTAGTTTTTGCTCTAATGAGCTAACTTGCACACAACTCTAGCTGATATAACTCTCATGTCATTAACCAGTTGCTTTCTGTCAGTTAAACGTTAATCCAATTCTCTTTTTTGGTGGGAGGTGGTGATGGTGATATTGTACAGAACTTATGTTTAGCACTTTCCAGTCTCTAAGCGGCCCAAACACAATCTCAGATTTGCAGACTACTATTCTGATAGCTAGTTTCTATGTGTGTATACCTGAAAACACATGAAAGCACACACGTATACACTACACGCTCTCATCACATACATACATTAAAGGACTAAACGTATGTAAAATAATTATTCATTTAACTATATGTTCCATTAAGAACTCATACTTATCGATGACTGAATTTGAAATAATTGCCTTTCTGATCACTTATATGAGGTAATAAAATTATTTTGATATCAAGTGATTCTCAAACTTTGTTTCAGAATGCTCAGTGAGCTTCTCTGATGACAAAATATGAAAAACTGAAAAAATAGATGCAGTCAACTGATTTATTCACAACCAAGTCACTGACTTTAGAGAATATTTAGTTCAATCTCATTTCACAAGTAAATATAGGCTAAATGATTTGCTTAAGATATGTTTGTGGTCACTATTTCTGTAGAGAAAATACCAATCAAGACAGCTGGCACTAACTACATCCTCATATCCTTTTGATTTTGACTTCTGCTTTCCATTAGGTGAGCAGAAGAATAATTTGTAAGTGGCATTCACTGAAAGAAGGCATGCAAGACTCAAGAAACATTACATGTGCTCATTCTTCCTGTGCTCCAAACCCTTCTAAGTGCAACATAATTTTTGAATCATAGGGACCTAGCAATTTTAAAATTCAAATATGCTTCACTTTAAAGTCTAGGAAATAAACCTAAAAGGTTTAATGATGTGTGCAATATCACTCAAGTAAATAGCAATACGGGAATCTGAATTCTGATCCTCCGATTTTAGACTATATTCTTGAGATCCAACTGGAAGGTGAGAAGGTAAAATGAAGGAAACTACAGATAATCCACAAAATGAACTATAAAGAGCTGATACATTATAAATAATGAAATTTTCAAGGACTTTGTAAAGTAACCAAAGATCAGAAAATATGGTCTGGCTTTAAAGGGGGGCAAAGGAGAATAATAAAAGAAATTTTCTTTAGAAATTCATAAATACCTTAAGTAGACAGGATTAATGAAAATCCTGACTTTTGAGAGAAAATTAAATGGACCAGTTTATTAACCAAGACTGGGCTTGCTGTCTCTAATGAGAAAATATAATTAGACATAAGAAAATAGAGAAACAGAACTGGCTCCTAGGCATAAGACACAATGACAAACATTTAGTGAGAGAAAGGTTTTTACAAGTGATATACCACATTGTGTTCAGAGACAATGTTCAAGGTACAATTTTAAAGGGAACACAAGGATAACTACCAAATGTTTTTGTCTGATCAGAAGAACCCTTGAGGCTTTAAATAAATGCCTACCCTTTGACCCAGCCATAGCACTGCTGGGTTTGTACCCCAAAGAGATAATAAGGAAAAAAACTTGTACAAAATATTTATATCTATGCTCTTTGTGGTAGCAAAAATTGGAAAATGAGGGGATGCCCTTCAATTGGGGAATGGCTGAACAAATTGTGGTATCTGTTGGTGATGGAATACTATTGTGCTTTGAGCACAATATTCCTCCTTTGAGGAATAATGAACTGGAGGAATTCCATTTGAACTGAAACAACCTCCAGGAACTGATGCAGAGCAAAAGGAGTAGAATCAGAATATTATACACAGAGACTGAGACATTACGGCACAATCTAACGTAATGGACTTTTCTACTAGCAGCAATGCAATGATCTAGGACAATTGAGAAGAACTTGTGAGAAAGAATGCTATCCACATCCAGAAAAAGAATTGTGGAAACAGAAATGCATTAGAAAAATATGTGATTGATCATGTAATGTGACAGAAATATGATTGGGGTTTTGATGGTAAAGGATCACACTACTGCAGATACAAATAACACAGAAATAGGTTTTGAGCAATGATACACATATATCACAGTGGAACTGCTTGTTAGATTTGGGAGTAGGGAGAAAAGAGCATGTGGGGCGGTGGGGGAAGAAGTGGTCATGAATCATGTAACTATGGAAAAATATTCTAAATTTAAAAGGGGGGAGGGGAAGAACTTTTGAAATTCCCTGGTGTGATAAGCAATTTTGAAGAAAATATAACCACTCTTTTGTAGTTTCATGGAAAAAATAACAACATAAATGTAATGCAAACATGGGTAGATTTTTTTGAAACAAAAAACCCAATGATGTACTCAAAACCTAGAGAGAATAGGAGGAACAGTCAGCCAACCAATCCCAGATCCTCTTAACATTTAGGCTAGCAAAGAAACAATTTGAGGAAAAGAGAAGACAGCAACAGGGTATAAGATAATTAGCTTGACTGTGAAATAGGAACAAAAGGGCCTGCCTACAGTTCATTATAATAGCAATGAGTCTGGTCTCCATAGGAAAAGAAAAGGAACCAAAACATGGACTGGAACTGGACTTGTGATTTCCTTGGCATGGGGAGCTCTGGAATGAAAAGGCTACTTCTTCCACTGCAAATTAGCACTTTCTCAGCAATATGTAGTCTCAGAAAATTGCCTAGATTTTAGAGACATGTGGAAAAAATTATACAAACTGATGTAGAATGAAATAAGAAGAATCAGAAGAACAAGGTCTACTATAACATAAAAGTATAAAAATGAACAATTTTTTAAGACTTTCATAATTGGAAGAATGAAATGACCAAAATTAGAAGTTTATAAAACAACAATCACACTATAAAAGCATAACTTTGAAAGCTGTAAGAATCATCATTAATAGAAAAATCACTCATAATTTCAGAGGACCAATGATGAAACATGCCATATCCATTACAGAGTTGATGGATTTAGGGTGCTGCAGAATGATATATATATATATATATATTTGTTGTTGTTATTGTTTAGAGTCACCAAGGAAAACTATTTTGTTTGATTATGCTTATTGTTACAACAAATTTTCTTTTCCTTTTCTTTTATTTGCTTTTTTAAAAATAGAGAGGTGGGGGAATGACTACAGATGTGAAATGTTGCATGTACTTGCAGATGAAGTCACTGTATTATTGGTTTTACCTAACTGTTTTACTTTGTTACAGATTTTTCGACCTAGGAGTAACCTGTAACACAAAAACAAAATGTCAAACTTAAAAACCAAAACAAATCTTGCCTCAGGCACTTAGAAGTATGAACCTGAGCAAATCATCAAAATCTCTCAGTCCCTATAAAATTTCATGACTGTGAAACAATCATGAGAGCTCTCACAGAGTTAGTGTAAGGATAAAATTTTTTAAAATGTAAATAACTTGGCAAATCTTAAAATGCAATAGAAATGTGAACCACTATTACTGTCGTAACAGTCGTCTAAATTTTGTGAATTACTTTTTTTTCTCTTTTATTGATGATGCCTTTTGGAGTATGGGGGAAGGATAGATTTAAAATTAGATATGATGTCAAAACAAAAGATGCCAATGAAAAATTTAAATTAGGAAAAAAGAAGGAAAAAATGGCCTGCTTAGAACACTAAGGGTTAAAGTAATGTGCTCAGGTTCACACAGCCAGTATGTGTCATAGGTAGGGTTTAAACGTATAGGTGTTCTTGGCTCCAAAAGCAGCTCTCTATCCATTTTGAGGCACTGCTTCTCAGCCAGATCAGATGATGATGATGACAACAATTAAAAATGCTGCTTATATTCATGTAGCGCTTTGTAGTTCATTCATAAAGCAATTTCCTCATAAAACCATATGTGGTCAGCACTTTTGGGCTGGACCTCTGGTTTCAGACAAGGAATCCACTTCAGTTATATTCTTAGAGAGTTTCTTGGGGAACTTTGTCTTGTCCATTAGTTATTCAATGTACGTCAAAGACAGACCATTAAAATAGTTATTACTGACTCCAAGTATAACCCCTCTATCTACCATTATATGTTACTCCTGAGGTTGACAGTGTAGAATTAAGCCTGAAAATGAGAAGTTAAGTGATTTGGCTATGATGGCTTGGCTTGCAACAAGACATGAGAAAGTAAGTGGTAGAACAGTGTCAAACTCAGATCCTGACACTCTACTGTACTTCCAACTACATTAAGTTATATCCCTAGAAAGGAAGTAGAACTAAGAAAAAGTTGAAACAAATAACTCCTAGCTATCAGCATAATGACCTTTGTCAAGCAAGTCATTCAGAAACCAAGCTCAAGCCCAAGGAAATAAGGAGGAAGATGAAGAAGGCAGGCTGTTATTCAAAAGTCGTTCTCCCAAGTGCCCAAAGATATGGAGATTTTCTTCAAAGATGCCAAAGGAGAGGCAGGTAGGTATTACTGTAGGGAGAGAATCAGGCTGAGAGATGGGAGGTCCTGGGGTCAAATCTGGACTTATACACTTCTTAGCTGTGTGACCATGGGCAAGAACGCAATCCAAACTTCCCAGCCCTTACTGCTCTTCCGCCTTAGAATTGAGAAGATAGGGGTTTAAAAAAAAAGATGCCAAAGGAAGAGTGTTTTTCTATCAAATGTCTAAGAACCTCACCAAGACTAGGAAACCAATTCACAAGGGTTACATGCCATCTCAAGATAGTTCCAGAGGAAGAGTCTGTTATCTGTGGCATAAGACACAACCACATTAGAAATAAGAGGCACATAAAGGTATAAGAGTGGGCCTAGTTCAAGTCAATAAATATTTACTAGATGCCTATTATGTGCATGGCATTTTTGTCAGGCACTGAAGACAAAGACAAAAATCAAAGAAGTCTTGGCCAGAGCTTACACTATATTGGAGGAGAAGGAATATGGATTCAAATTTTTTTCCAAAAGGGAGATACTGCTAATAAATAACTTCAGGGATAAGTAAAGATCTGTCATAAGGAAGGGGTATATCAGGTGTTCCTTGAAAGAAGCTTAAGGATTCTACAAGGCATATTTAGCGAAAGTACATGCTAAGCATGTGAGAATTCTTGTGCCAATGTCCAGAGTTGGAAGTTGGAATACCATGAATAGGAAACAGCTTGCAAACTAGTTTTCCTGGAAGGCTGTCTAGAGCCAGGATGAATATGTGTATCTGAGACACAATAGGGGATGATAGAGGACTTTTTGCATAGTGCAGTATGAGTTAACATTTTTTTGTCTAGTGTACTGCCCAGACAAGGAAAATTTAACTGCAAAAATACAAGTTTATCTTTTGGAGGACAAGTCAACTTGGACATGGGCAGTGCCCCTCCAAGATGATGAATTTGTACAGCTCACTAATATGGACCAGAAAGTTGGTAGCACTACTTTCAATGTTTTGAACATGGGCCAAAACCAGTCAATTGACAACTTGCAAAGCTATGTATGACCAGTATTCAGATGAGTTCAATACAGGGGAGCTAATTCAGAAATGTAACCATCACCATAGATTCCATATAGGAAAATTTTACCAATAAGTTACAAATCAAATTACATATTGAGAAATATGAAATGAGTGCAGACTCACAATGAAGTCTTGATAAATTTTGAATGGCCACAGATTTTTACTTTACATTTTAAAACAAAGGATTAAGATACAGTGAATTCTATCAAGTGACTAATCAATCTGTGTATATGCAACAAAAATGAATAATGAGCTATGAAATAATTCTGTAATTGGTAAAATTTTACATTTAGTGTGATACCTCTGAATTTCCTCTGGGATCACTCTAGTACTAAAAAAACAACTTGATGTTTAACAAAAAAAATCAAATGTTATTTAAATTGTGTTGAGGGGAAAATGTTCCAAGGAAAATAACTCCAAAAAATATTATTCTAAATAAAACCACCAAAAAACATTTTTAGTAAGAAATATAGAAAGTAGAAAAAATTAGAACTAAAACAGACAGAAACAAACTCACCTAGTAACTTAGCATTTGATAAAACCTAAACCCTCTATCAACTGGGTAACAAATCATTTCACAAAAATCACTGTGGAAACTAGAAAACAATCTAAACCGAAATTAGATTTAAACCAACACCTTATACTAAGATAAATTCTAAATGGAAAAAATTTTGATACAAAATGTCACACCACAGACAAATTAGAGGAACAAGAAATTTCCTTTGAATTCTATAGTAAGGAAAAGAGTACATAACTAAATAAAGGATAGAGAGGATTTTTAAAAATAAAAGACAACTTTTAAGAAGTAACATTTTAAATGTTTTATACAAATAAAACCAATGCAGAAAAAGTTAGGAGGGAAATAGTTAATAGGAGAAAAAATATTTATACGAATCTAAGGTCTCATTTTCAAAATACATAAAGGAAGAAAATTAACTCATTTTAGCAGCTATTCTCAAAAGAAAAACCATCAAAGAATATAAACAGATAGTCTTCAAAGGAAAAAATCCAAACTATCAACAGTCAATTGAAAAAAAAAGTTCTAAATTATTAACAATTAGAGACATATAAATTAAAGCAGCTTACACCTTTCAGATTAGTAAAGATGACAGAAAATGGAAAATGAAAATGTTGGAGGAGCTATAAGAAAACCAGCACATTTGTGCACCGTGAATTGATAAAACCATTTATGAGACAGATTTGGAATGATTTCCCCAAAAGTTACTAGATATCAATCATGCATATATTTTTTCATCTAACTACATACCCATCTACATTACAAAGCGATAAAATAAATATTAAAAAGACCCAGAGGATAACAATATTTATAGCAGTAACTTTTGTAAGTAGTAAAGAACTGAAAACTAAGGGATGTCCATCAGTTGGGGAATGGATGAAGAAATAAGAAATGTGCTATAAGAAATGTGCTATAAGAAATGAAAAAAGGGATGTTTAAAGAAAGCAGGGAAGAGCTATATGAAGTGATACAGATACAGTAAGCAGAACCAAAAGAAAAATGTAGAGTAATATAAAGACAAAAAAAACTTTAAATGACTTAAGAACTCTATCAATGAAATGCCCAACAATTATTTCAGAGGGTTAATGGTGTAAAGCCATCCTTTCCACCTCTTTTTTTTAAACTCTTACCTTCTGTCTTGGAATCAATACTGTGTATTGGTTCCAAGGCAGAATAGTGGTAAGGGTTAGGCAATGGGGGGGTCAAGTGACTTGCCCAGGGTCACACAGCTAGGAAGTGTCTGAGGCCAGATTTGAACCTAGGGACCTCCCGTCTCTAGGCCTGGCTCTCAATCCACTGATTCACCCAGCTGCCCCCTATCCTTTCCACCTTTTGCCAGAGAGGTGATGGAATACACAATAAAACATACATTTTTGGTAATTGCCTTTGTGGGAATTTGTTTTGCTTGACTATGCATTTTTATTACAAGAACTTTTTTTTTCCCGCCCTGTCTTGGGGCTGGGGGAAGAGGATGCAAGGAAAAGAAAATACTTCATTGTACTATAAAAAAGAAAAAAAATCTAATGTATGAAATTGTGTACTGAAGGTAAAACAACTCCCAAATCAGCCTATATATAATACATACAGGAAAAAACCCAATACATATTATTTCTAATTTTATCCTCTGAAATCAGTGGTGTCAAACTCAAAAAATCAAATACTGACAAAGAAAGCCACGAATCAACATTATCTATACAGTACTGTATTTTTCTTTTTTTAACATCTCTCAACGACATTTTAATCTTGTTCAGGCTACACTTAGGGATTTTGCAAACATAGTGAATTTGCCATCTACCTATTTCTTATGATTAGGATTCCCTTAACTGTCTGGCTTACTATGGAAGCATGAAAAGCAGGAAAAAGTGCTTCATAGAGCTATTTTTCTTTGTTAAGTCTATTATTCACATTTCTTTAGTCATTATAAAGAATCTATTTCCTTTTTTTAAAAAAAAATCATATAATCTTAGAATCTTAGAAATCATAAAGTTCAGCCCCATTTTAAAGACAGAGACTGGGGCCCAGAGAAATGGAGTCACCTAACTCTACAATCTAGGGCAAAGCTTGGATTAGAACCCAGGTCTTCAGACACCCAATAACATGCTTTTGCCAATACACTATACTTGTTAGATGAGTGCATGTTTCTAGGACTTCATTTTAAAAATTATATGCTAACCCCCCACCTACCCAAGTCCAGAATTGGTATTAGGAATCTCCCTCTGCCAATTTTCTTCCCCTCCTCCCCCAAACCTTTACCCTTCTGTCTTAGAATCAATACTGACCTTCGTTCCAAGGCAGAAGAATGGTAAGGACTAGAGACAATGAAGGTTACATGACTTGTGGAATCACCTAGCTAGGAAGTGTCTGAGGCAGGATTTGAACCCAGGACCTCATGTCTAGGCCTGACTCTCAAGCCACTGAAGCCACCTAGCTGTCACCCCCAATGTAGATTTTCAGCTACTCTGGAACTTAAAAAGAAAATATCTTTCACAGGATCAAGATAATAACCACTACTTTAAATCCTTATCTTCTGTCTTAGAATTGTTAGTGGTATTAATGGGTGTGAAATGACCTGCCTAGGGTCACACAGCTAGGAAGTGTCTGAGGCCAATTTTGAAACCAGGACCTCCTAATTCCAGACTTGGCTCTCTATCTACTGAGCCCCTGACTGCCCCTCCTTTTTAAATGTTTGTTGGAAAGACTTTGATTATAAGATGGTAAATGTCAAAGTAATTTTTCCACCTTTTTGAAGACAATAAAAGAAAATGTTTATTTGTCCACTTTCCATACTGTATTAAAGGACTAAAAAAAAACCCCTTTCTTGTGACCAAGAAAAAAGGAGAAAATAAGAAAAAAACTGTAAAGTATATTAATTTCTTCTATTATTTTCTCTATTTTTCCTTGGAGGAAAGTGGGAATGAACATCAACACAGGGAAAATTATAAATAGGGTATTTCAAAGATACTTGCTAATTCCAGTCACATATATAATTACCATTATAACTGACAAATGACTGTAACTTTTAGATTTTAATAGTTTCTAATAAAAACAGAGTTCTTGAAGAACTGCATGTCAAAGTTAAAGGAGACACTATGACAAGAGAAGGAGGAATTATTGAACATTAGAATTAAGATATATTCTCAGTGGTAATTGGTCATGCAGGCTTTATCCCTTTCAGTCTCTGGGAACTCATGTTATGGGTAAAGAATTGGCCTCAGTATTAGGAAGACTTGGCTTTTAAATCCTGCCTCTAATACATATTGATTGTGTAAACTAGGTAAGTCATTTAACTTTTCAATACTCTGAGCAACTCTAAAAGTCTCTAAGTTGCAGCGGTGCCAACTTGTATTAATAAGAGATTTTCTTTATCTTGATATTTCCTACACCACAAGTCTAAGTACTATCCTGAACTATTAATTTTTAAGACCTAAGACCATGACTCAATCTCTTGTCATAAGGCTGATCAAACCTATAAATATGACCAATATTTACTCTTATTTTAGTTGTAATCCACTATCAAATGAAGCCAAAGGGTGAGCAATAATGGCACACAAGGTATTTAAAGGATCACCTGAGTTAAGACAAAGCTCTCAATTAAATAGAGAAGTCTAAGGTTGATTCCATTAAAAAATAAACAAACAAACAAAAAACAGCCCATAACCAGTATAAGAAAAGGATATCTGTTCTACAGCTCAATAATGGATGGAAATTTAACTCTCATTCACAAGGGTTCTCACTTTTTTGTAATATGTTGGTTCTAGACTTAGTAGGTCAACCGAGAAACTTTGACATTTGAGTATCATTTGATGCCTAACAAGTTTGCGTGAAACATTAGTTACTGAGTTAAAAAAAAAAGTAAAGTTATAATTTTAAAATAATAAACAAATCAGGATAATTACTATCACTTTAAATGCCTTCAGAACTTCTTTGGGTGAGAAGATTCCTGTATCTTCATTTAAATTAACAGAAGTTAATAATTCTGCCCTTGTCAAAGAATGATCAATTATAGGTTGTTTAGACTCAAGTACTTTTTAATCTTGCTAGTTCAATTTCATTCTCTGCAAAATTTGTAGTTAATTATGTTTTGTTATCCAAACTTATACTTCCAAGTCTGCTCAGCCAGTAGTATGTAAGAAAAATAGAGCTACTAACATTAAGAGTTTTGGGGGTTTTTTGGTTTAAGACAAAGCCCAGTTTCAATCTCTGGCATTACTCTGAAGAAAATGAAACTACTTAAAACATGACTAAAGTTTACTACAAATAATTTTGGCTCTGCTTCTTTGCAGCTTTTTAAGAAATAAGAATGAACTTTAAACAAAGTGTTACTGATATTTAAGGTGGGCTGGTACAGTGGAAAGAAAAGGCCATTTACTATAAGATGAAGTCTTGAGCAAGTTACTTAACTCCTCTACAACTTTAATCTCCTCAAGGTCAACTTTGAGGAGCAAAACAAAAACAAGATAAAAGAAAAGTGAGCCAACCAGAATGTTTTGTTGGAGATGATTGCTATCATTTCTTTTGGTGATACAGTCCTTCCTCTTCCAGGTATGTGAAAGATCCAACAGAATTAAAGGAAAAAGGGATAAGTAACTGAAAAGAAACCAGATTAAAGAAAAACAACAAAAAAACCTTCTCTTTATAGGTTGTTGGGATATCAACTCTACCTTCTTGCTACAGGGCTCCTGTCTGCCGCTAGCTGGACTCATTTGCAGTTTCTAAACTAAGCAAGCTATCTAAGTTTAACAAAGCTGGATATCTGGGGAAGAGGGACTGAGGGAGGTGTACTTGCTTCTGTATTCTCCTTTAAATAATATATCTAAGGTCTGTAGAATTTTGTGATAATCTTAGATATAGGTTTTGCTTGTTTCCAGATACTAGATTGTTGACTTCAGTAGCTGTAGAATGAGGTGTTATAATACTTTAAAAAATATGTTCCTTATAAAAGGCTAAATTGTGAAATTCAATTATTTTGTTCAGTTTTAGCATGGTAAACACATACATTTTGACAATTTTGTCTTTCCTCTGTGCAATTAACTTATGTTCTCTTAGGCAAATCACTTAAGTTCTGAATCTCATTTTTCTCATCTAAAAGATGAGGTTGTATTAGATGATCTCTAAAGTATCTTCAAATTTTAAAATTATATTTATATAAATTAGGAACTTCAGCAATCCTTTTTTAACCTATGCACAACCATTCCGTGTAAAGCAACCTTTTTTTTTAACCCTTACTCTATCTTAGATTTGAACCCAAATCTTTCTGGCCCCAAGGCTGGCACTCTATGCATTGTGCTACCTAGCTTCCCCTTAAAGCAATCTTTTTTTTTTCCCTCAACCCTTACCTTAGAATCAATAGAGGAGCGGGAAATGGGGGTTAAGTAACTTGCCCAGGGTCAAACAGCTGAGAAGTGTCTGAGGTCATATTTGAACCCAGGATGTTCCATCTCTGGGCCTGACTCTAAATCCACTGAGCCACACAGCTGCCCCCTTAAAGCAATCTTGCTATAATTCTCAGTATTGATTGTCAAAGGCAATTCCTTCCATTTTGGACTCTTTCCAAAAGACTAAAGACTAAAGTTTACTACAAAAAATTTCACTTACTCAAGATTTCTAGAGTGAAATGGTATCTTTTAAAAAAGGCCTTTCAAATATGGCCTTGGAAACTTCCTACCTGTGTGACTCTGGGCAAGTCACTTAATCCTAACTGTCTAGCCCTTGCTGCCTGTCTTAGAACTGATACTAAAACAGAAGGTAGGGCTCAAAAAAAAAAATCCTTCCTTTTCTTTGTAGATTGAGTTATTCAGAATGATCTTGTTATTAAAAAAATTCTTCAATTAGAAAATTAGTTAGAAAACTGGCACATATTAAGGATGGGCTAATTAGGTTTGATGCTAAAGAGCTCCTGTTTTTGAAGCCACAGATTCCATCCCTTACAACTATAATGTAATAACCTCAATTTATGGAAACCTATTCTATGAATTAAGGTTGAATTGGTTATTTAGAACTTAGAACAAATGCTTCCAAAGAAAGAAAATCATGTAATATGCTTGTTTCCAGGCAGCACCGTCTACAAGTCTCTGGTGCAGAGATATACAGAAAGTACTATAGGAACCAATTAATATATCTAATTTTTTCCATGGGAAAATACACTCAGAATTCCAAAATGGGATGGTAAGAATGTAGCTCCACTTGGAAGCAGAGATCTCCCCTATTTCCCTCCAACTGGCAAGAAGAAAAAGTGCCAAGAGATTTCTCTAATTCTAGTAGTCACATGGGCAGGTCTCTCATCTTGGAACAGAGACTAGAGTAAGGTTGAAACAGAATTAAGAGTGGAAAATAGTACTATTTTCCTTTACTTTATTCCTCTAGCAAATAGTAATGATGAAATCTCTTATTTGCTTATTACTTTAAGTTTTACCAAATGCTTTACTTGAAAAAAAAACCCTATGACACAGTAATTGTCAAGGGTTAGATTGAATTCCTCAAGGTCAAGAATTCAGACCTCAGGTTTCCCTTGATTCCAAGTCCAACCTACTCTCTACTTCAAGGTAGACTCTTAATATTTGTTGGAACAGACTGACAGGTAGAGCTGAGCTGAGGATATAAGGGTTTGAGATATTGTTATGGTCAAGGGACTCCTGAGAAGAGGGATATTTTTTAGTTGAAGTCAGTAATCTCATCATCCTTGTTCTTTTTTTAGTTCTATGGGATTTGATTTTCTACTGCTATTCCCAATTCTTCATTATAACCAGTTCATTTGTTTCCTTTACACACGGAAGAGAATCTTTCTTGGAACCTCAGCTAAACTCTGTTTTTTTCCTAACACCCTTCTCCTCCCCCCTCCCCCCCAAGCTGTTTAAATATCAGTCTTTCCCATATACCTTAATTTTACTTCTTTCATTAAGTTTTTGCATGTTGAAAGATCCACATGCCTAAATAATAAAAATGGGTATACAAGACTTGAATTTTACCACAGGAATTTAGGAGAAAGCTGAAGTGTTAAAGGGAAGGGTTCAGTGCAAGCGACTTCATCTTGATGGAGATGATAGCCATTGGGTATTGGGGAGAGAACATCCTCCCATCCTTGGCAGTATCAAGTTAAGTGGCAATGAAGGAGAGAAGCAAAAAAGGAATGGAAGCTCCACATTGTAGGTGGGAGAGATGGAAAGTTCCTGAAGCACCAAGTGGAGATGGTCATTTGGGTAAGACATTGAAGTCAAGAACTATTTGAAAAACACTTTAAAGGTGAATTTTTCCTGCCACCTACTTTCTGAACAAAAAACTGGCATAGAGCAAAGAATGCTGCATATGAAAAATAGAAGACAAACTCTCAAATTCTGATTCTGCCACAGACTGAGTTTCAAGTCCTAGTGTGGCCACCTCTATGGATTTGAACAAATCACCGTACTTCTTGTGCCTCCGTTTTCTAAATAAGAAGGTTGGACTAGATTATTTCCTAGGTCCTTTCTAATTCTTAGTCTCATGACACTTCTTTTCCCTCTTCCCCATAGTCTCAAGAGATAGCTTTAGCTCATTCATTAATATGATTAGAAAAGAAAATCTGATTCAAAGAAGTCACAGTGTATTTTAAAAACAAATATTTGACTATAGGGATTTGAATTAATTTGTAGTATTATTTCCCTTTACTAATGTGAAAAGAACCATTGCAAACTATTAAGCCCCAAATCAACTATTATTGGATATGCTTTTAAAATCAAAACTAAGGGCAAACAGAAGCAGATGACTGATTGGGGGTGGGGGGGCTCCCTTTCCTGAAATAACACTTTTCTTTAAATTTCAACTATAACCTCTCTGATCAGAATGTTGTTCACAAATCCCTCAAAAGCAGAGATATACATTGTAAAAATTCCTCATAGGAACACAAATCTGGAATAACATTTAATACACCTCTAAACAACATAAAGGCTCTAAATACTTCCAGAAATAATATTAGCATATCATAAAAATATTCTTTTATATTTATATTAACGTGTTATAAGACTAATACATATTAGCTATGTAACCATGGACAAATCCTTTAATCTCTTAATGTCCAAGACTCAAAAAAATAGAAGGATGGTTGGCCTCCTGAAAATAGTACAAGAAATGTCCTCAAAGGGATGTACCTACAATTAAAGAAATCAGGTCTGTAGATGTATGTACACACACAAACACATAGAAAATGCCTCATCTAATATTAGTTAACCAAGATAAATTTAAGAAAACCAATGTTACTGGGTACTATTACTGTCACTGGAACAAGGTTAGCAAGTGGGAAGTATCTTTTTGCTTTGTGTGGCAGAGGGATTTTTACAGGGTGTGGGTAGCTGTGATTCCTCTTGAAAAGAGTTGTCAGATTTAGAGAAACACAAGGGAATTTGAGGAAATGCAGGGAAAACTCAGGAGAATTGGAGAAATGCAGGGGGAAAGGAAGGATGGGCACAATAAGCAGTGAGGAAATGCTAAATGGTACAGTGGCCAGGGGGATAGTGTTAGACATGAAATCAGGAAAACCTGAGTCTTAAAGCTTGCTTCAGAATTCAATACCTCAGTTTTCTCATCTAAGGATCATTTCTCATAAGGATCATTAAAATAGCACTTATGTCATAGATGATTGTGGTGATCAAATGAGATGTTATTATCATTATTATCATCAGAGTAATAGCATGCTATTGGTTCTTGCAGCAATAGGGTGGGGATAGATTAGAATACATAATTTTATTCCAATCATTTATGTAAGATATACCTAAGGCATCATAAAAGTAGGAAAAGCACTAGGATTTGGAGTCAAAGGATCTGGGTTTGATATTTAACATTTGCAGAGTGACAATGGTAGCCACTTAAACTATCTGAGCCCCAATTCCTTAGCTGTAAGGGTTGGACTAGATGATCTCTAAGATCTCGACTAGCTCTAAATCCTATTGTCCTTAGGGGCAGTTATGCCAGGAACAGTAAAAATTGCCAATTAACTATGTATTCCTGATGGCTTCTTCATTTTACAATATACTGTAAAGGCATATTTATGTCAATAGCATGTTCTAATTTGGTGATGATGGGAAACTTTGGCAAGAGTTTGGTAAAAACCCATTCTCTAACTATATAAAGAGAAAATAATGGGATATTGAAATTATTTGTGAAATTATCAATAAGTATAAACCCCATTAAAACTAATACTATTAAAAACCAGAGTATTTCAAAATTTTAATCATTTTTCCTCTAATCAAAAATAACTGCATTTTATACATGTAACCAACTGTTTCATCTAAATTCTTAAGATTTTTCTGATTTGACAGCCTGGAGCCCTACTATAGTACAGAAGGCCAACGTCCACTATTTCCTGATTTACAGGTTTTTTTTCTCATTGTTTTCATTTATTTCATTTTGATTAAATAAGCAATGTTGTAAAGCAGAATTAGGCCAGGACATAAGGTTAGAAAATTTAGGCTTGAAGTTCTGGTTCTGCTGCTTTGTAATCTCTGCCTTGAGAACTTGGGCCAGATGATAGGATTGAACTAAATGATCTCAAAAACCTCTTCCAGTCCTGTCATTCTATGACTTTTTTTAGTTTCTACATTTCTCATTACCTGTCTTTGGAGTCAGTTCACCTATTTTAAGACAGGTTAATGGGCTTGGAAACTCTCTCGGCACTTTTCATAATTAGTCCTATCCATGGGGAAAACTTTTTTTATGCTCAAACACATGTAAATTTCAGGATTTTGAATAATCTTTAGACTTACTTTGCAGAAAGCAAAATTACTCTATAAGTGTACCACAGTTTAAAAAAAGGTGCTGATCAAGAAATCATTACAGACAAAAAGCCCTTTTTTTAAAGCCCTTACCTTCTATCTCAGAATCAATATTAAGTGGAAGAAGAGGAGTGCTTAGAGCTAGGCAATTAGGATTAAGTGACTTGCCCAAGATCACAGATGAAGGAAGTGTCTGAGGCTGGATATGAAGCATGGTTCTCCTGACTCCAGGCCTCGTCCTCTATCCCCCCCGAGTCATTTAGCTGACCCTACAAATTGCACATTAACAGCAGACTTGAAAGGTCAGGAAAAAAATGTTCTTAGACCCTAGTTTAGACTCAACAATTTGTTGTTGTTCAGGTGTGTCCTACCTTTATGACACCATTTTGGGTTTTCTTGGCAGGGATGGTGGACTGGTTTGCGACTTCCTTCTCTAGCTCATTTTATAGATGAGGAAATTGAGGCACAGGTTAAGTGACTTGCCCACCTTGGCCACGATCACCCAGCTACACCCAGAAAGATGAGGCCTCCTGACTCTAGGACTGTCACTCTATCCACTGTGCTGTCTACCTACCCAACTACTAATGGTATCTATGCTTAATTGCTGGCCCCTTAAGAATTTAAATCGTTCTTCCCCCACCCCCATCAAACCAGTCGCTGTCTACAAATTGCTTCAATTGGCCTCATGATTAAATGTGTTTTATAAGCCTCAGAAAGTCTAATATGTTGGTGATAAAATCACCAGTATAGACAACAATGTTGGCTGAAAAAAAAATGTTATGAGATAAGAGATATGACTTATGAGCCTTCTTTGACTTGCCTTAATAACAGTGAAGGAATTAACAAAGGGAAATTTTATTCTGGATTAGTTTCTTCTTGAATAGGGAAAAGTGGTTGCTAAAGTGGATATGAGAGAACATTTGGGGAAAGTTTACTTCACAGAATTTATGACAAAGAAAGGAAATCCGGGCATAATTTCAAAAGCACCACAATTTGGAAAGCATATTTTTAAGCTACTAAAGCTTTTAAAATGCAGTAATTTGGGAAACTCTACTAAAAGGATTCAGAGGAAAGCTAGGTAGATTCCCTAAAATGCTTCAGAGAAGGTCAATAGGGATGAGATTAGAAGTAATCTAGAATGGAATTCTGAAAACAGAGACAATTTCAATGAAAAAGATAAACGGGATATTTCTGAAGAAATTGAAGTAGATGCACAGAGAACAATTTATTTTTAAAAGCTGGCAAGAATGAATATTTATTAAGCACTATCTATATTAATTAATAGGAGCTGAGGGAGATTTAGGAAACTAAAGAAAACAAAAAGGTTTGTGAGACAAGGGAGAATCATAAGGAATAATAGTAACCTTGCTTGGGGCAGAAGGGTTCATTTTTAAAAAGGGCTGAAGCTAACATTCTTAAATTTGTTTTCTGAATTATTTTAATAATAGAAATGATAATCTCTGAGATAAGTAAAACAGGAGAGCATCTAAGAACCTCTGATAAATTCAAATCATCTGTCCCAGATGAACTATACCTTTGGGTGTTAAAAAAAATGATAGATGTAAATGCTGAGCTACTATCTGCGTTTTTTGAAAATATTGTGAATATTTTTTTGCAAAAAAAAAGTGCAGCTAAAATAATAGAGGCTGGTAAATCTTTGTAGATTTCTTGATAGAAGACCTCATTTTAAAAAATACATGAGAAATGGAATTCAAATTAATGAAAATAAAAGCCACTTTCCAACTGATAAATGCTCAAAGGCTATGAACAGGCATCTTTCAGAGAAAGAAATTCATGCTATCAATAGCCATATGAAAAACTGTTCTCCCTAATAATTAAAAGAAACAAAGTAAATTAACTCAAGGTTCTATCTCATACCCATCAGACTGGCAAAAAATAAAATAAAATAAATGTTGTAAACTCTATGGAAAAACAGAAAGAGTAATGTACATAGTTGTGAAATGGTCCAGAAAGCAACTTGGAAATATGTCCAAAAAATTATTAAACTGTGTATACCCCTCAATACAACAATACTACTAAGTCTATACTCCAAAGTAATCAAAGAAAGAGGAAAAAGACCCATGTGTACAAAAATATTTATAGCAGCTCTTTTTGCTGTGGCAAACAATTAGAAACGGAGAGGGTATTCTTTAACTGGGAAACAATGAATTATGATAAAAGAATGTGAATAGATTACTGTGCTATAAGAAATGAAAAAGGAAGAAACCTGAGAACACTTATATGAACTGATGCAATATGAAATGAGAACAGAACAATTCATACAATAACAATAATATGAAAGACAACCATAAAAGATTTTAAGAACTCTGACCAACTCAGTGAGAAACCATGATTTTGGGGAACACATTTTGGGGAACCTGCTGCTTACAGTGGGTAATGGACTTAAAAATACTGACCGAGACATGTATATTTTAGACATGGTTAATACAAGTTTTTATTTTTATTTGGCTTTACATATTTCTGAAAGGGGCTTTGTTTTTTCTTTCTCACTGGGAGAGTAAAAGAAAACTGGTAGGTGAGAAAAAGGTAGACTTTTTAAAAAAAGTTCTTCATTAAGAAAAAAAATATGGATAATAAGGAAGATACCCCAAGACTAGAAAAGGGGAAATGTCTTTATAATCTGTCAACTACAGGTCAATGAGCTTAACTTTTAATTCTAAGGAAAACTATAAAATGAATAATTAAAGAAATGGTTGAGGAACATTTAAAAAATGATGTACTAATTAAAAAGAGCTAATATGGGTCCATGAGTTAATGAATCATGTACCATTAAATTTTTTTAAAAGGCTAAGGAAAATGCTGTGGTAGTTATCTTAAATTTTGGCAAAGCTTTTAAACTAGCTTATGCTAGTTTTGTTGAGAATGGAGAGATATGGCTTAGAAGGATGGATTCAGATCTGATGGGTCAGTCAGTCTAGAGTATTGCTTGTGACTCCATATCAACATGGCAGTTTCTGCAGAGGAATTTAACTCCCTGAGATCTGTGTCATGGCTCATTAAATTTATAGGTAACACAAAGCTGGGGGAAGAAATCTCCCACAGAGTGGATGGCACAACCCATATCCAAAAATATCTTGGCAGGCTCAGCGCACTAAACTAAATCTATTAAGATGAAACTCAATAGGAATAAAAGAAAAACTTATACCTGGGTGTAAAAATTAATTTCTTTAGTATACATAGATAGAAGTTGTTCTGAAAAAGATCTAAGAATTTTAATGTTACAAAATTAAGGAGACAACAATGTAATGTGGCAGTCAAAAAAGTTAATGCTCTCTTGAGATGAATTAAGAGAGGCATTAACTTCCAGGAATGGAGAGGGAGATAATAATCTGGACGCCACTGTTACAGAAGGACACTGAAAAACTAGAGAAATGTCCAGGAGAAGGCAACCAAGATGATAAGGGTACTTGAGTCCATAATTCTCCAGGCATATGAGCATCACCTGAAGGAATGGGCATGTTTATCCTGAGGGGGGGAAAAATCACAAGGGGTACATGATAGTTGTCTTCATGAATCTGAAGGGCTATCACATTTAACAGGATTAAACTCATTTTGTTTGACTACAGAGGGAAAAATACTAGCAACAATGAAATTATAAACTAGACAAATTTAAGTTTTAGATCAGGAAAATTTTCAGAATAATCAAACCTGTCTATAAGTTGAATGGGTATTCCTTTGAGGCATAGTGAGTTCCCCCTCCCTTGGATGTCTTTTAGATAGAGGCTAGGCAACAAATCTGTTACCTGTTATAATGTGAATTTATCTGGTATATTTACTAAGCTAGATAGCCATTAAGGTCCCTTCCAATTAAATTCTGCACTTGCCTATTTTCTTTATTTTATCCATTTATTCCTACATTGACTTTTCAAGATCAGAACTACCTATTTATTTATATGGATGGTTTCAATCCATTCTCTAAAGACTCTTATTTGATCAACCACTTGCTTATTACTAGATCCTATATGGAACTTTAAATTATCAGGTCCTTTAGAGTACCAAGCCATTGATACAGAAGAGGATGGACTACCCAGCATGTCATTCTTTACTATTGTTGGAAAGATCTAGTTTCTCAAAGTTTGTTGAATTAATATATCTTGTTCTCTAATTTTTCCCTTGAAAAAATTACAGCAAACCAGACTGATGGGTGGAGGGGGGGGGGAATTATACAAGACAGTGAAATAATTCTGTAAACATTTATAGTGTTTCAGTACACTGTAACTTCTGATGCTCAGGCTTTAAATGTTTATCAATAAAGATATACAAATTTTATATACTTTACTTTTATAAATGGAGACCTGTACTAACTCCTCACATGCATCATAAAGACAACTGAGCTCTTTGGAAAAAGTATTATACATATAATTATGCTATTAGCTTAACTGATGGCACCTATGCACCAACAAACTAATATTAATAGGTGCTTAATAAATTCTTAGTGAAGCAAATATAATAGAATTTGATCATGAAAACTCAAATTTTGACAATGAAGCTCAAATACTTTATTAGAAAGACAATTTAAAAACAATGTCTAAACTTTTCATTATATTCCAAATATAACTATATTACTTCAGGTGCATTAGAGACTTTTTCAGAATGAAAAACTCACTGCCTGACAGTAAAATTCAAAATGACATTTTCACAATGAATTAAACGTAGGTTTTTAAAAAATTATCTATGCAGAAAAAATTAGAGGTAGCATGATTTAGTAGCTAGAAGGCCAATCTTGAGGTTAAGAAGACCTAGGTTGAAGCTCTGCTTCACATACATATATATCAGCTGGACAAGATTTAACTTCTCAAAGCCTCATGCTACACTATAAAACCATCAACTATAGATAAACTGCCTGATCTGTAATGGAGGGAGTTAATGATGAAATCATACATCTTGACACACAAATATGTACAGAAAATAGTTGTTTTTTAAAAAGGCAAACTTTTCCTTAAGTGAAATGTGATCTCTCTCCCCTCTCAAAACAAAACTGAAAAACCTCTTCCACCAGCCATTTTATGGAAATGAAATATGGCAAGGTAACAATAAAACAGCCAAACTCTAAGAAAATAAAATATTCTACAATTCTAAGAAAGTAACAATATAAATACTGAATATAAACCTTTTCAAGAGAATTTTATATAAAACCAGTTCCATGGTTTTAAATGAACAAGTTCAAATTCTTTTACTCTTTCACTATACAGCTCTTCTTACAGTTGTATTTGTCTACCCTACACATAATAAAATGAAATAAGTAGATATAAGTATTCTATCTGGAACATGATGGAGCTAAAGACTACTTTGCTGTACAATAAACTTTTATTCTACAATAATAATTGTAACAACTGTTGGCAACTGTAAAATTACAGTATACATCTATCCTAAGAACAGAAGCCAATGTTTAATGAAATGTTAAGACATTTACAAAATATTTTCTTAAAAACCAGTTAACTCCTTCGCTAATATACAATGAGAAAAGCCAAATCAGCCTACCTTTTCAGGAAGTTACAAATGAAAAGGATATTCTGATTTGGAATAGAACATAATTTTCATCTGCTGCATTTAAAAAAATTTTTATTAGTGGTGATATTTCCCTGTATGTTTCCAACTACTGCCAGCATTACAGTAATAAAATTGTGATCAAAAGAATGTTTAGAGGATGTATACCAAAGTCAAACTCATGAAAATAAGATCAACTTATTTATCCCTCTTTATACACGGTAGTGAATGCAAAACTGCTAGATGTTCTAAATATTTATTATAATATTTTCTTTCTACTAAACCCTATGTAAGAGCAAAATTTAAAAAGTGTACCTTTGAGAAAATATCAGCTTCTTTTAAAAACTGCATAAAAAAAATTTCGAGATGCACGTGCTTATTACTGTGTTTCCACAAACAATACTGCTATCTGATCTTCGACTTGAATTGCCAACAAGTGCACTTTTTGATAGTTTGCCTCCAACGAAATCAATTTCAAAAAACTCAAAGAGAAAACAAAGCCTCGGACCAAAAATGGCAGATTTAAAGTACTGTGATATTTTATTACTACTTAATGGAAATGAATTTCACTGTTCAGACTTTTAAAATGCTAAATATAGGTGAAATCCTTATGAATAAAAGAAATTCCAGTTACTAAAAACTAAACTATATCACCATAAAAGATTTATGTTTTCTTAAAGATAAGTCTAGTAGCTTTCATGGAAGCTAGGACTCTGAACCTCATGCAAACATTTCGTATCTCCTTTCCCTATGAAAAGGACAAAAAGCAATGAGCATTATAAATGGCATTGAATTCTCTTAAAGGTTAAGGACAAAATCCTATCCTTGCCTCTTTCTCAGAGAAAGAAAAAAATGGTATATATATGGAGAAAAAGAATGAGAGGGGGAGGGGAGGAGATTGAAGGAGAGGAGGGGGTAGGGAAGGAGGGAGGGTGAGAGAGGGGGGTTGGGGAAGGAAGGAAGGAAGGAAGGAAGGAAGGAAGGAAGGAAGGAAGGAAGGAAGGAAGGAAGGAAGGAAGGAAGGAAGGAAGGAAGGAAGGAAGGAAGGAAGGAAGGAAGGAAGGAAGGAAGGAAGGAAGGAAGGAAGGAAGGAAGGAAGGAAGGAAGGAAGGAAGGAAGGAAGGAAGGAAGGGAGGGAGGGAGGAAGGGAGGGAAGAGGAGTGAAAGGAGGATGAGACAGAGAGAAAAAGGAAGGGAGTGGTAGAGTGTAAGGGGTTGAGAGAAAGAATTCATTTTTGGCCAGAAACCTTTCTTTGCAGCTCCAGTTCCTCCATATGAGCAATACAACTATCTTTATAATGTATCCGAAGAGAAACAATAACTTCATTTGCAAAGGAATTTTAACAAATAGCAAATGATGATTTGTTGAAGATGGGATAGGAAGCATAATTATTACATAAATGGTTGAAAATCTTCTACTAGGTGCCTAACTGCCACCACAATTAAAGAAAAAATAAAAGTCAACAAAAACAACAACAAAAAGGAGAAACAAGGAAAAAAAACTGTTGATACTTGATTTTTCTCAGAGGCTCATCTGAACAATGTCCTAAAGGTTCTGTTTTATCAGTAGGCCTTTAAAACACACAGTTCAATTTGTTTCTGGAATGTAATTTTGTTTTTAAATCCAACACCACCATTATAGTTTTCGTGCAATAATTCTGGACTTTGGAAATTCACTTCAGGCAAAAGAATACAGTAAACAATTTAATGCTACCACTATCCAGAAGACCAAACATATTATTAAAAAAAAATGCAAACTTTTGCTTAAAAATCTGGCTACCTACAAAGCTACAATTTTGTGGGTTTTTAAAAAAAGTAAAGCCAAACCCCTGATGTATTTCTTTAGTTTTTCTTATTTCACTTTTCCAAAATAATAATGATAAGCATAAATAATTTTAAGCCATTAGCCAATCTTCTATAGTTTTCTTCCTATGAAGTCTTAGACAGTATTTATTTTTTAATCTAATTTTATTCAACTATTTTTCTCTGTGTGTATGTACATAAGTATATGCACAAAGAGAAAAAGAAAATTTCTACATACAATTTACACAATAGATTAATACATACACACATAATATATACATACTAATAAGACCGCATGATTTTTGGTAAAAAAGTACATGCTTTTTCTACCACACTGTTCTTGCATTGATCTTACATAAGTAATATAAATCTTTTGCAATAACTAAAGCATGTACTACTGCTGATCCAGGATTTTAATAACTTGTAGGTTAAAAAAAAATACAATGCCTAGAACACTGTTATCAAACAAATATGTTTTATTGGCAGCTAAAAACAGAATTCACCCAACATTGAAACTTTTTTTATATTTTTTTCTTTCTTTCTTTTTACTCACTGCAGTACGAGGAACAAATCACAGACACTTACTTTGGAGATCACAGAGACCATGGTGTAGATTTTACAAAATCATTTTTTAAAATCTCTGTATTGTGCTCCTCAAATGACTACGAGCCAGTCTTTGTTTTGCTTTGTTTTTTTTTTTTTTGCCAAATAGCAGAAACATAAAATATCACAGCTTTGTCTATACTTTAAAATTCTGCAGCAACCTAAAGACATGGACAGATACACCACCGACTGTTGTTTTCAAGTATATCAATTTCCATATCAACCTAATAGAAGTATCTAAAAAATTCACTTTCTTCCATAGGAAGTCTTTGTTTGACAAGCTGTTATTCATCTCTTTGACGTTTTAAAAGAATCTGGGGCAACATTTGAATTTTATCAGAAAATAAAAAAATGTTTACCTACCATGTTCAAATTAAGAACAGTGTCTATACAAGTCAGTTGTACAATTATTTAAGTGAAAGATGAACATGAACATCAGATTAACTTAATTCTGGCAGACAAAAGTGAACTACTAAGGTCCAGTCAGCCATTTATCTATTACAGAGAGATGACAACTTTACAAAAGGTATCTTTTACCTACTGAGTGATGATTATGTCCCCTCAGTTTCTGTGCTTTCTACCACTGGTTCACTTTCTATATCAGCTTCTGTGTCATTCTTCTCTTTGTTTAATTCACTTGAAGATGTCAGTTTTTCATAAAGTTCAGGATCATTCTGTACTTGTAAAGGTGGTGGTTGATTATCTGTCTCTGTATTTTCACCATTTACCTGGGGTACATTATCAGCTTTTCGTTGAGGACTGGGCCCTTCAAAATAATCAAAAACTCGTGGGTGTGGATGTGGGACCCAGGTATTCTGAATTCTGTCTCTTCCAAAACGATTCCCATTAATTTCACGGCAGAAATCAAAATCTCTGTCATCTCTATCCCTTTGTCTTTCCCAGGGTCTTCTGCGGTCATCAAAATCTCTGTGAGCATCCTGTCCAAATCCTCTGTTCCAAATGGGACCACTTCGAGGATCAAATCTATAATTTCCATGTCTAAATCTACCTCTATCTTCATGGAAGCCTTTGGGACCACCATAGAGAGGTAAAACACGATGTTCTCTTTCATCAAAATCTCTATGCCCCCAAGGCTTATCTGAATTAAAACCAAAGTGATCTCTTCTACCAAGGTTATCTAAACCTGGTCTTATAAGATTTTCTCTTATATCTATATGTGGTCTTCCAAAGTGTTCCCTTCCATCTATTGGAGGTCTCCCTGGACCTTCTCTTGGATCTACAGGTCGCCCTACTACATCCCTAACATCAACTGGTGAAGGTCTACTAATGGTCTCTCTGTTTTCCATAGGAGGAAAACGATAATCTCTATCTCCTTCCTGTTGAATACTATCATTCCCAAGTGGTAGCCTTTTTTCTGGATTAGGAAGATGATCTATATTTTGTCTTAAAGGAGCTGGAAAAGGTCTCTCTGCCTGACTGAAAATATCTCCTGGAGCAAAAGGACCACGAGGTGGAGGATGAAGGGATGCATCAAGGATTGCTGGAGGAGGGATTCCTCTTTGCGGTGGAAGTCCAGGTTGCATTAAAGGGAATCTTGGCCCAGGAGACTGTGGTATAAGTCCCGGACGAATATCTAATATTGGTATTCCAGGCATCCGCTGGGGAATATTTAATGGGGGCAAGTTTTGAGGCCCAGTTGGTGGCTGTGGTCCCAGCATTCCAGAATTACTTGGAACATTTGGTGGTTGAACTCCCAGGAGTCCAGAATTGCCAGGAATATTTGGGGGTGGTACCCCCAAGAGTCCAGAACTACCTGACACATTAGGTAGTTGTGGTCCCAGAATTCCAGAACTACTTGGAATATTTGGTGGCTGTGCTCCGATAATTCCAGAACTACTGGAAACATTAGATGGCTGTACTCCCAGAATTCCAGAATTGCTGGACACATTTGGTGGCTGTCCACCCAGAATTCCAGAACTGCTTGACATATTTGGTGGCTGTCCACCTAGCATTCCAGAGCTACTTGTGACATCATTGTGGATCACTAAAATGGAAAAGACAGAAAACAAAATTATAAATATTCATTAAACTAAAAAGTACCTAATATAAAATGTATTCACAATAGGGAATTTAAGTTACTGATGTGATATTACTTTGAAAATATTAAATTATGTAGAAGGACCAAAATACTTAGCAATTTTGATAGATGGTAGTCAGCCAAGGAAAGTACTAGATTACTCAAAATGTAAAAAAAAAAAAAGCACAAACCCAAAGCTATCTATATCTTGCCATCACTTAAAATTTGTATTATAAAATTTCTTACAAATGTATGTGAGCTGGGCAATAATACCCATGAATCTTGGCACTGTGAATCATATATTCCCCCATCTCCAAGTTCTACTAAAGAGCTAGAAAGATGAGGTGGTAAGTTTTAAATAAATTCTTGGGTATGATATATGCTGGTTTTATTTTATGGGCTATGGGAATGGAAACTGGTCATATTTGGGGAGTTAGGGATTATTCTTAATACATTTACTTTCTCAATTATTTTTAAAGGAAATTTTAAAGACTAGAACTTCTGGTCAAATTGCTTGGTAAACCGAACACTTTCTGTAATCTGAAATCTCCTTTTGACTTGTCATATATGTTTTTTATAAAGTACAATTCCTAGATTAACAGGATTGTTTTTTAAGCCCTTGAGTGATTAAAAACAATTAGTTGGAAAAAACTGGTGTCAAATTTCTTATATAAGACAAGAAGTAAAAACCATGGGCTACTTTTTTCACTAGTAACTTGAGAAGACTAGATTACAATAGCTATGTTGAAGGAAGAATTATCTATTACATATTAAGTGAAATTTAAAAAAATTTAACCTTGTTAAGATATGCTTATTTATTTTCAAAAGACAGTGAAAACTATTTTTGACATCAAACTCATTTGATACAAACCTTAATATATAAAATTTATTGTTAAACCACACTTTGCCGATCACTTGCTAGAATTCAAAATGATTAATTTTCCCCTTCTCTTAAAGATCTCAATTACCTGTAAAATGAGTAATTTGAACAAAAATCTAGGATTTTTTCTAGTTTTTAATTTTGTGATTTTTGGCTACAGGGTTATGAGAGAATATACTGCTTTGAATAGAAATTTCAGAGGTTCCTCAAAAAGTTAATGTATATGCATTTCTCTCTTGCTATGTGGCCTGCCAAGCCAAGAAGGGCTTAATGGTAATAAATACCAATTACCTAAACTTGTAATGTCTAAAAGTATCTATGTAGCTCTTTTATTTTTTATATATATGTAGAATCTAGCATACTTTTCAATTTCCAATATAATAACAATCAAATTTTTAAAAAATCTAGCTGAAAAATCAAAATATAAATCTATTTGATGGAAAAACACTAAAAATGTTTAGACTAGAATTAATGATCTCATCAAATGAAACAGAACTACAGTAGACAGTATATGAATATTGCTCTTTATAATCCTGATGCTAATGTATTACAATTGCTCCCTAATATTTTTAGGGTAGGGCTAAATCAATAAGACAAAATCCTATACTACTTTAGAAAACTGCCTGAATTCATTTGAAAAAGAAAACATTACATTTAAGTTGTTCATGATATTCCTCTGTGTGTGTGTGTGTGTGTGCGCGTGCGCGTGTGCATGCGCATGCATACCTGCCTCTGTCTGTCTCTCTATCAGGAATGGAGACAGGCAGGTAGGGGTTTCTGGAACATGTTTCTTATTATTTATTACCTTGTCTGGTACTTTCGCTAGAAGAAAGCTGGTGGTCTGTGAGGTGTGACAATTTTTCTTCTGACTCTGGTTGGTTACTTGGAGGATTAAAGACACTTCCAGCTGATATGGTTGAAGTAGCAAGACTACTAGATACAGAGCCAACTGGCAAAACAAGGTTACTAAAAGCAACATCTTTCATTGTCTCTGGAGTCATGGATATAGGAGGCTGTACCAGAGCTGTTTAAGAGAAAGGAATCTTGTTAAAGGAATCTGTAAATAATCCATTTCAATAGAAAATTTTAAAAATTATTAGAAAAAACTTATACTAGTAGTTGTGGAAGATAAAATGCTGAAAAAGACATGGCCCTTCTTCATTTAATAAATACCTATTAAAACATTTACATCCATCACTACTGACCTGATTAATATTTTATCAATCTAAATGTCCTGGTTTGTTCTATCCATAGACAATCCAGTGGTAGGTTTTACAGATATTATTATCATGTTCATTTAATTGGGTTGTTGAGACTCAAATGAAACAAATAAGTGAAGTCAGGAATTATAACAAAGAAAAATGATGTAGATATAAATTTAAAATTGGTTAAAGACAAACTGTATAGTTAACATATAAATATGTAAAGTATCTTTTGGTCCTCTTAATGATTTTATTCATACACACACACACATGCATACAAAGCAGGCTTTTACCAACTTAGTCTCAATAATCTCAATATAGCTATGAAACCAAAATAGATGCAATAGCTATAATAAGTGCCATGTAATTTATTTCACAAAGAGGAATCTCTAAAACCAAAGATTTATAAAATATGGTAGATAAAATCAACTTGCTGTCAGTGCTGAGAAATGATAGTAAAGGGCAGAAACAGAGTATTCACCGACATAACTGACAGTGAATGAGAATACAATGTTATTTAGTATGGGGACAAATAGGCTTACATAACTATAGTTCTTCAGGTATTCATAGTATAATGTCAAAAATAATAATTCCAAGTAATTTATAAACAGTAATGCAGTACATGTATAGATTAAAAAAGGAAAAATAAAATAAAACAAATAATTTTAATGTTATCCAAAGGGTACTATGTCCATTATCTGTAAAATTCATTTACATAGAATATATACCAGAAATTTTTGATGTGTAAGTATTTTAGTGGAGACTAAGATAAATTATAAATCAGAATTAACATTAACTTAATATTTGCCTAAATCATTTATAATTAGGAGCTCTCCTCTGGGCAGACTTCTGTCAAACTAGATTAGAAAGTAAAAGTGATGTTACTGGAATCATTTGCAATTTCCTTCTTCAGTGGATTAAGGCAAACAGAGGTTAACAAACATGCCCAGGATCACACAAATATTGAGTGTCTGAGGCTGGATTTGAATTTAGATCTTCCTAACTCCAGGCCCAGAACTCTATCCACTGAGCTTCTAGCTGCCTAAGAATTAGAGCTTTATAAAAGTGTGGGGTTGCCTTCACTGGAAATCTTTAAACAGCTGATACAAGCTTTTAAATTACTATTTACATAGGTTATTTTAAATCAGCTTCACAATTTGGGCAATCTCTGAGATCTTTCCAATGCTTAGATTCTATAGTTAATGCAATACTGGTGTAGGAAAGAGTATAACAAAGAGTTTCAGAGGAAGACCACTAAAGTAAGATAAAAGGGAACTGGTAAAGAAATCTTAAGAAAAGTTCAGGACTAAAACTAGGAAATTAAAATATTTTTCTGAATCTTTTAATTAAAATTAAAACAAAAGTGCCAATACAGAAATGAAAAAAAAAAGTATGATACAATGTAGAATGTCTCACAATAGAGATCATAGAACTTTAGAAACAATCTCAATTCTATTTCTTCCTGTGTTCTTTATCTGTAGTATCAAGAGAATATACTACATAATGTTTTAATATCCCATTCTAGTTCAATGCTGTGGTCATAAAGATAACGAAAAGATTTGTAGAACAACCAAAAGTTAAATGTACACGTGTGTTGAAGGTATGACTTTGAACGTTTTTCCATATTTTTTTTTATTTTGTGTCTTATATCAAACAATTTCCTAACTACAGTTACTTAAATTACTGAAAACTTTTAAATCAAAATTAAAGATGAAGATTGGCAATTTCTTTCTTTCTTTTTTCTTTTAAACCCTTACCTTCTGTCTTGGAGCCAATACTGGGTATTGGCTCCAAGGCAGAAGAGTGGTAAGGGCTAGGCAATGGGGGTCAAGTGACTTGCCCAGGGTCACACAGCTGGGAAGTGGCTGAGGCCAGATTTGAACCTAGGACCTCCCATCTCTAGGGCTAGCTCTCAATCCACTGAGCTACCCAGCTGCCCCGGCAATTTCTGATAAGGAAAAAGAACTATGGCAAAAGTAAAGTTTGAGAAAGCGGCATATTAATCATGTCTGAAGTCTGTAAATTTTTAAAAAATATTCTAATAAATATTAACCAACAGAATTTAATAATTTTATTTTATTTATTAAAATATAAAGATTTCAATATTATAAGCAAGAGATAACGATGCTGACACATTTAGTTGAAGTGTTCATCCTAGTGATAATAAAATCCTAAAGAACCAACTCATTTCAATTTCATAAGCAAAATAAATTCAAAACTCACATGTTGCCACTACTGGAGGAATAGTAGGGGGTGGCACAACAGGTGGTGGAACTGGTGGTGGCATGAAACCTAGGCAAAAATACAAAGAAAAATAAGGAACAGAATTAATCATTTTTTAAAATCCCCAAACCTAGGCATAAATACAAAGAAAAATAAGGAACAGAATTAATCATTTTTTAAAATTCCATACTCACATATGTTGACAAAGAATTTCTTGATTAACTATAATTTCCACATTCTTAAGATTATTAATACTCTATTAAAGATAGCACCTCACTTTACTGTGAGCTTCCTGTAAGCAGGGAACTGTCTTTTGCTTTTCTTTGTATCCCAAGTACTTAGCACAGTTCCAGTCTCACAGAAGGCACTTAATAATGATTTGTTGACTTGACACAGAATCACAATTCATTTTTTGAGAAGGGTCTAATACCCAAATCATAAAGACTTTTACTCTTTTAAAATAGCCTCCACTGAGGCATGCACCAAAAGTTCCTAAGATTTAATAACATATTAATATCATTACAGAACAATGTAGACAGATATAGATAGAATATATATACACATACACATGATATAATTATCACTCATAAAATTAATCAACAATTTTAACTGGTTATTTATTTAGAAACAAAATATATGGAAATTAAGAACTTAAAGCACTAATAAGATTTTAATATACCATTTAAGTAGTCAGAATGAGATATACAGGAGTATCAAATATTAACAATGCCTCAAAGTTTCTTTTTTTCCTTCATAAAATCATGTTTATCTCTTTGTCTTCTATATTAGGAAAAATGGAAAAGAAACAATTTTAATAGAACAATGAAGTTGGAATAACAAAATTCCAAAAGAGTTTCTTACCAGGAGGTGGTTGTGATGGGTTGAAACTTGCTCGTAAGAAAGGAGGTGGAGGAATTGCACTAAATCCTGGAGGAGGAACGGACATTGACACTGGAAATGTTGGTGGAACTAAACTAACTGTAGGTACAGCAGGTGCTACTGGAATCTTTTGTGAACAGAAAAGAAAAACACAAACCATTCACTTTTCAAATACTTAATGATGAGATCTTTCAAAAAACAGAAATTTACTGGTTGCTTATGAAAGTAGGACATTTTCACAAGCTTTATCAATTCACTTTTTTTTTCTGATTCTAACACTATAAAATTCCCTTCACCTCTTTTTTTGGTTGATCAGCTCTTCCTTTAATAATCTACTTCCATTTACTTCCAACTTCCTAGAAATTCATACTCAGATCGTTGTGTGTATGCATGTATGCATGTATGTATGTATATGCACGCATGTTTGTATGTTATGCCCTTAGCTTCTGTCTTAGAATCAATACTGTGTATTGGTTCCGAGGCAAAAGAATAGTAAGGACTAGGCAATGGGGGTTAAGTAACTTTCCAATGGTCACCCTGCTAGGAAGTGTCTACAGCCAGATCACTGTATTTAGAAATGACTTTTAGAGTGACTTCTGAATGATCCAAAGTAAAGTTTAAAGCAAACAACCAGAGAGGGAGATAAAAATTCTGGTGCTTTTTAGCTCTGTGAGTATGCCCAAGTTACATACTCCTTCTAAAGGCTCAATTGTTTCATCTGTAAAATGAGGACATGATTTAAAGGGCTTACTTTTCTGAATTCTCCATTTCCTTTTCCCCTTTATGTTTTGTGTTCTCCTAATAAAATGCAAGATCCTTTTGAGTAGGGACTATTTCATTATCTTGTCATTATACCTAACTTAGTACGATGTCTGGAATATTATGTTCAATAAATGTTTGTTGTTTTGACTTGCCTTTGTCACTCATTTTCATCATATAGTACAGCAAAGTAAGGGAAATGGAAAGTAGAATCTGAAAGAAACTGAATCTAGGCCAGCAAATGGTACGTGAAAGCTCAGAGACAAGGCTGTAACCCAGAAATTTACTTCACAAGACCAAAAAGTAAAAGCTTAAGCCTTTGACTTCCAGTGAGATCCTGTCACTGAAATTATAACTTTTTCAAAATAATATGAAAAATGTACTTTCACATTTAATTTTAAATATTTTACTGCCTCTTACACATCTAAATTATAACTCCCCCCTTCTGTATATCATCATTTAACATATTTCTCCATTTGCTACAACCTTCCTAGAAATTCAGACATAATAGTTAAACCATCATGATCTTAAAACAAATTGCCAGAGTTCCTTACAGTACCTGAAAATAAAACAGAGAAGAAGCAGGGTCTTTCTCCAGTATAAAATTGTATTTTTGTGGTATACTCTACAATCTAAATCGACACAATATCTTTGTTTCCCTTTTTAACCACTTTTCTACTCTACACCAAAATATCAAGTTTGAATATTTATTCTCTATTATATCTCCTTTGCAACTCTGATCACTGGCATTTTCATTCAATTATGCAAAAGGCAGAAGGTTGCAGAAAAGTAGAAACAACAATACAGACAAAAAGATTAGGAATAGGCAACCTAATCTCCCTAAAAATACTTAGCCTGGATAGCAATATTTAGTTATATAGGTGACTATACTTTAATTTCAAACAAGTAGGCAAAAAATTACATGAGGACATATAGGAAAGCAAGTATTCAAGTATTACAGAGTATAATGTTTATTATTTTTATCATTACAGCATTAATTATAATTCTATTCTTTCATACATGTATATTTCAAACACATATGAATTTACTTTCTTTCATTCATTTAACTTTTTTTTTAAACCCTTACCTTCTGTCTTGGAGTCAATACTGTGTATTGGCTCCAAGGCAGAAGAGTGGTAAGCCCTGGGTCACATAGCTGGAAAGTGTCTGAGGCCAGATTTGAACCTAGGACCTCCCGTCTTTAGGCCTGGCTCTCAATCCACTGAGCCACCCAGCTGCCGCCTCATTCATTTAACTCCTGAGATTTTTTCCCTAATTCTCCTAGTTATTAGTTCCCTTCCCTCATGCTTTACATATACCTGATGTTTATTTGTATACAAGTAGTCTTACTGCCCCCATATACTTGTTTCTACAAATAGAGGAAGTTACCAGAGTATATGGTATGAATAGTTTTATTTTTGTCTTTGGAAGGCTAATGTTTTGTATCGTATTCTACCATAGAGCAAGTGCTTTTATAATGGGGGTAGGGAGGTGGCAGTGGCAGGAGTGGGGGAGGTTGAGGTATGTGTATAAACACACATATATATCAACATTGATATAATACAAATGAATGAATAAAATGAATGTATAAATATATCAATCAGTCATCAGACATGTCTCAGATGTTATGCTAGGCCCATGGGATACAAAGACAAGTTAAAACAGTTGATACTCAAATAATTTACATGAATATAATTAGTAGGCTAAAAAATATATAAATATATAGATAAATAAATAAAATAAATACAAAGCATTTGGGAGGTACAAAATAGTAACTAGAAACTAGGTGGGTCAATAAGGGTCTCATACAGAAAGCAGCATTTAAGCTGATGTTTAAAAGAAACTAGGGTTTCAAAGAAGTAAAATTAAGGAGAAAGTGCAATTCATGTTCTGGGAATATCCAGTGCAATGGCATGATAAGAAGAATGTATATGAGGTTAAGGACTTTAAATGCCATATATTTGATTCTAAAGATAAGAAACTAAAACTTATATAGCAATATGATAAGAGTCAGTAGTTATTTTAGAAAATATTATTTTGAACATGTTTGGAGCTATATGTAGGAGAGAAAGAAAAGACTGTGAAGCAGGAAGATCAAACAGAAAACTACTACAATATTTCAAGCCAGACATGATGATAATCTAAAAATAGGGTATAGTGGCAACATGAGAAAAAGGAATGGAGGAAAATAGTTCATGAAAATAATAATACTAAGAAGTGCTTATGAGGACTGAAAAATAAGGGTACATTTCCTTGGACAGGGAATTGTTTAAGAGTAGGTTTAAGGAAAAAGATAATGGGAAGCAAAGATACTTGTCTTTTTGGGCAAGTTGAAATTGAGATACTTATAAAACATGCAATCTGAATGTCTACTAAGTAGCTGGTGATAGGGAACAAGAATTGGAAATAAAGACATAATTCATCTGCAAGGCATAGTAGATAGCTGTCTTGTCTGTAAACTGGGAGTAAGAATAGTACCTACATCCTAGGGTCGTTGTGAGGATAAAATGAGATAATATTGGTAAAGTACTCAAGACAGTTCCTGGCACACACCTATAAGTATATAAATATGTTAACTGTATTATTATTAGTCAAATTGCATTCCACAGATTTCTGAAATCATTGGACTAGTCCCTATTATTAAACTGTTCCTATAATTATTTGATTTGCTTAATTTACAGTTATTCATTATCTATTATTTTGGATTACTAATAACCGTGACTTTCATTCTTGAATTTAAATGTAGAAATGACAGAATATATTTAAAGGTTAGTGACACTTTCTGTAAGAGGAAATTTTTCAAAGCATGATCAAATTAAAATGTGAGAATTCAGAAAAGGAAGCATCATTTAAGTCTTTTTAAATATATTTCTCTTTAACATACTGTATTTCACTTTCAATCTTCTTTGTTGCTATTCAGATCATCTCTTTCAGAAAATGACTAATGTGAAAAAAATGTTTCACATGACTGCATGTATAAAATCTTTATCAAATTGCTTACCATTTCAGAGAGGGGCAAGAGGAAGGAGAATTTGAAACTCAAAATTAAAAAAAAAAAGATGATGACAAATTAAGTCATTTGCTCATCAACAAAGAAATGTGTTTTATACTCATCTATGAAATGTGATTTATATTATATTAAACATAATAAATTTGGTGGATCTGCAACCTGATCCAACCATTCGGAAAGTAATTTAGAATTACGCTCACAGAGTTATAAAACTGTATATACCTTCAGACCCACCAATACCACCAAGGGGTTTGTTTCACAAGGAGATCAGTGAAAAATGAAAAGAACGCCTATGTTCCAAAATATTTATAGAATCTCTCTTTGTAGTGGCAAAGAACTGGAAATCAAGGGGATGTCCATCAATTGAGGAATGGCTGAACAAGTTGTGATTTATGACTGACAGAATACTACTGTGGAATAATAACTGATAAGCAGGTTAATTTAAAAAAAAAATGGAAAGACTTACAAGAAATAATGAAGAGAGAAACAAGTAGAACCAAGAGATAATTATATACAGCTAGAGAATTAATATTTCAAGAATAACTTATAAATGTCTACCCTCCAGAGAAAGAACTGACAAATAGAAACACAAGACATAATTTATATATACATATTTCTTTGTTAAGTGTCACTTTCTATGGTGCAGTGAGGAAAGGGAGATGTTAAGATATCTGGGAATTTTATGTAACCAATAAATAAAGTAATAAAAAATAAATACAATAAATTATAATTTCTTTACAAAATCTATCAAATAGCTATCACTTTAGTTCAAATTCCTATCGTATCTCACTTGGACAATTTTAAGAGCTTTAAAAATGGTGATCCTACTCTAAGTAGCTTCCTGTTTTGGGGTAGCAAATGTTTTTCCACCCTCCCCCCATTTCTTATCTCCTCCTCAGTGTTCATCCTTAGCATATTGAGTTTAGGCATACAAATATTAAATATTTGTTGAGTAAATGATTCCAATCCATCTTCCATATTAACTACTTAAATAATTTTCTTAAAGGGTAGGTTTGAATATCATGCACGACATTACTTTCCATTTTGTATTTATTTTCTATACGCTTTGTTTTATCTGTTGTGCTTCTTATTCCAAGTAAGCTCCTTGAGGGTAGGGACTCAACCTTTTCATTGTAGTTCCATAACATAGCACGGGATCTGGTAAGTTCTTTTTCTTGAATAATGCTTTTAGATTTATAAAATAAAAACCAGAGGTTTACAAAAGAAACCAATTATTTTTAAATAAAGGTGTAACCTTTTTGCCATCCTAGTATGCAAAATCCTATAGGAGTCCATGGAACTCAGATTAAGAATGCCTCTAGTTAATTTCCAATATATTTGTTTTGCAAACACTGCAACAGCAATGTATTGCTTAGGTTAAAAAGAACTTTTGAAACATAAATGTTGTGGTTCCCATTTAATAATCATAATAAAAATGTCTCTGTGCTATTTCATAAGGATGAGTGAAGCACGTACCAAATTCTTATAAAGATTAAATTTCAAGTATTTTTATTCTTTACTCAATATTTAACTGACCAATTAACAATGCTAGGGGGAAAAAAGACAAAACTTTGAAGCCCAAACTTTTCTACTTATGAAAACATGAAATCAAATATTCTAGCAGCTTGAGGAAACAAAAGGCAACCTTCTTAGTATATAAACAGCTTTAATATACACGTTACTTCCTTCAACTTCTTTCACATGACATTTTCATTTGCTCATTCTCAAGAGGAAAACAGAGCATCATATACTTCATTTTCAGCTCTTTTAATTCACCATGTAAAAATAATTTCAAATAACCATCACTGTACTTACCTGCAACATAGCAACAGGTGGAGGATAAACTTCAGCCTGTGTAGTTACTACTGGTGTCTTTTCAACTGTTGTTGGACTTTCTACAGTTTGGACAGGCTCTTTGACAGGCTCTGAACTCTTCACAGTTTCCCATTCTGAAAAAAAAAATTGCCATTAATGTTATGAATCAAGGGCATATATTTGCATATTTAAGGCTGCTGCAGATCTGAAAAGAATCCTTCTGTTTGTGGGACCAAATTTACAATGTATTGTCTACTTCTGACTCTTACATAAATATAAAGGACAACAATATTGTAGAGGTAATGAAAGTCACAATCAATAAAGCTTATGTTTAAAGAATAAAGGATCAGGGATAGCTTAGGTGTCTCATTGGCTTGAAAGTCAGACACAATTTAATTCTGTTTGTGTGACTTTGAGCAAGTCACTCACCTAACCCTTACTGTTCTTCCACCTTGGAACCAATATACAGGACTGATTCTAAGGCACAGAAAGTAAGGGTTAAAAAAAAAGATCATTATCCCAGAAAAGACTGAAGGGAATATGATAGCTTTTCTCAAAATATTCCATGTGGAAGAAGGTTCCAATTTATCCCTTATTGCCTTGTGGGACAGAAATTGGTATGAGTGTTACAGGAAAATAGGTATCTCATCTCATATCAGTTGCAGGGAATAACTCTAACAACAACTGGAATTATTCAACAATTAGTTAATCTATCAAGTATGATTATGAGCGTCCCATTCCTGGAGGTGACCAAGCAAATGTTTCATGATCTTTATTTAGGGGATTCCTTGCAAAAGAAGACTCCTAGATGGGATTATAAAAAGTAGTATAGTGATCCCTCACCTACCTTGGGAGTTAGTTATGTTCCAGAGACCCTGGCAATAGGTGAAAATCCATGAAGTAGCAGCATTATATTTATTTTATTATTTATATATATTTTTAAAGGCTTTATAAACCCTTCCCACACTCTTATAAAAATTGAGCCAATCAGTGCCCAGGATACAGAACACAGAGCTGTGGTTTCATTCCATCAGGCAATACAGGAAAGGCCACTTTGTGCTCAGGCAGGAACAACCTCACAAAAGCAAACTTGCGCAAGCAGTAATGGCATACTGCATTTCCATTGTGTATAGTAGTGTATTCATCCACAAAATCCTGTGATATAGTGAAAACTAGTCCAATGATACAGTGAAACCACAATATAGCGAGGGACAACTGTTCTCGATTACATCTAAGATCCCTTCTAACTAAAATTCTATTGGTCTTGTAAAGGTAAACAAAAGCAATACAACTTATGCTATTTCGGGGGGGGGGGGGTGGAGAAGAGATATTTGAGCCAAACATGCACTAAATTTGGTAAAAATTAGATTTAAACTATTATGCTACATCTTTAAATCTCCAAATAAGAGTGCAGGGAAAACCTTTAAACTTTGCTTATGTAAAACTGTATTAAGCCTTCTGGAACACTCTATATATCATGGTATAGCCAAGAAAAATAATTTTATATGTGTCCTGCTCAATGTGTTTTCAATTGTTATGGTTATTTTGAACCAAAGTATTTCAAAGAATTCTTACCACTATTTACGGTCTCCTGATCAATCATGCCTCCTTCAGCAAAGCCATCTAGGTCATCCACCTTTACTTTCTCCCATGGTATATAAGTAACTCCAAGATCTACATCCCAGAATTGTTTATATTCTGTTTTTACACCTTTGTTTAAAGCCCAAGCGATCTGTAAAAACAAACAATTAGTTTATGTATGTGTTTACAAATGTAAACATCTGAAAAATTAAGTTCAATATTCCTAATATTAAAACCTGTCTTGCCCAAAGGGCAAATTATTATATTGTTTTGCACATAGGTATTGTATTGTTTTGCATAGGTCTGCAAATGTGGCTTGGAAAAAAACCAGAAGACAGTCTATAATTACTATTACCACTGAAAGGAGCAAACCTCTGCCACAGATGGACTTTCAGAGCTTCAGAAGGACATCAGACGATTCCCAAGCAGAATTCCAATACTTCTGGTTGACCACAGATAATAAAACCGTGGAAAGTTAAGTTGTTGATAAAGGGGCCCCTTTTTGTTCTTTCCTGACTACAAAAATGTCTTACCTTTATAACTTTGGACCCAATTTTATAAGATCCAGAACTAAGTTTTTGAAGTGCTCGATAGGAATCTTGTCGATGAACCATACAGACATAAGCACAGCCTCTTGGAGGAATCATCTACAGGAAAAAGCAAAACAAAACCAAAAATCCCACTATTATGCTAAATTACAAAAGGATTATGAGTAAAGGAGAAGGACAGAGAAAGAGAATGCTTTAGCAATCTATAATTGTTAGTATTTTAACATGGAAATGGAGGACTCATTGAGATTATAGTACCCTTGATACCATTATGGGAACTTAGTCATTTTCTACCAAGAGATTTGGGGGAAATTTTGTAGTTTTTGTTGTTGTTTTTTTTATTTGTCAAAGCAAACTTCTCATTTATCTTTGTTTGCTTGTTTTTTGTTTTTAAGGGAGTAATACGGAGTCATTTAGTGTTCTTTTTATCTATTCTCAGAAAAACTAAAGCATCTTTGCAGTTTTGTAAATCTCCATAATATAGCTCATCTGCTTAATATGACATAGTATATGCCATGATCAAAAATGCTTTTAGTACTGTCAAGATTTGAAATTTGTATCTTGAGCCTATAAGCATGACCACACAACACTTATATAATATAAAATATAAATCATACTGGAAAACTGGGTTGTATTTTTTGGAAGAGTAGTAATTCTAATTTTTTGTTATTACTATTAACAGATAAATTAATGAGGGATTTGTTAGTTCCCAAAATACTTAAAACACAAAAAAAGTAAATTCTATTGTAACAATTTATGTTTCTTTAAAGTGATAAGAAAAAGGATATGTATAGTCTTAATCTCAAGTATCTCAGCTTAGGAAATGGCACTTTTTTCTCAACATTTACCAGTACAATTAATTATTTGCAAAATTATAGTAGAAAGGTCAAACAAATTATAAACATGAAATGGATTATTAGTGTGTTGTAAAGAATAAACTCAAATTTGGTAAGTGGGGAACAAGAAGCAAAAATTAAGTCAAAAGAACAATGTTACTAAAACAAAGAATATAAAGTTATTAGGCAACAGAACACTGGTCAAATATAATGATGAATGGTAGGACTATACCATTTCTATTAATAATCAATAAACCAACTTTTCAGGAAATATTCTTTGTGAAAGGATTTGTTTGCATGTTTGTGGGGAAGATTAGGGCAGCCTGAATGTTAAAAAAATCCTGGTCATAGTACGAATAATTATGATTTGAAAAATGATGTCTTTTGCATCAATAAAAAATATTGTTAAAGAAAAAATGGCATACTGCCTTTAGGAAAATAAATCCAATTAGCAGCACAAAAAACTAAAGATTACTTCTATTTTGAACCTAAAATTTTATCTTATTAACTAAGTATCCAAAAGTATATAAAAGTATATATTTAAAAAGAAGGTTTAAAAGAACTCATTGTACAATTAGAATATTTAGATAGTTCCCATTTATCAGAGTACATTTCTAGACTGAGGAGTTAAGAGACAGGACATGTGATTTCATTGGTATAGAGAACTAACAAAAAAGGGTTTTTAAAAAAAATGGCATATTTATCATTCAAATATTATTAAATGAATATAAATATTTGGCAAATCATAACATACAAGGGATCTCAATGCATCTTAAAATATATACAGAATATAATAGAATTCCAATGAACATTTTAGGTTCAGGGACAATTATGTCTGCCCACTTAGAATATCAAGGAAAGAGATGGATGTCCCTGATCTCTAATAAAAAAAACAACAACCTTTCCAAAGACAATACAAATGCCAAGTTATCATTGAAAGATTATCATAGCAACCTTGCAAATAATTTAAAAAAGAATAAAATGGGCAAATATGAGGAAAATAATGAAAGGAAAAATATTCCTGCAATAATGTAAAGTAAAAGAGTAGACACAGAAAAAAAATACAATCATCATAGGATTAAAAAATTAATAAAGAATCATGATGAATATCAAAAAGGATGAACTGAAAAAAGTGCTATACTTTATCTGTGAAAATTAATTTAAATTGCAAGTTAAGCCAATTTTTTGTGTCAATATTTTCTCTCAGAATTTCTAGTAAAATATCTCATTAAAAAAACTATTTAAGGAAATTTAATGATAACTTCTTTTTTGTAAAGTCAAAATTTCACTTTATCAAATAGTAAAGCCATACAGAATTATTCTATTCATATTAAAGCTTCCTTAAGTCTCAGGCACTCAAAATTTAAGTTGGCTGATGATGATGACAGTATTTCACTTCTAAAAGTACTTTTGAAAAAGCTGACTCAACAGTGTTCCTTTATTTCTAAAACCTTTTTTTCCCTCTTTATCCAAATCAACACTTCTAGTTGTTTTGATACAAGACCAAATAAACACTGACAATTAACAATTAATGCTTCTAAGAGTGGGTCATGATTTTATTAGAATGTGATAAAAACACTTAAAAGGACTTTCAAAATATCTCTCACAGAATTGCTAGGACATTAACTCAGTTGAAAATGGAGTGCTAATGGGGGAGGTTGGGGCAACTTTATGAATAATTATGATTTGAAATTTAATACTTACATTGATGGATTCAATCTGTCCAAACTCTTCAAAAAGATTGGTTAAATCTTGCTGTGTAGCTTTCTTATCTACTTGACCAACCCAGAGAGTAGTACTACAGACTGAAAAGATAATCAAACAAATAGCTTGAATTTTTTGTTACATATAATTTTTAATTTTCAGTGATTTATAGGAAAGAGTATATTTCATTAGCATAATTTCAAAGCATAAATTCTTTAGCATTGGGGCTTTCTTGGTAAGAATTCCACCAGTTCAATGGGCTATATAACTTTGTAGGTAAAGCCTAAGTACTTTCCTAGGACAATTAGAAGTTTAAATAAGCTAACTGAGCCCAGATATCCTTAACTTTAAGCCCAATGCTTTATTCGCTGCATCAATGGCTTTTTAGTAGTTCATATAATTTCTTAAAAGGCCAATAGTGGCAAAATGCAAAAAATATTTAAAATTTCAATTATTTTTTACACATTTTACATTTAGGATTAAGTTGGAAGCCAGGTATTTGAGCATGTATCCCAAAGAAATTTGCTCCTATACTCAATCTTTATCTACTACATTTTACACACTAAGAGCAAAAGAGGCTATCTTTTTCTTAATTTGGGCAAAGGTTCAAAATTTAATTATAAATGAATTACAACTTTATTCAGGCAGAGATAATGTTGACTTTAGGAATAAAGGATGGGCCTCTGAGCCAGGGAGATTTGGGCTCATGACCCACTTCTGACTCTCATTGACATTGGGGAAGAAATCTTCCTTAGTTGCCCTGGGCAACTCTCTAAGATCATAAATTATAGAATAATATATACTCTGCACTGATAGAGGGAGATTCCTAACTGGAATTCCTTATACCAATAAAACCATACTTCTCATAAAAAATTTTAAAATTTTCTTTAATGCTCAAATTGCTCTTTAATGATGTGGGCACTATTTTCAATATATCACAGCGAATCCATGCCTGATCATTCTTTATTCTTGTCAGTATTTTCCACCGTGTTCTCCACAGGGGCCCTACCCAATGTGCTAATGTGCCCTTGAATTTTCTTGACAACATACAGATTTCAGTGAAGGCTACCGAATGCCCAATAAATCAAAAAACAAAGTTTTTCTTGACTATTAGCTTTAGGACATGCACAGGGGATACAAGTATAAAAAATTAAACTTTAAATGTTAATCACAACACATTCTGAACATTCCACTGTGGTCATTATATTTCACAGGTTACTGACAAATTTAGAATTTATTCTAAAGTATTATGAGGATGGTGAAAGGACTCAAAACCACATCATGTGAAGACTAGATGAAGGAAGTAAGAAGTCTGTACCAGAGAAAATAAGACTCATGGAGGAATAGAAATGTATTCTCAAATACATCTGCAGTACCATAGAGATTAAGAAATGGGCTTTGAATTTAATGGACCTGATCAGGAGGATACTTAGAAAGAAGTTACAGAGAATTCTATTTTACTTCAGTATAAGGAAACAACTTCAGTTAAAAATTAAATTATATGTCCTGAGAGAGTAGGGAATTTGCTGTCATTTTATGACCACTTTGGTAGGATGCTGAATATGGAATTCGTGTTTTGAGTAGAGATTGTATTAGACAACCTCTCAGGTGTTTTACAACCCTGAAATCATCATGACTACCTAACATGATCTTCAATTAATCAACAAATCAAAAGCATTTATTAAGCATTTACTATGTTTTAGGCATAAAATATTCACAGAGTATATAAAAGCAAAAGTGAAAGTCCTGTCGTGGAGCTCAAAATGTACAATATTATTCAATTTGGAGTACAGATACTATAACACTGAATATATCACAATAATTTAAACCAAGAGTTTATTTAGCAAACCTTTGCTTTTGAAAAACTTTCATTCTTATTAACAATTTGATTTTAAAATGTAATTCTTAAAGCATTTTATATGCATATTTTTAAAGAAAAAGACTTATCACAATCTAACTTAAGACTCATCTTACACATAGTTAACTTGGGTACAGGCCAATTAAGTTCATTGAAACAATGTGGTCCATATATTTCTAAATGCTAAACACATGAACGAAGTTTAAAATTGGCTTTTATAGGACTGAGATTACAAACTTAAGGAACATAACTGAGTGGTGCCAACTGAACACACTAAGAGATTTGAAGTATGAAGATCTGATATTACCAAATTATTAAAGGAGTACAATTAGTGTGACAGCCAACAAGGAAAAACCAGAAAACTCATATCAGTTGAAATTCAAAAGAAAATGAAATTAAGATAGTAAGTAACAAGTAATTTGTGGATAAACATGAATACAAAAGTGGAAGAAATTAATGGACTCTATGTGATTCTACACAATGACTGGGAAGATGATCATTATTTACTTCTCAAGAATCCTCTAATTTAAGATACAGATATTGAAGTGGAGGTAAATTTCAACACTCTTTTTTTCCTACTTTATTGCCTACATCTGAGAATAGTTAAGATTCCCTTCTTACCAAAGGCACAGAAAGCAATAGCTCATATACTTAGACCTGAAAGTATGTTACAAACCATCTAGATTAACCTCATAATTTTTACAGATCAAGAAATTGGGGTCCAGAGACATGAAGGGACTTGCCCAAGGTCTTTAATAAGATAGTGAATAACAGACCCTATATTAAAATTCAGATCTTTTGGCTCCACATCCAGTGTTGGTTTTTTTCATTGCCCCACACAAAAGTACTAGTATAGCATACAATAAAGGGAAAAGTAATAACCAATAATGAAACCTAGGAGAAGGGTAGGGTGGGAGTTGTCTAAAAGCCAAATTTCTTTCCATTCTACACTATAAAAGTAAGGCAATCAAAAGGAAGTGTATTTGAACTCCAAAAATTTAAAATAGAAATCCCTCGGCTAAAAAACTATTTAAATTGTGTTCAAACTTTTAAAAAAAATTTTCTCTGTTTATTCCAAAAGAGAACAAAATAACATGAACTTGGTGCCCTTGTCATAAGCAAGAGGGCCAACAGACTCAGTGCTTTGCCCTTATCAAAGATTGTCAATTCCCTAAGGGCTGGTCATGAATCTAAAATTTATTGCCACCCATGCTTAGCATAAAACCCTGAATATTTTTTATTGTATGTGTGCTCATTAAACCGTAGTGATTTCTTGCCTGCTATACAAATGCTAACTTCTCAATTATTTAGTCATCACTCAAATGATAGCTTATTTTGTTTCTATGAGAAAAGTATACTTTTATCTTAGTAGTAGTTTCTTACATGATCAAAAAATAATGTAATTTCATGAGCAAAAAGCAATGTCCTTTAACCAAGACTAGGAAGAACACCTGAGATACAATGAAAAGAATTCAAATTTAGGGGAACTGTTCTATACCATGGGAGTTTGTGTAATATGGTTAATTTTTATAAAAAATTTCTTTTATTAGAGATTCCTGTTGAGAAAAGGTAAATAAAAAATATTTTAAATTATAATTCTTTCTGACTCTGCACAACCTGCTTTTAATCCTGAATTATGTTTTCTAAATTGAATTTATGAATTTTAAGAAAAACTGCAACAGTAAGAAATCAGATGTAATTACCAGATGACGTTAGAAAGCCACGTTTCTTTATATTATCCCACTGATATGGGAAGTAAAATATGATCTTGTAGGAGACTGCTTATTACTTTTTCTTTTCCTATGTTACCATAGTTATTATTTGTAGATTTAAAAATTATCAAACGAATAGTAAGTAATAGAAAATTCACTGTGGAAAAGAACATCTCTGGTTTTCACTAAAGGTAAAGGTCCCCTACTAGTAGTTAACTAAGTATAATAGAAATATATGAGTAGATGACTAAAAATATATGAGTAGTAGATATTTACCACTTAATGTTTTAGATCGGATTGGAGGCAATCCTTTTTTCTGTCTTTCTTTCTCTCTTTCTCTAGCTCTTCTTTCACTAGAATATGAACGGGAAGATTTTCTTTTTCTTTCTCTAGAACGTGAGCGTGATCTCTTCCTGTGTTTGCGTTTTCGAGAACCAGACCGGGACCTGGACCTTCGTTTTCTTGGTGACCTATAAAGAAATACACACACACACATATATATGTTTTAGAATATCTTATATAAGTTTTACTAGTAGAAGCTAAAATTTCAGGAGACAAGGACAGTAGAACTAGCACTACTGCCTTGGTCTTTGCACACTTTCCATTATAACTCAGTCTCAAAAGACCTTATGAAATTTCTATACCAAAATTCATAATTTCTCCTATCCTACATTCAGCTATACACCAAACAATCCCAAAACTGTCTTATGTGAGGTAAGTTAGATGGGGCAAAAGTGAAACATGGTATCTATTGAAGTTCTTCACCTCTTATGTGTGTCTTTCACATTATTTCTGGTAAGACAGCATTGCTGGGATGTGGGACAATGAATTAGGAAAAAAAAAGATAAATATATATCACTGGCAAGGATCAGGAGATAATAATTTTAATAACCATTAGAATATTAGATTATAAGTCAGAGGATTTGGATCTGAAGTTCATCACTATTTATTCATTTTATGCTGATTTTATCAGCAAAATGGACTAGAATGTTGGTAAAATTCATTCTGGCTCGTAAGTTCTCTGATTCTAATAGACCAATGCTGTTTCTCTGAAACTTAAAATGACGTCTTATTGTCATCAAAAGCACTGGCAAATGACTTATCATATTAAACTTTTAACTTATTTAAGATTGCATGGCAATCTGGTTCTGACAACTAAATATCACTTCATAAATGAGTTCCGCTCAGGAGCTTTTCAATCCTGTGCAACTTAATTTAAAATTTAAAATCAACAAGATGAGTTTCCCTGACTCCAGGACCTAAGTATTGTCTGTATCACCTAGCTGCCTTCATAAATAAGTACTATTCCTTTTGTCCCCTACTGGGAGTTAACTTAGTATAATTCTGCAAAATCAGATAAATCAGATAAAATCCCAAGTAATACTTTGTTCTGTGACATAATGTAATTAAAAGGCTTATTAAAAAATCCTTGAAGACATTTTCATGAAAGTACTTTCTCAGTAGCAGAAATTGTTTACAAATCAGTTCTAAAAATTTGCATAATAGCATAATTTTACTTAGTTCTAAAAGAATTGCAAATTGAAGAAAAGGATGTTGTATCAAAAGCAGTAATACTCTTTCATCTTAGTAAAAGCACAAAAACACAAATGCCCATTTCTAAAGATTAAGAAATTTGAAAAAACCTTGAACGAGATCTTGAATGTGTTCTTGACCTAGAGCGAATAGGCACTTTCTTTTCTTCTTGCTCAAAGACCTCTTCTTCAGCAACATCTTGCCCTTCATCTAGCTCCATATCCTTGACACAGAAAAAGAACAAAAAAGTCAGCAAGAGAAAATATCCTGACAATATTCAAAGCAAACTGTATACCAAAGATAACAGCCTTAAGCAATATTTGTGAAAAGCATTTAAAAACTTACCATTTTTAAAGTTACCTTTTAAAAGTATATTAAAAAGTGGTAGCATTTTTTATAATACAAAGTAGGAATCCAAGATCATGAATTAAGTTTTACCTGTTGTTGAATATCTATAGAATCATCCAAGTTTGTCTCTGGTTCAAGGAACTGCTGTTGACTACTTCCCTGTGATGGTGACGCAGAGTGCTCGGAACCAAATGTACTCTCTGGATTCTCCTGAGTGGTCACCTATTGAAAAAAAGTAGTACATAGAGACAAATGTTATCAAATCCCAATATGATTAATGGTCAAAAACATGTATGCCATAAAAGAGATTACCTAAGAAGGAAACAAGATTTTATTAAGTGCTTTTTCTGTACTAGGCAATGTGCTAAGTACTTTTAAACCATTATTTCATTAGACTCTCACATCAATCTAGGATGTAGGTACTATTTTTATCTCCATTTTACAAGATTGAGGCAGACCAAGGTTAACTGATTTACCTAGAGCTTAACACCTAGTAAATGTCAGATATTAACTGGAGGTCAAAGATTGGGGGGGAGGGGAGGGAAGCAGCAAGAATAAAGGGGACCTATGGAGTTATCTAGTCAATTCTTCCCACAATATCACTGCCAAATGCAATCAGCAGAGTTTAAGGATCTCCAGCAATAAACATTTCCCAAGGCAGTATAATGCACTTTTGAAGAGTCCTAATTTAGGGGAAGTTTAAAATAGTTCTGAAATTAAGTCTCTATAATTTCTAATTCACTGCTCCTAGTTCTGCCTTTTGGGGCCCTTCAGAATAAATCCAATCCTATAATACCATATACATGTGCTTGACAGGTATTTTAAAAATACTTGTTGCTTAATTCCACGAAAAGGTTTTATGAACATAAAGAGTAATTTATTGTTTTGTAAAAGTTAGTGTCCCGGAGGCAGCTGAGAGGCTCAGTGGATTGAGAGTCAAGCCTAGAGATGGGAGGTCCTAGTTTCAAATCTAGCCTCAGACACTTCCCAGCTGTGTGACCCTGGGCAAGTCACTTGACCCCCATTGCCTAGGCCTTACCACACTCTTCTGCCACACAGCATTGACTAAGATGGAAGGCAAGGGTTAAAAAAAAAAACGTGTCCAGTTTACCTTTTACACGATTAGCCTTCTATCCATCTAATTTTAAAGTAATTTTACCTGAAATTTTAAATAATATACATATTTATTCATTCATTCATTTGTTAATTGGTTTGCGTGTGTGTGTGTGTGTGTGTGTGTGTGTGTGTGTCTGTCTGTCTTCCTTGCCACTTAAGACCACTGTGTAGTAAAGATCAATGCTTTCAGATGAAAGTAATCTAAAACCATCTAACCATAATTTTCTATCCTATAGTAAAGATTTCTCAGGATACAGTTCTATAAATAAAACCTAAAAAATTCAATTCATTCAAATTTCCTCATGTTCTATTTTCTATGAAGAAAAACAATAGCCAAGATATCACTAAAAACAAATCCAGCAGATGTAATAAATTCTTGCTGTATTAAGCTAAATTCATTATTGGGAGGTTCTGTGTATTACAATAAAAAAATTCTTTCATGTATACTAAGCATAAACAAAAAATTTCATGGAATTAATATTACTCATTTCTAGAGATTTTAAAAATAATTATGTGTATATTTGTGTATCATCAAACAGACTCCTGAAATTATGGACTGAGTCTACACAAGTAATTTTATTGGTATAAGAAAATTTTCAAATGAGGAACTTCTCTCTTTTAATTTGAGAATAGGGACTCACATTGTATTTCTTTTTAAAATGTCACCATAACATCTAGATATAGTAGCTCTGGGAAATTAGCACATATAGATCAATATCAATGACCTTTCTCTAATCAAAGTCACAGAGAAGAGAAGTATGTCAGCCAAGCGTGGTGGCACACACTTATTATTCCAGCTACTTGGGAGAATGAAGATAATCTATTACTTATGGTTAGGAATTCTAAGCTGTGGTATACTTTAAGGGGCACACACTAAATTGAGTATCATATATGATGATGATCAGGAGCAGGGCAGTTACTATTGGGCTACTTAAAGAAGACAAAGTAGCCTTGGAAATAAGGGTCAAAACTTCTCAGCTGTGGGGGCAGCTGGGTAGCTCAGTGGATTGAGAGCCAGTCCTAGAGATGGGAGGTCCAAGTTCAAATCTGGCCTGAGCCACTTCCCAGCTGTGTGACCCTAGGCAAGTCACTTGACCCCCATTGCCTAGCCCTTACCACTCTTCTGCCTTGGAGCCAATACACAGTATTGACTCCAAGATGGAAGGTAAGGGTTTAAAAAAAAAAAACTTCTCAGCTGAAAAGAAATTTAATTAGGTGGATTTACATAACCTGTATATTTTTATTCTGGATGAGAAAGGAAGATGAAAAGTTGGGAGAAGAGGGGAAAAAAGGGAAGGAGAAGAAGAGAGCAGGAGGGGGAAAGGGAGGAAAATAACCATAACTAAGTCACATCATTAAGAGAAAAACTAATTATCTGAATATAAAAAGACAGTAGCAGCCACACAGGGTTTTTAAATTTCTTCACACTACAAAGTGAATGCTGCTGAAATCCAATGAAGTTAAGACACTAAGCAGACCTGAAGAAAAGTGGTCATCTATCTTCCTCTTGATCCTCCCAGTAATTTGCCAAGAATTCCTTCTCTCCCCATCTCACATTATTCAAATGCCTTCTGTCCCTACTTCCTGCATCAATCCTATCATGATAAAGTGGACCTTCTTTCTAAGGTCAACCCCTCTACATGCACAATTAATCTCATTCTGTACTATCTTCTCTAGCAGATTGTCCCCCTCTATGATTCCTCACTCTATTACTTATCTTCAGTCTCTTTTTGTCTACAGGTCCCTTCTCTACTGCCTACAAACATCCTCAAAAAAGCCATTCCTTTTGAATAATTGTCACAAATTTCTGCCTTTTGTCTAAAATCCTCCAGGTCATCCATAATAGGTGCTACCACTTCTGCCACTTTTGTTCTTAACTCTACAACCTGGCTTCCAATCCCATTGTTTAATTGAAATTTCTTTTTATTTTTCCTTGCAAAAGCTTTAACACTTTCATTTTCAGATCTTTCACAAAAATCTGAGTAGCTGATGTCAAGTACCACGGCACTCCAAGCAATACCACTTTCAACTTTAAACAAGATTTTCCGAGGTAGCTACACAACAGTCTCAAATGCCAATAATGGCCATTTCTTAGTACAGTCATTTTACTGTGTAGCCTTAAAAGTTCCATTTTCCTGGTGGGGCAAAAAAAAAGTCAAAGTCTTCAGTTCATCTAGAAGTCTCCATCCAAGGTAAAAGAATTCTCAGTTGGACTTGACATCACTCCCATTCTCTGATATTCTCCTACTCTGTTCTCGAAGAAGTTAGTTTTCCCTTCCAAAGAGATATTCTCCATAAAATCAAATGGATTTTCTGCTCTAAAAATCTTGCTAAAACCTAGTTCCAACATAAGTCTGTCTGCTACAAATTCAATGTATTGCTTCATTAAAGTGCAATTCATTCCAATCAATTTTATATGCAAAGGTTCAGTCAAGAACTCCTGTTCTATTCTAACAGCACTGACGATAATTTCTTTCACTTTTTCCTCTGAAGGCTTGTGAACCAGGTGTTTGAACATTAAGCAGGCAAAAATCACAATGTAAATCCTCATCTCTGCTAATAAGTTCATTTGAAAAAGTTAATCCAGGCATTAAACCTCGTTTCTTGAGCCAGAATATGGATGCAAAAGAACCAGAAAAGAAGATTCCTTCAACTGCTGCAAAAGCTACAACATGTTCACCATATGTTGCTTCTTTGTCCCCAATCCATCATAAGGCCCAGTCAGCTTTCTTTTTAACACAAGGTAGTGTTTCAATGGCATTGAAGAGAAATTCCCTTTCTTTAGGGTCCTTAATATAAGTGTCAATAAGAAGATTATACATTTCAGAATGTATGCTCTCCATTCCAATTTGGAAGCCATAGAAGCAGCGGGGCTTCTGTTACCTATACTTCTTGGCTAAACCGCTCCACCAAATTTTCATTTATTATGCCATCACTTGCTGCAAAGAAAGCTAACACATGAGATATGAAGTACTTCTCCTCAGACTTCAAAGCTTCCCAGTGCTGCATATCCTTAGAAAGATCCACCTCCTCAGCTGTCCAGAAGGAGGCCTATGATTTCTTATACATGTGCCAAATGTCATGGTACTCAATGGGGAAGATGACAAAGCGCTTGGGATTCTCCCTCAGGAGTGGCCCGTCTTCCTTGCTTGGGCCGGCTGGCCCATTTGGTGCTTTGGCTTTTACCGGCTCCGTGGGTTCCTGAAAAATCTTTCTTGCTGTCTTACTGTCCAGAACTGTAGTGCTATTCAGGGATAGAGGTGTGTTCTCCTTATCTGCTGGAGTGCCTTTAGAAAGGGGGAAAGGCGAAGTTGCTGCTGGTCGGTCATGGGGCAGAGCTGAGTGCGAGAGGACAGAAAGGCGGCGGCGGGAAGGCAGACAGGTGAGTCGCGAAAAGGCAGCAGAAGATGAGTGGGAGGGAGCGGCTGGAAAGACGTCTGATCTCACAGGTATAAGCTGAAGCATTCAAAGCGGCCTTAATTGAAATTCTAATCCAAAATTACCAGTGATCTCTTAAATTGCCAAATCCAAAGACTTTTATTCAATCTTCATGCTTCTTGACCTCTTTGTAGCCTTTGACACTGTTGATCATTATCTCTTCCTTGACACTCTCTTCTCTTTAGGTTTTCAGAAGTCTATTAGCACATGGTTCTTCTCATCTAACCACTTTTTCAATCTCTTTTGCTAGATCTTCATTCAAGTCACATTTGTTAATCATGTCTATACATTATTTCACTTGGTGATCTCATCCAATTTCAAGGATTCAATTATCTTCTCTAAGCTAAAGATTTTCTAGTCTACTTTCCAGACTTAACTTTCTACTTATCCATGCCTAACTCTGCTGACCCTCTTACATCTCCAATTTCCTATTAAGACATCTTGAACTAGATGTCCTTTAGACATCTTAAAACTCACCAAATGCAAAACTGAACTCATTACCTTTCCCGTGAAATGCCAGCCCCTTCCAGGATTCTCTATCTCTCTGGTAAGGGCACCACCATCTTCCTTTCCTTAAATCCTTACTCTCACTTCCATCAGATCTAATATATTGATAAGGCCTGTTAACTTTGCCTTTGTAGCATCTCTCAAATCTCCTACACTTTCCCTTTTCTGATATTGCTACCACCTTGATAGAGGCAATCAAATTATCTCATTCTTGAACTATTGAAATAGCATGCTGCCACAAGTCTCTCCTCACTTCAGTCTACTGACCACTCAACTATCAAAGCTTAATACAGGGGGAAGCTGAGTAGCTCAGTGGATTGAGAGCTAGGTCTAGAGATGGGAGGTCCTGGGTTCAAATCTGACCTCAGATACTTCCTAGCTATGTGATCCTGGGCAAGTCATTTAACCTTGATTGCCTAGCCATTACCACTCTTCTCTTGGAACCAATACATAGTCAAGGCGATGTCGAGGATTAAAAAAAAAAAGCTTAATACTTCAAGAATTAAAAACTAATTTATTTTCAACAGTATTAGATCTATGGTTGTATGTTGTTAATAGTATGCAATATATTATTAATATTATCATATACCCCCTTACTATTATTGTATATTGTAACCTATATTATATACTGTCAAATATAATGGGGAAGACAAAGTGCTATCATCATACATCAGCAAGAACCCAGTTAAAAATAACATATTTGCAGTAGACTCACTTTATGTGGTCACAGCTTATTTTAGTATCATTCAAGAAGTAGAGATATCACTAATAATATCTAATATTCGTGTTAGATATAAATTTAAATATTCACTACAACAATTTTGATAACATTTCTAATTTATTAAAATTTCAAATACTATTTCTATTTAAGCATATTTTATTTTATTTACTTACTCCACTAGACTTTTGGGACACTGTACTTTAAGAATGAAATCTCATCAGTAAGCTAGCCATTTTCAAATAAAAGAACAAAGGTGCTACTTCTTCCCCACCCCATCCCCATACCTTTTCTGATTTACTAATCTGACATGACTAGCATTACATGCCCATTTTTCTATATTAATGTAACTTAAATTTTAAAGATCAGAAATACTAAAATAATTTAGATTATGCAGATTCCGGAGTTAAGTGATTAACAAGGAAATGTGAATTATTGTTAAAGAGGAAAGAAAATGTAGTATGTGATGAAGTAAAATGAACTCTATGATGATATAATAGTCATCATGGTCAAAAGATAATAGCCAAAAGACTATTCAGAACAAAACTTACTTTCTTAGATAGATGTTACAAAGATGACTAAAACCACCTAAAACTAAAATTTAGCTAAAAATACACAAGAGAATATTGCTAGGAAATAATTTGGTTTTTCAAATAACAAAAGCAAGTCTTGCACCTGAACCAGTATGAAAGAATTTTAAATAATGGTTTCATGACTATCTACTCCAATAGCTTCATTTTAGAAATAAGCAACTTTGGTCCAGAAGATAGATTACTTTCTCAAGGTCAGAAAGTTTAGGAAGGACTGGAATTGATCTCCTAACATATACTAATGTTCTACTAGAGCCTGTTAATATATCAGAATTTAAATTATTAGATGTTCTAATAAATGGAGGAAGACTCTAAACGCTAAAGAAAAACAATAAATTTAAGATTGTTCTAAATTTAGTTTTAAAACATTAATATTAATAACTTCTACAGTTTAGTGTTACTTTCGTTGATTATTAAATTACTTGTCAAAGTTATATGATGACTATTACCCAGTGAGACAATCTAAATGGATTCTATGCACACTTAAAGGAGGAAAATGGAAAGATGATAAACAGATGTGGTCTATTCACCAAGTATATCAGAGCAGTCCAGGCACATTAAAAGGCAGATTAAGAAAACTGATTTAAATAAGATGGACTGTCACTAATTATTTTTGTGATATGACATCTGATTTAATTTTTCAAATGTAATTGCCCTATCTAAAATCACCAATGATTTTTATTTGCCAAATTTTAATGATCTTTCCTCAATCCTTATACCTCCTAAAAGTTATACTCTCTACTCTTTGTGTTTTTGTGATTCTGTGTTTTGATCTCACTCACTCAATTCAGATGTCTCTAGTTCTCTGTCCTTAAAAGCTACCCCTTATAATAGAATCTCTTTTTTTTATTTTAGCAGATTAAATGCAATGTTCCATACTAAACTCTGCATAAGAGCAAAGAGGGTAACATAAGGAATGGAGGTACACACTTCACTGCTAGATCCAGAATTGCTCTTTGTAAAAGTTTAGAACACTGAATCTCAATTGTTCTGTGATTGTTCTTTTTATTTACTTTATTTTAATCACTTTTTACAACATTGTTTTCCTGCTTCTGTTTACTTCATTTTCTATATGTATGTATATCTTTTCATGCTTGTATTATTCATCATTCTTATTATTTCTTTTAGTACAATAATTTTCCATTATATGCATGTGCCACAATCTAGTCAGTCATTTCCTAATTTGATGGGTATTTATACTTTGTTTCCAGTTTTTGTTGCCACAAAAACTGCTATGTTTGAGCCCATTTTTAGCCAGTCAATTATGCATCTATGTTTTTAATGCATAATTTCTACCACTAAAATTTAAGCACCTGGAGGGCAGCACAGTTCTGGAACAAAGTAATCATTGATGGAATGATTTTCACCTAAGCTTTTAAAGTTACTAGGTAGAGACTAGAAAATAGTAAATAGTTCTGACAGCTGTTTGTCTTTCTTTTCCCTCCAAATAAGGATCTTTCAAAAACTGTAAAGTAATAACATGAATACAAGTTAATTTTCTTCCTTCCAATGTTAACATGAAGTAATTCCAAATGTCACACATGGTACCTCTTAGAAGAGAGTCATTTGTTAGTCAGAATGGGATTTGGTTCCTTAAGAGAGCCTTTTAAGCAGTTATCAGAATAGATTAAGTTTTCTGACAATGACTAAGAATGTTGGAGACATATCCTCTATATATATTCTGGGAAGGAATAAACTAATAAAATTATTGTAAAGAAGCAGAATAGAAGAGTATGGATAGAGAACTAGTTTTAAGAGTTCTGTCTTTGACATACTACTGGCTGTATGACCATGAACAAGCCATTTATCCCAGTGCTCCATAAACTTTGTGCCTTTTATAAGGACATTTTTTATTTACACCACTGAAATGAAATCTTTAGGACCCAGTTCTCCATGCCTCTCTCGATCTCTTCCCATAAATATGGTAAAGTGATAAGAAAACATGCTAAAAAGCTTGGTTTATAATCCTTTATCCAAAATTGAGTTAACAATATGTATAGTTAATTTCTAGTAGAGGTGAGGTAATAAGATGGGGTTATATACCTTCTGAGGTTGCTGTTGTTCTAGGAGCTGCTGTCGAAGATGCTCAAGATTTTGTTGTTGTAGTTGTTCTGCTAACTGATGAAAAATTGAGTTGTTTACAGACTCTGAAACATGAGAGCTAAAAAAGAAGAGAAAACAAAAACAACGTGACAATAAATTCTTCAACAGGATGAAAAATATATAAGCTTTCTAATTAAAAAAAAATGTTCAATTCAGTAAAACATCTATTATTCATAAATGGTTTCATTAGTAAGAAATCTGAAGGGAAATATTTTTCATGAACAGCACTCTACTTAACAGGATTCTGAACTGTTGTTTCCATGTACTTCTGTTAAGTTTTTAGAAATTTTGTTTTCTAGAAAATTTTATAATTGTGCCTAAAGTAATATTTGCTGCATTAAAGCTTGGGAAAAATAGTAACAGAATTTAGCTATAATGATTATTTTATATCTTCTAAAGAGCAGGAGACTTATTAGCTTGTGACTTCTATTGACCACAAGTTTCATTATGAGCTGGTGGTTGACCAATAAAAAGCTACCACAGCCTTAAGTTGATGAATAGTAGTATTCAGTGTCCAATTCAAGATTTGGTAGCATTTTCATCATATTGTACCGTAAACAGTAAACACTGAGTCAATAAGAGGAATATTAAATTAGAATATGCCAAGAGGAAGGCAACAATCATGTTGAAAGAATATAAAGTCACGCAGAAAATAGATAATGAAATTGGTTAAATTTATCCTAAAAAATTATCCTAAAAGATAAAGGACTATGAGACATGACAGCTGTTGAAGTATCTGAACGTCTGTCAAAAGTAGTTCTGTATTTCAGTAAAATGGAAAACTAAAACCAATGACAAAGTAGAATTCAGTTTAACAAAACAAAGACATGTCTAATAATAAAAGCTGTGTTGCATAGGGGCTGTTGTTACTGGAGGTCAATCTGTCAAGAGTTGCTGAATTGTTTTTCTGTGTGAGGGTAAGATGGGCAAGATGACGCAAGGTCTTTTTCTACTCTAACTAAAAATATAAAGCTCATCTTCCAAGTTTCCTTCTTCCCACTTCTCACAACCCATTGTATTCCAAGAATGATGGCTGGGAGGTATCCTATTATTGATATTATAGTGAGAAAGCTTTTCCCACTGTTCCAAAATAGTTTCCCAACAGTTTAATAGTTGAAAGTCTAATTTGGCAGGAGGGTGACTAGTTGTTCCATGGATAAAATCTTGAGCCTAGAGTCAAGACCTAAGTTCAAATCACAGTTCAGACAATTTCTAGCTCAGTGATGCTGGGCAAGTCCCTTTCCCCTAATTGTTTAATTTACTCATCTGTAAAATGAGCTGGAGAAGTAAATGGCAAACCACTCAAATATCTTTAGCAAGAAAACTCCAAAAGAGATCAGGAAGAGTTGGACATAACTGAAAAACAACTAAACAATAATAACAAATACAACAGGAAAATAATGCATTCGTTTCTTTTGGTGCTAAGTTCCTCATTATTCAAGAAATGATCTTAACTCTAAGCCCTTACAAAGAACAGATAGTCAAAGCAGCACAGACACACAGTTACTTATCCCAAGGATCTACTGAGGCTCAAATTCCTCAACCTGAAGCTAAACAACTCCACAACCTATCCGTTTAAATTAATTCAGGAAACATTTATTATCAACCAGTTAAGGTGACAAAAGATTACCTAAAATTGAAACACATTTTTTTCTTATATAATTTTGCGCAAAATTAAAAATGAAAATGTAGTATCTTACAGCTGGGAAGATGGAGTTTCCTTTTTAGCTTCTTCACTGCGTTCAGAATCTTCTCCAAAATCAAATCTATCCATCAACTTCTGAGAAAATGGAAAAAATTATTAGAAGATTGGGATTCATGGGTAATGTTAACTTTAAGATTAAAATAATCTATCAAGATTTCTGCTTTTTAAAATAAAATATCCCATTTTAAGAACTGAGGATTTAAATAACCAAAATAAGTAGTCTCTATCTCTTAATATTTTCAAATCTTATAGGGTTTAAGAAAGCAATCTGTTTATAAAATATAAACACTTATAAGTTATCCAAATACACCAGGTAAAATAAGAAACGGAACCAAAGAGTAAAATTTCTATGTAGAAATGGAAGAAACCTATGAATTAAAATTTCTTTTTAAATTAAAAAAAAATTTTTAAAGAATTGCAAAAAACTACATTTACAAAATTGCTTAAGTATAATATATCACTCAAATACATTTATGGTAAATTATAAAATGGTTCCTGTTAAGAAAAGCAGTATGGCATAATAGAATAATGGGATAATAAAAATAATCAGTAATTAGGAGGCCTGCGTTCAAATACTGATCATTATTATTATTATGAAGTCACTTCACTGTAATGGATATAAGTTTCCCAATTTGTAAGATAAGAATAATAATACTTATACTCCTACTTTGCAAAGTTATTGTGAGGAAATCACACTCTAAATCTTTAAGAATTATATAAATAAGAACAATCATTGAAATCTTAACATCTTATATTTTTATCTCAAATTAACTAAACAGTTCAATATCAGCCAATTTTAAGTAAATCTAAGATTGTAAGTGGAAATTGTGACTAATGAACCAGCACTATTAGTAGAAACACATTTTGAAAAATAATAGTTTGATTCAGATGAATAATTATCTACTTTAAAAATATACATATATATTTTTAAAGCTTCATTTTGAAATATAAAAATATATCCTATACCATAAAAGTCCAAACCATTACTAAGAAAGGGAATCTGCTTTTAAGTCCAAAACACATTCAAAATGTTTTTATATGGCTGATTTTAACACCTAATCAAATAAGTCTTGACACAAAAATTATAAATAATCAAGCAGGATTTTTATTGAAAAACAATATAAATCAAAGTTTTTATTCTAACGTATACCTTATTAAAGGAGACTGCTTGGTCTAGTGGATTGAGAGTATTGGCTGCTGCAGCTGCCGCTGTAAGTTGTGCTGTCAAGGCCTGCAACTGAACAACAAGACCAGCATCCAGTGCTTGAAGTAGTGAAGGCTGTGGTTTCTGCTGTTGAATCTGTAGTGTTTGTATTAATTGCTGAAGCTAGGAAAATGGAAAAATAATTAAGAAACAAAAACATGATGGAACTTTTAATAAAAACATCCTAACTACCAAAAATGTCAATAGATCACAAGTAGAAGGTATTAACCACACTTCCTATGCACTTGATTCCATCCACTACAATCTCCTCTTACAGACTGTCCCCTGTATTATTTCTAAACTCTTTCCTCTCTCCTTATCCTGAGGGATTTCTCTGACTTCTTATTGTGAGTATCATCAAACACACTTATATTTCTAATATCATAAAATTTTAGTTTACCCTGCCATGTATTCAAATTATCATTCTACCTTTTCACTTTCACAAACTATGAGAGAGTCTACTACCCTCCATTTACTTACTCCTTCACCATTTACAATCTTTTCTCAGATGGCTCAAAATAGTGTGGATTACCTTGGCATCTTTGATATGTGAGCAAGCTTTAGATGCTTCTTAGTGCCTGCTTTAACTGCTTTCATGACCACTGGAACAAACTGTTCTCATCTGACTGTTCCACCCAGGGAAGTCTTCACAGGTTTGTCATGCCTAACTCGTAGGTAGCTTTGAGGTCTTAACCTGGTGTAAACCCTTCTGCAAAGAAGGTTTTACTACAGTGTGACTGCTTCATGTGCTACAGATTCTTGGGAGCCACAAGTGAGAGCTGGGTGAAAGGTAGATACTAAAAGTAGATAAGCAGACCTGAAAATGGCTCAGCAAACCTTCACATCAGAGGTGCTATCTTCCCTGAACATTCAAACACTCCAATGAAACCATCTAGTAAAGCAATGTTGGACTCTGCATCAATGGAGGAGACACCTATAATAATCATGTATTTAGAGCTAAAACTTCAGAAGTTTTACTTTGATCCCTTCATTTTTATAGATATAGATATTTAATGGACTGGTCAAAGGTCATAAGCAGCAGGTGGTAAAGAGGGTATTAGAATTCAGGCTCTGTGACAATCCAAAATTGTTATACAGTAATGAACTAAGTGCCTTATGTTTATACATCTCTACAAAAAAACATATTTCTTTGAGAATATTTATCTCAACTAAGTGAATGAAGCCACATCCAAAAAAAAATCAAGAAAGGATGAAAAGAAATTGGCAAATTTCCCCATTCCCCTTTCCTTTGACTTTACTAAACTTTTTACACCAGAAAATGTAGAGCATATACCTAAGTTTCCATCCCCAACTGCTGTCTAGTTCCTGTCTTCTCTAAGAGTAAGGCAAGTTTGGGTTTAAAAGGCCTTTTTCAACAGGCGAGTTTGTAAATATGGAAGAAAAAAAGGTGGTAACATCAACAGAAAAATTAAAAGGAAAATTTCCTCCTTTATTTTTTAAACAATCTTAATACTTAAAGTGTTTAGAATATTTCAGTTAAATTAAGAGTTGAATAAGTTGGGCACTAAAAGACTGTCTGCCCTTTGATTCAGCCAAAGTACTGCTGGGTTTGTACCCCAAAGAGATAAGGAAAAAAGACTTGTACAAGAATATTCATAGCTGCGCTCTTTGTGGTGGCAAAAAATTGGGAAATGAGGGGATGCCCTTCAACTGGGGAATGGCTGAACACATTGTGGTATCTGTTGGTGATGGAATACTATTGTGCTAAAAGGAATAATAAAGTGGAGGAATTCCATGTGAACTGGAATGATCTTCCAGGAAGTGATGCAGAGTGAAAGGGGCAGAACTAGGAGAACACTGTACACATAGACTGATATACTGTGTTACAATCGAATGTAATGGACTTCTCCATTAGTGGCAATGCAGTGATCCTGAACAACTTGGAGGGATCTACAAGAAAGAACACTATCCACATTCAGAGGAAACACTGTGGGAGTAGAAACACCAAAGAAAAACAACTGCTTGATTACATGGGTCGAGGGGGATATGAATTGGGGATATAGACTCTAAATGAACATCCCAGTGCAAACATCAACAATATGGAAATAGGTTCTGATCAAGGACATATGTAATACCCAGTGGAATTGCGTGTTGGCTACGGGAAGAGTGGGGTGAGGAGAGGGAAAGAAAGAATATGATTCTTGTAACCAAGGAATAATGTTCTAAATTGACTAAATAAAAATTTAAAAAATAGATTTTTAAAAAAGAGACGTATCATTTAGTAATCAAGATTTAATCTCAAAAATTCCACCATTCAACAAAAATTATTGGTAAGGATATTGGTACACATTAATACCTCTTTAATGAGAATTTGCCTTTTAATGATAAATCACTACTTATTTAAAGCAAAAGAAAATCATTTTAGTTCATATAAGATGACTAATTACTGATATAATTGAAAATGAAATCTTTTAGTCTTTTAATCATCAACAATGAATATCTGATTTAATATATAATATTTTAATATGTATGAAAGTATGCATGTTGCTGAGAAGACAATATCTTGTCTTTGATAGTCACAATGTAGTTGTGGATGTTAAGATTTATAAAATGAAAAACTTAATGAAAGACATTTATTAAATTATTGTGTGCAAAGCACTGTTTAAACACAGCAAATATCAATAAAGACCACAGGCACAGGGTACTACTCTTAAGAATTACACAATCTAATAGAGAGAATACATAAAAAAGATTGTTTTGAAACATTAAGATGCTAAAGGAAATGATACAGAATACACTGGCTCATTTAAAATGAAGAGTATATTCTGTGTAAACAGGAGAGAGTAAGGGTTCAGATTATTAAGAGCCTTGTATGCCAGACTAGCAGTGGGATCAATGGGGAGCTCTTGAAAGGTTTTTAGAGAGGCTAAGAATGTCAAACCTAGTATTTGAGGGGAGACTAAATTTGCCACTAGATACAGAATAAATTAGAAAGAAGAGGCTGGAAAGGAACATTAATTAGCATAATACTGCAATTATAGAGCTGTGATTGTGATAAGGACATGGACTAGTGTAGCAGTAAAAACAATGAAAAAGATCCATTTTTCTATACTGCGCAAAGGACTATTACTATATTTATTAAAATGAGATGCATTTATCACTCAATCCTACAACATGAACTAAAGGGGAGTGGTTATACTGATTTATAAACAAAGTAAACAACTATTAGAAAAACCTATGAAGTCATAAAGGGAATGAAATGAGATTTATTTTGCACACTACATTTGCATTTCAGAGAGAATAACAAATAAGAAGAAGAAGAAGAAGAAAAGAAAGGAATAGAGGAATGGGAGGGGGACTTTGTTTGGTCTGAGAATGAAAAGTGAATTATGGTTTTAGTTCTGTTATTGAAAAGTTTCAAGTTTCCTCAGCTATAAAGTGGAGATAACAATATCTTAGCTGCTTTCTGCACAAGATTAGTTTAGTAGAAACAAGAAAATATATGTGAAAGCAATGTAGAAGTATACAATTATTTGTGTTCAGAAAAAAAGTTAAATCGACAACAAAAAAATGATTCAAATCTTAACAGAAACGAAATGATTACCAATGACATTCAATTCAGTCAGAGCACTGACTTCTTATAACAGAAATAAATATTACTATCAAATTGGAACAAAAGTAATCAAAAGTATTTAAGTAAAACAACTCTAGGCAGACCTATTTAAACAAGATACTAACACCAATAAAATAAATGGAAAATGGATAAAGGAATAAACACTGACACAAACTATTTGCTGGATAAATTTAATCAAGACAGATCAATCCAAAAACTAAGGAAACCAAAAACAGCTGAAACACTAAGCTAGAAAATAATTCTCTCTGCTATATAGACAGCTATAACAACCAAAGTAATACTGATATAGAATACAAACTTATTTCTAAAATCTTAAAAATGGTGAAAGGTTAAAAAAACAACATAATCACATGAAAGTGAGAAATAATAGAGTCAACTAGATGAACCAAAAAAGAAATGGGCATATCATGCAAAAGAAGAGGAATGGTATACTAATAGCCAGTCTTAAAGTTCCAATGTGAGAAAACTTATACCATGCTGGATTGATCCTGTACTAAGGATTGACATGAGGTTGTATATTAGTCACACAGAATAATGAGGTGTTGAAATCTGCACTAATAGCAACAATAACCCTATAAAAAGAGATCATGAAAACAACAATACAGTAATGGTAATGAAAATTTTTATTATATAAACAAATGAGACTCTCTAACACATTTAATTAACAGCATTAAATATGCTTTGTGTTCATTTTCGTACCAAGATGAGAATACTAACCTGTTGGCCTTGAGGACTTTGTAAAATCTGTGCCACAGCAGCCAGTGTATCTGTATTTGCTATCTGAGATACCCAAGGGTCAGGCAAACCTTGAACCACATTTGCTGGAGTAACAGGTGTCACAGGAGTTCCTTTTAAAAAAGTTTTATATGAACAGGAAGACATACTAAAATTATACTTATTAAGCACTTTTCACATTCATATTTTTAATTATACCCAACAAGGCCACATAGTTAGAAAGCAATATGCAAGCAAATTAGTCTTTATTAAACAGATTTGGAGCAATTACTTAATTAAGAATTTTATTTCACTAGTGAATTTTTCTCAGGATTCCTGAAAGTACTTTTAATTTTTAAAAAAAGGCTTTTACTTTACAATGTTCAATATACATACTACAATTTAAAATACATTTAATGCATACGTTAAGGAAAATCTAATAAGACATGTAAGAAAAACCTTTAAATTTTATTTTATTGAAGTATTCTCTAAAATTTAGTAAATTAAAAGTATTTTATCATTTAGTCCATAAAGAAAAATTTTCTACCTTTTCAATATTTTTAAATGATCATTTCATAAAAACAATTTTTATTCCTAACTACATACTACTGGGATGATTTATCCATCAGATAACTACTTTAACAACAACAAATAAACATCTGAAAACAAACAGGGATGTAAAAAAATTTTTAATTTAAAAATGCATAATAGAAAAATAATTTCACAAAATACCTGGGGTATTGTTGCTCATAGATGCTGCTGTACTTGGCAAAATAGGTGTGACAACTGGTGGTGGAATTCCTGCTGCCATATCAAGAAGAGGCTGAATAATTTCACTCTTAAACACATTATTCTTCTGCCATAAATTTAGAACCCTGACTATTTTACTCTGGGAAAGAGAAGAAATATAAAATATAATCATTTAAATTTAGAAACTATTTAAAAATCATGGTAATGTGCTAATCTTTTTACTTATAGAACTATAATTTAGCAACATTTATCTTAAAACAATGTAAGCATAGCTAACTTAACTGCTATATTTATTTAAAGTAGCTTTTGAATTTATATATTAAATATTTTGTCTCAAATCAGATTCTTCCAGTGCCTAAGTTAGTGGTATAGAAGAAACTACACAAGGTACATTCATTCTGCCATTAGGCTTTCCTAAATATATCTAAAAGAATGAGAGGTAGCCATGTTTTATTCAAGCCCCTCCCATCCCCTAGCTCAGTGCTAAATAATTAGCAGCGTCCTAAGGAATCTCAAATGCAACATGATCCAAACACAACTTCTTATTTTTTCCTGTCGCCCAAAACCTCTTTCTTTTTTTCTGGCACCATCCTTTTCCCCACATTTATTCACTCTTCACTAGCCTTTACTCCACATAGCCAATCAGTTGTCAAATTTTGCTATTTCTACCTCTATAAGATCTCACACGTGACCTCTTCTCTCTCAACTCACAACTAATTATCTCTTGCCTAGATTATTGCAATAGCTTCCAAATTGGTCTTCCTGCCTTGCCTTTTCCTACTACAACTAATCTCCATTTTGCTAATAAGGATTTCTTCCTTAAGCACAGATCGGTACATTTTACTCAACATTACTAATTCCAGTAGCTTCCAATTTTCTCTGCAATCAAATCCTAATACCTTTAATGTCCTTCTCAACTTTATTACAAGTTACCTTTTCAACCTCATTGGACCATTACTCTTTCATTCTATAATACAGTAAAACTGGATTTCTGTTGCTCAAATAAGGCACTCCATCTCCCATCTCTGCCTTTGGCCATCCCCCAAATTTGGAATGTGCACCTGTCCTCAACTCCACTTCAGAGAACTTTCTTCAAGACACACCTAAAGCACCACTTTTTATATGAAAACTTTCCTTTATGCACTCCTTTACTTACTAAAGCCCTTACCTTCCCCCAAATTACTTTGTATTTATCCATATTACTTTTATTATTATTCTTAGAATATGTATATCTGTTATAATGTAAAACTCTTATCATTACAATATAACTGTTAGAGATTGTTTCATTTTTGCATTTGTAAACTAAGTACGAAGTATAAAGCAGAAGTTTAATAAATGTTAACTTATTAATTTCTAAAATATGGCACACAAAATTGAGCACAATACTCTAGATGTGGTCTGATCAAAGCTAAGAATGGTAAAACTATCTTGTCCAGAGTCCTGCCTTTCTTAAAACAGCCCAAAAGGAATAACAATTAATGTCACCTAGTGGCTTGGAATGGAAAGAACAATGTGAACGAAATAAAGACAATGCAGAGCTAACGAATTTTTATTTTGTTACTGCTTTCTCTGCAAAAAAAAATGATTTGTGGATAAATGACAGGGTTAAAATAGCTAATATGAAACTGACATAATATAGTACCTATGTGCTCATCATGAGTTCAAGTTACTAAGTCCAAATAAAGTATTTCAGTTGTTAAAAAATTGGCAGATGCTTCTGCAGATCATTGTTGATGATCTTTGAAACATCAAAGAAAATGGGGGGAGAGGGAATAAACATTGAAGGACAGGGGGCAGCTGGGTGGCTCAGTGGATTGAGAGTCAGGCCTAGAGACCTGGAGGTCTTAGGTTCAAATCTGGCCTCAGACACTTCCCAGCTGTGTGACCCTGGGCAAGCTGCTTAACCCCCATTGCCTAGCCCTTACCACTCTTCTGCCTTGGACTCCAAGAGGGAAGGTAAGGGTTTTAAAAAAACAAAAACAAACAAACAAAAAACACTGAAGGACAAATGCTTTGTTGAGTTTTCAAAGGGAGAAGGCAAAAAAAGCTTGAAAACTAGGTTAGCCAAATTCTAAAATGTCTTACTAAGAGGATGGTTAATAAACATATACAAAAAGAATCAGTATTCACCCAAAGCCAAAGGCTTTTGACCCTTTTGGTAAAGTATTTTGACAAATTTTCATGCTATTCTTGTAGCCAAGTTAGGAAAAAGAATTGTTTAGGATAAACTCCAAACTGGTTGAATGCCAGATCGAAAAATTAGTCATTAATGAAACAATGTTAACTTTAAAGAAAGTCTGAAGTGGAAGGAAATGTATATGAACATGGATAAAAAGCACAGATGGTATCCTTAATGAATTTTGCAGACCATGTAAGGATAAGAGGGATAAAAATGTTAGATAACAGGATCCAAAATGTCTCAATAGTTTAGAAAATATGGCTGACAGTCTTAAAATGAAATTTTATACTAATAAAGGATTTACACTCAGAATCAGAACAATAGTACAAAAGAGGGGAAAACCTTGGCTAAATGATCTTTGGTCTACAAAAATATTGAGGTTTTAAAGGATTTCAGGTTCAATATTGGTCAAAGGTGTGAAATGACAAGTCCGTTCCCTCCCCTGGCCCCCCTTCCCCCTCTCCATGCAAATCTGATGTCAGGCTGCATTAACAGAGGCATAATGGTCAATATTATGAAAGGAGTAACTATGTTGTATTGAGCCCTGGTCTGACCACATCTGGAGTACTGTGTATAGTTTGGGGCACTACATTTTTAGAAGCACATTTTTAATTTGGAGAAAGTTCAGAAAAAGTGATCAAGATGGTAAAGTACTTTAATCTCTTTTTACATAAAAACCACTTGAAGGAACTGAGAATTTTTGGTCTTTAATTAAAAGAGACATGTTAGTTGTATTTAAGTATCTGAGTCACACATGGCACTCATATTTTTGAATCAACAACTAAAACTCAGAAAAAAATTCTTTTAATAACAGTTATCTTCCTTGATTCATGATCAAACTCTGTAAGGGCCAGGTCCAAAAAAATCTAATGACAATTCTTTTCTACCATTTCCCCCCCTCTTGTTCCCACATAAGTCTCAGTTTAATGAATATTGCCTGCCTCTCCTTCTCCTTCTCTTTCTCCCTCTCCCTCTCTCTCAGGTTTGACCTGGTTTTTTTTTCTCTTTCTACATTCAGTTTTTGCCACAAGTTCTTCTGCAAAATATACCTACATTTAGATCTCTGTAAACATTTTTTATTTCTAGTCACTCTGTAATGAACATCTATAATCAATCACTATACAAAAAACTAATATTAAACACGTCTATATATCTTCCCCTGTATTATTACTCCATTATCACTGTAATTTTACTCTCTTAATGATACTTCAAGTCATTTTGAGTTTTTTATATATATGCACAGTCCCTACATATCCCATTTCTCCAATGTCTACTAAATTCTTCCTTATTTATGAGTGGCAATGCTTTCTCTTCATCAGACTACACATTTCTTAAAAAACAAATGTGTGTATGATGTCATAATACTGTGTTGATATAACCATGTCTAGTCAACACTTTCAATCTTCCCATAGACTTGGTACAAATTTGCTACATTGAGTATTATTTCCTAAATCACACGCTCTTCCTTAATTTTATTTCTGCAACTAAGGTCTAAGTCTTGACTTTAAAGTCTCTATCAAGAATTGCCCTGCCCTATGTCCTATTGACATCTCCATACCTCCATTCTAGACAAATACCATTTTCCTGTGCATCTAGACCTGGTCATGCTAGAACTGGTTCATCATTCACAGAAATCAAAGAAAAACCTTAAGCCTATGGGAATTCCAATGACTCCATTTTCAATTCTTTCTTACTGCTGGATTACACAAATTTCTGCCTTATTAAGCTCTTAAGACTAATCTTTATTTTAGTTCCTGCTACTACTTACTATTTAGGTTACTACTTAGTTTATATTTGACTGCTATGAATTTCTTATGCCTGTTGGATCTTTTAAGACATCTCTCAGCTCTACTCTAGGTTTAGCTGCTTACCCTAAATTCACAACTATTATCTCATACTATTTTCAGATTCAAGTTTTTTTGTACTGCATCAAAACTTATTTTCAAATATTATAACCAAAGTACTCCAGGTCTGTCTCAGAATCTTGTAGCAATTGCCAAAAAACTCTAGGAATTTTGATGCTCATATGTAAAATAAGGATAATAAATTACCTATCTACCATGTTAAGATAAATAAATTGTATTTTTAGTTCAATTTCAGTATATTTAATATTTCTTTCCCTCCACATGCTGATAGACTTTTGTATTATATTACAAAGAATCTAAACCAGTTTAAAACAAGTTTTACTTTGGTATCAGTCAACAAATAAGAATATGTTTAGTGTTTATAAGATTTTTGAATTCACATCTTTTTACTCCAAATCCACTGTTATTTACACATTATTGTTTGCCTATACTAAAACACTAAACTATTAAAGAAAAACAGTACAGGATGCAGCTAGGTGGCTCAGTGGATTGACAGCCAGGCTAGAGATGTGAGGTCCTAGGTTCTTAAAGGTTAGTTTAAAAAGACATAATTTTCCCCCCTCCAAGTTTCTGGATCTTGTGAAATTTATCTACTAACCTCTTGAAGGAGAAGTCCACAAATTAAGCTTCCTATGACAAGTAAACCCTTAAAAAAAAAATAGCATACCTTGTCATCACCAGGGCAACGATATAAATTCTGAAAAGTGCTAATGATGTTATTACTAAATCTGGGTGCAAACACATCCTTTTCTTGACCAAACTGATGTCGAGATTGTCGTACAATGGAGTCAATAACATAAAGTCCAGGTACTTTATATTCTGGTTTACACTAGAAAAGAGAAGAAAGTGAGGCAAAATTTTAAATCTCATGACAAAACATCACAAATTCTATACAAACAATAAAATTGTAATTTGGGCATAAGTTCTTAGTTTGTAGCTCTTCTTAATAGCAGGAAAAACACCTGAACCTTAGAATCATGCCAGTCTGGTAGTAGATTAGCTGATAATATAAAGCAAAGTCTAAAAATGTAAGGAAAACATTTAAATTCATCTAATAGTTTTACCACCAAGAACTGATGGTGGCTATTGTATATACATGTAATGAATGACAGGACCTAAATCCCAGTTATAAGTTTAAATATACTCATGACAAAACTATGATAATGAAGGGAGTCAATTCAGTAAAAAGAACAATTATTAAGTAAATAAATGAATCTCTGAGAAATACATCACCAATATGTATCTAACCTATTTCCACTAAAACTTCAAATGAATAAGATCACAGATTTCTATATTGGCATGAGGGAAATTTTTTTTAGATAAATATTACCACAGAATTGTGACCACAGTGCTCAACATATAGACATATAATAAATGTTTACCGACTGAAAAATAACATACTTCATAATCAAAACTATTTTAAATCTATTAACCAACAGACCAATAGTTATTTTAAATATATTATGTTTCTAAAAACAGTTATAGTGGTATTTCCCCCAAATTGCAATCAATATAAGACTTGCCATCTGAGGTAACGAGTTAAGTTCCTAAAAAAGCATTACTATACTGTACTTTTTATCCACATGAAAATAAAAAGAAAATATGTTTTTGGTTTTATTTTTTCATCAGTAATAGTTAATGGATAACAAATACCATATAAGTTGAAAAAAAATTGTTGTAGTTTAATGAGGAGAGATAATAAAAGTTCATTAAAGACAATTTTTGCAAAATTCTACTAATTTAAACAATTTCAAAAAGTGAAAACAAATGAAGGTTTACCTGGAAATTATTAGAGTCTGAATACACCTTTTTAAACACGGTTCCTTCAAACACAGTTACTATTTGTGCCATTCAAATTACTAGTTCTTATATTACTATTTCTTAGAAACTAATCAGCATCAGCCTATCTGCTTAGTATAATCCAATCACAAACCATAATAAATTTACAGTAGTGTATAAACTAAAAAAGTTATTTACTTTAACTACATAACCTGATAATCCTAATAATTACCAACAGTAAGGAGTAGTTAGTAGTACTGTTAATAAGTAACATTAATATAGTTTTTTCTATGTGCCAGGCATAGCCGATCTCCAAAACAACTGGAATAAGGATTAATGTAAGGGAGAAGAGGCATCATTGGTGCAGCCATGAATCAGTATTATCATTTTGGAAAGCAATCTGAAATTATGTGAATTGACTAAAATAGCTATCACTTTAACGCCGAAATTCCACTTTCAGATTTATACTCAAGTAAGATCATTGATAAGAAGAAAGTCTCTATATATATCAAAATATTTATAGTAGTATTTATTGTGGGAGGAAACAAATGGAATTATGGTTAAAGTATTCATCAATTTAGGAATGGCTAAATAAATTGTGAAAATAAATATTTTCTTGTTCAGTCATATTCAACTTTCATATGCTCCACCTGAGATTTTCCTAGCAAAGTTACTGGAGTAGTTTGTCATTTCCTTATCATTCCTTATTATTATTATTTTTTTGACAGATGAGGAAACTGGAGCAAACAGGATTAAGTGACTTGCCCAGAGTCACACACCTAATGTGTGAAGCCAAATTTGAATTCAGGTCTTTCTGACTCCAGGCTGGGCATTCCAACTATAGGATGAATACAGAGAAACATAAGGTTTACATAATCCCATGCAGAATGAAATAGAGCCAAGCAAAAAAATTTACATGACCACAATAATATAAATGAAAAGATCAAAAGAGAATGGTAAAAAGTTATAAAGAATTAGCCTGATTCCAAAAAAAGGAAGTTGAAAGAGATGCCCATCCCACTCTGAAGAGAGGGGACCCCATTCAGAAGTGTGCTAGATTTGACTTTTGCAATGTATCAATCATTTTATAGCTTTTTTTGGTCTTCCATTTTTTCCCTTAAAAATATTATTTATTTATGGATTAGCTCTCTGGAAGATGTAAAATTGCAAGAAATTTTAGTAAGGAAGAGACAAATATCAGTAAAAATTTTATTCTAAAAAAATTGATATAATTTTAAATAATATTAGAAATGTAAGCAATAGCAATAAGAGAAGACAAAGAAAGTGAAGGAATCAGAATGGACAAAGAGGTAATAAAACTATCACCTTTTGCTGACAATATGACATTATTGGAATAGTGGACAGTGGAAAAGCCCAGAGATTCAACTAAAAAAGTTAGTTGAAACTATCAGTAATTTTAATAAAGTAGCAGAATGTAAAATAAACCCACACAAATCATCAGTATTTTAATATATTACTAATAAAGTATTATAAGAAGAGAGAAATACTCCATTTAAAATAATTACAGAAAGAATAATATTGGGAGTTGCCCTGCCAAAACAAATCCAGGAACCATACAAATATAATCATAAAACACTTTTTACCCAAATAGATCAAAATAACTAGAGAAATGATAACTCTTCATAGATGGGCAGAGCCAACATAATTAAAATGACAACCCTGCCTAAACCAATCTATTTATTTAATGCTATTCCCACTTAATTAAAAAAGAATCTTATTGAGCTAGAAAAATAAAAACAAAAGATCAAAAATAGCAAAAGAATTAATGGGGGAAAATCTAAGGAAGGTCTAGTAGTACCAGATTTTTAAACTATATTATAAAGCAGTGTAATTATCAAAACTATCTGGTTATCAGCTAAGAAATAGAAAAGTAGATCAGTAGAACAGGATGGACATACTGCAAATAGTAGTAAAAGATTATAGTAACCTTCAATTTGGCAAAAATATAGATTCAGGCTGCTGTAGTAAGATCACTATTTGGCAAAAACTGCTAAGACAAATGAAAAGTAATTTGGCACAAACTAGGTATAGGCCAATATCTTTCACCTTTCACTAAGATCAAAATGGATAAATAATTTAGACATAAAAAGGAGTTATAAGCAAATTAGGACAAAGTAAAATAACTTTCATATTTTTGGATATAAGACGAATTTACAAGTAAACAAAAGATGGAGAGTTTGCAAGATGTAAAATGGATGGCTCTGAGTACATTAAACTGAAAAGTTTATTTTACAAATAAGACAAATGTTACCAAAATTAGAAGGAAAGCAGAAAACTGGGGGAAATCTTTTCAAAGTCTCTCAGATCTGGCGGTCTCTCAGAGCCATCTCCCAAGAGATAAATTTGTGAAAGACAGGAAGTTTTCAAATTCAGATAGCATTCTTTGTTGTAAGTCCCTCAGAATTGTCTTGGATCGTTGTATTGCTGAGAATGGTTGAGTCTATCACCATTAAATCAATATTCCTATGAAATCATCCTGTCCATCATTTCTTTTTTTATTTTTGTATTTTGTATTTAGGTATTTCTCCATGGTTATATGATTCATGTTCTTTCCCTCCCTTTTTTTCACCTCCCAGAGCTGACAAGCAATTCCACTGTGTTATACATATGTTATCACTAAATAACTATTTCTATATTATTCATTTTTGTAATAATCTTTTAAAAAACAAAACCCTGGATCCAATACCCATATAAAAAAGTAAAAACTCAAATGTTTTCCTTTTATGTTTCTGCTTCCGCAGTTCTTTCTCTCAATGTAGATAACATTCTTTCTCATAATCCCCTCAGGATCATTGCACTGCTATCAGTAACAAAGTTGATTACCTATGATCATCCCTCAATGTTTGAGTCTCTATGTACAATGCCTGGTTCTGCTCATTTCATTCTGCATCAGCTAGTGGAGGTCTTCCCAGCTCATATGGAAAGTTTATCATTCCTTATTGCACAATAGTATCCCATCACCATCATATATCTCAATTTGTTCAGCCATTCCACAATTGAGGGACACTCCCTCATTTTCCAATTTTTTTCCACCACAAGAAGTGTGGCTATGAATATTTTTGTACAAACATTTTTCATTATTATTTCTTTGAGGTACAAACCTCACAGTGGTATTGCTGGATCAAAGGGTATGCACTCTTTTAAAGCTCTTTGGGCATAATTACAGATTGAGTTTCAACACTTCACAATTTCACCAGCAGTTTATTAGTGTCTCAATTTTGCCACATCCCCTCCAACATTTATTATTTTCATTTACTTTCATATTGGCCAATCTGGTAGGTGTGAGGTGGTACCTTAACAGTTGCCTTGGTCTTCATTTCTCTAATTAGGAGGGATTTACAACATTTTTTCATGTGATTATTGATAGTTTTAATTTCTTTATTTAAAAAGTGCCTACTTCTCTTATCACCTTTCCCTTCTACTTTCCTATAGGATAAGATAAGTTTCTATATCCAACTGATTGTGTATGTTCTTCCCTCATTGAGTCAATTCTGATCAGAGTAAGGTTCAAGGGCTCCCTTCCTTACCTCCCTCATCTTTGTCTCCACTGTAAAAGCTCTTCCTTGCCTCTTTTATGCGCACTAGTTTACTCCATTGTTTTCCCTTGCCCCTTCTTTCTCATACCTTAATTCATTCATATTTAGCTCACGCCCTTGTCCTCTATCTACATATACTTCTGTCATAATAATAATAAAGTTCTTAAAGGTTACAAGAATCATCTCCCCATGTGGGGATGTAAACAGTTAACCTTATTGAATCTCTTTTGATTTCTTTTTCCTGTTTATCTTTTTATACTTCTCTTAAGTCTTAAATTTCAGAGCCAAATTTTCCATTTACCTCTGGACTTTTCCTCAGGAATGTTTGGAAGTCCTCTATTTGACTGAATACCCATTCCCCCCCACCCCCCGCCAAATATTATGCACAGTTTTGTTATGAAAATGATTCTTGGTTGAAGTTCCAGCTTCTTTGCCCTCTTGAATATCATATTTTAGGCTCTCAGATCCTTTAATGTAGAAGCTAATGAATCTGTAATCCTGACTGTGGCTCTACAATATTTGAATTGTTTCTTTTTGATTGCTTACAACATTTATTTCCTTGACCTGAGAGTTCTGGGAATTTGGCACTAATAATCCTGGAAGTTATCCTTTGGGGATTTTTTTTTTCAGGAGGTAAATGGTGGAATCTCTCCATTTCTATTTTATCCTATGGATTCAAGAATATCAGGGCAGTTTCCCTTGATAATTTCTTGGTGATATCTCAGCTCTTTTTTTTGATGATAGCTTTTAAGTAGTCCATTAATAGAGTATTCTCTCCTGAATTTATTTTCCAGTTCAGTTGTTTTTTTCAAATGCAACATTTCACATTTTCTTCTATTTTTTCATTCTTCTGACTTTGTTTGGTTCTCGATATCTCATATAATCATTAGCTTACATTTACCCAATTCTAATTGTTAAGGAATTGTGTGAGTTTTTTGCTTCCTATTCCATTTGGCCAATTCTACTTCGTAAAGAGTTCAAGGAATTTTTATACTGCTTTTTCCATATGACTGATTGTATCCTTTAAGGTGGTGTTCTTGTATGTATTTCCATTTGTCAAATTCAGTTATGAGTTCTTCTCTTCCGTAGATTTTTGTGCCTCTGTTACTAATTAGCCTATTCTGTTAAGGTAGTAACTTCTTTAATTTTTTGTGCCTCCTTTAACCTCTTTTTTCATGATTTTCTTTTAACACTCTCATTTCTTTTTCCAACTTTTCTTCTACCAATCTTATTTGATTTTAAAAATCCCTCTTGAGTTCCTCCATTCGTTATTTTTGGACTTGAGACCAATTCCTATTTTTCTTTGGATACAGCAGGATTTTGCTGTCTTCTGAATGTTTTTTGTTTTTCTCTTATCACCAAAATAATTTTCTATCGAGTTTCTTTTTTGCTTTGCTTTCTGTTATTTGCCAGTCTATTTCTTTTCTTTTTATTTAAAAAATTACTACAAATAGGCTCTGTCAGTTGGGCTCTTTAACTGTGGTAAAGGGAACACTGTTCCAAGTGTCATGGCCTTTATGCAGCCATCAAAACTAGCTCTGGAGATAGATAAGCTTTCAGTTCTTCCAAATTGATATGATATAAGGAGAGGTGTGTTTAACACTCTCCTGGCCTGTGCTCTGGTGTCTAAGTAACTACAAGAATTTTTTTCTGACTTAGAACTGTGACCAAGGTCTCCTGCTCCTCTGTGGCCACAAGTACTGGTGTATGCAAGTGCTACTCCTCTTTAATCTAAGATCTCAATCCAGGGCTGCAACCTGGATCTGGGATGGGCAATGTGACAAGTCTTACACCTAGAGCCAACAAAGGGGCCCCTATAGACTCCTTCTGAGCATTTGTCCAATCCTTCCTTACTACCTATGACTGAGAGTTCCAGAAGCCTTTGCAGCTTATTCAGCTACTCCTAGGGCCTATTACCATCTGTGAGGCCTATCTTGGCATGTTACTTTGGGCTCTATTTCCATACCAGTGCAATTGATTTTTTGTACTGGCCTTCCAAGTTGATTTAAGTTGAAAAATTATTTCATCCCATCTTTTCATGCTTCTCCAGAATTCATTTTGAGGCATTATGTCTTAGTTTTTGGGAGGATAATTTGGTAGATATCAGGTCAATGTGTGTACCTTCTCCACCATCTTGGTTCTGCCCCCTTCCACTAAACGAACCTTCCTCATAAGTACCTAATGATTATCCTTTTATTTCCCAAGTAACTTCTTTCTTATGTAACTTCCATCTTTGTGAATGTTCATTCACAAGTAGAAAGGTAGTGTCTCTGTTTCTGTCTGTCTGTCTGTCTCTCTCTTTAAACTTTACCTTACACCTCAGAATCAATGCTATATATTGGTTGCAAGGCAGAAGAGTGGTAAAAGCTAGGCAATGGAGGAATCAATGACTTGCCCAAGGTCACATATCTAGGCAGTGTCTAAGTCCAGATTTGAAGCTAAGACCACCTGTCTCTAACCCTGATTCTCTATATACCGAGCCACCAAGCTACTAGCCTTTTATAAGGGCTAAGATTAGTCAATCAATCAATATTTGTTAAGCTCCTACTATGTGTTGGGTATTACACTAAGTTCAGGGTACACAAAGAAGGGCAAAGAATAAATCTGCCATCAAGGAGCTCAGGATCCAAAGAGGAGACATAAATGAATGTACAAACAAGCTATGTACAAAATAAAAAGGAAATACTCATCAGAGCAAGGTACTAGAATTGAGAAACTGGGAAAGGCTTCCTGTAGAAAGTGTTATTTTAGCTCAGACTTAAAAGAAAATCATAATACTGCTTTCTTATCTAACAGAACCAACCAATCACATTATGTCATTCAAATTTTATAACATTTAGCAATTTAAAAACTTACCTCACAAAAACTCTGGTAACTATATAATATAAAAATCTTCCTGTTACAGCTATAGAAGTCAAGAAGTAAACTGACTTGCACAAGATAACAAAATTCATAACAAATCTCTGAAATGAACCAGTCATCTGACTCCCACTCTAGTGCTCTTTCCAACAGTCTTTTGGTTATTTCATCTGACCTATTTTAGCCATAAAAGGAAAAACTATATATTAATAAACTTATAAGGAAAGAGAATTTAAATTTAGCTCAATAATAAAGAAGAGCCACCTAACAAAAAATTTCTCCAAAATTTTAATGGGCTACTTAAGAGGTGGGAAAATTCCCTTTATTGAAGGTCTTTAGACAAAATAGATAGAGGATGACCTGTTAGGGATATTATAGGAAAAAAAGAATGCTTCAGGAAAGAAGAGGACAAGAAACTTCTGGCACTTCCATTCAAATATAACATTCTAAGATTCTATGTTCACATATTAAGGAGTGCTCAAAGACTGTTTTTCTTAATCCTTTTTCCTCCCCTACCTATAAGGACAACAGTTTGATTACCAGTGTATCCCTTTTAGTGCTTTACACACAGCAGGAATTCAATGTATGTTTACTGAAATGAAAGGTTATTTTCATTTCTTTCTAGTAATTACAAAATGTTCCTGAAAACTGGATACCCAAAAAGGCTGCTGGCTGGATAGCTTTTACATGTTGCTGTTAATTTATTCCCTTCCAAAAAGTGGTTCTGAGAGACCACAATATTAAAAAAGGATGCTATAACCGTATATGATAATATATGATAACCTTAGTTAAAAGAGAGATGAGTTCTAAACAGCAATAAAATTAAAGCCAATCAGGTATCTGTACCAAGTAGCACCTGTAAGGCCACTAAATTACCTAAGGAGGGGAGACTTCCAGTTCAGGTTAGAAACAGGACAAGTCAAGCTTGCATGCTGATTAGCAATAAGAATAGCCCCAAGAATTGGCAATGAATGTCTAACCTGGTTGAGACAGGGAGATCTAGTCTCATCATAAAAATTATGTGAAAATGCAGTTCACATAAGGCAAAATATTCTTACTCAATTAAATGTTATGCTAAGCTTTAAGAAACTTTTTGTAAACTTTTCTGGATAACCTAGGTTAGAAAACATATACAATTAGAAAACTTATAAATGTCCCTTATTAATATGTTTTAAAGTCCCAACCACATGAAAACCTTTTCTTGCCCAATGAATAATAATGTGTTGTGGTTTAAAAAAACATAACAGACACATTAGAATTCCTTTGAGATTTTTCGGTGACAAAATCCAACAATTTTTATACTGTTTTCATGATATTAAAGGCACTCAATAACTTGAAAAAGATTTTTAGTTTGTTTCTAAAACTATGATATGCAAGCATGTTAATAACAATGTATTATATGGCTATAGGATTTTGTAAATTCTCTCAGGGGAAGGAGTACCAACTCTCATGAAACTAGAATACTTTCTCAAAAGTATTAAAATCTTAAAACACCCACAGCATTAATACTTCATGGCACAGGAGTTTGCAATAGAAGTGAAGGACTTCAATTATGTAGTTAATTATGGAATTCTCCTCCTTCCATAAGCTGAGCAACTAAGAATTTTCTGCCTTGCCACAATGAGGTAACGAGAAGAATCTCTCTTCTGAAACTTAGTAATTCTAAGAAGAAAAAACCGGTTACTAATGTGGAAATGATGGAAGCAACCACTGTCATCTTAATGTGACAAAAGAGAACTCACGAATAGTCTAGTGTAACCTTATATTTTGGGAGAAGAATTTTTCAACATTTCAGAAGAACGATAAATAGAATAACCAATCCAGACCGGATACTTGAAGAATGAAATTTTAAAGACAGAAATAATTCTATTACAAGGAGGAATTTTCTAAAGCAGTGGCTTTAAAGCTTTTTTATACTCTTTAAAAAAATTGAGAACCCCACCCTCAAAAGTTTTTGTTTATGTGGGTTATGTCTACCAATATATATTTTATTTGAAATTAAAACATCTTAATATATTACCTTTTTTTCTTTAAACCTTTACCTTCCATCTTTTATCATTATTAAATATTGGTTCCTGAGCAGAAGAACAATAAGGGTAGGCAACAGTGTTTAGTGGCCTGCCCAGGGTCACACAACTCTGGAGTTTCTTAGACCAAATTTGAAACCAGGACCTCCTGTCTCTTCTCTAGGCTTTGTTCTCTATTCATTGAGCCAATTAGTTGCCTCATCTTAATGTTATAACGAAAAGAAAATTTTGACCTAGAGGATCCCCTGTGAGGGTTTAGAGTACCCACTAGTTTCACTGGACCATATTTTGAGAGCTACTGCTTGCAAGAGACTGAGACTGATATCAATAAACAATGAACTCAATAATGATCTTGGATCAGAAAAAGAAAGCACAAAAAATGTGCTTTTGCCAGCATAGGGAGGCAAAAGAAGATGGATACAAAAGTCGAGTCATAGTCATGAAAAATGAAAACTGATGAGTAAAAAATAAAGGAGAATAAAAAAGATATTTCACTATACTGAAGGAAAGAGGAGAATCAAAAATGGAAATGGGGAAAAGGTAGAACCACTTCTATGCTCTTTAAAAACAGAATAATTCTAAATTCGAGTGGAGAAAACAAAAATGGATAAAGGAGAACCAGAAAAAAGTAGAGAGAAAATAAGATAGAATAGCTAGATAATCTGGGTAAATTAAAGTCACTAATTCCAGAAAAATTACTTACCAAATACCAAAAGCATATACTTTTGTTGAGTGAGTTAGTGATTTTCAAGAAGTGACATAGATTAATGGAGGAAAATTGCATTAATTTGCTATATAGTCTAAAAACATTAAGCCAGTGAGTCTCACCTGAACTCCTAGCAAAATTCCAGAATGTATTATTAAGGGAATTAATGAACACTTATAAGAGGAAACAGTTACCACAAAGACGCAGCATCAAGAATAGGTTATACTATATTAACTTCATTTCCTTTTTTGGACAGGGTAATTAAACTAGTAAATCAAGAGAAAGAATCAACTGACCTATATTTAATGAAACAATAAAGTTTCACACAATTTTTATAGGTAAGGTAGCCTACACAATTTTATAGATTAGATAAATTTTGAACTGGTTGAATGGCCAGAACATGGGTGGAGTAATTAACCGGGAAGGAAGACTCTAGTGGAATGTTCCAGTGGTCTGTGCTTGGCCCTCTGTACTATTTAACATTTTTGCCAATGACCTGGATAAAGACAGATGTTTCATTCTCATCCAATTTTATGGTGAGAGAAGGGACAAGTAATATATTGAATGAGCCAGGATCCAGAAAGATCAGGCTAGAATATTGTCTGAAACCTTTGAAGTTAACATTTAATTTCATACTGATAAAATTAAAGGTTTACATTTGGATTTTTAAAAGAACAATTACAAAATGAAAGAATCTTGGCAAGATGATAGTTGGTCTGAAAAAGATCTGAGGATTCGTGTGGAATACTATTTCAGTAAGCAGTGTTATATGGAAGCTACCAAAAAAAAAAGTGATATTGGGTTGCACTAAGAAAAGTACAATATCCAGTATTATCAGAAGGAGACAATCTTTCCACACTCTATCCTGATCAGACCACGTCTGGATAATTGAATATAATTCTGTGTAATACATTCAAAAAATAAATTTTTGGACCCTTACCTTCTGGCTTAGAAGTGATACTAAGGGCTAGACCATTGGGGTCAAGTGGCTTGCCCAATATTAAAATGATCAGCCCTATGGATACTAAACTTTACCCAGGAAAACTCTATGACATTATATCTTGATTTTTAGACTAGTGAACCCTTTTAATGCCTTGTCTAAACCTTCTATCTCCCTAATACCTACCGTAAAGCCCCAAATACAGTAGAAAGTTTTTTGAAATGAATCAAAAAAAGGGAGAAAAAATTTGAATACATGACAAAAAAAAAACCTTCTTCTTGAATCTGACTCTAAAGGACATGAGGTAGAAATAAATATCATCATAGAAAGTGGCACAAAGCCAAGAACTTAAAGAGATCTAACCACCTGTATTGTCATTGTGTGCAGACCACTATTAGTGCTTCTAAATGGCTGCCATGGAATTATTTCCAATTCTAATCCTCCCCTTTTGCTTTCACTGGAAGATCATTGTACTAAGTCTATCATAAGCAGCAAACTATGTTTTTATTTAGCTGCTGGATGAGAAAAAATGCCTTAGCGGAACAGAATTCACTTGAAGTCATTATGTTCAGCCCCATTCAAAAGGGGCACTACTGTAGAAGCTTACACCTTGAAATATATTTAATAAAAGGTGAAAATACAGCTCATCACATATTTAATAAAAGGTGAAAATACAGCTCATCACATTGATAAAATCACACTTTATCAAATGATCAATGCTTACTACCACCAGATATATATTTATCATAATGTTAGTAAATTTGTAAAGTGCTAGCAAAAATAAAATGCATAATTCTTTCTTATAATTTAGAATAACTGCACTAGTGATCTGCACTTTAAGGTTTATAAAATACTTTGTATATGAGATTCATATATAGTAACCTTGGGGGTAGCAGGTTACCTCCATTTCATGGAAATTAGGAAATAAGACTTAGAAAATTAAAATAAAAACCAGCTAATTAATGAGTAACTTTTAAGCATCTACTATATGCCAAGCATTGTCTTAGGCACTAAGAATATAAAGCCAAAGACAAAATGAGGAATTCTTGGGTTTACATTTCATTGTGAAAAAAATGAATGTATCTGTATATATGTATATACAAACAAGCATAAATACAAAGTATCTATAAGATTTCCCTAGGGAGATCATAACAATCATCATATATAAGAGGTGATACTTGAACTGAGCTTGGAAGGAAAATAGGAACTCTTTAAGAGGTAGAGTTGAAGTGCATCAGATGAAAAGTCAAGCACAAGGAACAGCAGAATGACCAGTATAACTAAAATATAGAGTTTAAGTTTAAGAAGAGTTGTAAAGTGCCATTAAGTCTAAAATATAAACCAGAGACAGATTGTGATGGGTATTCAATGCTAGAGAAATTTATATTTTACCCTAGAGGTGGTAAGAAGTCACTGGAGCTTTCTGAGCAGGAACATAGACATGGTCAGGCTTATGCTTTGAGACAACACTTCAGTAGCCAATTGTAGGTCAAAAAAAGGGGAAGAAACTTGAGAAAGAAAAACCCGTTAGGAAGCTATTGAAATAGTCCAGGTAATAGATGATGAAGACAGGAATTAAGGTGGTTTCAGTACAAATGGAAAAAGGGATAGGTACTAGAAATGCTATGGAGGAAGAATCATTAATATTTGAAAAATGATTGGGCTTGGTTGGGTGTGGTGACAGAGAAAGAAAGTAGAGTATACCTGAGAGGTTAGGAACCCAAACAACTAGAAAAGGATGGTAATGATCTTAAGAAAAATGAAATAAATTACATGCATACTTGACTCAATTCTTCTATCCAATATTCTCCAGAAGATCTTTTTTTTTTTTAAATCCTTACCTTCTGGGGGGCAGCTGGGCAGCTGAGTGGATTGAGAGCCAGGCCTAGAGATGGGAGGTCCTAGGTTCAAATCTGACCTCAGACACTTCCCAGCTGTGTAACCCTGGGCAAGTCACTTGACCCCCATTGCTTAGTCCTTACCACTCTTCTGCCTTGGAGCCAATACACAGTATTGACTCCAAGATGGAAGGTATGGGTTTAAAAAAAAAAATCCTTACCTTCTGCCTTAGCATCAATACTAAGTGGATATGATTAGGGTTTTGATGTTAAAAGACCATTCTACTGCAAATATGAACATGGAAATGGGTTTTGAACAATGATACATGTATAACTCAGTGGAACTGCTTGTCAGCTTCAGGGGGTGGGGTGGGAGGAAGAAGAGGAGGGATCATAAATGTTGTAACCATGGAAAAATTTTCCAAATTAAAAAGGGAAAAAAATAAAGAACTAATACTAAGTATTGGTTATAAGGTAGAGGAGCAATTGCATTTAAGTAACTTACCCAAGGTCACATAGTTGAGAAGTGTCTGGAGGCTACATTTGAACCTAGAACCTCCTGTCTCCAACCCTGGCTCTTTATCCACTGAGCCACGTATTAGCCCTTACAGTCATTAATCTTGAATCTCTCATAATGTGCTAGGTGCTTTCCAGCTAGCTACAAATGCCCTTATCTTCCCCTTCCTTAAAAACCTCTCAACTGATCCAATCATTCCCAGTAGCTATTGTTCTAAATCTCTTCTTTTTCATACCTAAATTCCTGGAGAGCATTCTCTTCTAAACTCTTTGTAGTATGACTTCTGCCTTCATCTTTCAACTAAAAAATAAGCTAATCAAAATTACCAATAATGTATTAATTACCAAAACTAATAGTCCATTCTCAATCCTCATTCTTTTTTAAATTTCTGCAACATTGACCCTGTTATTTACTCTCTCCAGTCAAGATTTTAACAATGTTTCTTTCTCCTAGTTCTCTTCCTACCTGGCTGACTGCTTCTCAAGTCTCCTTTGCTGGATCTTTCTGCAAGGTGTGGGCAAGGTGTCTGTCTCCCCCCAAGGATCTGATTTAGGCCCTCTTCTCTTCTCCTTCTATACCAGGAGTTTTTAACCTGGAATCTATGGGACCCCAAAGGGGTCCATGAAAAAAAAAATTCAGGGTGTGGTTTTGGATGGGAAAAATAAAAATTACATTTTTATTTTCACTGTCCTCTAACTGAAATTTAGCATTCTCTTTGATTATGAATTTTTTTTTTTAAAAGTACTATTTTAAGAAGGGTTTCCCATCACAGAAAAGGTGAAGGACCTTGGCTCCTTGTTACCTTGCCTAGTAATCTCATCAGCTTCCTTGGGTTCAATCATTATCTCTATGTAGACCATTCTCTAAACTTTTTTTCCCAGCAGTAACCTCTCTCCTGATCTCTAGTTTGGCATCTTCAATTTACTAATCTCAAACTGGATACCATATTATCATCTCAAACTCATTATGTACTACACAGAACTTATCTTTTCTCTAAAATTCTCCTCTCCTAAGAATACTCCTATTACTGTGGGGTTGACACTACCCAATCTCCTGTCAAGTTCACAACCACAATGCCATCTTCAACTCTTCAATCATATTCTATGTATCCAATTTGTTGCGAGAGCTTGTGGTTTTAATCTTCACAATATTTCTTGTTATTGTCTCTTTTTCTCCACTAACAAACTCTACCTTTATACAAAGTCTGGACAACAATAGCTTGCCTCTTCCCTCTCTAGTCTGTATTTCACTCAGCTGTCAAACTGATCTTCCTTAAGAAGTCTGACCATGTCATTCTCCCTCTCTACTTAATAAACTTCAGGGGCTCTCTATTACCTCCAGGATCAAATACAAAATCTTCTGTTTGAATCCTAAAACAACCTTCAACAACCTGACCCCTTCCTACTTTTCTAATCTTCCTACATTCCACCCCCCTCAGCATCCTCTATAAACCAGTTATACTAAACTTCTAACTATAACTAACAATCTTCAAACATAGGACTCTGGTTCCTTATCCTAGACCTTACTGGTGATATCTCCTAAGTGAAATGCTACTTATCTCTGCCTCCTACTTTACCGGCTCTCTTCAAGAAATTGGTTCAACCATTCCCCAATTGATAAATGGACAAGGGACATGAATAGGGAGTTTTCAAATAAAGAAATCAAAACTATCAATAAGCACATGAAAAAATGTTCTAAATCTTATATAAGTAGAGAAATGCAAATCAAAACAACTCTCAGGTACCACCTAACACCTAGCAGATTATCCAAAATGACAGCAAAGTAATAAATGTTGGAGGGGATGTGGCAAAATTGGGACACTAATGCATTGCTAATGGAACTGTGAATTGATTCAACCATTCCAGAAGGCAATTTGGAATTATGCCCAAAGGGCTTTAAAAGACTGTCTGCCCATTGATCCAATCATACCACTGCTGTGCTGGGGTTGTACTCCAAAGAGATAATAGGTAAAAATACACATACAAAATATTCATAGCCATGCTCTTTGTGGTGGCAAAAAACTGGAAAATGGGGGGGGGGTGTCCATTGATTGGGGAATGGATGAACAATCTGATAGTGATGGGATGCTATTGTGCTGAAAGGAATACTGAACTAGAGCAATTCCATGTGAACTGGAAAGACCTCCAGGAATTTATGCAGAGTGAAAGGAACAGAACCAGGAGAACATTACACACAGAGACTGATACACTGTGGCACAATCAAACGTAATGGACTTCTCTACTAGCAGCAACGCAATGATCCAGGACAATTCAGAGGAACTTATAAGGAAGAACGCTATCCACATCCAAAGAACTATGGGAGTAGAAACGCAGGAAAAAAACAACATATGATTGATCACATGGTTTGATAGGGATATGATTGGGGATGCTGACTTTAAATGATCACTCTATTGCATATATTAATAATATGGAAATGGGTTTTGAATAATGATACCTATAAAACCCAATGGAATTGCCTGTCAGCTCTGGGAGTGGGGAGGAAGGGAGGGTAAAAACATGAATCATGTAACCATGGAAAAATATTCTAAATTAATTAAATAAAAAATTAAAAGAAAAAGAAATTGGCTCAAATCTCATCATCTCCAAAAGGCTTTTCCATCCCTTCCCTCTTAGATCATTCCCCATTTTGTGCACGCAAACACATGCACGCACACATTGTATAGGTGTATATATACACCTATATACATATATGCACCCTGTATCTTGTTCATACATAGTTGGGTGTGTGTTGCCTTCCTTATTGGATTATGAGCTCCCTGAGGGCAGGAACTTTAAACATTTTTTTGTATCCCCAGTGCTTAGCACACAGTACATGGTAAAAGGATAAGTGCTTAAAAAATGACTGTTGGCTAATTGAGGGAAAGAGGTCAGTGTGGAAGGAAAGATGATGATCTGTTTACTTTTGATCAATCAGAAAATTAGTATGAGGGAGTATTCAAATCCAAGATGTATAAATGGAGATTTGAACCCCGGATTTCAATCCTCAGAAGTCCTTGCTCTAGTTCCCAAGATGCCCTATAATCTCACTGAGATCCCTACCTGGGCAAGATCAAAATTTCTATTTAAACTGGCTGTAAAGACTACTGATCTCTCTCTTCCTGCTTGTGCTTCAAAGCACATACTTCTCTCGAGATGTAGTATAAATGAAAGTGAATGGGCCTTTCCACCCTCCTAGGCACATGCTTTCTTATTTTGTATTTTCTTTATGTCTTAATCTTTAATAAATCTCTAAAAAATATAATACTTTTAGCACAGAAACTAAATTTTAATCTTAACAGTTTTGACTATCCACTTCAGAAAAATGAAATACCCTCAATCTTCTGATCTTTTGTCTACTGTAACTAAGTTCAGTATTTAATAGCTAGTGCCTAGTTTGTTTTTGCGCCTAGCAATTATTGGCTTTGTTCTTTTTTTCTCTTATCCTCAAATTATTGTAATCTTTAAGTTGATTATGTTTTCGTGATCCTTTTGGGGAAAATCTTTCCCAATAAGGATCATACAGGGATATGTATAAATGGAGATTTGAACCCCGGACTTCAATCCCCAGAAGTCCTTGCCCTAGTTCCCAAGATGCCCTCTAATCTCACTGAGATTCCCACCTGGGTGAGATATGAGATCAAAATTTCCATTTAAAATGGCTGTAAAGCCTACTGAGGCTCTCTTCCTACTTCTGCTTCTAAGCACATGCTTCTCTCAAGATGTAGTGTAAGTGAATGGGCCTTTCGGCCCTCCTAGGCATGTGCTTTCTTATTTTGTATTTTCTTTAATAATAAACCTCTAAAAACATAATACTTTTATTACTAGAAACTAGAATTTTAATCATAACAAAGACTTCCTGACACCAAGTTCAATGCTCTTCTATCTACTAAGCCATCTTATGAAAAATTATATATTTTTCTTCTCCCTTTTAAACATTGTCTGGATAATTAATTTTTTATATATTCTATATATTTATATCCCCAAAACTTATAACTCATTTTAATATATATTTACATAATGTATCAGATACTTACCTTCTGAATAAATTTCTCAACACTCTGTACCACATGTTTATAGAACTAAAATAAAAGAAATAACATACTTTTTAAACATGGTATAATTTTAAAAGTACAAATACATATATTTACCTATAGCAAATATATAGTATATACTTATAAAAGTTCATAGCACCTTTATGCTTGAACACATTCAAAACTACTAATAATTATGTGTTTCAAGAGATAGACAGTTATACTATGTAATTATAACACAGCTTTCTTAAAGGATTAGCATTTACAAGACTTGATCCTATTAACAAAAAGACATTCAAAAGTTTCTTATCTTACCAATAACTGTATAAGACAAATCAATAACAAGTAGTTTAACAAGTTTATAAAAATACTTCTTGTATTAAAATAACTACATTTAAAAAGCCCTGAAGAAAGAAATTATAAAATTCTGTTTAAGTAGAATGACTAGGGATATGAAGTGGTCAGATTACATCTTTTTAAATAAAACTTTCCATTATAAATGATTTATGTTCACTAGAATCACAAAGTGCCAGAGCAAGAAGGGAATCTAGTCTAAACCCTTCACTGGGCAAGAGAGGGAAAAAATTCCATTTAGAAGAATTAAAATAGGGGGCAGCTGGGTAGCTCAGTGGGTTGAGAGCCAAGCTTAAGAGATGGGAGGTCCTAAGTTCAAATCTGACTTCAAACACTTCCCAGCTGTGTGACCCGGGGCAAGTCTTTAACCCCCATTGCCTAGCCCTTACCACTCTTCTACCTTGGAACCAATACACAGTGTAAACCTCAAATTTCCTTAGACTTATAAATGTTGGAAATTTCACCATTGGGATATTTCATACTTGGAAAATTTCTTACTGATAGTCTATTGGAATGGGAACCCCATTGGCATGGGAGGTTCTTTCTCTTCCCTTCTTAAGATTACTTTAGGACAGAAACCCTTTGCTGAACAATGGAAAGGACTTTGACCTATGCTTAAGCATAGAACAGGAATTTCTTTGAGTCTTGATTGATTTTAGAATTGATACAATGGAGATACTTGGAATAAATCTCCACCCTATTCAGTCCTAATAGGATTGAGTAAGGGCTGCAGCCTAGATCAAAATTTAATTATTCCAATCTCTACCCTACTCAAGTTAACAGGATTTAGAAAGGGCTGTAGCAAAGGAGTAAAGATTTAATCATTTGAAAATATAACCTTCAACAGACATGTGCAAAAGCCAGAAACCTCTGGGCAGTCCTGGGTTAAGCTAGAGCCTCCATTGGCACAGGGAAATTGATGAAGAGTGATTGGTAGATGGGAGAACTGAGGGGAGGAACTTGGATGGTTTCCTTAAAGATAGGGGGTCTGGAGACTCCAAGAGGAGGGTGGAGGTTTTGGTCGGTGTGGTTCCTGGGCTCTGAGAAGGCTTGCTCTGAAGGAAGCTGAAGGTGGGGGCCTCTGAGACTGTTTCTCCATTTTGGACACGTGAGTAATAGGGACTGATCTCTTTTCTTTGCCCCAGCTATCTAAGGGCTTGGGCCTTTTGGCCCAGCCTAAACAGAAGGGGTATTTAAGCCCTATTCCCTTCTCTCCCCTTTTCTCTCTCTCTATCTCTAATTCCTTTCTTACTCCTATTGTAATTAAACTCCAAAAAAGGCTGAAGGCTGACTTGAGTTTTTCATTTAGGAATTACATAGCTGATTCCTTGGCGACCTTAAATTAATATATATCAGTCTTTTAAAGTGATTCCCTTGTAACAACAGTATTGGTTCCAAGACAGAAGACAAGGGTTTAGAAAAAAAAATTAAAATACACTTAGGACTAAAACTATGGAGATGATGTCTGAGGAATCAAAAAGTTGCTTCTAGACTCTTCCCAGAGTGGAGCTTCTTTACGAACATCAGTGATCATTACATTTTAAATACTGAATGTAAGAGCTCTTAGGCTATAATGACACTATACTATAACATACCTTACAGGTTGCTTTTTAGAGGAAAAAATATCTTGATATAACCTGCTTAGTGGTCTTGCTCTTTTATATACTCAATGCAAAAATAAAAATAAAAAGATAACTGATTATTTGAGTCTGGGGGGAAGAAGGAGGAACAAGATAAATGGGAGTTTCTTTAGTGTTCCAAAAGTCTTAATTCGGTGTTAATAGCTTAGATCTGCATTAAGACTTTTGGTCGTCATTTATCTAAGAATATGTAAAATTTTGTTATCTTAAAGAAAAAAATGCAAACCTGTATTGCTTAGATAATTATTGTCCTAAATGCAGACTAGCAAAAATATTAAATGTACATAATGGATCTATTTAATTATAGAATGTTCTACTAATCCCAGTTCGAAAAACCCATAACTTTCTATTTAGAGCTTTTCTTTTTCTGTTCTTTAAATTTTTGCTGTGACAGGGGTATAATTTGAAATCAAGTTTAACAATCATGGTGGTCTAAGTTTAAACTGTATTTTTTCCTAGACTTGACTAGTACCAAACCTGAAGACAATCTAAAATAACTACCAATTTTCTTTCTTAGCAAATACTTGTATTTTTTTTCCTTTCAAATAAATTGCAGAGAATATTTGCTATATTCAAGTCAATAAGGCACCTCTTCCCAGAAGCCTAAGTTAATTCCTAAAATACCATATAAATTCAGTAGAATATATCTCTATGAAGTACATATGTATGCAAGGAAAAAAATGTCTCTCAACTTTAATCTTTTCTTTTGAAAACACAATAGTAATTCAATAAAAATCATTAACTTCTCACCTTAATAGCCTTGATGGCTGCTTTAGTAATCTGTGTCATTTTAGCCTTGGAAATAGGTGGCTTGTAGTCATTCAGGGAATATAGCTAAAGAAAAAGAAAATGTTTTTAAATACAGAGCAAGATTAATCCTGCAAAAGTGATAGAATTTATGAAAATGCCAAACATCTTTTTACTGACAAAACCATACTTAAATTAAAAAGCTGCTTTTATTAAGATAAATTTCTCAACTCAAACATACAGATGCCTTGTGCCTTTTTATGAAGTATTAAACTGACCAACACCTAAATCACACCTTTAAAAAACATCTGACAGGAAATGTGCATGGACGAAGAATTCAACTTAGGTCTGATAATTCTGGGCTGTACCCTTTCTTAAATATTCAAATCTTAACTCACTGGTTTGCTCATATAAAATAATAATGTAGAATAATTACTTTGTGATATATATACTGAAATACTGAATAACAATACTGAAAAATACAGTCAAAAATTTTGCTCAAACTACAACCATAATCTAAATCCTTTTAAAATATACATTAATTAAAAGTTATTTGTCATGATTTTTTTATCTACCATTCACTAAGTCAACTTCTTGGCTATCCAACAGAGCCAAGGCAGCATAAAATTGTTTGGATTCTAAACTCAGTTGTCTACAGTAAGGATTTCAGATCACACTATCTGATACTAGTTCTAATCTTAAATTCAACCTATGATTTAACTCAAAAGCCACAGGCTCAAGATCAAGGTTATACTTATTGTTAAGTCTTCCATATCTACCACCTAAATTTTTCTGTCTAACTAGATTTGTGATCTCTCTGATGAACTTAACCATCTGGGTCTATGTGTTTCCCCAGACCTCTAACTTGGGGTCTTGATTCCTTCAGCCTAATATTAATTCATCAGACCAGCCTACTTATAACACTGCTACCCATTTGTTCATTAAGATTTACATGATCAATAGACAATATGAAAACTGTTACCTGAATTGTTCTCTAAGATTCTGATTTGACCTGAAGTAACATCACAGATTTAAAGTTTAAATAGGATAAGCAAATCCACTTGTTTTACAAATGAGAAAACTGAGGTCCAGAGAAATGCTGTGCCTTGTCTTAATTTACATAGGTAGTAAAGTAGTAGAGCTGGCATTTGCTTAGACAATGTCTCGACTCCAATTTCAATGGAAAATCCAACAATCATCTGCTCCTCTCAGATATTAATTTAGACTTCTGTTAAGTCACAAGGTTTTCCCTATATAAACTAACCTCCTGGCTGTAACTCCTAGTTTATCAAACTCTCCTTGACAGATTTCTAACCACTGACTACCTAACAAGATTAAATGACAACAGCATATAGTGCAAAGAGCCAAAGACTGTAATTTAGGACCCCGTCGCTTTCTGGACATATTATTACTTCAGTCATGTCATAATCTTTGTGCCTCAATAAAATAAAGGATAGAAGGGGGATTCCAAGATATGTTCTATATCTTCCATTCTTCATGGGCATGTGTACACACATACGTACACACACACACACACACACACACACACACACAAGTTCGAAGGGCATATTCATTTTATTCTCCGTTCATTTGAAAAAATTAATTAGCAAATAAATGCCCTTTATTACCCCCAGAGTACACGAAAGTGTCATAACTACTGCATTAGAGCTTTTGTAGACACAAAAAGAGATATAGTTCACTAAAAATACATGAATATTTAAATTCAACATATCCTTTTCATGTGCCAATGACTCCAAGTTACTTTGCTTTCTAATGAGGGAAATGATGCATCAAAAAGAACAATTCAGATTCCTCAAAACTTTGAATTTCATTCCCTTTTTCTTTTAAATGGACCCTACATGGAAATCTACAAACCTCACCAAAAATAAATAAATGAAAAATTCAAAAGCCAATAGTTTACATAAATATCAAAGTCATTATCCAAAAAGGCTATAAAAAAGATGATATAATTCCCACCTTTCTTCTGCCCTATTATTTAAGTCTTAACATGCAGAAACCTAGGAGAAATTTACTGTTTAATGAATATTCTATTCTTTCCATCTATTTCTCAATAAAAAGGAAACCCTAACCCTACTTTGAACCCTAACCCACTGAGCTGGAACCACTTTGCTACTTTCCAAAATGCCTATTATTTTGCTCCCATCTAAATTTGGAAGGTTTGAAAGAAAACATTATTGCATTTTGTACATTTCCAATGAGCAATAAATACAGGACTCTAAATTTTACTTCAAATGGTTTGCTATTAGGATTTATAGTCCACAAAAGAATACATAAAGAAATTAATGAGGGAAAGAATTCAAAGATATCTTAATTTATAAACTGAACAAAAAAAGGCTTCATTCTTATCTTTACTCAAAATACTTTCCCTCAAAATAGATTTGATAAAATATAAATATCCTTTGTATGAAAACTTAAAAAATGCCTTTCCTTTCTTTTTGTCAAGGGAATTAAGAATTGGAAGTATTTATTGGAAATGTCAGCTAGGTTGCACAGTAGATGAAGTACTGGGCCTGAAGTCTGGAAGACTCCACTTCCCAGATTCAAACATGGTCTAATACACTTTCTGTATTAGACTGTATGCTGTATGACCTTGGTTGGGCAAATCACTTAACCTTGCTTGCTCCTGCTTCCTAATGGATAAAATGAACTGGAGAAGGAAAGGACAAATCACTCCAGTATCTAAGCCATGAAAACCCCAATGCTGTCATAAAAAGTCAGATATCACTGAACAATAACATCAGTTAACAATCTCATGTATAATTTTTTAAATTTAATAAAAGTTAATTGAAAAGAAACAAGTTATTAGAGTGAATATTTTACTCCACAGCATGAGAGACTTTGTCTTCTTTGGCAAATGGGGATACTCTTGGCATCCTCCAGTTAAGTCTAATTTCCCATAATTATTGTACAACTAATAACATATAATACAAAATAAGTCATTTGTGGTCTCTAGGCCTCAGGTTTTCAAAATCTCAGTTTTCGGTTGGTTGTTGTTTAAGTTGTATCTGACTCTGTTACCCCTTTTGGGGTTTTCTTGGCAAAAATACTGGAGATTTGCCATTCCTACTCCAACTAATTTTACAAATGATGAAGTTGAGACAAACAAGGTTACTCATCCAAGGTCACACAAAGCTAAGTGTCTGAGGCCACATATAAACTCAGTAATGTAAGTGTTTCCTGACTTTATGCCCAGCACTTCATTCAGTGAGTCACTTAGATGCCCCAATCTCTTATTATTAAAATGTCCTCAAAAAATTAAATAAAAGGAATCATATCATTTTTCTATCTGTAAACTCAGTGCCTAAAATATTAGGTAGTTAATAAATGTGTATCACAAAATCATGGTTATTATTCAATGAATGAAGTAATCAGAGTGCCAAATAAAATTATTTTTAAGGGCAGAGATCAGTCAAAAGTATGGGGGAAAAAAAGATGATCATTATTTTAAGGTTTTAAAAATATTAATCCAATCACTTTAAAGAAACACTATATCCTAGATCTCGATTTGTACTGAAAATATCCATCTTATGACTTCAGACAAAAAATTAAAACCTTCAGAAGTCACTTTGAAGAATGAGAACTATGTTAATATAGGAATGAAGTCTTGAGGAATTGAAATTAAAAAACTCATGTGCCTATCCTTTCCCATTATTCAAAAAATGCTAAAAAAAGGGGGGGGAGCAATCACAACTAAATTCTATTGAAAAATTCAATTGTGGAGGGTTAGTAAATGTTATATATGGAATGGATCAAATATTATCTAGATTATTTTTCAAAATATATTACCTATTTACTTTGAGCCTCAGTTTGTTCATCTATAAAACAAAGATAAATTTCAGCTGCAGAGGCAAACACAAACATGGCATTCAAGGAAGAATAAGTGGATACGTTGGATTAAAGCAGAGCTAAACATGGGGGCAATTAAGTGGTTCAATGGATTGAGAACCAGGCTTCAAGACGAAAGGTCCTAGATTCAAATTTGACAAGATAGTCCCTAGCTGTACAATTCTAGGCAAGTCACTTAACCCCCATTGCCTAGCCCTTACCACTTACCTGCCTTGGAACTAATACTTAGTATTGATACGAAGCTAAACATGGAAAGTTTTACTTTATGCTAAAGGCAACAGAATTTATTGAGTAGGGGAGTGACAGTATAGTATTAGACCTGAGCTTAAGGAAAATCACGTTGGTAATTAAAGGGAGGTTGTGTTATCCTAGGAAATAACTTACTTTCTTAATTAAGAATATAAATTGAAGAACTGCTGAGTTCTCTTCAACAACAAAATCACAGGTTGATTGACCCAACTCTTGTCCCCATCGAACCCCACTCCTCAAACTCCTGGTAAAGCTACATACATGTCCAAATTACAGGTGATCCAAAGAACAATGGAAGAATAGAGAAACATTTGGTAAGCACAAGTAAGCTGTGGAAATTCCAAATAATAACTTATATGCCAGCACAAGAGATAAACAGGAAAAGTACAACCAGAAAAAGAAGGTAGGCTAGTTATATATAACAGGTTGACAGAATTCTACTCTGTAGCTTAATGAAATATTAAAAAGGTCTTCATTAAGGGTCCTTCTCTGAGGTATCTTAACTTATAAGAAATCTTTTTGATTGCCTTTCTATTTTATTTTATGCATTTAAAACGATTATTCTGAGTTTATATACTTTAGTAGACTGTCAAGGGGTCCATGACATAAAAAAGGAAACGAACACCTAATTTAGAGTAAAACTTCTGACAGTCAATCAAAAAATATTTATTAATTTTAATTAACATTATTATTTATGTGCTAGGCATTATGCTATATTCTGAGGATACAAATTCAGAAAAGAAATAGTCACACAGTGCCAGTCTCCAAAAACCTTATTATAAAAAAAAAAATTAATGAGAGAAGTCAACACAAAAGAAAGTGAGGAGTTAGAGGGTAGGGAGAAATTTAAGGGAAGTTAAGAATCTGGCTAATGCAACTGGGTAGAAAATAAAAGAGATGGCTGGCTTGGACAGCCTCCTTAAGGAGGTTTTGGAAAAAAGTTCTTTCCATTTAGTAGGTAGGGCCTATATACAGGAAATAGTTGAAACAAAATGAATAAAATGTCACAGAATAAGAAGGCACACATGAATAACTATCTGAAACAATGATGGAATACCCAAATGATAAGATTAGGTAACCTTGAAGTACCAGAGAACAGTGTAATAGAACAGATTGAAAAAGGGAGAGAAGATAGGATGAATATTTATTGTACTAACCCAGGCCTAAGATGACAATGACCTGAAGCAGAGTAGCACTAAGACTAAAGAAAGGAGAAATACAAAGGAAAAAACAATAAAATTTGGCACCTGGCTGGTGTGAACTTTAGATTACTCCACTCTACTTAGTCTAACAAAAATCAGGAAATTGTGAACTTTAGATTACTCCAGCCAACTTAGTCTAACAAAATCAGGAATGTCTACACCCATACTTAAGGATTATTTAGGAGGATGGCCTATGACAGACATGTGCTTGCAAATGAAAAATCAGAAACAACTGACAGACCCCTGGGCTATCCCTAAGTCAAGCCTAAGATATCATTGGTACACGTGAGATGCAGGAAACTGATGTAAAAACTTCTATATATTTCTCGTCACTTCCTCTCTCCGGATTCTTGGGATGGCGAAGAGGTGGCTGGCGGCAGCTTGCTGAGAGTGTCTGAATCTTGGTGTGGCAGCTGCTATTGTCCAGGTTTAGCAGTGAGTTTTCCTAGATACCATACTGGAGGAAGCCTAGTAACCTAGTGCAGGTGAGGCTCTTCTCTGAGATTTCTCAGAGTTTAGGCTGATTTTTCTCTCCTTTACCTTCCAAACACCATCCTCTTAGAGAAAGCCTCTAATCTTCAAGGACCTCGTGGCGGAGGACATTGAACTTGCCTGGCACAGGTTGTGCAGGAGAAATTCTATACCTTTCCCTCTCTCTCTTCTCCTTGATTTCTTCCCTATATATTGATTAAACCACCATATATTTCCAAACTGACTTGGATATTTTATTTGAGATATCCCCTGGTGACCAAAAATCAAATTTAGATTAGGTCACAACCCTAAATTATCCTTACACTGAATGAGGTGTAGGAAAAAAAAATCTAGACATCCACACTCAAGACTGTAGTACATAAACATAAATTAATAGTACAGAATCATAAGAAATGACAAAAAGAATTCAAGGAAACATCTATAATCCTTGTAGTTGAAAAGGACATCTCCTCTTCACTACAAAGGTGAATAGCTATAAAATATTACATATACTGACTTCCTTCAAGTTAAAATCCTACTCTATGCAGGCTTTACCCAAGTTTCCGGTTTCACCTTTATCTCCCTCTATTGCTTTCTTTCTGAAACTACCTTCCACTTAACACTATGTATATGCTATATGTACAGAGTTGTTTGCATGATATCTCTTCTATTAGAATGTGACTCCTTGAGGTCAGGACCTTTTTTCTTGCCTTTCTTTTTATACCTGGAGCTTATTCCACTATATGGCACAACACACATTATAATTTTTGTTGTGTCATTTATTAAGGTCTGACACTTTGTGACCCCACCCATTTGGGGTTTTCTTAGCAAAGATATTGAGATAGCTTGCCATTTTCTTTCTCCAGTGGATTAAGCAAACAGAGGTTAATCAACTTGTCCAGGGTTACACAGCTAATGAGTATCTCAGGCTGAATTTGGACTCAACTCTTCCTGACTTCAGACTCAGAACATTATCCATTAAGTCATCTAGTTGCCTCTATATAACCCATATTATATACTTGCTGTTGAAGGATAGTAACATATGGTTTATGAGTTTGTTGGTTCTGCTTAAATGCTCGTTCTTAAAAGCTCACTGGTTTATGTTAGAGGAAATGATTTATTCATAAATAAATGTTACACGAAAACAAAAGGTATACAGAGAAAGCACGAAAGGTAAGAGAGTACATCCTAACTGCTCTTGATGAACTCAAGCCAACCAAGTAAGAATTACATTACAGATTAATTACATTCATTCTAAAGTACTATTAAGAAATGGCAGCTATAATTGCTGGCTATTGACAGCCATTTTAAAATCCCAAAAACCAGAAGACTGGCCAGAACAAATGTTTGAGCTCCAAAATGGGGGTTGGGGTGGGGGGTTATGGAGTCTGAAAACTACAGACCAGTGAGCTTAGATTCCAACAAAATTCTAGAATGTATTGTTAAAAGTACACTTTGGGCAAAGGAAGTAGAGCAAGCCAAACTAAGTTCATTTTCATTACTGAAAGGATTAGCATATTGATAGACCAGGGAAATACTACGGCTATAACTGATTTAGCAGTTTCTTATGTCTTTCTTATGAATAAGATATAGTATGAACTAAGACAGGTGAATTCAAAACAGGTTGAATGGCCTAACTTGGAGTCAAGTCAACTTGGAAAGAAAAGTTTCCAGGAGGGTCCCACAGATTTGTGTTATTTAACATTCTTATCCATGGCTTAGATAAAAAATAGTGTAATCACTAAATCTGTAGATGATGCAAAGTTAACAGGGTCAGTTAACATTTTGGGTGACAAAGTCAGGGGCTCAAAAAGCTATAATGTTGAACTAAATCTCTTAAAATGAAACGGAATACAAATAACTGCAGAAATCTACTGGCATGGGTCCAAATTTTCAATTACAGAAGATAAAGTAGGAAAAATCTTAGCTAGAGCAGTTTGCCTTCCCCTGACCCCACACACCCCTAAGAGATTCTAATAGGCTACAAGTTCAATAAATTAAGAATGTGATATGGCAACCAGAAAAGATCACACTGTATTAGATATTAGACATTTTAAAAAGTATGGCATCAAGGAATAAGGATATTATTCTCTCACAGTAGAGATCTTTTAGCAAAAAATTAGAGGACCATTTTATTTTGTCCTGATCAGATCATTATTTTCAGTTTGGGATGCTACAATTTCTTGAGAACATGAAAGCAGACAGGAAGGTAAATTATTTGAGCAAAAGATCTTAAGAGTAATCACATGGCAATAATTTGAACAAACCACATGTACTTGTTTAACCTGAAGAAGACTTGAAGGTAAAGAAAGAGAATAACAGCTACATTAAAATATTTGAAAGGCTACCATGTAGAAGAGAAATCACATTTCTTCCACTTGGTTCCAAAGAGAGGGAATTAAAAGAATTAGATATAATCAGCAGAGAGAGAAACTTAGAATGCTTTTCCTTACAAAAAGATTTAATAATTAGAGAAATTCAAAAAGAGGAATAAATTGCCTCAGTAGTGGATTCTCTCACAATAGAGGTCTTTAAGCAAAGATTAGAGAGCCATTTATCAAATGTTGCCACTTCCTAGTCAATCTCTATATCATGCTGCCTGTACTCCAAACATCCTCTCTCTATTCTCATCTCAAAAAAGAAATGAACTCAGCCTTTGAGACTAGAGTCTCTGATAGGTAAACTTTTACCTTTTTTTGAGTGTAACCACACCTCTGTACAACTTTCCAGATACATCATGCTCCTTACATTCTAACCATTTTCCTACCAAAATCTTGGACTCTGCCCTTGAGATTTCATACTGACAGAGGAACATCTGCTTATAACTAGAAACAAGCTTCCTTCCCAGATCTCCTTTCTGTGCTGTTATCCCTCATTAAGATGTTTGGTCCCTAAGTGGAAAAGACCATATTACTTGCTTGTTTTTGTATCCTCAGCACTCAGACCAGTGCCTAGAACACAGTAATCAGGTTCTGGTTTGTGGGAAAAAAGTAAAAAGGATAGGATAGACACTGAATCCAAGGTGATAGCAACACAACCAATTCAATATATAAAATAAGTAACTAAAGATGCAGGGCTAGAATTTGGAAGGGAAAATAGAGTAAGAGGTAGATTTGGGAATCATCATAGAAACAATTCCAGCCATAAAAGTGAATGAGGTATGTAAGGAAAAAAAGAGTATGTTAAATTTTAAAAAGACAAAATTGCGAAGTTTTGGCCTTTGGCCACATTTAAGAATGATAAGAAATAAGGAGGGACACAAAAAGCCCCCAAAGTTCCAAAATATTTTATCTTCAATGAAGCTAAGGAAGTTTTATTAAAAACAAGTTTAAAAGAGTCTCTGATAAAATTGCTAAATAGTTTTAGTAACAAAAAGGATCTTCATAAAACTTCTTTTAATTTTTTTTTTAATAATTCAGATTTTTCCAGGTAAAGTGAATACAAATTAATGGATTATGCATTCATTATCTACCTCAGGAACAATTCAGAATCCCTGACTAGGCCTAGTTGAGAAAAGGACTCAGGGATTACCTGTTAAAAGATGTTGCTGTGAATCCTTAAATTTTCAAACATTTCTGAATCAGGAAAGTCCTCCTGTCAACAATTAATTAAATACAAACAACTAATGGGCAACCAAATATAATAACAACTGATATTAGCAAAGTTTGAAGGAAAAAAACTAAGCATTTTTATTTCATCAATCAGAAGTCTGTTTTAAAGAATATATTTTACATAGATGGCAGAGTAGTAGAGAACCATCCTTGAAATCAGAAAAATCTAGGTTCAAAGTCCATCTCTGCCACTTTCTTTTGTGACCTGTTTGGCAAATTAGTTAATCTTTTCAGCAATCCAGTTATAACTGCCTAAAACTGTAGGTTGGCAGAGCAGTTGCCAATCTATTTTGTTGGAGAAAGTATCTTTATTGAATAGTCTCTATATCAACAAAATCAGATTCAGTTGTTCATAAAAAGTATTCTTAAAGTCTGAATTTTATACTTTAGTCTTCCTCAAAAGGGCTGTGATATAAATGAATTTTAACAATGTCCTTTCAACACAAATATTTGCTCAATTTCCCCCCAAAATTCAGAAACAACCTGCAAGAGATTAATATGGTTTTAGAGAAAAGTGAAAACAAAATAAATATAATAAGCTTGGGGAAAAAACACTATATTACATTAAAAATGTGAATTATTCCACAGCATAGCTAGAAGGTATTTTAGATGTCATTTAGACCATCTCAATCATTTTGTAGATGAGAACCTGAGGTCAAGAAGCGTTAAGGGTCTTCCCCAAGACCACCACAGCAGAATAAAGTAGTCAGAATTTTGAGTCTGACTCTAAAACCAAAACTCTTTCAAGTGTATCATACTGCCTATTCCAGTAATCAGTAGGAATTATGATTAATCATAGCTCTATAGTTTGTAACAGGGCAATAATTTTTGGTTTAGTTTCAAAAATTCTATTACATTCATAAATTTTGTTTTACTTCCACTTGAATAGAAATTTCAATCATTTTTATTAAAACCTTATACTATACAAAATAATTAATACCATGAAAGAGGAGAGGGGTAAACAAAGGAATCTACTCTAGTTGAGACAGAAAACAATAGCAATCATTACTTACAAAATACTTATTGAGTGAATAATATGTGCTAGGAAGAATGTAAATAAGACATGAAGCTTCCACCAAAGAATAATACAGTGTGATATTATATGATACAAGTAAGTATTATGTATAGTAAAATATGAAAAAAGGAGGTAAAATATGCTCTACTAGTTCAGAGGGATGAACAAATTACTTCTGATTGACTGAATTGGGTTTTATACAGTAAATAACAATCTGAAACGAGACTCAAAAAACAGAATGGCAAGAATTAACATGAACAAAAGTACAGAAGCAGGTGCCAAAAGAAATAATGAACATTTTTATATATAATTCCAGACTGCTTTTCAGAACAGGTGTACCAATTTGTGGATCTACCATAAATGGTACATCAATATGCATTTTTTCCCACAGCCCTTCCAACATCTATAATTTTCCTTTTTTGTCATCTTTGTACTGCAAAGGATATGAGGTTGAATCTTGGAATAGTTTTAATTTGCATTTCTCTAATTAGTGATTTGGAACAATTCTTTTCATATAGCAACAAACAGCCTGGGTTTCTTCCCTTGAGAATTGTCTGTTCATATAGATCACTAAAACATTTTTCAATTTGGGAATAGTTTTTATTCTTATAAATTTGAATCACTTCTTTATATTTCTTGGAAATGAGAGCTCAAAGAAATTTATTGCAAAGATTTTTTTCCAGTCAGTTGCTTCCTTTTAACCTTAGTTTTATTAAGATTTGTTTTGGGCAAAAACAATTTAATCTTCCATATTCAAGAATATCCATTTTATCTTTTGCGGCATTATGCTTTATTTGGTTATTTATTTTTGTCCTATTCATATACACAACCATTCTAGAAAATGATTTGAAATTATACACAAAAAATTACTAGGTAGTACATACCCTTTAATTCAACTATATCCACTGCTAGGTCTAAAGCCAGAATAAAGAAAAAGGAAAGCAAGAATATCTACAGCAGCTTTTTTTTTTGGGGGGGGGGGGGACAAAAAACACCCTACAAACTAAAAGGATGCCTAACAATTGAGAAAAGGCAATAACTTGTAGACTTGTGATTATCTGAATATTTGAATGTGATGAAGTAGTTTTGTGCTATCAGGAATGAGGAAATAAATGATTTTTTAAAGGCATAGGTCTTTTATGAATTGATGGAGCAAAAAGTAAGCAGAATCAGAACAATTTATACTACAGCATTTGTATTATAAAAATGAAAAAATTTGAAATTTTTTATAAAAAGAAAAAAAAATGAAATGAGTAGAAGTAGGAGAACAATTTATGCAACACTATAAAAACAACCTGAAGGTTAAGAACTATGATCAATACAATGACCATTCTTGATTCCAGAGGACCAATGATAAAATATGCAAGAGAAGAAAGAATTAGGGTACAAAATTTTATATGAAATTATGTATATGTGTGAATATACACATATACATATGAATATACAGTTACACATACATATGTACCTCTGCGTATGTATTTATAGATGCATGTGTCTACATCTATATAATAACATTTTGCAACCTAATTCTGGCATATTTTATCATTGGTCTTCTGGAATCAAGAATGGTCATTTTATTTTCCCTGAACTAGTTTTAAAAAACACTTTATTGATAAGTTCACATAGTATGCGCTTTAGTGGTTGCATAAAAATTTTCTCTGTATTTATTATACATGTAACCTCCTGTAGTTACATATTAAAATTCTTGTAGGTGGACACCTGAGAAGGAGATTGGAAACTAAGGGAAAATGAATAGAGAAAGAGAGCCAAAGGAATAAAGGCTCAGAGACAAGGAATTAAAAAATATGGGCTACATATCTTGCCATGCCCCTCTGATGGTATTGAGAGGGCACTACATGTGCCTTAAACTTTTATTGCCGAGTTTAGGAATGTGGAATGGGAGATGGTCAATGAACATGTGGTATGGCATAGGCTTTAACACTGGCTCAATTGACAATCACATAATCAGAGAGGAGGAGGTTAAACAAACATGTGACTTGACAAGGAATGTGGGCCAACAAGGTGAGAGCTAGGACCCTCTGGCAAATATTGTCCTGCCCAGGAATTCTTCTGTCCTTTGGATTGAAGATTTGGAAATACAATAATCCATAAGCAACATGACGATGAATATGGTATATGAACACATAAGATACAATATCAATACACCAATCATACTTCCAAGATGCTAATATACCTGGTATGCTATAATACAGACACTGAGAAAATTTGTATACAAACACTGAACATTTTTCAACAAATTTTTCAGTGGTAACAGAAGGACGATAAAATAAGATTTCTAACTTTTTTTTTAAAGAGAGATAAGGAAAAGTTACAGACTCTTCACATGAAGTCACTATTATTATTCACCTAATTATTTTACTGTTACAAGAGACCTTTCACAAAGTATGAGTAATCGGTAACTAATGTAAAACAAAACTCATCAAGCATTTTTAAAAATAGAAATAAGGAATACAAAGAAACATGCAAAGATTTAGAAGAATTTATGCAAAATAAAGCAAGCAGATCCAAGAAAATAAAGTGAATGGGGGGCAGCTGGGTAGCTCAGTGAATTGAGAGCCATGCCTAGAGACGGGAGGTCCTAGGTTCAAATCTGGCCTCAGACACTTCCCAGCTGTGTGACCCTGGGCAAGTCACTTGACCCCCATTGCCTAGCCCTTACCACTCTTTTGCCTTGGAGCCAATACACAGTATTGACTCCAAGACGGAAGGTAAGGGTGTTCATAGAAAATAAATAAATAAATAAATAAATAAAATAAAGTGAATGATTACAACAAAATTGAATGTTGTCACATTATAATCACAAAGTTTCAGTCCAAAAGAGATTCTAATATTTCTATTCTAACACTAAATATAATTTTGGACACAGTTAATATATTGGGTGGAAAGGGAAGGAAAGTGAAGGACAGGATATGTTAGGAAATAAAGATTATAAAAAAAAAGATAAATAAAAAGTAAATAAAAATAATAAAAATTCATTAAGCATATTGAGATTCTTTGCCAAATCTATATTTTTGTGACATTTCTTTGTATTTTGTTGCTCTAGTGAAATCTTTTTCCAAAGTGGCATGCAAAAAGTATATTACATGTATTAAACATATACAGGTCATAAAGGTCAGAGCTAAAAGAGAAAGCTATTTGGGGAACTGAAAATCACCTAGTTTAGGTAGAGAAGTAGGTGTTTTAAGAGGAAACTAGTAAAAGAGAAGACTAGAAATATAACTGAAAGACAAATCTCAAAAGGTAAAAAGCATTTAAATTCTACTAAGATGAAGGGGAGTCGACATTTTTGAGTAGGAGGATATAATGATTCAAGTTCAAGAAAGAATTGGGAAAAAATGAGTAGCATGGATTAGAAATCAGACTAGTAATGAGATAAATACAAATCTATGTGAGAGGTAATAAAGACCTAAAGTAGGGGAGTAGCAAAAGGAATATTGAGGAGGGAACAGATAAAGTATATTCAATTGGATGCAGCAAGTATATACTGGGGGCAAAGGAAAAGAGTTAAAGATGGTACAAAGCTTTTGAGGTGACAGGGAAAATGCTATTGTCATTGACTTAAAAAAAGTCAAGAGAAAAATAGGTTTTGAGAATAAAACACAGTATAATATAGTAAAAGGAACACTGTATTTGAAGATGTAAGATCTAATATTCTGAACTGTTAAAGTTGCTTTTGAGCCCCCCAAATTTTTTTTTGCCAAAAGAAGCAGACTAGACCAGTCAGTAAATGCTGAAAGCAATAGGTCTTTATACCATGCAGTATATAAAGAGCCTACCAAGTTTTAATAACCTACGTCCACCCTTCTCCCTATGCTCCTGCTTGCACTGACTTTGGGGATACCAGATCTGAGATTTATATCTTAACTTGAACCAACTAGGTAGACAAGGAGTAGGGTATATAGGAAAATGGGAAAAGAATAAATCTTAATCACAAATGAGGGACAAATACAGAATAAAATCTCAACCAGAAGAATGTACTCAACCAGTGGAAAAGTGTGAGGTAAAATGCTCTTCAGGCCACAGCAAAATGAATAAAGGAACTAATAAACAGTCACCTGATGTCCAGTTTATGCTAGGCATTAGTCACTCCTTTTAATGTGTTGGAACACCTGAGTTATACTATGTAAAAGGGCAGTTTGGGAATTAGGATAAGTTCAGGGATTTTTTTTTTGGGGGGGGGGGGGGTCATCTATAAGACAAATATGATTGATTTCCCTTGCCTAATGTCAGAGAGAGGAAGCTTCCTGATGATTAGTTAGGATACTTAACATTTCTAGCTTAGAAAATTTCAGATATTAAAGATGAACAAGACAAAATAAGGGATGAAGCAAATACATAGATAAAACAGAAGTTATAATCTAAAGATTGGCTGTTTAGTTTTGAAAGGAAAAAGAGGGCAGGATGGGTTAATCAACAGAGAAAGAAACAGCTTCCTAAGAAAATTAAGTCTATGAAATACCAGTTTTTCCTGGATTACCAAACCTAAATTTTAAATCTAGCTCTACCAAAGGAATTATCTTAAAGCACAAAATCCAACCAGGTCAGATCTTTCTCTTGTCCAGATGCACTCTATACCTGTAATTCCAAACACAAAATCCTACTCTGCAGTAAAGGTCTTTACAAACTGACCCCTTACAACCCTTCCAGTATTTTTTCACTTTACTACTCACCATATTCTCAACATTTGACTATGCCAGCCTGACTTCCTTCACAACTCAATACAAATTCTGCCTCCTGGAAAAGACCATTCTTAATTCCTGTAGTCCTACCTTCCCAAGACCTATCCTCTGAGAATATCTTCCATTAAAATGTGTCCATTTTGTCTGTTTGCATGTTTTCTTCTCCATTAGTAAAGTATTTAGCACACAGTAAACATTTAATAAATTTTTGTTGACTAAATACCTTGGACAAGGCACCTATCTGGACCTCAGTTTCCTTATCTATAAAATAAAGAGGGGTTAGATTAGGCATCCTTTTAAATTCCCTTCCAACTTTGGAACTTATGAAAACCATTGTTTCCTAAGTCTGATTTATGATACTAAGTTTTAAGAGTCATTGACACATTATGGTTCAGATTTCAGTCAAGCAGTTAAAAAGGTGGATTTGAAGCTTAGAATGAAGCCCAAGAATGCATAGGAAAATAAAGCTTTTGTGTCATAGACCTCAGTGGCAGTCTGGTGAAGCCTTTAGACCATTTCTCAGAATGTTTTTTTTTTTTAAATGCATAGAATAATACCCAGAGAAAACTATGGGAGTAGAAACACAAAAGAAAAACAATTGCTTGATCACATGGTTCACTGAGGATATGATTGGGGATGTAGACTCTAAACAATCACTTTATTGCAAGTATGAATAATATGGAAATAGGTCTTGTAAAACCCAGTGGAATTGCTCATTGGCTATAGGAGGTGGGGTTGGGGAGAGGAGGGAAAGACCATGAATCAATATACCATGGAAAAATATTCTAAATTAATTAATTAAATAAACTTAAAATGAAATAAAATGCATAGAATATACTGGATTATAAAGGGAGCCAAATACAGCATATTGAAATATGGTTAAAAATATTTTTAAGAAATACTTGTGGAGGGGGCAGCTGGGTAGCTCAGTGGATTGAGAGCCAGGCCTAGAGATGGGAGGTCCTAGGTTCAAATCGGGCCTCAGACACTAACTGGCTGTGTGACCCTGGGCAAGTCACTTGACCCCCATTGCCTAGCCCTTACCACTCTTCTGCCTTGGAGCCAATACACAGTATTGACTCCAAGATGGAAGGTAAGGGTTTAAAAAAAAAAAAGAAAAGAAATACTTGTGGATTCCAGGTTATGAACTCTTAAAAGAGAAAGCTAATGCTTTGGACTAATGAGTTCAACCAGTGTAGAAAGAAATCAAGGATAGAAACCTGGAAAACACTAGGGAAAAGAAGCCAAAAAGAGCCATAAGGAATCAACAAAACAAACAATAAAAAAAAACAAACAGGAAAGCATAACATTTGTAGGGTGTTTACATTGTGCAAAGCACTTTATAAACATCAATTCAGTTTGTCTTCATAACCCGGAGAAGTAGGTATTATTATTATTATCCCCATTGTACAGTTGAGGAAACTGAAGCAAAGAGAGGTTAAATGACTTGCCCAAGGTCACACAACTACTAAAATGTTTTGAGGTCAGATTTAAATTCAACTCATCCTGTCTCTAAGGTCTATTGCTCTATCCACTATACCACCTATCACAGAACCAAGAGGGCTCCATGTAAAAATCACAAGAGGAAAAAGTTTTCAAGAAAAGAGGGTGATCATGAGATCACAGCCCAGAGGGCCGGAAAAATGAAGATGTAGAAGTCATTACACTTGGAGAGTAGGCCTTTGAAAAAACAAGAATATAAGGATATTAAAAGGAGAGAGAATAAGCATATTACTGCCAAAGAAAAGAAAAATGAAATAGAACTTCAGGAATAGTACTTGACAAAAAGTTGCAAGCAAATAAAGAAGCCAGTGGAATATGTGATACTGCTACCAGGGAGGCTGAGCATGGCAGACCTCAGATTCAGGAGTTCAAAGCTACTGTGGGAGGAAGGAGGTATCCAGACCAAGTTCAGGTTTAATATGGAGAGTCCTCAGGATTTGAGGATCGACAGGCTGCTTAAGGAGGGGCCAACCTAGGTTAGAAATGGTAAGTCAAAGCTCCCCTCTATGCTGAGCAACAATAGTATCAGATCAGTGATAGCAAATGCACTTCTAGTCTAGCCAAGATGAAAGATTCAGTCTTAAAAGAAAAAAATGACAGATTAAAAGATTCATGAGAAAAATAACTAACGAAGGTATTACATAGAAATAATATAGAATCTAGAATACAAGCATAAGAATTGGTTAGCTTTGAAAAGGAAACACATTCTTCCTATAAGGACACTGTTTTAAGAAATAAATGAGTATTTTCAAAATACTGATTATCAAGATAGCCTATTTGCCAAAAATTTTGTTCTTTCCCAAAACTTCACTTGCCCTACCATTCTCATATTTCTAAAATATGGACATAGATTTATACCATTTTCTCAGTGTTACTAAGAAGCCCTCATATCTGGCTTTACAAGCTAGATGAATTTTCCTATGAATTGAATTTTTTTTATTGGGGGGGGGGGACATAAATCACTACTTTATAAACTTTAAGTGTTTAGACTGTAAGATTCTTCTGGGTATAAGGTAGAGAGAACACAACAGGTAGGCAGAAGAGAGGAAGGAAGGGCATGATATGTTATGTTTTAGGAAAGGGAAAGTCATAGCTTAGCCTAAATTATTTTCTATTTTATTTATTACTAAGGAGAAGACAGCAGATTTCTGAATGTCCCCATACCATATAGCTAGTATTTCTATTTACCTAGTTATCATCAAGGAACAAAATATCCTGTGAACTTTCCAAATAAATGAAGTTTATCCCTAAATGAAGTTTATCCCTTAACTACTTCTGATGGAAATTTTCCTTAAATGGATTACATAATTCCCTAACAGTAAATAAACGTTAATATACCATACACTGGACATTATTTATTGATCAACCAAGGTAAATGCTTTGCTCAAATGTTATTTTGTACCACAATTATAGGGCCAACTAGGTAGCACAGTGGATAGAGCACTGAGCCTGAAATGGGTCAGAAAGATTCAGGTTCCCAAGCCCAAATCTGGCCTCAGACATTTAACACCTGTGTAACCCTAGGCAAATCACTAAACCCTATTTGCCTCAGTTTTCTTATCTGCAAAATGAGTTGGAGAAAGAAATGGCAAAACACCCTAGTGTCTTTGCCAATAAAACTCCAAATGGGACCATGAAGAGTCAAGCACAACCAGAAATGACTGAACAACAAATATATTCGTAAACAATATGTTGAAAGAGTTAGCACTATTCATCTACAGTGGTCACACATTTTACCTTTCTAATATCACCTTATATTGCTATCAGCTATGACTTCGTATAACTCTCATGTTTGCTTCAAGCATTTAGCCCTAATCTTTAGCTGCCTTTTAAGAGGAAATGAAGGTTAAAAGGTTAGTAAATCAGTAAATATAATTTTACACACATGGGTCCAAAATACAGATTTGCTATTTATAACTTGCACAATCTTGAAAAGGACTACACTCTGTAAGCCTCAGTTTCCTATTTGTCAAAAATAAGGATTAGACTAACACTAATCCTTAAGTACCTTTTAACTGTGAATCTGTGATAATTCTTTCTAATCTTTATTTTCCTCAATAGCAAACATTTTATAAAAAAATGAGAACAAATTTACAGATATGAATCACACTTTTCCTTCCTTCCCCCCTTCACTAATCTGTAATAGCATTAATAAAATGGCCAAAATGAGAAACTATAAATTCTATGATAATCAAGAATTAATCATATAAAATGTATAAACCAGGGCATCTCTTAAATCTGGATCCTATTACAAAATGGGCTTTCATTAAAATTTTCATTAAAAATTAGAATTTTAGCATTATAATTAATTAATGGCTACAAAAAGGGGAGTTGCACAGTGTCTGGGCACATAGTAAGCACTTAATAAACTGTTATTGGATTGAGATCATGTCTTGTAGCATCCTAGTAAAATACTAAGCAACATTTTAATCTGCTCAGCAACAATGTTATAATTTGCTTACTTTTACGAAAATATAACATAATATTTTTGGAAGTTTGGAAATTTTTAAATAATTAGATTTTTAGGACTACTGAATTGTGATTTTTAAATTTTAATTTGTAAATATATCCAGATAAGTAGGCTGTATATAGATAGATAGAGAGAGAGAGAGAGAGAGAGAGATAGATAGATAGATAGATAGATAGATAGATAGATAGATAGAGATAGATAGATAGATATAGATGCATATAACCACTCACACATACAGGACTATAATATTCATATGTAAAATATAAATGACCATAATTATGTTCCTATATTCATCAACTATAACAGATCATCTTATGTATATTTTCTATATAGAAACTCAGAAAAAAACTCCCATACTGATGCCTTGAAGGAGTAGTATGGAGATATTGAAGGTAAGCAAAAGAAAGTAGCTTCTACTTCAGAAAAAGGTAAGTAACATTAGGCATTCTCTGTTGGTTTCCAGATTTACATTCTGAAACTTAGGGTACAACAGAAATTACTGTTGGCTAAATAAGTGAGAGTGCTTTTTCAGGAACAATAATGAGTCAAATAGTATTCACAAGCACTTTTGCCAAAGCACAGTACCAGAGTACAGAGTACCACTTCAATATTACTGCCTGGACCCGCTCTAGATTTTACCATATCTTTTTTATGTAATGTATTCATATTTACAGTTACATATGGTTATCTAATCCAAATTTTAACTGATACAAAAACTAATTTTATAATATAAATATCTTTGCCCCAAATCTTAGTTGATGACACATTTAAGTACTACCCAACAAAATTTTCAAATGCCTCAAAAACCTGCAAAGTCCTATGGACTTGTTACATAAATAGCTTATCTGTAATTATTCCAACAGCATATTGCCCAAGAAAGATTGATTCTAGACTAGTGAGTGCTTCTCAAGCTTTTTGGAAATAGAAACTCTTAAAAATTATTGAAAATCACCCCAGATATGGCTTATATTGATTATATCTATCAATATTTTTACCCTACTATGAAAAGTTTTGACCTCATAGATCCCTGGAAAGGGTCTCGTCCCTGAAATAGACTTTGAGACCAATATTATAGACTAAGTAGATTTACCAATAATTTCTGTTTTCCATGGTTTTATCTTTCAACTGAGGCCTAAAAAAGTATCATCATTAAAGACTAGTAAAGATAAAGTAGCAATTTCCTATTTAAGAAAGATCAAAGCTATTAAGATTGAGAGTAAACAACCAGGATTTAAGAATTGGGGGATTTTTTTAAGTATTCAAAAACAAAGGCTACATTAAAAATAGAAACTTCTTAAATGTTTATGATACTTAACAAAAGCAATCATTGATTCATTTTAATACACAAAGAAAAATTCTTAAAGCAATTCTCTAAAGCAAAAACTATAATTTTATGATAAAGTAAAATTTCATTTACTCCAACTGACTACACAAATTGAAAATGTGTGATAATTAAGAAAGGATAACTAGCCTAATTGGTTTGATTAACCTTAGTGTTAACTGTTAAAATTTTTTGCTAAGAAAACCAGTCCTGTAAACAATATAGGAGAATGCTTACCTATTTAAAGTAACAATTTTTAAAAGTCCCTTAGAAGCAACAATATTCGTATTTAAAAATTTCTAACTACAACATAAAGAATTCTTCAAGCTGGTACTTTGACATTTCAATTACGAACCATTCTCTTTTAGTCTTTAAAACAGTATTTTTCTGAATTAATACCGCTTAGTTTGAAACTGCATTTCTCTAAAAATATTTATAAATGTAGTCTTTCCATTGTTTAAGGTTAAATCCTCCTGATGCTCAATTCCTCCTCACAAATCCTCAACACATGGATCTACAGGTTTTACTGTCTAATCTTCACATTTAGGCAATAAGGTCAAACAAAAGTCTTTGATGTCACCACTAAACAGTCTTTTTCAAATTTTTAAAAAGCATCCAATTGTAGAATTCTAAAATAAAACATAAAGGGAAAACTTCACTTAAACATATACATTTTTACATAAATCTCTTCAGTTTTACAAATCATATGAGGCTTATAGTAGTAAAATCCTAATTAACAGAAAATTAGAGAAAAATGCATTTCTGATGTGATAGGGAAAGCAAATCAATTTTTTCTTTAGTATGGATAAAGCCTGGATCTGATACTTTCTATGTATATAGAACTCGGGATGAGGAAGTTCCTTCTACCAATGGAGGTAGGCACTTTCTCTACAACTTAGCCTTAGAGAACTGCCTAGAGCACTGAGAGGTTAAGTGACATGCTCAGAGTCACATGGCCATTAGATGTTAGAGGCAGGATTGACACTAGGTCCTCTTGGCTCCTTACCTATCTAGTTCTTTATCTTTTACACCAGATTGCCTCAATTTTTTTCCCTTTCATAGTCATAATTGTATCTATTTTGAAATTTTTATTTAATCTTTAAGGAGACCCATTGGCCATAATCCATTTTATGATTTCAGTGAGCTTTAGAAATGTCATATCATCTTGGACAATTTTCTTCACCCTTTAGAAAAAAATTTCAACATTATAAAATGTATTTCCCCTTCTGTAATAACAAACATTTTCAAAGTGTGAATTGATGATTCAGATATAAATTCCCAAGAAGATACTCTAAGTGAATGGAAATAAAATGAATGCTTAATCCCTTCTCTTTACACTCAAAGTGACCAATAACTATTACCTCATAGCAGTTGTCCTTAACTGCTTTTTTCTGTAGTTCAGTTTTATCTTATTCTTCATGACTACATAGACTATAGCACACCAGGCCCTTCTAACCTCCCCTTTCTCTCATTTTCTAACATCATCTTCTCCTTTTGTCTTCAAATTTCTCTAACATTAGGGTCTTTTCCAATGTATTCTGTCTTCTCATTATATAATCAAAGTACTTGAGCTTCAACTTCAGCATTTGTCCTTCCAATGAATAGAATGAGTAAATTTCTTTTAAGAATTGCATGATCTGGGGGCAGCAAAGTGGCTCAGTAGACTGAGAGTCAGGCCTAGAGACTGGAGGTCCTGGGTTCAAATCTGGCCTCCAACACTTCCTAGCTGTATGACCCTGGGCAAGTCATTTAACCCCCATTGCCTAGCCCTTACTACTCTTCTGCCTTGGAATCAATTCATAGTATTCATTCCAAGATGAAAGGCAAGGGTTAATTAAAAAAAAAAAAGAATTGCATGATTTGATCTCCTTGCTGTCCAAGAGACTCTGTAATGTCTTCTCTGGTACTACAATTCAAAATCATCAATTCTGCAGTGCTCAGCTTTCCTTATAATCCAATTCTAACAGCCAAACATTAATGTAAAACTATAGCTTTGACAATACAGACCTTTGTTGATAAGGTAAAATCTCTGCTTTTTAATATGCTGTCCAGATTTGCTAGAGTTTTCTGTACAAGAAGCAAGCATCTTTTAATTTCAGTAATTGAGTTACTGTCTACAGGGATTGTTGAACCCAAGGATATAAAATGGGACACTGCTTTCATTTCTTCTCCCTCTTTTTGCCAGGAAGTGATGGAGCCAGTTGTCATGATCTTAGCTTTTCTAGCCCTACAACAAGAACCTGACAATACTAAAGCTAACAATAGCGATTCAATCTTTATGGTTCATATCTCTTCAATAATTAACTGTCTATTTAACTTTGGTCAGTTCAAGTCTGAAACATCTTTTCCCCCTCTTTATTTCAAAGCCCAAGATAATCCATTCACTACCAAACACCTGTAGCAAGAAGTTCAGCAATCTCCCTACTGTCAAAATCTAGGAATTCTGAAAGGAACTTTAAAGATATTCTAATTCAACAGATACCTGAAAAATAATTTTTCTAAAATATTTTCAACAAGTAGTCACTCACACTTTCCTTGTAGAACTCCAAGGAATAGAAATCAGTATCTCTCAGGGCAGCTTATTTGACTTTGGGATAGCTCTAATGAATATAAATTAAACCAAAATTCATCATTTTGCAACCATCTGCCTAATGTCCCTAGTTCTCTACTCATGTGAGGCCTTTCAAATTTGAAGTGTCTCTGATATGCCCACTAAATCTCATCTTTGGGTTAAACATCCTCAATTTCTTCAAGTTTTATGGTATGACACCAACTCAAGTTTCTTAACCATCATAGTTATCTTTCTCCAGAAACTCTCCAACTAATTAACATCCTTTTAAAAATGTAGCATGCAGAACCAAACACCATAGTACTCCAGATATATTCTGATCACCTCAAATTTATCTTCCATATTGACACCAGAAAAACATGGGCTTCTGAACAATAAATGTCAGTAATCTCTGTTGCCAATCAAGTTCAAATTCCTTATCTTGGTATTTAAAATTATTAAGTTTATATTTCTTAGATACCAAGCAAAAAGTACTTTGCTACCAAATGCAAATAAATGTGAACAAATTATGTATAGGACAATTATATAAAGGATAAATTGGGAAAAATCAGAGGAAATGCACTAGAATTAAGAGGGATCAGGAAAGACTTGCCAGCAAAAGTCAAATTTTAGCTGGGACTTGAAGAAAAACAGTAGACAAAGATGAGGAAGGAGAGTATTCCAAGCATAGGAGACAGCAAGTGCAACTATCCACGGGAGAGACGTAAAGTGTCTTGCTGGAATAACAGCAAAGAGGTAAATCTTGGAAATAGAAGAATATATTAAGAGGAATGATGAGAATATAAAGTGAGACTGAAGAGGGAAGGGTTGGTGGCAGTTTATGAAGGTCTCTGAAATCCAAATAGAAGATAATTTATATTTGAACCTTGAAGTGATGGAGAAACATTGCAGTTTGGAGGGAGGGAGGTGCCTCGTCAGAGCTTCACTTAAAGATCATCTTGACAACTGAGGCAAGGATGGAGTAAAGCAAAAATTGCAATCAATTGGCTTCTAATAATTTTTGTTCATTAATCTGGTTAATCTCTTATGTTGACTTAATAGACTAGTTCCAGTTATTAGTTGAATGAATAACTGAGTTTAAGAAATCATAATCACCAATCATAAGCAAATAATTAGTAATCATAATTATGGCATGAATAGTAGAAATAAGAATAAGATTAATTTTTTGGTGGCCATGACACACCCCAGACTCAGAGCATTTTGTCCTCAACATCCTAGTACATATCCTCAATGCCCAGAAACATGTCACGAAACAAAAAGGATGTGTCATAAGGCAGAAGAGGCACCAGGACTTTCTCTTTCTGTGGATTTAATGTGGTTTCATGACACCTTATGTGGCACTATTAACTATGACAATTAAATGTTAATCTTGCTAAGACCTAAGGAGGAGAGGAGAAATACTTAAAGCATCTGCTCTACACTCTGAAGGAGAGAAGTTGCAGTTTGTATACTTTTCCCAATGCCACTCAAAATTCCTTGCATATTAAATATATATATATATATATATATATAAGCTGTAATGCTCAGGGTTTCAGACCATGCTGGGTGTTGTCTGTAGACCCTGACTCTTGTAATGTACACCTCTCACAATAAGTCAGTTTGCTCAGAAGATTTGCTCCCAGTCTTTCACTTTTTATAATGAACTGTAATAAGGAAAAACTTATGGCAGGAAGACCAAACAGAAAGCTATTGGAAAAGTCCAGCCATGAAGTGATAAGAGATTGCAGAGGATAGTGGCAGTGATATAGCAAAGAAGGGAACAAAGGAGGGGTGTTGCAAAGGTGAAATCGGTAGGCCCTGGTAATAGATTGGATATGGAGGACAGAGAGTGAAGAATTGAGGATAACACCTGAGTTTCAAGCCTGAGAAACTGGGAGAATGGTGGCAACCTCAAAAGTAAAAGAGAAGTTATGCAGGAAAGAAAGGTTTGGGGAATAAAACAATGTTTTTAATGTAGAGAGTTTAAGACACCCACAGAACATTCAGTTTGAGATGTCTAGTAGGCAATTTGATGTGTAAAACTAAAGATCAGCAAAAGTTGGGACTAAATAAGTGGGGTGTACAGAGGACTAAATAAGTGGGGTGTACTGGAGGAGTAGCACCTCCAATATGAGGATTTGCTAAGCTTGTCAACTCTCACCTATAGATCCAAGAAATTACAGCATCTACAGCAGTCACATCCTAGTAAAACCATCTAGACAAAAGGGCTAAATCAAGGGTAACCAACAGGATTTTACCCCGAGCAGGTGAAGACTTCCCCAAGTGGAATGGGAAGATGAGAACAATTTGTTCCAATGGCCATGAAGGTGGCTGAAGCAGGTGCTATGGAGTGCTTAGAGTTTGATCAGACATTCATGTCGCTGCATCCCAGGCCATCACCAATTGTCTTGGCATTTGTCCTGCCACTGAACTTCAATGATTCTGGAAGAGACTGATGCCAACAATTTTTTCTAACTGTGCTTCACTTAAAACCACCCCACATGCAAGTTAAGTCAAGACCCCATGATGTCACTAATCCTCAGGACAAACAACTGATAAGAATATTTGAGAAACAGAATCATAGATCATTTAATCCATGGGAACTGACAAGATCACCAAGTAAAATAGTATAGAGAAAGAAGAAAAAAGGGTCCAGGCTCAAGACCTATATGACATTGTTGGTTAGTGGGTATCCCCTAGAAGAAGACCCAGAAAAGTGAGATAAAACAACCAGAAAAGTAAGGAGGAAAACTAGAAAGAGTAGTGTCATGAAAACCTGGAGAGAAGAAAGCATCAAGAGGATAAACAATATCAAAAGCTGCAGAAAGGTCAAGAAAAATGAAAAGAGAAAAAAGACCACTAGTTTTAGCAATTAAGGGACTGCTAACAACTTTGTAGAGAATAGTTTAGGTTGAATTATAAATTTAGAAGCCAAATTAGAGTTAAGAAGATAGTGAGAAGAAAGGCCCTCTAAAACGAGGTACCATCTCACTTGTCTTGTATCATCTTCCTCCCAACAAAATGTTCTCCATTCTAGCAAACTATACTATACTCAGTGTACTCCACCCCCTAGCACTCCAAAATTCTCTAGCCTTCATGCCCCTGCTCACACTGTTTCCTATGCCTAAAATGCTCTCTATCCTTTTAATCTATTGATCCTTTAAAACTTGCCACAAGTCAGATCTTTCACAAAGCATTTTCTGATTCCTGATCCTACCACCACTCAACTTCACAGAGCATTAGATCTTATTCCTCCATAAACTACAAAGCTCCATCAAGACAAAAACCAAGTCTTACCTAAATTTTGTATCTCTAAGTAAGCACTGGAAGATTATTGTTCTTCCTGTGGCAAGATAATATGGAGGAATCACAGAAAAACCATCAGTATTAATGGAAACAATTCTCAAAGCTCATATATTATTACCTCTGTTGTAATGGAAGGGACAACAAATGGTAAACTGAATCTATTACAATAATCTCGACTAGTCATCATATTTTTCATTGAAATCAAGTTTTGTTGGAGAATGTACCATGTTAAAAATCAAAATCTAAGTCTATGGGGCCTAGAGATTCCATGAATGATAGTAACAGCATTTATATAGCACTTTTGACTTACGCAATGTCCTTTACATGTTAATTCACTTGATGCTGACAAGAATCCTGTTAGGCAAATGTTATTATTTTTGTTCCATTTTAAAGATGAGGATACTGACACAAAGGAGGGTTAAGTGATTTGCCTAGGGTTACACAGCTAGAAAGTGTCTGGGGCGGATCGTACTAACTCTAAATTCACACTCTATCCACTGCTCCAGCGACAGTACAAAAAGTAAAGAGAAATTAAAGTGTAATTTCTTCCTACTGACATTACTTCTCTCTATGGGCCTATTGTGTTATAATGAAAAAAGAATGAGGGGAGGAGATAGGAAGCAGAGACCTAGGTTTTTGTCCTACCTCTATCATAAGATACACCAGTAGATTAAATCACTCCATGCCTTAATGTTCTCATCTGTTCAGTCATTTTCAGTCCTGTCTGATGCTTCACTAACCCCATTTTGGCAAAGATACTAGATTGGTTTGATGAGGAAACTGAGGTGGACAGGGTTAAGTGACTTATACAGGGACACACAGCTAGTGCTCATCCAAATTTGAATTCAGGAAAATGTCTTATTGACTGTAGGTCCAGCACTCTATCCACTGTAACATCTAGCTGCTCTGTTCTAATCTATAAAGGAAGGTTATTGTGGGGATTATATGAAGTATTTTCAAAAACCTTTTTTTTTAAAAGTGCAAAGCACCAAAAAAAGCAAGGTGTTTTCTTTACAGAGTGAATTAGCCTAACATAAAAGATACTTTTCAAAAAGCTAAAAAATGAGATACTTAAAAAACAACATAATAGTGACTGTGGAGGTATGTTATAGAAAATTATAAATAAATTTTATACTTGTCAAATCAAGGATGGAAATAACTTATTGTCACTGTTATATTTGTTAAGACTTATATAGTAGTCCTGATCAATGAACCATCATTACTGATAATATAGTCAATATATTATCTTATTATAGTCAATAATAACAGATTAAGATCACAATGAAATCAAAGGGATTGTTAATATTTTAGTCATTCTTAGTGATCATGTCGATATTTTGTTATATCAAACACCATTTCATTAAGTGAGCAACTAATTAAAAGCTAAATATATTTTGAAAGACTAAAATTATTCAATTAAATATTACACAATTACCATGAAATCATAAATTCCCACAACTATATTGTAACCTCTATAGTGGTATATAGAGATAATCCTACATTTTCCCATAAATTTCAGCCATCATGTTCAAACTGGAGATTGAAAATAGGTTACTAGGCTTTTTAACAAATGTTAACTGTTCTACACTCATGTCTACTAAATCTAGAAATATCTACCCAGCTCCTAAAAGGAACATACTAGGCAAACTAGAGGTAGTGCACAGGATGTTAATACAGGGAGTATCAGACAAAGAGATTTATGCCAACACAAGAGAGTGGAAATAATGCCATCAGCACCAGACAATGAAATATCTCATATCCAGTAGTAGAGGTCTCATTTGACATTCACAATGGTTCTATAAAATCTGTAAATACACCCAATCCTAAAAAATGAGGGTGAAATGGAATCTAATCCCAAAAAGTATTATAACCACCTTTTAAAATCAAAGATCAAAATTAAGAATGAGTAAAGCAAAAAATAAATTTAGGTATATGTGAATCTGAAAACTCCTCAAAATTCAATAATTTCATGTTTTCAAGTAACACACCAAATTCATTCCCTAAAGTTTAAGATTATTATATTGCCATGTGTCACAAAAAAATCTATAATCACCCCCTGGCAAAACTTATAAAAAATAAGAATGTTAAAAAAAATTAGGTCAAAATGTTAGTAATAAATGTAATCACAATAGTCTGCTATCAATGAAAAGTTTAACTAAACTTCTTCCTATACAAAAATGGTAATTTATTGCTATTGGTCTCATAAGCATGTCTCATCATAGTACTTCCAGTATAATCTGCTTTTCTGTTATTAAAATAAAAATCAATACTTTAAACTACTTTTAAAAGAAAATAGGAAAGGGACAATTTTAGGTTTTAATAAACATTTCCCCGATTCCTTCATTGGATTTTTAAACAATTTCACTAATATTGGATAAATGTAATAATGAAAAGAACTTCAATAAGAACTTTATGACATCTCTGCAGATTTCAGAAAAGTAAGCTGTATATTAATATTAAAGACTAAACAACTAAAGGAACAATAAACCTGTTATGGAACAGAATGCAAGCAGATAGAACAAGTATTTACAAGTATTCACATATCACTATTAAGTAGCAATACTCTTCCTGTATATAGCCCATTAAAAAAAAAAATCACAACAAATTTCCTGAATATCCTCCCCTCAACCTGTCATTATATTCAAGTGATAAAAGTTATTGTCTTCCATTTCCCAAATATGGCCCATATAAGTAAAGTACCATCTTACTACTAGTTCTAAACCCAACATTTTCCATATGGTCTGCCTTATGTGGGTTGCATTGGTCTTACTATGCTTCTCGTGTCCATGCTGCTGGAAAAAGCAGTCTGTACAAGCAGGAGTAGAGGCACAATCCTGAGAGAGAGGAGCAGAGAGAGATGTTGAGAAAATAAACCTACAAAATGACCTCACCTAGGAGTTCAGGGGCTCAGTCAAAGTTCAAGGCCATAGCCAAATGAGCTAGAAATGAACCCAATGGCAGTAAAACTAACTCTACAAAGAGAAATCTAAAATTGTCAAAAGCAACATCACCACTCATTCTCAACCAATATAGATATCCTCCCCTTAACCCACCACAAAGAAACCAAAACTGACTAATCTGGAACAATTAGTGAATGATATAATTAATCAAATATTCTGGGAAGATATTTCAGTGTACCATATTTGGATTGCCAGTTTTCAGAATATTTAGAACACAATAAAAAATTTAACACGAATTACACTGAACACAATTTAATTTTTCTTTCATTATTAAGGAGACATTTAAGGATTTTACAATACTTGAGCTTCTTTACCTAAACATCAATTATTTTATTGTAAATGTAATTATAGTTGGCAGTGTTGATAAACTTTCTGGTTGATAGAACATTATTACAAGTTTTTACTCTATATAAATTTTATACTGGGAGAAAAAAACAAATCAAGGAAAAAGTTCTAACCAACAAAAAAATAATATATTAAAATCTGGAGTACAAAAAAATTTTGTGGAACCATCAATGAAATGGAATATGTATATATATGTGTATATATATATTCTAATTTCAGAAAAGGAAAATTACCATCTAGCCTCAGGAATTCCTTTAATTTCTAGTTCCAATAGCTCATATCGATGTTCCCTTGCAGAGAAGTTGTCATTGCCTAATTTTTTTTCTATCACCTTCATCTACTATACTGTGCAATAAAAATGGGTGTTCAGAATGATTAAGATGACAAAGAATTCTAGAATTCTCAGTCAACAAAGAAAAAATAAAGTATACTGTATTTCAAAAGCAAGGAATTTTATTATTAGAAAACATCTAATTTTATTCTTTGTTTTGCAGATGAGGAAGCTGAGGCCCGAAGATATGCTATGACAAGTTAAAGAGCAAGGATTGGACTATGGTTTCCTGACCCCAAATACTCTACAATATACAACATTAAAAAAAAAAAAGTTCATTTAACCATCAGCAACTAGAAAATCCATACATTGGAATCATTCCTTTCCCATATCATTTTAATAAACAAGACAAGAAAAAAGGTGATACTCATAAAATTGAGAAAAAAATGAAAAGTAATGTCAAAATTTTAATCTCTCCAAATATTTATATATGTCATTTTAATGCATAAACCTTATATATATATTTTTTTTTTCATTTCCCCTTGCAGATAATTTTGTTGTCGTTGCCTATTTTTTCTATCAATTCATTTCTGTTATCCCTCCCATCGTGAGATGTAGGTGCTACTGGGCCCTGGAAAAATATCCAAATTAAAGTCACAATGTAGACTCTTTATAGAACAGGAGATAGGTTATGCTTGGGGAATAGCTGTGAAGATACAGACAGAAGAATAGTGGGAAGTGCAATGGAAATATCAGATGGTATGCTAGCACTGAAGTTCTTAGCCCTATAAGTAACTATGACAGTAAGTTGTCTTGCTAACTCAAAGGTCCTAAAAGAAAGAATTCCCAGAGCTTAGGGGATCCAAAGAGCCTAAAGATCATTAGATCTTGTCTTTTTTATTAAAATTAATGCAAATATAAAATCAACCTCCAATTTCTTTGAAAATGCTTCATGTCTTATGGAAATTTGGACATCTTGCATCTCAACTAAAACTGTACAACTCAGTATACCCAAACCAGTGAGAGAAGTGAAGAACAAATAAAAACAGCACAAAATACAACTAGATGAAATTGAGTATGTGCTACCTTGAAAATCCTGCTGGGAAGAAAAACTCAATAACTAGCTCAAAGTTCTAATATTCTAGGAAGTCAACTCCCTGACTAACCCTACCCAATTCATTCAATTAGTAGTTTCATTTTGTATTTGTTTTTCATGTATAATATTTTAAATAGCCAAAGTTGTTTCCCAAGTACAAGTGTTCTCCCACAAGACAAAGAAATAAAAAGCAAAGATCATGTTTTTTTCAAAACCTTCCTTCCACAATAATTTGCACCCAGTTTATGCTACCATGTGTATGCATACATGTATACATATACACTGAAGTGCACACATGTAAACACAAGTCATATCTACATGTATATATAGTCTCATATATATACACACACATACGTATTACAACCTTATATCAGCAATTAATGAGGGTCTTCAGAAACCATAAATTTTAGCGGTCCTATATGTGAAACATCTTTCAACAAAAGCCAGGCCCCCAAATGATTTCATCATCCCACTGCCAACAGTAAACACAAATACACACTCACTCTCTCACTGTCTGTCTGTCTGTCTCTCTCACTCCTTTACAGTTTGGGAGGTAATAGTTGGAAATTTTAATTTAGCTCAAACCTATCTTCATAGACAATTATCAATCAAATGTTGGGCCTCAATCTCATTTAAATTTGAGGTAAACAGATGTTTTACCAAGTGGCTAAAAATAAAAATGGATATCCTATCAGCAGTTTCATATCAGCAGTTTAACTCTCCTTATTCCAAAAGAAAAGGGTGTTGGTAGTCCCTTCAGCTACTGAAAGTCGGGAAGCAGTGCAGCTATTTTCTATTTTTAACTTATATTTTATTTCATCTACAGGATTAAAGTCCAAAATAATTATGACAACCTAAAGGTAGAGAAAAAATTTGACCTGTAAGTTTCCGTACCTTACTCAACTTTTCTTTTGCTAAAACTAAACTGAGGCCATAAAATTGAATAGAGGAAAAAAAACTTCTGAAGGCCTCAGTTCAATGATGAATTATTCATTTAAAATGAAAACTCAATAAATAGAAGTCTTCCAAAGTGACATTTTAAATTTCTAATTTTTTAAAATGGAGCTAAAAGAAACATTAATTACTGAGTAATTATCACTACCTGACACATTCTTTAAAAAATAATTCACTGAAAGAACATGAATTTTATTTTAGAGTAAAATGTATCATGTGTCAAGAAAAGTTCAAAGAAACTGCATTCAAACTCAAAGCTTAAAAGCAGTATCTATGCTTTCTATAAAAGGATGATTATAACACTTCTTCAACTCTGGAGTCCAGTCAATTTTTACTCTTAACCTTAAAATTAATCCAGATTCAATTTTATCTCATTTTCAAATGGAAAACAAGAATTAAAATGTTTTGTTACAAAATAACTACATATGGTCTGTGTGATGGATGCTTTGAGTTCTTGAAAAGTGCTAGAGATCAAATATCTCATTGTTATTTTACAGCTGTATCAAAAACATTACATTTCCATTTAACTGTGTCCTTTAATAATGTTTTAAAAGTCTCTATTTCTGACTTATCCTCATAAGGAAAAGAAACCATTTCATAAATTTATTATGCAAAAGACCACACAACCTGAATGAGTACAACTATCACTTAAATGTTTTGAGGAGTATAAATTGGTACTATCTAGTTCCACAGATTGTTCTCAAAATTGTTTTTATCAAAGATGAATGATAATAAGTGAAAGGGTTTCAGTAGTTTTTTATCCAGTCCTGAAGAAAATAGTAAATATTTTGTATTCTAAACACTAATGAAAAACTATTTAAAAGTATTATTTTCTCCTGCAAGGTGTATCAAGATATTAATAACAGTATATTGCATTTGTACTTTTCAATCTATGCTTTCAGGGCTTTTTATAACACTACCCAGTGTCAATTATAACCTTCTAAACATAGGTGTTGACACAAGACAGCCATTAATTTAAGAAGAAAATTCAGAAAAAATCTTGTCTAATGATTTCCCCCCCCAATTCCTCTGTCAGTGAATATAAATTCTGTTAAATTGTCAATTCCGGATTCAGTGACTTGTAAATAGTAAATACTTAATAAATATTTGTTCACTTTAAAAAAATTGAGAAGCGTTTTTCCCTATAATTCCATTACATTCTGTTGTACCATGCATGTAAAGATTGCTTCTATAAAAGTCCAACTTCAATTTTGGCTTATTTTCCTAATGGACAGAAAGCACATTTTCCCACTAACAATTGTAAATTTTAAAAGTGGGAACAATGAAATTAAAGCTGTTAAAATATTTTCAAGTTCTTTCTTATCTAGAAAATTACAGTAACATGAGAAGATATTTTGACACGAGGTTAGCAGTAATATTATAGGATATGTTTGCTTTACTTTAGTAAAATAAGTGCTAAAATTACATGTAGTGATAGTCATTAAATCCAAAGAAAAATAAATGCCAAACTAGGCAACTAAAAGTGGACAAGATGCAATTTTCTTTAAACACAGATCTCCTGATAAAGCACTTTGTTTTCATGTGCATATATGTAAGCAAAAGTATCCTGTTATATAGATTATTTAAACTAGTATCCTTGATAAAATGCTTGCTTTTAATTTTTTTAAAAGTTTAATTATAACAGAAAAAGAATGCTTCTTCAGTAATCTAACAAAGTCTTTCTTCAGATTAGTAGAGTCGGTGAAATAGATAACGAAAATAATACAATCCAAGTGGGCCTGCTCAGTTAACAGTCACATAATCTTTAGGTATCATTATATCTGAGATACCCCTTCTGAGATGCCTCTGCTTTCTACCTCAGCTAAGAGACAGTGATACACAGGCCTCTCTCACAATTTCCGTATTATTTCGTGGTGTATTGGGGGGAGGGTAGGGGGTTTGAAAGATGGAAGGAATTGCAGAATAACCTCTCCTTTCTATCCTCCATCCACTTTGCATGGTTCTCTGGGTGGTTACCTAGTCAACAGCATCCCAGTAATAAACACACGTGTAATGGGACCACAACCGATCACCACCCCCGTAATAAGATTCTCTAGTCCCTTAAAGTAACCTCGCTCGAAAGTCAGTCTCTTTATCTATTTCGAGCCACCAAGGTCCCTGGAGCCCTGAGCATAGTCCTAGGGAGGTGGGGTGGGGGGTGGGGGTAACAGATCTAGTGGGGAGTCGAAGAAATGGTGGAGAACTACTAGAAACGAACCCCGTCAGTTTTGGGGGAGCGCCAGGTACTTTGGTCTCCCCTGTAAACCAAGGACATTTAAGTGGACGCGCCAAAGCCTTCATCCCGCCCGCCCCATAACCCCCCATCCACATCCCCGTCCCAGGGCCCGGGCGTCCCTCCTCCCACCGAGGGCCGAGGGGGAGGGGCGGCCCAGGCTTCCCCAACTCCCCGCACTTCCACCCGCCCAGGTCCCACCCGCTGCCCTTTCCTGAGGGGGTGAGGTGGGAAGAGGCTAGGGGCCGGCCTGCCATACGTACTTCGCTGTTGAAGGTTTTCACGGCCTCCATGTTGTCGGTGCGAAGGCCCCAGCGCCCGGTGGCGGAAGAGGAGGCAGCGGCGGCCTAGAGAAGGGGGGACGGGACCAGGATCCGCCCAGGGGAACCCGGGAGTGGTCGAAGGCGCTTGTGGGCCGGGGTGGGAATCGAAGTGAGAAAGAAGAGGGGGGCGGGTTCCTCAGGGACGGCGAGGCCTCGGCATGGCTGCTGGGGCGAGCTGAGCTCCGGGCTGGGGAACAGAAGCGCAGCCGGGGCGGGCGGGGGAGGGGCCGAGCCGCCGCGGCTCCAGCTCTTCTCCGCCCCGCGCTCGGCCTCTCTTCTCCACCCTCTGCTCCCTCCTTCTTCTCCTCACACTCCACCCCCTTCCTCCTCCTCCGACCGGTTCCCGCTTCTCCTCCCCACCGCTCGGGACACAGGAACCAGCTAAGGGCGGCGGCGGCTGTAGAGGAGGAGGAAGAGGCAGAGGCGGCGGTGGCAGTGGCGGCGGCGGCAGCTGCGGCAGCCAATATGGCGGACGCGATCTGGCAGCGCAGGTCGAAGAGCGGCAGCGGCGGCGGTGAGCGCGCCCCCTGGCGGCTGGAGAGCCGCCGCCACGGAAAGGCTGGGAGGGCGAATGGGAGAAGTGGGGGCTGGGGAAGGGAATCATAGATGTATGCGCGGGCCGGGCCAGAGTGTCCCGCGCTGACTGTCAGAAGGTAGCCTCCGCTCCATTTCGAGCCTGAGAGCCGTGCAGTGGTGAGCCCTGCAGGGCAAAGGGTAGTACTGCAAGCGTGCCCGCTCTGCACAGTTAAGGAACCTTTCTCTTGGTACCCTCGTAGTGTGTCCCTGCAGTGGGATGGAGTTGAGCTGTTTATAGTTTGTTGTTGAAATACTAAGCAGTTTGTTAAGAGTCTGGGCATCAAGCTTGCGAAATACCAGCCTATTAAAGGATGTGTTGCTTTGATTGTTGGTCTTTGTCAAATTGATTTCCTCCATACCTGATTGATGGGAGGAAGGGTTGGGGGGCGGGGGTGGAATATCAGAGGTAATGAAGTATTGATATGTTAATATTTTAACAAGTTGGGGAACCCCCTGTGGCCCCTTTGTGAAACTTGAACACCAGTGTCTGAACAATTACTTAAGCAGAAAGCATTTACAAACCTGAGGATAGTGACTGGGGTGTGTAATTTCCTTGATATAGTAAACTCCCAGATTAGAAAGTAACTCCTGGACAGGTTAGGTAATTTCTCAGCATCTTAGTCCTGGAGAGTATCCTAGAAAAAGTCTGAGAATTACTTTCCACGCTTAAAAAAATTATTGAAGAGGAGATAAGTAGGTGGCTCATTGGATTAAGAGCCAGGCTCAGAGAGATTGGAGATCCTAGGTTCAAATATGACCTCAGATACTTACTAACTGTGTGACCCTAACCAAGTTACTTAACCCCCATTGCCTAACTCTTACTTCTCTCCTGCCTTGGAACCAACAAACACACAACATTGAATCCAAAACATAATAGGGTAAGGGTTTAAAAAAACTTATTGAACATCCCCAAGAGCTTTTACTTATGTGAGTTATATCTAACAAAAATTCTTAATTAAAAAATACCCATTTCATTTTAAAATAACAATAAATCCATTAATATTAACATACATATATTTTTATGAAAAATAACTATATTTTCCAAAAATTTAGTGAAAAGAGTGGCATTGTTTTACAAATTTTTACAAACCTCTTTAATATTGACTTAATAGACAGTATCTGGATTCTCATGTCCTCCTCTGCATCAATCTGTTATAATTGTTGTTTTGGTTGGGTATATGAAGAAAATATGACATTACATATATATAGTTGGAAAACGGGGTATTTTAGTAGACATACAACATCTTAGTATTATTATGAAAATAGTTGTGAAGATCCTCATGGACCCCATGACCAAATCTCAGAGATCCTAGAGGCAACAGTATTATTGAAGACTTGATTCACTAACTATAAATTCGTGTTGTCAAAACATTCTTTATTTCTTATAGTTTTTGACCATAGACGCATTCCCTATTAAAGATTTTCTCCAATCTGGGCAAAATCTAAACATTTCATAGTCTTTCATACTTGTTTAAGACAGAAAGGCAAATGATGGTAGCACAGAGTTGGGAATGAATGATATGCATTGGATATCACAAGATAAACAAGTGCTCTTTATTGTTTTGTCTACAGAAAGATAATTGTGCCATAGAAAAGCTAATTTTCATGGTTCCTCAGAATAGTAATGTCTAGTCTACATATAGCCCTTTGCATTAATATCAAGTTATAGAAGTAAAACATAAAAAAGATACGTTTAGAATCCTGTTTCCAAACTACATACATATACATACACAAAACCCAAAACAAGAATCCTACCAAATAAATTAAAAATCAAGAAGCTGAAGATGTAATAGGAAAGATTTGGACTAACTGTCCTATGTTTCCATCTCTTAGTCTCTGTCTGATAAATATTTGATTTATTCTTTACTCTTTGTCCCACATGTGAGTTGAAATGAGAATAGGAGTCCTGAATTTGTAGGCAGAGTATTTAGGTTAATATTGCAGTTCTTCTTCTGAGTAACATTGAACCAAACACTTGATGTCTCTAGACCTCAGTTTCCTCATCTGTAAAATGAAGAGGTTGTAACTATTGATCTTTAAGGCCCCTTCTAATTCAAAATGTATAATCCTATCAAAGAAAAGAACAAAATACATGTCAAAGAGCCTCTTAACTAGACAGATATAGATGGGTATGGATGAAGAGATGTGGAAAGCAAAGCAAAAAATGATAGTTTATAATCCAAGACTGGTTAAAATCATACCTTTTTTGGATGAATTATAAACCTACAACTAAAAGGAACATCAAAGACATTTAAACCAACATCTTTGTTTTACAGATGAGTAAACTGAAGGTCAAGGAAGATAAGTAAGTTATTTGCCAAAGGTCACAGAAGTATTTAGCATTAGGGGATAAATTTTTAAGTTAGGGACTTCTAGGCTAAGATGGTAACAGAGTAGAAGCAAGGGTCTTCTCCTCACAGACAAGTGAAGGGGCTCTACCGTAGGGCACAGCCTTGAAGGTAGGCAGGGTTTGGGCATTTCCACTCTATAAGGGGGTAAAATTACTCCCACCGAAGCATAAACTGATTACCCCCTCCCTCATTCCACCTAGAGTGCCAGAATGAGAGTGAGCACAGGGCAATCTCTAGGCTCTCAGGGGACTGGCTGAGAACACCACAGACATAACCCTGAAGGCAGTAAGACTTGGAACCCCAGGAGGCTGAAGAACACAGAGTTTGGGCACAAAGATAGGGCAGAGATGGGCTGCACAGACATGGCAAAGACTGAAAAATAGCCTCGGAGCAAAAACCACTCTGTAGCTTAATACACCACCTACCCTCCTCACTCAGACTTCTGGCTGGGAAGGGAAGAAAAAACTAACATAGCAATGGTCAGCAACACTCAAGAACTACAATTTACAACTACCAAAAAAAAATAAGAAAAGGCCTCTGATGCTGGATAACTTCTACAGAGAAAAACAGCAGACTACAGATGAGACATCAGAGACTGACAAGCAAACACATCCAAACATTCAAAAAAAAAATGGAAACTGATCATAAGCTTTCAAGGAACTCAAATTTGAGTTCAAGAACAAAGTAAGAAAGCTAGAAGAAACTTCACAAGAAAAGTGGGAAATACTTCAAAAATAAAATAACAGTTTAAAAGACAGAATCTCCCACTTGGAAAAGAAGGCCAGAAAGCACATGAAATGATAAGCAAATTGGAAACCAGAATTGACCTCCTGGAATCCACAGAAATCAGGATACACCTAACCAAAAAGTAAAATCAAAAGATCATACCTGAAAACCAGTCTTTAAAGACTAGAATTGGACAAATAGAAGCTAATGATCTCAAAATACATCAAGAATTAATAAAGCAAAGTCAAAAGAATGACAAAATAGAAGGAAATATAAAATATCTCCTTGAGAGGACGACAAATCTGGAAAACAGGTCCATGGAAGACAATTTGAAAATCATAGGTCTACCTGAAAACCAAGGAAACAAACAGAATCCTTGACATCATATTACAAGAAATTATCCAAGAAAATTGCCCTGATATTCTTGAACAAGAGGGCAAAATAGACATTGAAAAAGTCCATAGATCATCCTCTACATTAAATCCTCAAAAGTCAACCCCCAGGAATGTAATTGCCAAATTCAAGAGCTTCCAATCTAAAGAGAAAATATTGCAAGAAACCGGTAAGAGACAATTCAGATATCAAGGAGCATCAATCAGGATTACACAGAATCTGGCAGCCTCCACACCAAAGGATGGAAAGGCTTGGAATATGATATTCAGAAAGGCAAGAGAATTGAGTCTACAACCAAGGATAACCTACCCATCAAAACTGACTATATACTGCCAGGAGAAAGTATGGGGATTTAACAAAATAAAATATTTCCAAGTATTTGTAAAGAAAAGATTACAACTAAATGGAAAACTTGATGTCCAAATATAAAATTCAAGAGAAACATGGAAAGGCAAACAAGAAAGAGGGGGAAAAATTTTTATGAACTTCAGTAAGGTCAAATTGTTTATATTCCTATATGGAAAAATAATATTTATAACTCAAAAATTGTATTCACTAACATACTAGTTAGAAGAATTATTCATAGGTAGAGGTTGGGGTACTAAGTGGTTTAAGATGATATGCAAAGGGGGGGGGCAATAGAGGGTGGCACCAAGGGAAACCTGAAGGAAGAAGAAAAATAGGATAAATTATACCACATAAAGAGGCACATGAGAGGGGAAGGTAAAGAATACTATTATAAGGAGAGGATGATAGTGCTAATAGGTAATACTTAAACCTTATTCTCAGTGGAATCAATTCTAAGAGGGAAGAGCATCTAGATCCATTGGAGTATTGAATTATATCTTACTCTACAGGGAAGGTGAGAGGGAAAAAACAAGGGGGGGGGGGCAGAGCGGGGAGTACCTAAAGGTAGGGAATGAGAGGAGGGAGGAAATTTAATAGACCCTAAAGAAAAATAAGAGGGGGACAAGAAAGAACAGGGTGGTAAGGGAAGTAAAATAAGGGTGGGATAAGGGAGACTGATTAAAAGCATAACACTGGTATAGAATGCAATAGTGTAAGAAGAAAAGACAGGAATAGGAGAGGAAATGAAAATGATGAGTAATATGCATGTGGTAATCATAACTCTGACTGTGAATGGGATGAACTCACCCATAAAACAGAAACAAATACCAGAGTGGATTAGAAACCAAAATCCTATATGTTGTCTACAAGAAACACACATGAGGCAGATAGACACACACAGGGTAAGATTAGGAGTGAAACAAGGATGCCCATTATGACACCTATTATTTATCATTGTACTAGAAACACTAGCAGTAGGAATTAGAGAAGAAAAAGAAATTGAAGGCATTAAAATAGGCAATGAGGAGACCAAGCTGTCACTCTTTGCGGACGATATGATGGTCTACTTAAAGAATCCTAGAGAATAAACAAAAAAGTTAGTGGAAATAAT